>NC_091088.1:70225000-70930341 GCF_032405125.1 Capricornis sumatraensis
CAAAGAAAGGCAATGCCAAAGAATGCTCAAACTACCGCACAGTTGCACTCATCTCACATGCTAGGAAAGTAATGCTCAAAATTCTCCATCCAGACTTCAGCAATACGTGAACCGTGAACTTCCTGATGTTCAAGCTGGTTTTAGAAAAGGCAGAGGAATCAGAAATCAAATTGCCAACATCTGCTGGATCATGGAAAAAGCAAGAGAGTTCCAGAAAAACATCTATTTCTGCTTTATTGACTATGCCAAAGCCTTTGACTGTGTGGATCACAATAAACTGTGGAAAATTCTGAAAGAGACGGGAATACCAGACCACCTGACCTGCCTCTTGAGAAGTCTGTATGCAGGTCAGGAAGCAACAGTTAGAACTGGACATGAAACAACAGACTGGTTCCAAATAGGCAAAGGAGTACGTCAAGGCTGTATATTGTCACCCTGCTTTTTTAACTTACATGCAGATCATCATGAGAAACCCTGGACTGGAAGAAACACAAGCTGGAATCAAGATTGCCGGGAGAAATATCAATCACCTCAGATATGCAGATGACACCATCCTTATGGCAGAGAGTGAAGAAGAGCTAAAAAGCCTCTTGAGGAAAGTGAAAGAGGAGAGTGAAAAAGTTGGCTTAAAGCTCAACATTCAGAAAATGAAGATCATGGCATCTGGTCCCATTGCTTCATGGGAAATAGATGGGGAAACAGTGGAAACAGTGTCAGACTTTATTTTTGGGGGCTCCAAAATTACTGCAGATGGTGACTGCAGCCATGAAATTAAAAGACGGTTAACCTTGGAAGAAAAGTTATGACCAACCTAGATAGTATATTCAAAAGCAGAGACATTACTTTGCTGACTAAGGTCTGTCTAGTCAAGGCTATGGTTTTTCCTGTGGTCATGTATGGATGTGAGAGTTGGACTGTGAAGAAGGCTGAGCGCTGAAGAATTGATGCTTTTGAACTGTGGTGTTGGAGAGGACTCTTGAGGGTCCCTTGGACTGCAAGGAGATCCAACCAGTCCATTCTGAAGGAGATCACCAGGAGCTGACTGTGGCTCAGATGATGAACTCTTTATTACAAAATTCAAACTTAAATTGAAGAAAGTAGGGAAAACCGTGAGACCATTCAGGTATGACCTAAATCAAATCCCTTATGATTATACAGTGAAAGTGAGAAATAGATTTAAGGGCCTAGATCTGATAGATAGAGTGCCTGATGAACTATGGAATGAGGTTCATGACATTGTACAGGAGACAGGGATCAAGACCATCACCATGGAAAAGAAATGCAAAAAAGCAAAATGGCTGTCTGGGGAGGCCTTACAAATAGCTGTGAAAAGAAGAGAAGCGAAAACCAAAGGAGAAAAGGAAAGATATAAGCATCTGAATGCAGAGTTCCAAAGAATAGCAAGAAGAGATAAGAAAGCCTTCTTCGATGATCAATGCAAAGAAATAGAGGAAAAGAACAGAATGGGAAAGACTAGAGATCCCTTCAAGAAAATTAGAGATACCAAGGGAACATTTCATGCAAAGATGGGCTTGATAAAGGACAGAAATGGTATGGACCTAACAGAAGCAGAACATATTAAGAAGAGGTGGCAAGAATACACAGAAGAACTGTACAAAAAAGATCTTCACGACCCAGGTAATCACGATGGTGTGATCACTCATCTAGAGCCAGACATCCTGGAATGTGAAGTCAAGTGGGCCTTAGAAAGCATCACTACGAACAAAACTAGTGGAGGTGATGGAATTCCGGTTGAGCTGTTTCAAATCCTGAAAGATGATGCTGTGAAAGTGCTTCACTCAATATGCCAGCACATTTGGAAAACTCAGCAGTGGCTACAGGACTGGAAAAGGTCAATTTCATTCCAATCCCAAAGAAAGGCATGCCAAAGAATGCTCAAACTACCACACAATTACACTCATCTCACATGCTAGTAACAGAGAAGGCAATGGCACCCCACTCCGGTACTCCTGCCTGGAAAATCCCATGGAGGAGCAGCCTGGTAGGCTGCAGTCCATGGGGTCGCTAAGAGTCGGACACGACTGAGCGACTTCACTTTCACTTTTCACTTTCATGCATTGAAGAAGGAAATGGCAACCCACTCGAATGTCCTTGCCTAGAGAATCTCAGGGACGGGGGAGCCTGATGGGCTGCCGTCTATTGGGTCGCACAGAGTTGGACACGACTGAAGCGACTTAGCAGCAGCAGCACATGCTAGTAAAGTAATGCTCAATATTCTCCAAGCCTGGCTTCAGCAATACGTGAATCATGAACTTCCTGATGTTCAAGCTGGTTTTAGAAAAGGCAGAGGAACCAGAGATCAAATAGCCAACATCCGTTGGATCATGGAAAAAGCAAGAGAATTTCAGAAAAACATCTATTTCTGCTTTATTGACTATGCCAAAGCCTTTGACTGTGTGGATCACAATAAACTGTGGAAAATTCTGAGAGAGATGGGAATACCAGACCACCTGACCTGCCTCTTGAGAAATCCGTATGCAGGTCAGGAAGCAACAGTTAGAACTGGACATGAAACAACAGACTGGTTCCAAATAGGAAAAGGAGTACGTCAAGGCTGTATATTGTCACCCTGCTTATTTAACTCATATGCAGAGTACATCATGAGAAACGCTGGACTGGAAGAAACACAAGCTGGAATCAAGATTGGCAGAAATATCAATAACCTCAGATATGCAGATGACACCACCCTTATGGCAGAAAGTGAAGAGGAACTAAAAAGCCTCTTGAAGAAAGTGAAAGAGGAGAGTGAAAAAGTTGGCTTAAAGCTCAACATTCAGAAAACTAAGATCATGGCATCCGGTCCTATCACTTCATGGGAAATAGATGGGGAAACAGTGTCAGACGTGTTTTGGGCTCCAAAATCACTGCAGATGGTGACTGCAGCCATGAAATTAAAAGATGCTTACTCCTTGGAAGGAAAGTTATGACCAACCCAGACAGCATATTAAAAAGCAGAGACATTACTTTGCCAACAAAGGTCCGTCTAGTCAAGGCTATGGTTTTTCCAGTGGTCATGTAGGTATGTGAGAGTTGGACTGTGAAGAAAGCTGAGCGCTGAAGAATTGATGCTTTGAACTGTGGTGTTGGAGAAGACTCTTGAGAGTCCCTTGGGCTGCAAGGAGATCCAACCAGGCCATTCTAAAGGAAATCAGTCCTGGGTGTTCATTGGAAGGACCGATGCTAAAGCTGAAACTCCAATACTTTGGCCACCTCATGAGAAGAGTTGACCCATTGGAAAAGACTCTGGGAGGGTTTGGGGGCAGAAGGAGAAGAGGACGACAGAGGGTGAGATGGCTGGATGGCATCACCGACTCAATGGACATGAGTTTGAGCAGTGCTGTGATTCATGGGGTCACAAAGAGTTGGACACGACTGAGCGACTGAGCTGAACTGAACAGTGGACATGTTTTATGTCTGAAAGACTCTACAAATAATCTTTTTATTTTTATTAGTAGCCTTGATGGGGGTTAAGTTCAGTTCAGTCGCCCAGTCCTGTCCAACTCATTGCTACCCCATGAACCACAACACACCAGGCCTCTGTCCATCATCAACTTCAAGTTCAGTTCAGTACAGTCGCTCAGTCATGTCCGACTCTTTGCGACCCCATGAATCGCAGCACGCCAGGCCTCCCTGTCCATCACCAACTCCCGGAGTTCACTCAGACTCACGTCCATCGAGTCCGTGATGCCATTGAGCCATCTCATCCTGGGTCGTCCCCTTCTCCTCCTGCCCCCAATCCCTCCCAGCATCAGAGTCTTTTCCTATGAGTCAACTCTTCGCATGAGGTGGCCAAAGTATTGGAGCTTCAGCTTTAGCATCATTCCTTTCAAAGACATCCCAGGGCTGATCTCCTTCAGAATGGACTGGTTGGATCTCCTTGCAGTCCAAGGGACTCTCAAGAGTCTTCTCCAACACCACAGTTCAAAAGCATCAATTCTTCAGCGCTCAGCCTTCTTCACAGTCCAACTCTCACATCCATACATGACCACAAGAAAAACAATAGCCTTGACTAGACGGACCTTAGTCGGCAAAGTAATGTCTCTGCTTTGAATATACTATCTAGGTTGGTCATAACTTTTCTTCCAAGGTTAACCGTCTTTTAATTTCATGGCTGCAGTCACCATCTGCAGTGATTTTGGAGCCAAAAAAAATAAAGTCTGACACTGTTCCTACTGTTTCCCCATCTATTTCCCATGAAGCAATGGGACCAGATGCCATGAGCTTCTTTTTCTGAATGTTGAGCTTTAAGCCAACTTTTTCACTCTCCTCTTTCACTTTCCTCAAGAGGCTTTTTTAGCTCCTCTTCACTTTCTGCCATAAGGGTGGTGTCATCTGCATATCTGAGGTTATTGATATTTCTCCCAGCAATTTTGATTCCAGCTTGTGTTTCTACCAGTCCAGCGTTTCTCATGATGTACTCTGCATGTACATTATTTAAGCAGGGTGACAATATACAGCCTTGACGTACTCCTTTTCCTATTTGGAACCAGTCTGTTGTTTCATGTCCAGTTCTAACTGTTGCTTCCTGACCTGCATACAGACTTCTCAAGAGGCAGGTCAGGTGGTCTGGTATTCCCATCTCTTTCAGAATTTTCCACAGTTTATTGTGATCCACACAGTCAAAGGCTTTGGCATAGTCAATAGAGCAGAAATAGATGTTTTTTTGGAAATCTCTTGCTTATTCCATGATCCAGTGGATGTTGGCAATTTGATCTCTGGTTCCTCTGCCTTTTTTAAAACCAGCTTGAACATCAGGGAGTTCACAGTTCACATATTGCTGAAGTCTGGCTTGGAGAATTTTGAGCATTACTTTCCTAGCATGTGAGATGAGTGCAACTGTGTGGTAGTTTGAGCATTCTTTGACATTGCCTTTCTTTGGGATTGGAATGCAAACTGACCTTTTCTAGTCCTGTGGCCACTGCTGAGTTTTCCAAATGTGCTGGCATATTGAGTGAAGCACTTTCACAGCATCATCTTTCAGGATTTGAAACAGCTCAACTGGAATGCCATCACCTCCACTAGCTTTGTTCCTAGTGATGCTTTCTAAGGCCCACTTGACTTCACATTCCAGGATGTCTGGCTCTAGATGAGTGATCACACCATCGTGATTACCTGGGTCGTGAAGATCTTTTTTGTACAGTTCTTCTGTGTATTCTTGCCACCTCTTCTTAATATCTGCTGCTTCTGTTAGGTCCAGACTATTTCTGTCCTTTATCGAGCCCATCTTTGCATGAAATGTTCCCTTGGTATCTCTAATTTTCTTGAAGAGATCTCTAGTCTTTCCCATTCTGTTCTTTTCCTCTATTTCTTTGCATTGATCTCTGAAGGCTTTCTTATCTCTTCTTGCTATTCTTTGGAACTCTGCATTCAGATGCTTATATCTTTCCTTTTCTCCTTTGCTTTTTGCTTCTCTTCTTTTCACAGCTATTTGTAAGGCCTCCCCAGACAGCCATTTTGCTTTTTTGCATTTCTTTTCCATGGTGATGGTCTTGATCCCTGTCTCCTGTACAATGTCACGAACCTCTGTCCATAGTTCATCAGGCACTCTGTCTATCAGATCTAGGCCCTTAAATCTATTTCTCACATCCACTGTATAATCATAAGGGATTTGATTTAGGTCATACCTGAATAGTCTCGCGGTTTTCTCTACTTTCTTCAATTTAAGTCTGAATTTGGCAATAAGGAGTTCATGATCTGAGCCACAGTCAGCTCCCAGTCTTGTTTTTGTTGACTGTATAGAGCTTCTCCATCTTTGGCTGCAAAGAATATAATCAATCTGATTTCGATGTTGACCATCTGGTGATGTCCATGTGTGGAGTCTTCTCTTGTGTTGTTGGAAGAGGGTGTTTGCTATGACCAGTGCATTTTCTTGGCAAAACTCTATTAGTCTTTGCCCTGCTTCATTTCCCATTCCAAGGCCAAATTTGCCTGTTATTCCAGGTGTTTCTTGACTTCCTACTTTTGCATTCCAGTCCCCTAGAATGAAAAGGACATCTTTTTTGGGTGTTAGTTCTAAAAGATGTTGTAGGTCTTCATAAAACCGTTCCACTTCAGTTTCTTCAGCATTACTGGTTGGGGCATAGACTTGGATAAATGTGATATTGAATGGTTTGCCTTGGAGATGAACAGAGATCATTCTGTCATTTTTGAGATTGCATCCAAGTACTGCATTTTGAACTCTTTTGTTGACCATGATGGCTGCTCCATTTCTTCTGAAGGATTCCTGCCCGCAGTAGTATCTGAGCTAAATTCACCCATTCCAGTTCATTTTAGTTCGCTGATTCTAAAATGTTGATGTTCACCCTTGGCATCTCTTGTTTGACCACTTCCAATTTGCCTTGATTCATGGACCTGACATTCCAGGTTCCTATGCAATATTGCTCTTTACAGCATCGGATCTTGCTTCTATCACCAGTCACATCCACAACTGGGTATTGTTTTTGCTTTGGTCCATCCCTTCATTCTTTGTGGAGTTATTTCTCCACTGATGCTTTGCTGGGGCAGCCATGAAGAGATACCCCAAGCCAAGGTGGGGTAAGTGTTGCAAGAGGGCATCAGAGGGCAGACACACTGAAACCATACTCACAGAGAACTAGTCAATCTTATCACACTAGGACCACAGCCTTGTCTAACTCAATGAAACCAAGCCATGCCTGCGGGGCAACCCAAGATGGGTGGGTCATGGTGGAGAGGCCTGACAGAGTGTGGTCCACTGGAGAAGGGAATGGCAAGTCACTTCAGTATTCTTGCCTTGAGAACCCCATGAACAATATGAAAAGGCAAAATCAACTCCCAGAGTCCACCCAAACTCATGTCCATCGAGTCGATAATGCCATCCAACCATCTCATCCTCTGTCATCCCCTTCTCTTCCTGCCCTCAATCTTTCCAGTATCAAGGTCTTTTCGAATGAGTCAGCTCCTCGCATCCGGTGGCCAAAGTATTGGAGTTTCAGCTTCAACATCAGTCCCTCCAATGAACCCCCAGGACTGATCTCCTTTAGGATGGACAGGTTGGATCTCCTTGCAGTCCAAGGGACTCTCAAGAGTCTTCTCCAACACCACAGTTCAAAAGCATCAATTCTTCGGTGCTCAGCTTTCTTTATGGTCCAACTCTCACACCCATACATGACCACTGGAAAAACCATAGCCTTGACTAGACGGACTTTTGTTGGCAAAGTAATATCTCTGCTTTTCAATATGCTATCTAGGTTGGTCATAACTTTCCTTCCAAGGAGAAATAGTCTTTAATTTCATGGCTGCAGTCAGGGGGGTTGGTTGAGGCCACAAAATAGTATTTTTGTTCTCTGGGAGCATGTTGAGCTTCACCGAGTCTGAAACATGTCTCCAAACACTGGGGTGACCAGCTGCAGAGAACACTTGGCAGAAATGCGGTCATGATCCCTTTAAACAGGGGGTGAAGCTCACTTGGATGTGCCACTTTCCGAACTCCTCTCCTGGCCAACCTCACAAGGAGCCCAGACCCAGCTCTCTGCGGATCCATGGGGACTACATTACCCAGAATGTTCAGAGTCGAGCGGCAACAATGTTACCCAATGAGAGCTTAGAAAGAGGAGGCCGCGTAACGTGAGGGAGGAACTTCCTGCTTTCTCCGCCCGGGGGCCATGTTAGCTGTTCGCGGTTTTGTTTAACCTGTGTGAAAGGTGCGGGAATCTGGGCCAATCCTGAGGTGACGGAATTGAGGAAGTCCGAGAGAGAGGTTCGGTCCCCGCTGCACAGAGGCGGGTCTCAGGCTCGACGCCGCCGCCCGGGTGCCCCGTCCCAGGCCTCGGATCCGGACCGCCGCGCCCGTCTGCTCTCTCCTCTCCTGGCCCCGCTCCGCCCACAGAGTCCGATGGCAGCGGCCGCCCGAAAGAACCCGCTTCAGGTAAACGCTGGTCCTCCGAGCCGTGACCCCACCAGACATTAAAAGCCCAGGGTTTAGGACGGTGAGGCGGTCGTGGGTGGGACCCTGTTTCTGATAGCGTGATGGCGCGTGGGAGAGGGTGACAGGCAGAGGGACACCTGTTAAAGGGCGAACCGAGCGCTGCGGCCCCGAGATTGAATGGGTACCAGCGTCCCTGCCTTCAGGGCCAGGCACTGAGCCTGGGAGGCCTGAGCCCATCGAACGCCGCCATAGGCTCATCCTTCAAGAGTTGGCGTTTTCCACATTTCCTACGGCTACAGAGGCACTTTTTGGAGCCAGCGTGCGAAGTGCTGTTGCGAGGGTGTCGCATTTCTTCACTGGCCCTGACCACCAGACATGTTCTCTGGATTGTGGTTTCTTGCGATCTCTTGCTGCCTTGTCCCCAGTTTGGGATCTGGAAGTCCTGGAGAAACCCCACGGCCAGGGTTATATGAAGGGATTTTTGTTTCTGACAGCCATCATAAACAGGTGTGAAAGGTCTTCAATCTTATTGTGCCTGCAGGATTTTAGTTGTGGCATGAGGAATCTTTAGTTGCAGCATGCAAACTCTTAGTTGTGACTTGTGGGATCTAGTTCCCTGACCAGGGATCAAACCCCCGGGTCCACTGCTTTGGGAGCTTGGAGTGTTAGCCACTGGACCACCAGGGAAGTCCCGCGTTGTAGTTTCTGATGTGAACCTTGAGGGAGTAAAACAGGATTCAGGTATAGTCCTGTTGTTGTTTTGTTTTGAGCAGGTGTGGTCATGGGAGCTCTATTAACTGAGATGAGGAAGTTGGAAATAGTAATACTCTCCAGAGATATTAGAAACTTCTGAGATGTTTCCGAGAGCATTAGGTGGTGGCATTAATTGAGCAGCTAAATACACAAGTCTAGAAGTCCGGAGTGTGGGACAGTGAGGAGGTGGTGATTGTAGGCATGTCGCTGTTTGATCCAGTCTCACAGATTATGGATACCTGAAAAGGGAATATCCTTGATGACACCAGGGTCCTGGAATTGAGACTTATGTGACCTTGGCCACATAAGTGGAATATCCTGGCATGAGTGTGTGGATCCCTCTATGCCAGGTCCACAACTTTGATACCCACCTCCGCACCTCTTTCTATAGATGACTGGTTCCAGTGTTAAGTGGGACCATTTGAAGACAGTGGCATTAGTAGTGCCAGGGCCTGGTTTCTTCTCTGAATTGGAGAGTTTGGGAAGAAGATGGGCGTGGGGTGGATGTATGTGTGTTGAGGGGGGCGAGGGTTGGGGGGAGTGGATAGTTGTCATTGAGAAGGGGGCTATTTATGATTTCATCTGTCCCCATCTTGCCAGGGCAGTGTGACCTTTGAGGATGTGGCTGTGTACTTCTCCTGGGAGGAATGGAGTCTCCTTGATGATGCTCAGAGATGCCTGTACCACAACGTGATGCTGGAGAACTTGGCACTTATAATCTCCTTGGGTATGACTGTCAAACTCATCTCTGTTCCTTGAACTGCCTCTGCCCTTTTTTCCCCCAGGAGCAGTCTATCCTCACGTCAGGCCCCTGGACACTGCTCCCTTGCCCAGTTCCCTGAATTGGTGCTAAGGTTGGTTGGGCTGAGATTTGCGCACTGTGCTCTCCTTCCTTTAGCATATCCAACACTAGCCTTCCTGTCGACTTGCCCTCTTATTATTTTTTTAAATTCTTTTCATTATTCTTTTCCATTATGGTTTATCATAAATTTTTAATTTCTTTGGTTCTTGTGTCATCAGAGTGCCATGTATTTGATTGCTGAGAGAGTGGAATCAGGTTGGAGAGCCCACAGAATTTCACAGGATGTGAATCAAGCAAGGTGGCTCAGATGGTGCCTGGCCCTGCATCGTAGTACATAAAGGACATGATGACAGTGCTCTATTCAAACTGCAACAGAAACCGGTTGAGTCCGACTAAAATTTTGATCCCAGTGGCACACTTCATTTGTGTCTTTCCTTCCTCCCCTTTCTTGACACTTTGCTGCTTCATCATCTCTTTTGTCACTCACACTCTCACTCCTAACCTGTGGTCGACCTCACACTTCTGGACTCCTCTCTCACCTGTCTATCTCACCACTGCATCTGCAGTGCTTGCCGCATTGGCCTCTGTGTGTTGTCTCATGAGGTGTGCACACGTTCTTAAATAGTCCTGCAACACCAGGTGCCCTGATACAATTGTATTTTCTTGGGTCTTGACACAGATTTTTTTAAATTATTTTATTTTTATTCTTTTGAGTGTGTGTGTGACACAGCCTTTTTATACAGTGTTCATGTGTCACCAGCAGACAATTTCCTTTTGAAAGGTGGTTGTTGAGGAATGAATTGCAGACCCTGTGTCTCTGCTTTGTGTGTCCACCACATGGTTGTGCCGTTCACCTCATGAGGTCTCTCCCATTCTCTGGTCTTGATAGCCCAGTAGTTCTAAGCAGCCCCATCCTCAGCCAGAACCAACTCTTTGTTCCTGCAAACAATCGCATGGACAGGTTCTTGGGTTTATTACACTGAATTTGTGTAGCAGCTACCCCCTCCCACCAAAGTCAGTGTGCACTTCACCAGCATTACTTGCTTTCAGGTTGTTGGCATGGAGCAGAGGATGAAGAGGCACCTTCTGAACAGAACATTTCTGTACATGGAATGTCACAGGTCAGGATTCCCAAGGCAGGCATGATCTCCCAGAAGGCCCATTTTTGTGAGCTATGTGACCTGGACTTGGGAGACATTTTGCACTTGACTGAGCACCAGAGGCAGAAACTGTATGATATTGGGGCATGGGAGAAACACTTGTATCTCAGTGTAAAACATCAGCACCGCAAGCAGCACATTGGAGAGAAATGCCTCAGAAGCAAGATGGGGAAAGCCTCATTTATGAACAACTGCAGATTTTTTGTGTTGGGGAAGTCACTTTCCTGTGGGGAATCCACACAGACCAGGGAGAAGTCAAACAGGAGAACTGAGTGTGGAGCAGCCTTTCACAGGAGGAAGACTCATTACAGTCCTGGAGAATGCACTGGAGACTTCAGTTGCAGACATATAGTTTCTCAGCATCAGAGAGTCCTCACTAGGGAAAAATGCTACACATGTAATGAATGTGGGAAATCTTTTAGCAAAAGCTACAGCCTCAATGACCATTGGAGAGTTCACACAGGAGAAAAGCCTTATGAGTGTGGGGAATGTGGCAAATCCTTTAGACAGAGCTCTAGCCTCATTCAGCATCGGAGAGTTCACACTGGAGCAAGACCTCACGAGTGTGATGAATGTGGAAAATTATTTAGCAACAAATCCAACCTTATTAAACATCGGAGAATTCATACTGGAGAAAGGCCGTATGAGTGTAGTGAATGTGGGAAATCCTTTAGCGAAAGCTCTGCACTCCTTCAACACCGGAGTGTTCACACTGGAGAAAGGCCTTATGAGTGCAGTGAATGTGGAAAATTCTTTACATACCACTCCAGTCTCATAAAACACCAGAGAGTTCACTCTGGATCAAGGCCCTATGAGTGCAATGAATGTGGAAAATCCTTTACCCAAAACTCCAGCCTCATTGAACACCGTAGAGTTCATAGTGGAGAAAGGCCTTACAAGTGCAGTGAATGTGGGAAATCTTTTAGCCAAAGCTCTGCACTTCTGCAGCATCGGAGAGTTCACACTGGAGAAAGGCCTTATGAGTGCAGTGAATGTGGGAAATTCTTTACTTACAGCTCCAGTCTCTTAAAACACCAGAGAGTTCACACGGGATCAAGGCCTTATGAGTGCAGCGAATGTGGGAAATCTTTTACTCAAAACTCCAGCCTCATTAAACACAGGAGAATTCATACTGGAGAAAGACCTTACGAGTGTAGTGAATGTGGGAAATCTTTTAGCCATAGCTCTAGCCTTATTAAACACCGAAGAGTTCACACTTGTTAAAGGCCTGATAAGTGCAGTGAATTTGGGAAATCGTTTACCCATAGATCCAGCTTCAGTGACCACTAGAATGTTTACATTGGAGACATGCTTTGTGTGTATTTGTATATGGGAGATTAATCTTTAGGCTCCTAAAACAGCATAATGTCACATTGGATGAACGCCTTATAAGTATGGCAGACATGGAAAATCGTGTAGCTGAAGTCTAGCTTCAGTATAATCCAGAGAATTCAGTGGAGAAAGCCTTTATAAGTTCAGCGAATGTGGGAAAGCCTTCAGCTGAAGAATGTATTTCACTGAATACCACAGTTTCAAATGGGAGCACTACCTTCAATGTGCAGGTATATATGATTTCTTTGTTGAGTGCAACAACACTGGAGGAAATCCCTTATGAAGATGCCATTTGCCTGTTTTGAACCTCATTCATCCAAACATCCACTTAACTTCAGGTATGTGGGAACTGTGTTGCACTTTTAACCTCTCCAGAACCCTTTCCAGATTGATGTCACTGCTAGTTCTGTAGCAGAAATCATATCACCCCTAACCACCAGGCAGATTTCTATTGTGTGCCACATTCACCCAGCCTAGTGTGTTCAGGGAAGGAAAGCCCAGTGCTGACCTATTTATGGGATGATTCATGAGCAGCTTGAGCACTTAAGTCTTTCTCAGTTTTTTCCCCTCCTTCATGAGTTAAAGCATGGATCTTACCCACTTTTGGCCTAAAGGACTCTGCTGGTAATTTGAAAAGATGGACTACACTTTATTGGTATTATTGATATTATTGGTCTCATGAGACTCTAGTGATGGGATTTTCTAGCCTCCAAGACATCAACCCAGGAAACAGTCAGTTTCCCCTTGTTCTTGTTTGTAGAATAGTAAAGGTCTTACTGTTTAAGCCACCATTTCTTAGGAGTTCCTTCACTGTATGGGGTGGTTTGTTGTTAATTGGGCTTGCTAGCCTGAAGAGATGAAATGCTCTGGTGAGGATCCCAAATTGTGTGCCTCAGTGGGGATAGCATGATGGCAGAATATGCCTCTCCAATTGTGGCCTAGGTTGCATTGCTGCTCAAAGCCTTCCTTTTGACCACCTTCAAGGACCACCTTCATGGTCCTAATTTAGAAATTATATGCCATGATATTTTTCAGGTTCAGAGTTCAAACTGAGGAGGGAGCCGTTTCTGATTGCTGTGACTACTCTCAGTGCTTCTGAGAGCAACATAAACTTGTTCTCTTGTTCACAGGTGATATTGCATCTTGCTCAGCACTGTTAAGGGAAATCTGTTCCCCGGGTCCTGCAGTGGAGCCCTGTGCCTTGATGTCCTGAATTCTGTAGAGTAACATCAATGATTTTAAGATTATAGAAACACTGGATTAATAGTGGCGGAGACTACAGCATACTGATTAGAATGTGCCCCTTTCAAAAGGTCACTTAAAATGTTTAATCACTATGGCTTTGGAGGATAAGCAGGTATGGAAATTCTCAGAACTTCTGAAACTTTTTATCTGTATAACTTAGGGCCTTTGTCAAGGAAAATAAAATAAAGGTTTTGTGGATTCCTCTGGCCTTTCTGGGCTGTTCATCTAAGGCCATTGTGCAGACAGAACAAGGATAGAGAGGAGAGAGCTCGTTAGTCAGCTCTGTGAGATTTGTGACCCATCCAGTATCCATGTTGAATGAAGTTTCCACTTCAGAAATTGCTTACCTGTTTTTGCTGAGGCAAGTACTGAACCTGTCCATTGAGTCAGTATGGTTGCCAAACCTGATGTTCTAAATGAGGAAATCATGTTCCTATTTAAACTATACAATTTGATGATTTTTTACATTTATGTAAATCTATGAAACCATCAAACAATCATGATAGTTTCTGTCACCCCATACCTACTTGAATCTCTTTGTCCTCCAAGCAGCCATTAATTTGCTTTTCATTATAACAGATTAGTTTGCATTTTCTAGAATTTTACATGATTGAAATCAGAGTGTTTAGTCTTTTTTTTCCCCCTTTGGGTACCGTTATATGACATGTTTATTTTGCAGTTCATCAGTGGTGCTTATATGAGTGGTTCTTTTTATATTATTGGGAATTATGTTCTATCACTATACCACAATTCATTTATTCATCTGTTTATGGGTATTTTAATTATTTCTAGTTTTGGCTCTTACAAATAAAAGCCGTATAGAAATTGGATACAGTTCTTCATATTGAATCGTTTCCTTTCTCTCATGCTGATACCTCAAAATGCAATACCTGAATCAGAGTATAGGTGAATATGTAGCTTTTCCAGAAACACCACACTGTCTTTTAAAATGATTGCTCCCTTTTGTGTTCCTACCTGCAGTATGAATTCCAATTCTCTCATATCCTTGCTAAAGTGAATATGATTTGCTTTTAAAAATCTGACTCTTTGAGTAAATGTATATAGAATTAGAGCACTTTGGTTTTAGTTTCATTTCCCTTATATTTCATGATGTTGAGCATAGTTGGTGTATAGGAGATACAGAAGGGTCAACATGTTAAACAGTTCAGAAGACTCAATTAGCCAAATCTGGATCGTGGCCAATTCTAACAAACAAATGGCAAGTGAATAATATGATTAAAATAAAATGGTAAGTGGGGGGAGTTCCCTGGTCATCCAGTGGCTAAGACTGAGCACTTCTGCTGCTGGGGTTATGTGTTCAATCCTGGTTGGGGAAGTAAGAGTTCCGAAGCTGCATGGCCTGGCCAAAAGAGAGCCTCCAAGGAAGTTCCAGTAGATACTTCTACTCTAGGAGAACTTACCCTACCCACTGCCCATTAAGCGCAACTGAACTAATAATCAGTTTACCCTGAATACAACAGTTGACGGCCAAAGTTCTCAGCATTTTTTTTTTTTTAAAGGTGAGTGGTACATAGAGGTTAAAAAACTTGCAAGACACACTTACTTATTGCCTAAGATAAATTTTGTATCCAGACTGCAGTCAGTCTACATTAAGTAATGATTGCAGTATGGTAATTACACAATTTAGCACTAATAATTTTAAATATTTTAATTTTATGCAACAAAATTATTGGAACTATATAAGGATCTTTACATTTTAGAGACATCTCCTGAAGAGGTTATGTGTGAAATGACATGTTGTCTGTGATTATGAATAAACCACTAACTGCATGGGGATAGATAAAATAAGAACAACCATAAAAGGATAAATAGAGAATTCCCTGGCAATCCAGTGGTTAGGACCCCACGCTTCCACTGCACAGGGCTTGGGTTTGACCCCTGGTTGGGGAACTAAGATCCTGCAAGCTGTGTAGTGTGGGATAAATAACGACAGACATTACTTCCTAGTAGTCTTCTATTTTTGGATATATTTGAAAACAGCCATTACAAAGGGTAGAGTATGTGCTGTTAATTTTGTGTGGTGAGGATAAGTGTAAAAGGCCAGGAGGAAACTGAGCTTTGAAACTCTTATGAATGTAAATGTCAAAATGGATATTTTAAACATAAGCAAACGTCACTTCCTAATCTTGTTTTTATTTTAATAGCTATCATATTCCGTGTTTATGCGGCCATATTATTCCATTTTATTTTATCTGGTGTTCTTTGGAAGGAATGATGCTGAAGCTGAAACTCCAGTACTTTGGCCACCTCATGTGAAGAGTTGACTCATTGGAAAAGACTCTGATGCTGGGAGGGATTGGGGCAGGAGGAGAAGGTGACGACAGAGGATGAGATGGCTGAATGGCATCACTGACTCGATGGACGTGGGTTTGGGTGAACTCCGGGAGTTGGTGATGGACAGGGAACCTGGCGTGCTGCGATTCATGGGGTTGCAAAGAGTCGGACATGACTAAGCAACTGAACTGAACTGAACACTGATACAGAAAATCCTACATAGATTTTGAGGTCATTTGTAACTTTAAAATTGATAAAAATAGCATTAACATAGAAAATTAGAACAGGAAAAACCCTTAGATATCATGATTACCACTTTCTTTCTTCAGCAGATAAGTAAATTAGGGCCCAGAAAGGGCAAGTGAGTGACTTGGAGAGCTAGTTAGTAGCAGACTTGGAATTAAACCCAGGCTTAGTAAGCACTTGGTCCAATGTTTTGCGTTTTTTTCAATCACAGTTCTGTTTTATTTAAAGTTTTTATTTTTTAGAGCAATTTTAGGTTCATAACAAAATTAAGAAGAAAGTGCATGCCGCTGCACATGCATCACCTCCATTATCAACATCCCCCACCAGACTGGTCCTTCTGTTATAAGTGACGAACCTATCCCCATGCACTGCCACCCAGTGTGTATATAGTTCATATGAGGGTTTACTGTGGGTGATGTATATTCTGAGTTTGAATATATTTGAACAAATTTATAATTTGAATAAATTTATAATTGGTGGCTTAGTAGTAAAGAATCTGCCTGCCAATACAGGAGACGTGGATTCACTCCATGGGTTGGGAAGATCCCCTAAAGGAGGAAATGGCAACCCACTCTAGTCAGTATTCTTGCCTGGGAAGTCCCATGGACAGAGGCGCTTGGCAGGGTGTGGGGTTTCAAAGGATTAGACACAACTTAGTTTCTAAACAACAACCAGTGCATCACTATAGGACACATAGAGTAGTTTCACTGCCCTAAAGTTCCGCTATTCTGTGTATTCATCCTTCCCCACATTGCCTGGGAACCAGTGATCTTATTTTACGTCTCCATAGTTTAGCCTTTCCCAGAATGCCGTATAGTTGGAATCATACAGTATATGGCTTTTTCAGATGGCTGTTTTCACTTACTAATGTGCATTTTAAGTTTCCTCCGTAAAACAAATGAAAAAGGTTACTCCATCATGGCTTGATAGTCCATTTCTTTTTAAAACTGAATGATGTTCCATTGTCTGGATATACCACCATTTATCCAAACACTATTGAAGGAGACATCTTGGTTGTGTCCAGAGTTCAAACTGAGAGTTCAGAGTTCCTTGGCTATTATGAATAAAGTTACCAGAAACAATTGTGTACAGGTTTTTGTGTGAACATACGTTTTAGACTCTTTTGGGTAGATACTGAGGAGCCATATTACTGGTAAGACTTATGTTTGTTTTCTAAGAAACTGTCAATATGTCTTCCAAGGTGGCCATACTATTCTTTCCAGCAGTGAATGAATGAGTTCCTGTTGTTCCACATCCTCACCAGCATTTGGTGTTTCAGGGTCTATAGAGTTTGGATTTTAACAGATGTGTAATGGTGGCAAGAATGCACAGAAGAACTGTACAAAAAAGATCTTCACGACCCGGATAATCATGATGGTGTGATCACTCATCTAGAGCCAGACATCCTGAAATGTGAAGTCAAGTGGGCCTTAGAAAGCATCACTAGGAACAAAGCTAGTGGAGGTGATGGAATTCCAGTGGAGCTATTTCAAATCCTGAAAGATGATGCTGTGAAAGTGCTGCACTCAATATGCCAGCACATTTGGAAAACTCAGCAGTGGCGACAGGACTGGAAAAGGTCAGTTTTCATTCCAATCCCAAGAAAGGCAATGCCAAAGAATGCTCAAACTACCAAACAATTGCACTCATCTCACGCACTAGTAAAGTAATGCTCAAAATTTTTCAAGCCAGGCTTCAACAATATGTGAACCATTGAACTCCCTGATGTTCAAGGTGGTTTTCGAAAAGGCAGAGGAATCAGAGATCAAATTGCCAACATCCACTGGATCATGGAAAAAGCAAGAGAGTTCCAGAAAAACATCTATTTCTGCTTTATTGACTAGCCAAAGCCTTTAACTGTGTGGATCACAATAAACTGTGGAAAATTCTGAAAGAGATGGGAATACCAGACCACCTGACCTGCCTCTTGAGAAGTCTGTATGCAGGTGAGGAAACAACAGTTAGAACTGGACATGGAACAACAGACTGGTTCCAAATAGGAAAAGGAGTATGTCAAGGCTGTATATTGTCATCCGATTTATTTAACTTATATGCAGAGTACATCATGAGAAACGCTGGACTGGAAGAAACACAAGCTGGAGTCAAGATTGCCGGGAGAAATATCAATCACCTCAGATATGCAGATGACACCACCCTTATGGCAGAAAGTGAAGAGGAGCTAAAAAGCCTCTTGATGAAAGAGGAGAGTGAAAAAGTTGGCTTAAAGCTCAGCATTCAGAAAAAGAAGATCATGGCATCTGGTCCCATCACTTCATGGGAAATAGATGGGGAAACAGTGGAAACAGTGTCAGACTTTATTTTTTGGGGCTCCAAAATCACTGCAGATGGTGACTGCAGCCATGAAATTAAAAGACGCTTTCTCCTGGGAAGAAAAGTTATGACCAACCTAGATAGCATCTTCAAAAGCAGAGACATTACTTTGCTGACTAAGGTCTGTCTAGTCAAGGCTATGGTTTTTCCTGTGGTCATGTATGGATGTCAGAGTTGGACTGTGAAGAAGCTGAGCACCTAAGAATTGATGCTTTTGAACTGTGGTGTTGGAGAAGACTCTTGAGAGTCCCTTGGACTGCAAGGAGATCCAACCAGTCCATTCTGAAGGAGATAAGCCCTGGGATTTCTTTGAAAGGAATGATGCTAAAGCTGAAACTCCAGTACTTTGGCCACCTCATGCAAAGAGTTGACTCATTGGAAAAGAGTTTGATGCTGGGAGGGATTGGGGGCAGGAGGAGAAGGGGACAACAGAGGATGAGATGGCTGGATGCTATCACTGATTCGATGGGCGTGAGTCTGAGTGAACTCCGGGAGTTGGTGATGGACAGGGAGACCTGCCGTGCTGCAATTCATGGGGTCACAAAGAGTCGCACACGACTGAGCAACTGAACCGAATGGTAGTCATTGCGAAGAATTTTTACGTCAATGCTCATGAATGATATTGGTCTGAAATTTTCTTCTGGTATCTTTTGTTAGGGTATTATGGTAATGCTAGTCTCTGAGAATGAGTTAGGAATTATTCCTTCTGTTTCTGTCCTCTGAAAGAGATTGTAGAGAATTTGTGTACTTTCTTCCTTAAACATTTACTGGAATACGCCAGTGAACCCATTTTAGTATGTTCTGTTTTAGGAAGTTATTAATTACTAATTCAGTTTTCTCTGTTGCTTTATCTTTTCCTATTCCTGTTAGCCGTAATTTACAGCTTTTGTAGTTGTCCTCAGTTGACTATTCTGTATTGTCCCACCCCCAGTTTTGGTGGATTCTATTGAGATACCCTCAAGTCAGAATCTTTTCTTCACTATGTCCAGTCTATAAATAAGCTTATTGAAAGCATTTACTTTTGTTACAGAATTTTTTAATCTTTATCATTTCTTCTTGGTTCTGTGGTAGAATTTCCATCTCAGTTATTTGTCTACTTTATCTAGAAGAGCACTAAACATATTGTTTTAAATTCCTGGTCTCATAATTCCACATGTCTGACATGTCTTGAGTCTGATTCTGATACTTGCTCTGTTCACACTTTTCTTTTTTCTCTTCAAACTTTGAAAAGAAAATTCCTTATGCCTTACACCTTTTTTCTTAATAGCTAAGTATCATGTACTCAGTAAATGTAACTACAATCAACAGGTGATTTTAAGGTGTGGAGAGAGGGGTGTTCTGTAGTCCTATGATTAGTTATCAGTATTTATTTATCTTTTTGCATTATAACTTCCTCATTAACCTATGGGATCCATAGGAATGGTTTCTTTATTTCTTTTCTTTCTTTTTTTTTTTTAGGAATGATTTCTTAAAAGTTCCCAAACATAGGAAGTTTTGTTTGTGGTTTAAAGTTTTAAGTTAAAAAGAATAATTTAAATTAACACATAACATAGGTCTCAGTGTATTTGCCTTTTTGCATTAGGTGGAACAAGGTGGCTGGAGTTGGGCATTTTCCTTCTCCTTGGTCACTTAGGCTCTGATAAAACCTAAGGCTCTGCTTTAAAAGTTTCTCCTGGAGCACACTTTATGTAAAAAACAAATACTTTGAACTAGTTGAATATGGTTCCTTTTCCTTTCTCCTGGCCAAGATCATTCTCAGAGATAAAAATGTCAATAGAAGTGTGGGATTTTCCCCCATGATTTGGCTCCCCTGAGTTTTTGTTTCTCAGATTTGTCCCCTCTGAGCCTCCAGGAATTTGTCATTTACATTTCCAGTTTCCCTATCCTGGCATTGGTTCCCACAGTGGTTTCAGCTTGTTGGTTTCTGATTCAGTGAGTCATGATTCTGTTTCCCTGTCAGTCCTCCAATTTGGAGACAGTAGCTTGCCCTGTGACCAGACTTAGGAATCTGAGAATTGTTTATTCTTTCAGTCTGTTTAGCCTTTTGCTTGTTAGGATGGAGTGGAGAAATCCAACTTGTTATATGCTTGACCAGAAACCAGAGGTTCCCTCCCCGCCCCCCCCCCCCCGTTTTTTAAAATCTTTTTTTGGTTGGTGTTCTTTCTGAACATATTAAATTTCTGTTACAACAACACTGCTACAATCTGAATGTGTTCCCTTCACATTTACTTGTTGAAATCCTAACCTGCAAAGGTGATGGTATTAGGAGGTTGGGCTTTTGGGAGGTGCTTAAATCATGAGAATGGACCCCTTGTGAATGGATTAGTGCCTCATAACAGGCTCCAGAGGGATCCCTAACCTCTTCCACCTTGGGATAGATTAAGAAATCAACAGCCGTGAAGTGAACCCTACCCTGACCATGCCGAATATCCTGATCTCTGATTTCCAGCCTCCAGTGCTGTGAGAAATAATTATCTGCGGTTTATAAACCAGCCAGTCAGTGATATTTTGGTATGGAAGCCAGAACAGACTAAGATGCACTCGGTCTTTTGTTATTTTCAAATATATACAAAAATGGAAGAGACTATCATGAAACCAACTAAACACTTCCCCAGTCTTCCATCATTTGTCATCCAATGAGCATTCTTGTCTCATCCATCTTCATGTACACTGGTGGATTATTTAACGTATGATCTCAGACATTACACCATTTAATGCATACCTTCCTGAGAATTCATTTTTAAAATGTGAGAGCTATTTATAAACCCAATAGCCATAACACAAAAGATATTTTTAAATAAAGATATTACTGCTGCCGCTGCTGCTAAGTCACTTCAGTCATGTCCGACTCGGTGAGACCCGATAGACAGCAGCCCACCAGGCTCCCCTATCCCTGGGATTCTCCAGGTGAGAACACTGGAGCCAGTTGCCATTTCCTTCTCCAATGCATGAAAGTGCAAAGTCAAAGTGAAGTCAGTCGTCTCCGACTCTTATCGACCCATGGACTGCAGCCCGCCAGGCTCCTCCTCCATGGGGTTTTCCAGGCAAGAGTACTGGAGTTGGGTGCTGCTCAGTTTTCTCAGTTATCTCAAGTGTATGTATGTGTTTTCCTAAATCAGATTAATTGCAGTGAGGATCGAGAATGGATCCTTATGTCTTTCAGTAGCTGTCTCATAAGTCTTTCACCTACCTTTTTTCCTTATTTTTGATGAAGTTGCTGAGTTGTTTGTCATATGCTAGGATGTGGCTTATTGAATGTCTGATGTTTAAGTGGTCCCCCTTCCTTACCTCATATTTCCTGTACTCTAGATACCAGAGAGTGATTGAAGTTTCCTCCTAGTACACAGATTTTGATGGTGGCTGTTGGAAAAATAAAAACAAAATCTTCAATGCTGAAGATCCAAAGATCCTGTCCATAAAGGTATTAGGGATAGAAAACACTTTGGTTAGTATTTGCAATGTATGTCTTTCTAATCTCACCAAGTAATTAATTCTGACATTATCTCCCTGGAGATAGCATTAGATCCCACAGGTTAAGGGCTCAGTCCCAGGAGACTGCCCCAGCTTCAGTTCAGTTCAGTCACTCAGTAATGTCCAACTCTTTTCGACACCATGGACTGCAGCAAGCCAGGCTTCCCTGCCCATCATCAACTTTCAGAGCTTGCTCAAACCCAAGTCCATCGAGTCAGTGATGGCATCCAGCCATCTCACCCTCTGTCGTCCCCTTCTCCTCCTGCCTTCAGTCTTTCCCAGCATCAGGGTCTTTTCCAGTGACCCTCAACTTCAGGTACCTTTCAAAATTCCAGATTGTTAACTCCACTTCTGATCGACTGGCTATAAATCTGAGGTTTCCATGTCCCTCTTCTGGGGTGTTATTTTGTTAGTTCAGTTCAGTTCCGTTCAGTCGCTCAGTCGTGTCCGACTCTCTGTGACCCCATGAATCGCAGCACACCAGGCCTCCCTGTCCATCACCAACCCCCGGAGTTCACTCAGACTCACGCCCATTGAGTCAGTGATGCCATCCAGCCATCTATCCTCTGTCGTCCCCTTCTCTTCCTGCCCCCAATCCCTCCCAGCATGAAAGTCTTTTCCAGTGAGTCAACTCTTCACGTGAAGTGGCTAAAGTACTGGAATTTCAGCTTTAGCATCATTCCTTCCAAAGAAATCCCAGGGCTTATCTCCTTCAGAATGGACTGGTTGGATCTCCTTGCAGTCCAAGGGACTCTCAAGAGTCTTCTCCAACACCACAGTTCAAAAGCATCAATTCTTTGGTGCTCAGCCTTCTTCACAGTTCAACTCTCACATCCATACATGACTACTGGAAAAACCATAGCCTTGACTAGACGGACCTTAGTTGGCAAAGTAATGTCTCTGCTTTTGAAGATGCTATCTAGGTTGGTCATAACTTTTCTTCCAAGGTGTAAGCGTCTTTTAAATTCATGGCTGCAGTCACCATCTGCAGTGATTTTGGAGCCCCCAAAAATAAAGTCTGACACTGTTTCCACTGTTTCCCCATCTATTTCCCATGAACTGATGGGACCAGATGCCATGATCTTTGTTCTCTGAACGTTGAGCTTTAAGCGAACTTTTTCACTCTCCTCTTTCACTTTCATCAGGAGGCTTTTGAGTTCCTCTTCACTTTCTGCCATAAGGGTGGTGTCATCTGCATATCTGAGGTTATTGATATTTCTTCTGGCAATCTTGATTCCAGCTTGTGTTTCTTCCAGTCCAGCATTTCCCATGATGTACTCTGCATAGAAGTGAAATAAGCAGGGTGACAATATACAGCCTTGACATACTCCTTTTCCTATTTGGAACCAGTCTGTTGTTCCATGTCCAGTTCTAACTGTTGCTTCCTGACCTGCATACAGATTTCTCAAGAGGCAGGTCAGGTGGTCTGGTATTCCCATCTCTCTCAGAATTTTCCACAGTTTATTGTGATCCACACAGTTAAAGGCTTTGGCATAGTCAATAAAGCAGAAATATAAGTTTTTCTGGAACTCTCTTGCTCTTTCCATGATCCAGTGGATGTTGGCAATTTGAGCTTGAACATCAGGAAGTTCATGGTTCACGTATTGCTGAAGCCTGGCTTGGAGAATTTTGAGCATTACTTTCCATGTGAGATGAGTGCAACTGTGCAATAGTTTGAGCATTCTTTGGCATTGCCTTTCTTTGGGATTGGAATGAAAACTGACCTTTTCCAGTCCTGTGGCCACTGCTGAGTTTTCCAAACGTGCTGGCATATTGAGTGAAGCACTTTGATAGCATCATCTTTCAGGATTTGAAATAGCTCAACTGGAATTCCATCACCTCCACTAGCTTTGTTTGTAGAGATGTTTTCTAAGGCCCACTTGACTTCACATTCCAGGATGTCTGGCTCTAGATGAGTGATCACACCATCATGGTTATCTGGGTCATGAAGATCTTTTTTGTACAGTTCTTCTGTGTATTCTTGCCACCTCTTCTTAATATCTTCCGCTTCTGTTAGGTCCAGACCATTTCTGTCCTTTATCAAGCCCATCTTTGCATGAAATGTTCCTTGGTTTCTCTAATTTTCTTGAAGAGATCTCTAGTTTTTCCCATTTTGTTGTTTTCCTCTGTTTCTTTGCATTGATCACTGAAGAAGTCTTTCTTATCTCTTCTTGCTATTCCTTGGAACTCTGCATTCAGATGCTTATATCTTTCCTTTTCTCCTTTGCTTTTCGCCTCTCTTCTTTTCACAGCTATTCGTAAGGTCTCCCCAGATAGCCATTTTTCTTTTCTGCATTTCTTTTCCATGGGGATGGTGTTGATCCCTGTCTCCTGTACAATGTCACGAACCTCATTCCATAGTTCATCAGGCACTCTAACTATCAGATCTAGGTGCTTAAATCTATTTCTCACTTCCACTATATGATCATAAGGGATTTGATTTAGGTCATACCTGAATGGTCTCGTGGTTTTCCCTGCTTTCTTCAATTTAAGTCTGAATTTGGTAATAAGGAGTTCATGATCTGAGCCACAGTCAGCTCTCGGTCTTGTTTTTGTGGACTGTATAGAGCTTCTCCATCTTTGGCTGCAAAGAATATAATCAATCTGATTTCGGTGTTGACCATCTGGTGATGTCCATGTGTAGAGTCGTCTCTTGTGTTGTTGGAAGAGGGTGTTTGTATTTTCTTGGCAAAACTCTATTAGTTTGCCCTGCTTTATTCCGCATTCCAAATCTGCCTGTGACTCCAGGTGTATCTTGACTTCCTACTTTTGCATTCCTGTCCCCTAGAATGAAAAGGACATCTTTCTTGGGTGTTAGTTCGAAAAGATCTTGTAGGTCTTCATAGAACTGTTCAACTTCAGCTTCTTCAGTGTTACTGCTTGGGGCATAGACTTGGATAACCGTGATATTGAATGGTTTGCCTTGGAGACGAACAGAGATCATCCTGTCGTTTTTGAGATTGCATCCAAGTACTGCATTTTGAACTCTTTTGTTGACCATGATGGCTACTATTTTGTTAGAGCGGCTCACAATTAAGGGAAGCATGTACTTATATTTAAAAGGCAGATGTAGAAGTCTACAGGGTGAAGTCTAGAAGGATCTGGAGCATAGGCGCTTCAGTCCTCCTGTCCATGCTGGGCCCAGCATGTATACAGACCTGGAAACTCCTTAATTCTTGTCCAGATATGTGTACAGAGTTTTCATCCAGAGATAAGGGTCTCCTCACACTGCCTTCCTGGAGGTCAGTGGGTGGGGCTATGCAGGAGCTCCACCCTAAATCACCTCTTGAAGCTTTAATCCACTTGTGCTCAAAGGGAGCCTCTTATTAGTGACAAAAGGTAATCCTATCAATCAGGAAATTCCAAGGGTTTTAGGACCTCTGCCAGGATCTGTGAACAAAGACCAAATAAATTTCTCTCTATACCATATTATTGGATCAGTGTTAAACCAGAGTGTGATGTGCATCACAAGCAAACTCTAAGAAATTTCAAAGACAGAAGAAAAAAAATCCCCTCACTCCATTATGTAGACAAGCACATAGAACCCATTATATATGTGTTTTCAAGATAAGTAGAACAAATAAGAGGACTTGACGGCATCATGAAAGATGAAATGAAATGAGTTGCTTATGTCAGTGAGTTTTAAAATGGAGCCTAGAGACCATTAAAGAATTGAGTCTTATGCATGTCCTCACCCCGTGAACTGTGGACTTTTGGACAGGGCCAAACCACAAGTATTTTCAAGAGCTCTGCAAAAGTACCTTGCTCCAGGAACAGACTTTTGCTTAGTGATATTTAGCGACCAAACACGTTTAGCCAACAGTAGCTTTTTGCCACCAATGCCAATCAAAATACTTTGAATTATGTAGATGTCCCCCTTTTTGCCTTTAAAAACTCCTGACTTTCACTTGCTTCAAATGAAACCTATTTGAGTTAGGTTGCTATGCAAATCTGGTGTACCTTGAACTGCAGTTCTTTGATCCCAAATAAATGCTTCGTCTTGAGTTTTGCCTCAGTGTTTTTATGTTGACGGCATTGTTTGTGGCGCACAGTTTATCCTAACTGTACCTGGTAGTCGGGGTGACCATCTGTCACTTTGCTTATTGGCTTTATCTAGAGGAGAAGGCAATGGCAACCCACTGCAGTCCTCTTGCCTGGCAAATCCTGTGGACGGAGGAGCCTGGTAGGCTGCAGTCTGTGGGGTCGCACAGAGTCAGACATGATTGAGGGACTTCACTTTCACTTTTCACTTTCATGGATTGGAGAAGGAAATGGCAACCCACTCCAGTGTTCTTGCCTGGAGAATCCCAGGGACTGGGGAGGCCTGGTGGGCTGCCATCTATGGGGTCGCACAGAGTCGGACACGACTGAAGCGACGCAGCAGCAGCAGAGGAAAGACAAACTATTTCTATCCCTGTGACAGGAATTTTTTTTTTTTTTTCATATTTGAGCGAGGCACCCACCAAAGTTAGGCTCTTACCCTCCCACAGAAACCTGGAGAGAGGCAAGCTAGCTGGCTCCCTTGATGTTTACATTTCCAAAAACTGGCTCTCAAGTTGTTTCCATTTTAAAGAAATGGTTCCTAGTTTTTAAGAAACTCATGAAAATGAAAAACAAAAAAGCCCAAATGACAAAAGTCCCATCTAGTCTTCAAAGTGATCCCTCTTAAAGAGATGAGGAAGTGCTTAGATTGAGCTCTAAGCTAAATGCTTTGACAAAAGGCAGGGAGAATCCCCACATTTCCTACAGGGAGTATTAAGCTCCTTATATTTCATTTGTTTTTCACACACCCAGAAACATGGAGTATATTTAACATTCTAGCCACTGACGCATCTGCCTAAGAAAAGCCCTGAGAGTCTATGTGGTATTTGGAAGCCTATTCATAATGATTTCAGATTTATAAGTTATATACATTGAATTTATGGGTCAACTAAGTTATTATTATTTCCACAAGTTATTCTCTTTCCTCAGTTCAGTGTCTGAACATGAAGTACCCTTCATTCTGTCCCAGACTCTCTATCTTTCCTGAATGTTCTCTCAGCTTCCCAATACCAACTTTTCTCTCCCACTGGAATACTCTGCCCAACACTCAGTATATAGTAGGTTTTTCCTCAAGGTATCTTTTCTTGAGCCTTCAGACTAGGTCAAGTCCACTACTTGTATTTTTTCATAATCACCAAAACTTCACCTTCCAACATTTACAGTAATTTAGATTATGTAATAATTGGTAAGACTGTGCACTGGCTCAACTGTCTTTTTGTTTTTTAAACCAAAGCTAAGATGCCACCAATTATAAAACAGACCACTCTTTTACAATGCGTGCGTGCTCAGTTGAGTCTGACTCTTTGTGACCCCACAGACTCCTCTGTCCATGGAATTTCCCAGGCAAGAACACTGCAGTGGGTTGCCATTTCCTTCTCCAGGGAATCTTCCCAACCCAGGGATCAAACCTGGGTCTCCTGTGGCTCCTGCATTGGTAGGAGAATTCTTTACAGTAAGCCACAGAAGCTGGGATTATGCTTTTAAATGCTCAAATGAATCCCTGCCTTTTCCTTCTTAAATTACAGCACCTACAACTACTAACATTTATAATTTTTATTCACCTTACGAAGAAGAAAATATTTTGAATTGCTGACCCTGGTTTTCCATATTGCCTATGACCCTCTCCAGCAGACCCAGAAACTCCCTTTGTCCGAGTCAGGGAGATGGTGTTTTGTTTTGAATTGTAGTTAAAAATATGTATCACATAACATTATTTTGCTATTTATAAGTGGCATTAAGTACATTTACATTCTTCTTGTGTTAAAACTATTAAATCAATGTTTAAAACAGCCCTAGTGGGAATTCCCTGTGGTTCAGTGGTTAAGTTTCAACATTTTCCCCACCAGGACCCAGGTTCAATCCCTCGTCAGGGAACTAAGATCACACAAGCTGTGTAGCTCAGCATAAAAATAAAAAGTAAAACGCCCTGGTATCACAACTCACAGTCACAGTTGGCACAAAGAGAGCACCCATCTTCATTCAGTGGTGCCATTTGTGGGGTTCAGTCATGTTTATTCATCTTCCTTTTCAGTGGGGAGAAGGGAGTGTGTGACACTCAGAAGTGGCTAGATGGTAGTGTAAATTCAAAATGACCTGCATATCAAATTGGCCATACACATTCAGAAATCTTTCAGAGTCAGTCGCTTAGAGTCTGACCTTAGAGTCAGTCAGTCCCTTGTGGTGGAGTCCCAGTATCTGTAACGAATCTCCATGTTTTCCTAACCTTCACTTTCCCTCTTTTTGCTTGATGGTCCAGTGACTAAGATTCCATGCTCCCAATGCAGGAGCCCCAGGTTCCAGGTTCAATCCCTTGTCGGGGAACAGATCCCACATGCCACAAGTAAGACCTGACACGGCCAAGTAAATAAATAAAAAGAAATAAGTGAAAAAAAAAAAGAGAGAAATCTTCTATTTTATAAGAGTGAATTCTGATGCTTACAGACAACTCGCGGGTGTGGAATTATTGGTAGAAGAGTGGCAAAGGAGAAGGCTCTGAGTTTCTCCCCCTCTGGTTCTTGTTTGTGGGGAGAGGGTTAGGCAAGGACATGCAGTGGCAGAGGAGGGGGCATTCTGGACTCTCTTCTACATCTTACTGTGAACCTCAACTCTTTAAAAAATGCAACACAGAGTCGACCTTTTGTGAACACTTCTTTCAACACACATGCTTTCAGTATCTTCACCTAAAATCCCCATATCGCTCCCAACACTACTCTCTCTTGCCATTGACACCAGTGACTTATTTGGTGAACATCACAGTGCTCACTGGCCGTCTACCATTGTACTGGACTTCCTAACGGCTGCAGGGAAGGAACACTTCTCTCCCCTCTTAGTGTCTGTGGCTGGGCCCAAAGTTGAAACTGACAAAAGGCAGGTTAACAGGAGGAGGGCGGGCATACACGTTATATTAAGTGCTTATGTGTCCACGGGAGCATTCATGAAAGGATGGGCCCTTTCTGGACGAGCCACAGGCTGAGCCGTGTCTGAATGGATTCCGCCACTCTGCACCTAGTGACTGTTCTAGAGCCTGGAAGCGCTCCCTCATTCTGTATTTCCACATGTCCATTCTCCCTTCCATTTGTATCTCCAAACACTTCTAGTTCCTCAACAACCCCCTTGTGTTGTTGTTCAGTCACTAAGTTGTGTCCGGCTTTTGGCGGACAATATTGAGTGTAGCACTTAACACAGCAGCATCTTTTAGGATTTGCAATAGCTCACCTGGAATTCCGTCACCTCCACTAGCTTTGTTCCTAGTAATGCTTCCTAAGGCCCACTTGACTTCACAGCTACCCCTTGCCACCAACTAACTTATTTAACCACTCATTCCTTGAAGGAATCCATCTTTGTTTCCAGTTTGGCGCTCTGATGAACAAGAGGTGCTAAGGCCAGGCAAGTTCAAGATTTTGGGAGACTATAAATGTTATTTGTCGAGGAGGGATTGGGGGGCCTCCTCCAGACCACCCTCTTGTTTGATGCCTCACTCCCTAGGAGAACTCACATGATCCCACAAAGCTGACTTCTTTCCTGCAGGCGAAATTGCTACCCCATGGCCCATGGCCCAAGGCCCTGCAAGTTATTAGCCTCAACCATACAAGAACCCTCATCAGGTATTCCAGGGGCTTCCTGGGAGCCAGGCAAGGCCAGACTTTTCTTTGGAATGTGCCCAGGTTTTGAACATTATAGACCTGCTGAGTCAATCATTTACTACACGATCTATTTTAATTTTTCTGGGGTTGAGTTTCTGGATTGTATGGTACTTGGAAAGCTTTTTGTTGTTTGTGTTTGTAAACCAACACTGTCTTCCACAGTGGCTGCACCACTTTACATCACCACTAGGATGAATGACTGGATTTTCCCTTGACCGCCTCATCATTTTGCTACTGTTCTGAATTTTCTTTGAGGCGCTCTGAGGGATCTGCCTAGATATATCCCTATGATTTTCATTTGCATTCCCAGGAAATGCCTCATATCTTTTCATATGCTTATTTGCCATTTAATGGTATCTCCTTCTCTTGGGTAAAATATATTGTGTATTTTGTCTATTCTATATTTGGATTTTTTTAAAGATAATACCATGATGTTTTGAGAATTTTTCGTATTTGTATCTGACGTGTGGTTTGCACATATTTTCTCTCCTGGCCTCTGTCCTTGGTCCTTTCATCCTCTTCACAAGGTGCTTCAAAGTGTAGGTTTTTGATTTTGACAGCTTTCAGTGTCTCCATTTCTTTTTATGGATCACACTTCTGGTGTCAAATTTTAAAATCACTGTACCTGACCCTGGGCTTCTCCGGTGGCCCAGTGGTAAAGAATCCGCCTGTGATGCAGGAGTCTGTCCCTGGGTCAGGAAGATCCCCTCAAGGAGGAAATGGCAACCCACTCCAGTATTCTTGCCTGGAGAATCCTATGGACAGAGGAGCCTGGTGGGCTACATTCTATAGGGTTGCAAAGAGTCGGACATGACTGAAGTGACAGCACGCATGCAGAGCTGACCCCAGATCCCCAGTTTTTCTCTTGGGATTTTTTTTTTCCCTCTAAAGTGGAAAACTACAACTAGAAAAGCCTGTGTGCAACAAGGAAAACCAGCACAACCAAAAAACAGAAAACCTCTGCTCGAAATGATAGAATCCAAACATGCATCCAGGAAATCCCCGGTAGTTCAGTGGTTAGGATGTGGTGCTTTTACTGCTGAAGACATGGATTCAGTTCCTGGTTGGGAAAAGAAGATCCTGCAAGTCACGTGGCTCTGCCAAAGTAAACAAACCTCACCTTCCCACAAATGAAACCATTAATTCATTGTTTTCTGTGCATCCTTATATGCTTTTTTAAAAAATAAGGATCTATTTCTTTATTTTTATTTTACTTTTTGGCTGTGATAGAGCTTAGTTACCCTTCATGCTAGAGTGCGGGCTTCTCAATGCTGTGGCTTCTCTTGTTGCAGAGCATGAGCTCCAGCCCAGGGGGCTTCCGCAGTTGCAGCACATCTGGTCAGTAGCTGGTGCCTCATTGTGCTTAGTTGCCCTGTGGTGTCTTCCTGGACCAGGAGTCCAAGCCTTGTTCTCTGCATTGGCAGGCAGACTCTATCACTAGACCACCAGCGAAGCCCCCTTGGAAGCTGTTAGCTGTACACTGCCTGCTGCACAGTTTATTTAAGCCCTTCGAGGAGCCTGGGAACTCTCTGGTCCCACTCTGGGCAGCCCGCCTGAGGGTCCAGGGCTCAGAGGTGGGCCCGGAGGAGGCCACGGATCCCCATTGCCCACGGTGCAGCCCCCACTGCCCCGGGACCTGGGTCTGTCCCATTGACGTTCCTGCCGGTTGTCGGCCGCCACCTGACAGCCTCTTTTATATCGTCCCTTCCCTCTACAGCAGCGGTCCCCAACCTTCGTGGCACCAGGGACCGGATCTATGGAAGAGAATTTTCCCATGGAAAAGGTGGGGATGGGGGTGGTTCAGGCGGTGAGGCAGGAGGTAGGTGGGTCCCAGGTAAGCATTAGAGATTCACTCCCTGCGGACTGGAACTCCAAGCTGAGACTAGCAGGACAGTTTAGGGAGGATGCTGGGCCCTGCCCAGACCACACATTTCTCAGGAGACCTGACCACATTTCTCAGGAGACCTGACCACATGTGCACAGAAAGTCTCCTTGGAAGTCAAAGGGGAGTGACGTTAACTAATGCCAGGCTGCCCACCGGCCTCTTCGCTGGAACCCATCTTGGCTGAGTGCGCGCATCCAGGAGAATCCTGAGATGCACCAAATGCGGCCTGTGAACCAGGCAAATCAAAATGACCCGCCGAAGGAAACCCGGAAGAAATGCCCCAGTTAAGTCAGTCAAACTGCCACGAGGGTTCTTCTCAGCGACTGCGTTTCCCTCAGTCGGCCGGAGTGGTTATCCACGCGCCCTGTACTCTCTCCTCTTAGTAAATGCTCGCTGCTTTCTGTCTTCGCGGGCCTTCTTCTCTGCAAAGCGGAAGGGTTGGGACCCTTGTCACCGAGCACTGGTCTAGGCAGTATCCGGTGCTTTCACCGCGGCGGCCGCGCTGTCTCCGGCTGGGAGCCGACGCCCGGGGCAGGGGAATCGGCTGGTTGTTGCTGGGCGGTGGGCCTCGTCCTCTCTCCGGAGGCTGTGCCGCCAGGTTCTCGGGGCGGAGGCCGAGACCGGCCCCTCAGTCCAGGCCTGGGTGCGGAGCTGCCCGCCGATCGACCAGCCTTCGCCGGAGCCGCTCCAGACGCCGCAGGGAGCGGGAGAGGGTTTCCCGGGACCAGAGGTGGGAACCAGGCCAGGCCTGGCTGGAGGCCAGGGGCGAGCCGGGCTGCAGACTCGCCTGGTCCCGGCCCGTGGACTCCGTGCCCCACAGCCACGACTCCGGGCGCTGGGCCTCCTGGGCCCCGCGCCTCCGGGGAGGCAGTGACCCCCCGGAGCCCAGTGGGCCGTTTGGTTCGCTCCTGAGACGGTGCTGCCCACGGGGTTTCAAACCTTGTGATCGCTCAGAGCTGGGCCTCTTTGCATCTGTTTGGCATCCGCTGGGGATGTGCCCATGAGGGGGTCCTCCGCCCACAAAATTTGTCTTGATCTTTGGCGAGGGGACTTCCGGTGCACTGATGAGGAAGGCAACTCACTGCGTGGGCTCTAGGGCGTGCCCCTCCCCTGGCGGTGTGCCCCCACCTACCGAAGGGGCTGGGGCTTACCTGCGGCCTGGCGACCCCTCTGCACTGCCCTGAGACTTTCCCCCCAAGCATTGGGAGCACTCTGGCCTCAGACATGTTACGGTGGTGTTTCCTCTCATCCCCTAAGTCTCATGCCTGCCCTTTCGTCACATCTAGACTGGAGTATGCTCTTACCCGTTTTTAGTTTATATAACTTATAACCCATCCCCCTGCACTATTTATTACACTAAACTACCCTTTCTCCTTGGAAATTTCCATCCTATTCTTCATTCTCTGTCTTCCCGACTCCCCGCCCCCCACCCCGCCCCCCACCTCAGGGTTTGCACAGACTTCATTGTGACAAGGAGGCCCTACAGAGCAGGGCCAATGCATGTGATCCAAAGATGTCACTGTGGAGAAAAACCGAGGTCATGATGGCAGGTCACTGAAGGACATGATCCAGAGGCCAGCCAGCCAGGGACACAGCAGGCACAGTAAGCAAAGGCCAAGGTGGCCAGGTCATGGGGCGAGGGAGGCCAGTGCCCATCCCTCCTGCTTCTTGCAGCTCCCCAGGTGTAAAGGGACCCAGCCTCGTGGCAGGAGGAAGCACAGGAAGCCAAGTGAGCCCAGTGAGGACACCCCATGGGCTGGAGCTGCTCCCTGGAAGCATGGAATGGACATGGGGACGCAGCGCTGGGAGCTGCCAGCCTGGCCTCCCAAGCCTCCCAGTAGCAACAGGGACACAGTCGCACGGAGCAGACTGCAGGACACAGGCAGCCGGAGCCCAAGGTTGTGAGGTCAGAGTCCTCCCTCACCTATTAACCGCAAAGGCCTCCTTGTTTTTGTCTTCTGCGCACCACACGCTTGGACTGTGTGGCACACAGTGGTGACTGTAGCGTGTGCTAAGTCACTGCAGTCGTGTCTGATTCTTTGCAAATTCATGGATTGTGTAGCACACCAGTCTCCTCTGTCCATGGGATTCTCCAGCAAAGAATACTGCAGTGGGTTGCCTTGCCCTCCTACAGGGGATCTTTGTGACCCAGGGATCAAACCTGCATCTCTTAGGCCTCCTTTGTTGTCAGGTAGGTGCTTTACTTCTAGTGCCACCTGGGAAGCCCGGTGATTCTAATAGATGTGTTCAAAAGCAACAAATGCATTCTCTAATGTTCCAACTGCTGTTTTGGCTGCTTTTAAGTTGGCTTTTTTTTTTTTTCCCTGTTGTGGAAGTTCATAAGTTTTAAGAGGGGACTTCCCGGTAGTCCATTGGCTAAGACCTCATGCTCCCAATGCAGAGGGCCAGGGTTTGATATCTGGTCAGGGAACTAAGATCCCACATGCTGCAACTAAAGATCCTGCATGCCACAGCGAAGACTGAAGATTCCCCCTGTGCTGCAATTGACACCTGGTGCAGCTCAAGAAAGTTAAGTCCCCAGGGCACTTAAAAGCGTGTTTTCTTCCCAAATCCCCTTCCTCCCCATTTAAGTACTTTGCTGGAGTTAAGCTCTGTCTTATTTCTGTATCCTTCCCAAATTGTGACGTGCAAAGGATTATTTCTTAATTTCGTTTTCAAAATTCCAACTTTCCCAAACAAGTGACTTACTTCAGTAGAGTCCATAAGCAGTTTTTCCATTCTTAGGCGGGATTCTCATTATAAGGAAGTCCACCTTACTACCACAGAGACCTTAAAAGTCTTGCCAAAATCAGCACTCAACTCTCTTTCCCTTGGTGTTTCACTTAGTATGTCTGGCAAAAAATGACAAGTTTTGACTTTTTCCTGTGATAATGTGCAGGGACATCATCCAAGTCTTAATTCACATTGTAATTACAGTGATTATTTACAGCGAAGTAACTTGTAGGTACTTTTTAATACCACACAAAAATGATACCAGGATTTTTCTCTCTCTACTCCTTTGAAGAGCTAGTAATAAAAAATTTGTTTAGGTTTTGCTATGACGATGTTATGCGGAAACCTGAATGAATTTTTTGGACAACTCACTATGTGCTGTAGGTCCCAGCCACTGGTAGCAGCGATGGATGCTCTCAGCTGGGATGCCCAGGCACTCACTCCAAGACCTTATCATTTCATTGAGTCCTACTGCCATTCCCCCTGCACCAGGGCCAGCACTGGTGCCGTACATGTGGTTCTTACTATAACTGTAGGAAGAACTTCAACAGAATCTGATTGGAAACTTGAGGAACAAGACATTACTGAGAGACTGTGGAGGGTGTCCTGGGGGCCTGCCACAGTGAGGTGGTGAAGGGAAAGGAAGGGAACAACTTGAAGCTCTGTCTTTATTAGTTTCCAAGGGTGGTGTTTCTAGGGTTTCATGGTTTTCACTTGTCCTGAGTAGGTTTACAGAACTCAAGGGTGTATCAGGGTGCAGGAAACTGGAAGCGAGGGTTTCTTACACTGGGGCACATACAAGTACTTGAATGCTTTCCACGCTATGCTGAGTGGGGGATAGTAAAACGGATAAATCATCAGCAACTTCCAAAACACCTAGCTTACAAGCATGGGGCCTGGGTGCAGTCAGTATGTTTAAACAGCTTCAGAGAGACCAAATGAACCACATCTAGAATGTGGTAAATGCTACTGGAATGATGGAGGAAACTTATGAAACATAGAAGCTTTTATTTAAAGATGTATTTTGCAAGCAGCTTGGGATACCTCAGCACTGTATTTTGTGTGAAAGTTACTTGGAGCAATGAAGATTCTTTGTCTTAGAGTGGTCCTGAGATGTTAGGTGTTACAATCCACTATTACAGTGGGCCTAGTGGAGCTAGGTGAAAGCTTCAGAAAGCTGAAGCTCCCGTCTCCCATTCCAAAAATGTAACAGCCAAAACTGGGAACAAGCCAATGTCCAACTAGGTGGGGAAGCAAACTGGGGTACATCCATAGAGGAATACTCAGCTGTGAACTGGTTACTTACATAAGCAACATCGTGAACTGCATGGGGAAGAAAGCACAGTACCATTTTAAACCTGAAGTTTAATGATTCCAACAATATAAAATTTTATAAAACAAGCTAATTTACTGTGAAAGAGTAAAATCAATAGTGGCTATAAGGGCAGAAAGGAGAGTTTTTAAAAGGGTACAAGTGAGTATCCTGGTAGCTTAGAGGCTAGAATCCTGGGCTTCACTGCCACAGCCCCAGATCAACCTCTGGTTGAGTTGAGATATCTCAGAAGCTATGCAGTGTGGCTTAAAAAAAAAAAGGGGGAACAAGTAAACTGTTGTAGATATGTTATTTAATAGTTTTATGGGTGTACAAGTAAACAGTATCATATTGTACAATTTTAATCAATTATATTTCAATAAAACTTTGTAGAAATTTGTTTTACATAGAAATTTTCCTAGTTTATTTTTTCATAACCAGAGCTTTAGAAACCTGTCTTTCCCTGGCAGGCCCTCCATCAGGGAAAAAATATACTGGTAAAGACTGTTTTTGAGTCAGCAGGAAACTGGTCACAAAAGCTACATCCCTGGGCTCCAGCATCTCGCTTCATGCCCGTCTGTCACTGTCTGTGCAGCATGAGGCTCAGGGTGAAAAGTCCAGAGGTTAAGAGAATAAGCAAAGCTTTATTTGCTCTGACAATGACCTCAACTAAAGGAAGAACCCATAACGGGAGTGTACACACTCATCTAACACATCATAGCCACTGGGACATTTGTGGAGGTGCCTTTACAACAGGCACTTCCTTTCACTGCCACAGCCTCCTCCAGTGCATATAACCACATCCAGCATTTCCGTGTGAAGTTTCTGGCTTCACCCTTGAAACCGTTCAGTAACACCAAAAAACCCAGCTTGAGACCTGAAGGCACATGATTTTTGCAGTACCTGGAGCTTCTCCACAACAGTGCTCAGGATTATGTGTAATACTGGGGAAAAGGGAACTGATCTCTATGCTTCTCACAGAAGCACCAGAGGTGCTTCTTACAGGTGACCTCTGGGTCCACCAAATTCCTTGCATCCAGGCCAAGGCCATAAATTAGGACCCTTTACTAAAGCCTTCTTTCCTAGGAGACTTTTGGCAGCTATGCAAGCTGGACCTCTAGTGGAAGGTGGTAAGCCTACTGCTGCCAATGTTACCCACACTTTACTAAAATTGGATTGAGCCCTAATTTGTCAGAGTGGAAGGAATATGAGGTAACCCTGAAAATTATTCATACTGTTCTGTAAAGAATGGGACAGAGATGAGACATCTCCCTCCCCTGATCAAACTGCCAGGACTGATACAAAGTGTTGGAACCTGGAAACTACTGGCTGGTAGGGGTGAGGCTTCTGCCACAGAAACCAGAAGGGATGTAACTTAGGAAACAGAGCCAGCAGTGAAATATGCAGAAAGGCTCCTAAAAGCTCCTCACCAACCTACAAACTCAAAGGGAATGTTTCTGCTGTGTATGTTCAGCTGTATAATGCTCAACTTCTAGGAGATGGCCCCTTCACAAAGAAACCCATGTTTCCTGTTGGGCTTAGACCTTTAAGATGGTTTCCCCAAATCTGCTGCATAATTTTCTAGTTGAATAGAGACACTGGCTGTGACTGGTGTTCTCACAGTCATTGCATTCGTGAGGTTATCTGGTGTGCAGTTTTCTGTGTTGAATGATGTGGGAGCTTTGACTGAAGGATTTCCCACATTCCCCACATTCATAAGGCTTTTCTCCTGTGTGAACTCTCCGGTGCTGAATGAGATTGGACTTTTGGCTGAAGGATTTCTCACATTCATCACACTTGTAAGGTCTGGCTCCAGTGTGAATTCTCTGGTGTTGATTGAGGGTGGAGCTGTGGCTAAAGGATTTCCCACATTCCCCACATTCATAAGGCCTCTCTCCAGTGTGAATGCGCAGGTGCTGCACAAGTTTGCATTTGTAGCTGAAGGATTTTCCACATTCAGTGCATTTATAAGGCCTTGCCCCACTGTGGATCTTCTGGTGTTGAATGAGATTGGAGCTTTGGCTAAAGGAATTCCCGCACTCACCACACTTATAAGGCCTGGCTCCAGTGTGAACTCTCTGGTGTTTAATGAGAGTAGAGCTGTAGCTGAAGGATTTCCCACACTCGCCACACTCATAAGGCCTCACTTTACTGTGAATCTGTAGGTGCTGCACAAGTCTTAATTTGTAGCTAAAGGCTTTCCCACATTCATTGCACTTATAAGGCCGTGCTGCAGTGTGACTTCTGTGGTGCTGAATGAGTCTGTAGCTTTGGCTAAAGGACTTCCCACATTCGCTGCACTCGTAAGGCCTTGCTCCTGTGTTATCAGGTCTCTGGCAATTGATAAGGAGGGAACTTTGGTTAAAAGGTTTCTCACAGTCATCACAGTCCCGGTAGTTTTTTCTAGTGAGAATCTGCTGATCCTGAAAAAGTGTGTATTCACAGCTAAACAGTTTCTCATACTCACTGCACTTGTACTGACTTTTTCCATCAAAAAAGGGCTCTGCACACTGAAAGCTGCTCTGTGGCTTTGTCCCTTTGAGTGTGGCCTGATGCTGGAGGAGGTTCAGCATAGCCAGGAAATCCTTGCCCACTTCCTCACAAGTGAAGGGCTTTGCTGATACGTGAAATCTGTAACTTCTCACACGTGCCTTGTCTGTGTCCCTTCTGGATGGCTTCTCGTTGCTGGGCTCTGGGTGGAGGCCAGGGCTAAACCTTGGTTGCTTCTCATACTCCTCACAGGGCTGTGAGTTGTGCTCAAGATGCAGGCCTTGGTGCTCAGGCAGCTGTAGACCATCTCTCCTGGCCCTGACACACCCCTCACAGGGCTGTGTCTTCTCAGTGGATGGGTATGGAACTACAGTCTTGCCCCGTGATGTTTGTTCTACAGGAACACTCTCCACAGAAAATGCCACTGCCTCCTCCATTCCATACCAACAACCTGAAAGCACAGACGTGCGGGTGAGATGCCTGTCGTCTGTGGTGGAGGGGGCAGCCTCTACATAATTCTGTGTAAGACTCAGCACAGCCCATTGGACTGCTCTCAATATGAGGTTGATATGCAGTATTGGGGCTCTGAAAGTCTTAAGAATTAGGAAGGCCTCATAAGATAAAGAATGTAAAGGGGAGGGGTGCAGAAAAGAAAGAAACATCTGGTTCAAGTTCTCTGCCAACACCCTTCATGAGCGCCTTGGCTGAGTGACATTTCAGTGCTATGTGTGAGTTTTATGAACAGCAGCGTGGGACAGTGGTTGGATTTTTTGGCAGCACAGTTAGAGGTGGCAGGCTCATGAAGAGGTAGCTTAGCCCAGCCCTGTTGACCTTAGTAGCTACTAGCCAGGCAATTGGGGAAAGGAGGCAGAACCTGTGTCTGAAGTGAGCAGAGTTGAGTACAAGGTACTGGGGTGGGTGTGAGGGCCTTACCCAGTGAGGTCACGAGCGCAAAGTTCTCCAGCATCACATCGTGGTACAGGCATCTCTGATTCTCATCCAGGAGACCCCACTCCTCCCAGGAGAAGTACACAACCACATCTTCAAAGGTCACACTTCCCTGCCATGATGGGGGAAAGATGAAATCACAAACTCTCCCAAAGACCACAACCCATCACTGACACATATACCCATGCCCACCCTCTCTCTAATTCAGGGGAGATGAAACCAGACCACTGTCTGCAAATGGCCCCACTGATCACTGGGGCCAGAAGTCATCAAGAGGAGGCACATAGACAAAAAGATATGGTACAGATCTCAGGCAATGTCCCTGACTTGTGGACAAACCACGTATGTCTCACACTGGGGCCCTGAGCCTTACTCCTTCTGCAAATGCACACCTTCTTAATACAGGACGTCCCTCACACCTCCAGACACCACAGCCGCATGTCCCAGGCCACCATCTGGCCACCCTATAGCGTAAGTGCCTCTTTGGTGTCCCTATAAATTATGGTAGTTCAATCATCTCCTACTTTACCCCAGTGGAGAGGATGAGATCATGTCCTATGGTTATAGAGATGACCAAACACAGGAGACCTGAGACCTAATGTTGGTCAGATGAGATCAACAGCAATTTATTAATCATCTACTCAGTCTGGGAGATGAGGAAACCACACACTCACAGAGCCAGAGTGGAGCTACATGAATGAAAAGAGTGAACAATGATCCTCCAGGGGCAGGCAGGGAACTGAAGCCACCTGAGAAGGGATGAGCAGAAACTCCATTTAATCCCTGTGAGAAAGAAGACTGTTGGGTTAGGAGACCTTATGTGTAGGAGCAGAGTGAGAAGAACCAGCACTCAGGCCATCTGAAGTCCTCATGGTTTCACAACACAGCACTTAAACACTGGTTTTAATCTTTAATTTTAGGCTTACACCACAACCAGGCAAAAAACATCCAGAGTATGCTTTGCCAATTCAAACAGGATTCAAACACTCCCAGGGACTTCTCATGACTTCCTGAGCTGCAGAAGCCCCAGATCTTTCTCTGGAGGCCTCATTACGTAGGGGCAGGTCCTTGCCTCAGACTCTGCATTCAGAACATGTCTGCTCTTAGACACACGTGGCCCTCTCCACTTCTGGGCTGCACGCTCAGCCATCACAACCTTCTTCTGTTCACCCAAGCCACATTCAAAGCTCAGTGCCATGTAGTGGATCACCCCAGGCCTTATGACTCTCACAAATGACCACATTTGCCCAGGACCTTGGTGCCACTAATATCAGTCTCTCTTCAGGTCCCAGGAATCACTGTATCATCCTCAGCTGTAAAAGGCAAGTGGGCCAATAGATATCATCTAAGTGCAAGGCCCCACTGGGGGTGCCTAACCCCTGCCAGCCAGGCCCCATCCCTGGGGAACCCAGAGGGTACCTCCCAGATACAATCACATGGGCTCAACCTGTACTTGTCAGTCCAATGGTGAAGATGTGGAATCATCAGCTCCCACGACCTCTCCACGTGCACATCTCTCATCTGCAGGCACAGGTGTCCCAACTGTCTCTCTGACTCATCACACAGCTTAAGAGGCCTTGATAAAGAGAACCCCCTACTGCTACAGCCCTGTGCAAGACCCAACCACCTGAAAGTGAAGTCACTCAGTCGTGTTTGTCTCTTTGTGACCCCCACAGACTGTAGCCTACCAGGCTTCTCCGTCCATGGGACTTTCCAGACAAGAGTACTGGAGTGGGTTGCCATTTCCTTCTCCAGGGGATCTCCCTGACCCAGGGATTGAACCCGGGTCTCCCTCATTTTAGGCAGATGCTTTTACCGTTTGAGCCAGGAAGTCCAACCATCTGAGGCAGCCTAAAATCCAGCCCCCCTTGTCTGCCTCTGATCTGTGCTTCAGTCTCAGGCACCCAGAACCATGTGTGGATCTTAAGATATCCCATAGCCCTGTTCCTAATTTGTTTGCACTTGATGCTCCTTTGGGGATCCCTGGTAGCTCAATGGTAAAGAACCTGCCTGCCAATGCAGGAGACATGGGTTTGATCCCTGGTCTGGTAAGAGCCCCTGGAGAAGGGGATGACTACCAACTGTAACATTGCCTGGGAAATCCTAAGGACAAAGGAACCTTGTGGTCTACAGTGGATGGGGTTGCAATGAGTCAGACACAACCGTGCATGCATGCACTGACGTCCCCTACTATCAGAGCCCTTCCCTTTCCTACTACCCTTATTGAAACATTTGCAGTCTCAATCTTTGGCTTATTAAGAATTAAAACTCACTGGTACTTTCCATGTGAGTTCCCATGGTCTTTCCTCTACACCTGAGTCCTAACTTCCTTATTACAAAGACACCAGTAGTTCGTGCTAATAACCTCACTGTAACTTAATTACCTCTTTAAAAATCTACCTCCAAATACAGTCCCATTCTGAGGTCCTGGGGGTTAACACTTCAACTTAAAAGCTTCAGGGGATGTAATTCTGCCCATTACATGGGCACAAATGTCCCCATTCACCTCTAAACTCATCTAGCAGTGTGAGTGAAATATATCAGGCTCCATGAAAGGTCACCACAAAGTTCTTGTGAGTCAAGAAAATGTTGAACAAGAGCAGCTCCAGCCTCAGGGTCCCTTTGCCCCAATCATTCCTGGGCCTCTGCATTCACCACAGTCCACTCTTCCCTTGGGAGTCTTGGCCACTTGTTAGACTGTCCCCTCCTCCCACAAATGCCACCTCCTCCAACCGGGTGCCCCAGAAAGAGATGCAGAATTAACACTCAACCTGTTCTTTCTGACCTGAGGGTAAAAATACCAAGGATGAGAATTCCCTTTCCTAAATGTGACACTGAGTTCCTTCCACTCAGTGGTCACCACCTATGTGGGTCTAATGCTGAACTGTCTCAGATGTCTACATTTTTATAACCTCCAACTAACTGGATACCTCCATTCTATATTTTCTGAAACACATCAGGCTCTTAAACATGGCCCAAAACAAAACTCCCGCTATCCTAACTGGAAATTGTTCCCACTCCCTCCACTGACTGCTCCACCCTGTGAATGGAGACCCCCATGTTCAGCTGTAAAGACAAAAACATCTGTGAAGAGGCCTTACAAATAAATAGCTGAGAAAAGAAGCAAAAGGCAAAGGAGAAAGGAAAGATTTACCCTACTGAATGCAGAACTCGAGAGAAACAGCAAGGAGAGATAAGAAAACCTTCAAAGAAACAGAGGCAAACAATAGAATGGGGAAGACTAGAGAGATCTCTTCAACAAAATTAGATATACCAAGGGAACAATTCATGCAAAGATGGGCACAATAAAGGACAGAAAACAGTATGGATCAAACAGAAGCAGAAGAGATTAAGACGTGGCAAGAATACACAGAAGAACTATACAAGAAAGATCCTTAATGACCCAGATAACCACGATGGTGTGATCATTCACCTAGAGGCACACATCCTGCAATGCGAAGTCAAGTGGACCTTTGAGAGAAGCATGACTACAAACAAAGCTAGTAGGGGTGATGGAATTCCAGCTGGGCTGTTTCAAATCCTAAAAATGATGCTGTGAAAGTGCTGCACTCAATATTCCAGCAAATTTGTTTGGAAAAGTCAGCAGTGGCCACAGGATTGGAAAAGGTCAGTTTTCATTCCAATACCAAAGAAAGGTACTGCCAAAGAACATTCAAATACTGTACAATTTGCACTCACTGCAGTATGTGAACTGAGAGCTTCCAGATGTACAAGTTGGATTTAGAAAAGGCAGGGGAACCAGAGATCAAATTGCCAACATCTGTTGGATCACTAAAAAAGCAAGGGAATTAAAAAAAAAAATCTACTTCTGCTTCATGGACTACACTAACACCTTTGTGTGGATCACAACAAACTGGAAAATTCTTCAAGAGATGGGAATACCAGACCCCCTTACCTGCCTCCTGAGAAATTTGTATTCGGGTCAAGAAGCAACAGTTTGAACCGGACATGGAACAACAGACTGGTTCAAAACTGGGAAAGGGGGACTTCCCTGGTAGTCCAGAGGTTAAGAGTCTGCCTTGCAATGCAAAAGGTGCAGGGCTGACCCCTGGTCAGGAAACTAAGATCCCGTGTGCCAACATGCCTTGGAGCAACTAAGCCTGAACTGGTTCACTGCAACAGCAAAGATCCCACATGTCCAACCAAGACCAGATGCAGCACAGCAAAGACCCCACATGTCCAACCAAGAACAGATGCAGCCAAATAAAATTTTAAGACAACAACAACAAAAAAAACTGGGAAAGGAGTCAAGGTTGTATATTGTCACCCTGCTTATTTAACTTACACGCAGAATACATCATGCAAAGTGCTGGGCTGGATGAAGCACAACCTGGAATCAAGCTTGCCAGGAGAAATATCAGTAACCTCAGATATGCAGATGATACCACCCTTATGGCAGAAAGCAAAGAGGAACTGAAGAGCCTCCTGATGAAAGTGAAAGAGGAGAGTGAAAAAGCTGGCTTAAAACTCAACATTCAAGAAACAAAGATCATAGCATCTGGTCCCATCACTTCATGGCAAACAGATCGGGAAACAATAGAAACAGAGATTTTGTTTTCTTGGGTTTCAAAATCAATGCAGACAGTGACTGCAGGCATGAAATCAAATGATGCTTGCTTGCTCCTTGGAGGAAAAGCTATGAAAAACCTAGGCAGTATATGTAAAAAGAGAGACATCACTTTGCCAACAGACAGAGCTAAAGCTATGGTTTTTCCAGTAGTCGCTTGAGAATTGGACCATAAAGAAGGCTGAGTGCCAAAGAACTGATGCTTTCAAACTGGTGTTGGAGAAGACTCAAGAGTCCCTTGGACTGCAAGGAGATCAAACCAGTCCATCCTGGTTTGAAGGAACCAGGAAATCAGCCCTGAATACTCAGTGGAAGGACTGATGCTGAAGCTGAAGCTCCAACACTTTGGCCTCTTCTGTAAGAGTCAACTCATTAGAAAAGACCCTGAGGCTGGGAAAGGCAACAGGATAAGGGGGTGACAGAGATTTGATGGTTGGACAGCATCACCGACTCCATGGACATGAGTTTGAGCAAGCTCCAGGGGACAGTGAAGGACAGGGAAACAGTGTGTGCTGCAGTCACGGGGTTGCAAAGAGTCGGACATGATTCAGCAAGTGAACAAAGATCCAACAACTTCACCTCCACAATTGTGTCTTTCACACATCCCACCTGAACTAGTGTGGCAGCCTCCTCTCACCCTCCCACCTAAGATGGAACATGCTGGGCAGGGTAAGGTAAGGTCACCTCCATCTTATGGTCCAAATCTCCCCTTATTCCTACCACCCCCAAAATCAACACCCATATTCCAGGTGTGAGTCCTACCTCCCTGCTCTGTTCTCATCAGAAGGAGACTGACATTTCCCTGAATACTGCCAGGCTGGCTTCACCTTCAAGCATCTTGGACATACTGGTACGTGTGCCCGTGAACACTTCAGTTTACTGATCTCTGGAATTGGGAACACTTCTATATAGTAACCTCCAGCCTTGTCCTGATGTTTCTCCAGGGCCCTGATACCACACAGATAGGGTTGCAATCAGTGAGCCCTGGGAACCCTCCCCTTACTGTGAAGATTCCGAAAGTGCTTCAGGTGTGTGGGAACGACAAGGTAGAAGAAGTGGAGGCAGGCAACCAGGGTGGAGCTTCATGGGCTCTGCTCTGCTCACACTGGAGCAGAGAGACCTCCAGCTGCCTAAACCCTGGGAGATTCAGTCCTCAGCCACAGGACTCAATCTCCCTGTGTTTCACTGTTATCAACCCTTTTAAGCTTGTTTTCCATCTAAAGAACCTCCTGGGAAACTTCACATTTCTCCTTCACCGAAATTCTCCAACAGTCCCCAGGGTTTTCAGAATGAAGAAATAACCCCTGAGCCTGCCAGTCCAGGTGCCATTTCATTTTAATTCCCTGTTCCCTAAAGAAACAGGTTTCCTGAATGCTCCCAGCTCAGTCCAACCTCCAAGCTGCTATACTTGTGGCTCCCTTTGCCCATTACCCTCTCCCACACGCCATCACTGTCTGTCAGACACAGGGCCTGACCTATGACCACCTCGACATCCTGGATCCCAGGGCTGCAGGCATGTGATCAGGTGCCCCACACCCTGGGCTTTAGTGTCTGGTGGGGTGAGGGCCCAGAGGACGAGGGTTACCTGATGTGTGTCCCTCAGTGTCACCGCCGCCATCGGACTCCGAGGTGCAGCAGCCTAGTGCTTCAGATCTGTCTCTGTGAAGCAGGCACAGTGACTTTTCTTGCTCACGTCTCCTTCTCAGTCTGGGTCACCTTGGAACCGACCCAGCGTTCTGGAACCTCTGAGTAGGAAACAGATCACCACTAGGAGGATGCGGGAAGTCCTGTCCCAACACGATGGTACACACAGAAATGGCCCTCTCCTGGACCTTCATTGGTTCCACGCTCAGGTGCCTTTGTTGGCTCGGGGTCCTCTGGGCACTGTGGTTCTCACAGCAGTGAATAAAACACTGAATTAAACAAATAAAACAGTGAGTTAAAACTCCTCTGCCTACATGTATAGACTCTGCCCGTAGTGCAGGAGATACAGAAGATGTGAGCTCAATCCCTGGGTTGAGAAGATCCCCTGGAGAAGGAAATGGCTTTCTTGCCTGGGAAATCCCATGGACAGAGAAGCTTAGTGGGCTACACTCTATGAGGTCACAAACGAGTCAGACACGACTTAGTGACGAAACAACAACAGTATTTTAACTCCTCACCGAATTTATTTTTTTAATTATTTTTTTACTTTTGCTTGTGTAGGTCTTTGCTGCTGTGTATGGCCTTTCCCTAGTCGCAGAGAGCGAGGACTACTCTGTAGCTGCTCTGCATGGGTTTCTCATTGCACTGGCTTCTCTTGTTGCTGTGCACGGGCTTAGTGGCTCTAACAGCGTGTGGGATCTTCCTGAAGCAGAGACTGAACTTACATCCCGTGCATTGGCAGGTGGATTCTTACCCACTGTGCCACCAGGGAATTCCTGTCTGCCTTTTTAATAAGTGGTAATGCTGTCTCAGTGATTCAACCTCACTTCAAGAATCAAGAAGAAATATCTCAAAACAGCCAAACCTTACACCTAAAGAGACTAAAGAAAGAACAATCCCCCTCAAGTTAGTATAAAGAAAGAAATTATAGGGGCTTCCCAGGTGGCTCAGTGGTAAAGAATCTGCCTGCCAATTCAAGAGACGCGGGAAGACCCCACATGCTGCAGAGCAACAAAGCCTGTGTTCCACAACTGCTGGGCCTGTATGCTCAGGAGCCTGCAAGCCACAGCTACTGAGCCCACGTGCTGCAGCTACTGCAGCCTGCATGCCTAGAGCTCACACTCCACAACGGAAGAAACCACAGCAATGAGAAGTCCCCACGATACAACTAGAGAGTAGCCCCTGCTTGCCACAACTAGAGAAAAAGTTCGTGCAGCAACAAAGACCCAGTACAGCCAGAAATTTTTAAAAATTAAAAAAAGAAATCATAAAGACCAAGGCAGAAATGTGTGAAATAGCAATGAAGAAAACAGCAGCAAAGATCAATAAAACTAAAAGTTGATTGAAGATAAAACTGATAAACCTTTAGCCAGATTTACCAAAACAAAAAAAGAGGGGGTGTGTGTGGATAGGACTCAAATCAATACAATTAGACATGAAACAAGAGAAATTAAAACTGACGCTGTAGGAATATAAAGGATCATAAAAACTACTGCAAGCAACTCTATGAGGACAAAATGGACAGCAGGAAGAAATGGACGAATGCTTGGAAAGGTATAACTTTCTAACATTGAACCAGAAAGAATTAGAGAATATGAACAGATCCAACCACATGTAATTCAATAGAAGGTATAATTTAAAATCTTCCAACAAAGTCCAGGATCAGGTGGCTTCACAGGTAAATTCTATCAAACTCTTAACAAAAATTGCAGAGAGGGGAATACGCCCAAACTTGTCCTATGAAAGTCATCACTCTGATACCAAAACCAGACAAGAAAGCACATATAAAAAATTATAGACCAACATCATTAATGAACATAAATGCAAAAATTTTCAACAAAATATGAGCAAAGAGAATCCAACAACACATTAAAAGGATCATACACCTTGACTGAGCGGGATTTATCCCAGGGATGCAAGGAAAAACAGGGATGCAACTGAAGAATATACACAAATCAGTCAATGTATACACTATACTAATAAATTAAAAATCAGATGATCATCTCAGTAGATGCAGAAAAAGATTCTAACAAAATTCAACACCCAGTCATGGTTTAAAAAAAAAAAAAAACCTTTCCAGAAAATGGGCACAGAAGGAATCTACCTCACCATAATAAAGGCTGTATAAAGCAAACCCACAGCAAACATCATTTTCAATGGTGAAAAGCTGAAAGCACTTCTGCTAAGAGTAGGAACAAGGCAATGATGTCCACTCTCACCACTACTACTCAGTACAGATTTGGAAGTCCTAGACACAGCACTCAAAAAGAAAAATAAAAGAAATACTAATTGGAAAAGAGGAAGTAAAAGTGTCACTTTTGTAACAATGTACTAGACACAGAAAATCCTACAGATGAAACCAGAAAACTACTAGAGCTAATCAATGAATCTTAAAGTTGCAGGATACAAAATCAATGCACAGAAAGCTCTTGCATTCCTATGCACTAACAACAAACGAGCAGAAAGAGAAATTAAGGAAATAACCTCGTTTACCATAGGAAGAAAAAAAAAAAAAATACCTAGGAATAAACATACCTTAGGAGGCAAAAGACCTGTACTCAGAAATCTATAAAACACCGATGAAAGAAATCAAAGATGACACAAAGAGGCGGAGAGATACAGCAAGTTCTTGGATGGGAAGAGTCAATACTGTGAAAATGACTAAAGTACACAAAGCAATCCACAGATTCAATGCAATCCCTATCACATGACCACCAGCATTTTTCACAAAATTCAGTTCAGTTCAGTTCAGTCGCTCAGTTGTGTCCGACTCTTTGCAACCCCATGAATCGCAGCACGCCAGGCCTCCCTGTTCATCATCAACTCCTGGAGTTCACTCAGATTCACGTCCATCGAGTCCGTGATGCCATCCAGCCATCTCATCCTCAGTCGTCCCCTTCTCCTCCTGCCCCCAATCCCTCCCAGCATCAGTCTTTTCCAATGAGTCAACTCTTCGCATAAGGTGGCCAAAGTACTGGAGTTTCAGCTTTAGCATCGTTCCTTCCAAAGAAATCCCAGGGCTGCTCTCCTTCAGAATGGACTGGTTGGATCTCCTTGCAGTCCAAGGGACTCTCGAGAGTCTTCTCCAACACCATAGTTCACAAGCATCAATTCTTCGGCGCTCAGCCTTCTTCACAGTCCAACTCTCACATCCATACATGACCACTGGAAAAACCATAGCCTTGACTAGATGGACCTTAGTCAGCAAAGTAATGTCTCTGCTTTTGAATATACTATCTAGGTTGGTCATAACTCTTCTTCCAAGGAGTAAGCGTCTTTTAATTTCATGGCTGCAATCACCATCTGCAGTGATTTTGGAGCCCAAAAATATAAAGTCTGACACTGTTTCCACTGTTTCCCCATCTATTTCCCATGAAGTGATGGGACCGGATGCCATGATCTTTGTTTTCTGAATGTTGAGCTTAAAGTCAACTTTTTCGCTCTCCTCTTTCACTTTCTTCAAGAGGCTTTTTAGTTCCTCTTCACTTTCTGCCATAAGGGTAGTGTCATCTGCATATCTGAGGTTATTGATATTTCTCCCGGCAAAATTAATTCACAAAATTAGAACAAAAAAATTTACCATTTGTATGGAAAGCAAAAAGACTCCCAAGAGCTACAGCAAACTACAAAGAAAAATGGAGCTGTAAGAATCAGGCTCCCCACCCTCAGACTATAGTACAAAGCTATAGTAACCAAGACAGTATGGCACTGAAACAAAAACAGAAATACAAATCAATGGTACAGGACAGAAAGCCCAGTGATAAACCTACACATCTATGGGTCACCTAGTCTATGACAAGAGAGGCAAGAACATATACTGGAGAAAAGAAGTCTCTTCTATAAGTAGGGCTGGGAAAACTAGACAGAATGAAATTAAAACACTACCTTAAAAAAAACAAGAAAAACACTACCTAACATGATACTCAAAAATAAACTTAAAATGGATTAAAGATCTAAAATGTAATACTAACTTGTAAAAGACTCTTAGAGGAAAACTTAGGGAAAACACTCTGACATAAATCACAGCAAGATCTTTTTTGAAGCACCTCACACAGTAATGAAAATAAAAACAAAAATTAATAAATGGGCCTAATTAAATTTACAAGCTTCTGCACAGTAAAGGAAACCACCAACAAGAAAAGATGTCCCTCAGAATGGGAGAAAATACTTGTAGGCAAGCAGCCAAGGACTAGTCTCCAAAATACACAAACAGGGCTTCCCTGATGGTCCAGTGGTTAAGAATCTGCCTTGCAATGGAGGGGATGTGGGTTCAATCCTCAGTTGGGGAACTAAGACCCCACATGCTGCATAGCAACTAAGCCCAGTGCCACAAGCACTAAGCCCACGTGCCACATCAAAAGATGCAGCATGAAGCAATGAAGATCCCATGTGCTGCAACTAGGGCCCCACATGAAGAAAGAAAAAGTTAGACCAAAATATATAAACACTCACGGAGCCCAACATCAAAAGGCAAACAAATGGGCAGAAGAACTAAACAGACACTTCTTGAAAGAAGACATACCGATGGCCAAGAGGCACATGGAAAAAATACTCCACATCACTAATTATGAGTGAAATGAAAAGCAAAACTACAGTGAGGTATCACTTCACATCAATCACAAAGGCCTTCATCAAGAAATCCTCAAACAGTAAGTGCTGGAGAGAATGTGGAACCGTCCTGCACTGTTAGTGGGAGTGTAAACTGATATAGTCACTATGGAGAACAGTATGGAGGTTCCTTGAAAAACTAAAAATAGAACTACCATTATGACCCAGCAATCCTGGGCATATGCTCTGAAAAAAACCTTAATGCAAAAAGATATATATATATGTGTGTGCGTGTAAAACAATGTTCATTGGAGCACTCTTTACAATATTCAGACATGGAAACAACCTACAGATGTCCATCAACAGATGAATGGATAAAGGTGTTATGTGTATATGCACACAATGGAGTATTTACTCAGCCATAAAAAGGAACACAACTGGGTCATCTGTAGATGTAGGTGGACCTGCAGTCTGCCGTACTGAGTGAAGTCAGAAAGAGAAAGACAATTATCATAAGTATGTGGAGTCTAGAAAAATGGTACAGGAGAACCTACTGCCAGGGCAGAAACAAGAGATGCAGACACAGAGAGTGGACGAGGGGAGGCGAAGGGGACAGACGGCATGAATAGGGAGATTACATTTGACATGAATACACTACGCGTGTAAGACAGAGAGCTAGTGGGAACCTGTTACACCACAGAGAGCTCAGCTCGGGGCTCCATGACAACTTGGGGGAGGGGGGGGACATGTGTATTCATATGGCTGATTCACTATGCTGTACAGCAGAACCATCATGACACTGTTAAGCAGTCACCCTCCAATCACCAAACAAAGAGGCTCCAGTAGGTTCAGGGCTCCTTCCTTAATGATTAGAAAACTGGGGTATTGAAAAGAATTCAAAGCGGCATTGGATTTCAACCATCTAACCCCAAATCTGAAAAAGTCATATGTTTTTTGACTTCAGAGCAACACCTCTGAATATTTACACAACAGTTTTTGCTAGGGAACTGTTGACCAAAACCACCCATCTTGGCCAGGCCCGCTTACCTGAGTTGTCTCACAAGAGGAAATCTCAAAAAAGAACATGTACTGCAGGACAAAACTAACCCGAAAACTAACCGGGAGACTCAGGGAAGGGCAAAAGAGGGAGGAGGTGACCAACCCTCCAAAGACCTTCTCACTGGAACCCACCTCAGCTGAGAGATGCTCGCATCACCAGGAAGGCCCCCGAGTCAGGCTATGGGCCAGGCGAGATGACTGGCCGGAGCCACACCAGAAGCTAACCGCATCACCAGAACACCTGAGACTGAGAGCCACGTGGCAGAGCAGTCCGTTTGGGTTTCCTTGCCCTCCTGCTCTCAGCCAGGATGCCCCTTCCCAGTAGTCTTCTGCACATGTGTCTCCTCAGACAATGCATCTCTGAGTGTCAGACAAGAGCCCACTCAAGCCATGGAAGGGGTCTCCCTTCCTGCAACAGATTCTTTTGTAGCCTACCACTACTGAATCACTTCAACTGTTATTCAACAGTGAATGTAAAATTCCCAACAGATTAACTGGAATAGTTCACAAGATTATAAACATAAAAGGAAAGTTTATTAAATTCATGACTGAATATCCTACAGGGAACTTTCTGAGCCCACATCTTTGGAAAAAGATGTTCTCCCTACCCAGCACACAAAGCAGAACATAGACACGGCGGCCACTGCTAATCAGCACAAAGCGACAAGATGCTGAGAAACATAAAGACACAAGAAAGGTTTCCATCGGCCAGTGGCCTGGGTTTATAACCAGAGTCATCCAAAGGACAAAGATAGAAGTGAATAAGTAAAAAAAAGCCAAACATGCTTACCAGGATCAGGATGGTACATGTGGCGCTGACTTCATAGGCAGGTCCAGAAGAAAGTCTGCTGCTGAGAATGTATTGGACTTACTGCTCGTACCTGTAAAGAACAAAGACAATGGAAGCCTTAGCCCAGGTGACAAGGTCCAAACACACTACATCAATATAACACTGACAATACTTCCTCTTAGTCTATCTGGAAAGTCCCAGGAACCAGGAAGATATACATACATACCCACGCCCCATATTTCTGTTTTTGCTCCTCACCACGCTAACAGGAATGTCAATCTACACCAGGAGTTTCAGGATCCAGTCTAGGAAACAGCAGAAGTCAGAGTACTCAGTGGATGGAGCTAAGACTTTGATCTCAAAGAGGTGTGCATACAAAGCTTAATGGCCTAGAAACTACTCAGGAGGCAAGTCATGCTGGGGGAAAGTCCCATATTCTTTCTGTGTAAATAGAAGACATGTTCACATCCAGCTTCATTCAATCCAAAAGCTGCCACCAGATGATCCCTTTAGAGAAAGGACCAACTTGTCAGCAAAGACCAAGTGATCCAAAGAGGTCTCATCTCATGCCCAAATTGGAATTACAAAGTTACAAAGAGTGAGGAATTTCCAAGGATCCCAACCCAGTCTGAGTGAAGATAATACCCCAATTAAAGTTAGGAGAAATTACTCCATCAATTTAGAAAGTATGTTAGAAACTGATTTTATTTGAATCAGAGGAATCCGGTGACAAAGATAGTGGATAATTCTAATACCAGAAAATTAACTTGGTCACTTAACAAATTATTTTAATTTAATAATAAGAGCAATCTTTTGTAATAACAAAGCTATTTGGTATAGACTGTTTTATAGTAACAAAGAATAACCAGCCTGGTATCTACCACCGAGAGACTAAATAAACCATGCCGCATCCTCATAGTAAGCATTAGGCAGCTGTGGACATAATCAATAAATGTTCTCTACTGCTGAGCCTTCAGATCGTAATTTACAGTCCAGAAAAAGTAAGAATACCATATTCAGAATATCTTAAGATAGATATCTTAATAAGAATATCTAATACATATTCTTACCTACTCTTACAAGTAAGAATATCATATTCAGAATATCAACAGTAAAAATATGTACATTCTTACTATATATTTAAGAATATCATATAGCAACACTACAAAGAACATTTATTAGTAAACAGAAGAAGTGAGCACCAGGATTTAAGGCAGAAAAGGATAGGTTAATTCTACCACCCACCAAAAAAATATGTCCTTTTCATCATAGGGGACTGGAATACAAAAGTGGGAAGTCAAGAGATACATGGAGTAACAGGCAAGTTTGGCCTTGGAGTATAAAATGAAGCAGGGCAAAGGCTAACAGAGTTTTGCCAAGAGAAGGCACTGGTCATTGCAAACACCCTCTTCCAACAACACAAGATAAGATTCTACACAGGGACATCACCAGATGGTCAATACCAAAATCATATTGATTATATTCTTTGCAGGCAAAGATGGAGAAGCTCTATATAGTCAGCAAAAACAAGACCGGGAGCTGACTGTGGCTCAGATCATGAACTCCTTATTACCAAATTCAGACTTAAATCGAAGAAAGTAGGGAAAACCACTAGACCATTCAGGTATGACCTAAATCAAATCCCTTACGATTATACAGTGGAAGTGAGAAAAAGATTCAAAGGATCAGATCTGATAGACGGAGTGCCTGAAGAACTATGGATGGAGGCAGTGATCAAGACCATCTCCAAGAAAAAGAAACGCAAAAAGGCAAAATGGTTGTCTGACGAGGTCTTACAAATAGCTGGGAAAAGAAGAGAGGCAAAAGGCAAAGGAGAAGAGCAAAAATATACCCAACTGAATGCAGAGTTCCAAAGAACAGCAAGGAGAGATAAGAAAGACTTCCTTAGCGATCAATGCAAAGCAACAGAGGAAAACAACAGAATGGGAAAGACTAGAGATCTCTTCAAGAAAATCAGAGATACCAAGGGAACATTTCAACAAAGATGAGCACAATAAAGGACAGAAATGGTATGGACCTAACAGAAGCAGAAGATATTAAGAAGAGGTGGCAAGAATACACAGAAGAACTGTACAAAAAAGATCTTCATGACCCAGATAATCACGATGGTGTGATCACTCATCTAGAGCCAGACATTCTGGAATGCGAAGTCAAGTGGGCCTTAGGCAGCATCAGTACGAACAAAGCTAGTAGGGTTGATGGAATTCCAGTTGAGCTATTTCAAATCCTAAAAGATGATACTGTGAAAGTGCCATACTCAATATGCCAGCAAATTTAGAAAATTCAGCAGTGGCCACAGGACTGGAAAAGGTCAGTTTTCATTCCAATCCCAAAGAAAGTTAATGCCAAAGATGTTCAAACTACTGCACAGTTGCACTTAGCTCACAGACTAGCAAAGTAATGCTCAAAATTCTCCAAGCCATGCTTCAATGGTACGTGAAATGAGAACTTCCTGATGTTCAAGGTAGATTTAGAAAAGGTAGAGGAACCAGAGATCAAATTGCCAACATCTGTTGTATCACAGAAAAAACAAGAGTTCCAGAAAAACATCTATTTCTGCTTTATCGACTATGCCAAACCCTCTGACCATGTTGTACAAATGCAGTCTGCTTGATAATCTGGACTCCCCTGATTACAAAGCTGCTAACCCGTGGGAAAAGATAAACATGTCTTTGGTTATACAAGAAGGCCTAGACAAGAACCATTTTTCTGAATTTGTTCCATTGCTGCTTTGTCTCTGAAATCAGTATCTTGCAAGTAAGGGACTGCCTTTTACAGTTCTTGTAAGGCCCATTACATTCAGCCCTCTATGGAAAGATTATCAGTGCTACAATAGACAAGGATTCTGATCAAGAAATCACCACAGAAGTCAGGAAGGATTATACTACTTAAAATGCTCTTATTATAGAAAAAGCTGTGAAAGCCATAAAGTCTGAAACAATAAATTCCTACTGGAGAAGAACGTGTCCAGATGACTTCATAGGATTTAAAACAAAGGCAGTCAAGAAAATCATGAAAGAGACTGTATATATGGTGGCTGGGGGAGGTGGGCAGGTGGGAAGGTGAAGGGTCTCAGGATATGGATCCTGGAGAAATTCCAGAGCTAACTGGCCCCATACCAGAGGAATGAGCAGAAGACAACGTGATGGGGATGAGTGCTTCTGAGCCCGCGCCGGGGGAAGCCGATGCCGACATTCCAGTGCCAGGAAACGAAACGGCCTTAGACAGTCCAGCAGAAGGGTTCTGATTATTCAAGACTGCTTTTGACTTCTTTTCAAAGATGGAGACTTGCATGATACGGGCACTGAAACTAGAGCAAACACAGACAGTGGAAGAAGAGTCGGCGCCCTACAGAAACTTTTTTGAGAAATGAAAAAATTTAAAAAGTCAGACAGAAACTGCCTGATCCACGTTGATGTATGGCAGAAACGAACACAGTATTGTAAAGCAATTATCCTCCAATTACAAATAAATTTGAAAAAGAAAATGAAATGAAGAAAACAGAATAAGCCCTTTAGTCATAATACCTGCTACAAAAAAGGGCAATTCAGACATTTTCAATGTTAGGAATTGCCATGTCTTTACAAATAGTTACCATTTTTGAACTGGAATGGTCCGCAACAAAACTAGCGACCACAACATAAGCAAAGTAACTACTTAAATAGGATATCATGATAAAATGTTTTCTGAATAAATGATCACATGAAGGAATATGTCTCTGTTACCCAACGCAGCCATAAATAAAAATGTTAATGAGGTAAAAGTGGTCATGATGACAATAAAACAATATCAAATTTAAAAGTTCTTATTAAGCTGAATTCATTTTAACATATTTTGACCAAAAAATCTCAAATCCATTGCAGCAAATCTTATTAATTAAACCAGAAATCTATTACCATTTATTAATCCTATGCTTTAATTTGTACATGCTCACCCTTAATTTAAGGATCACCATGAATAAAACATGAAAATCGGTAAAAACTCTTATAATCAACCATTCATTAGTGTATAAGCTAGGCTACCGTGGACCAATCATATTGCTGCTTCATTACTGACATATGAATATGCGTAAATATGAATTTTTCACATTATCTTATTTTTAATTAAGGTAGAGTTGATTTACAACATTATATAAGTTTCAGGTGTACAAGACAGAGATTGCCACTTTTTAAAGTTTACACTTGATTTACAGTTGTAACGTATCGACTATACCCTTTGTGCAGAATATATGCTTGTAGCTTATTTTGCACCTAGTACTTTCTACCTCTAAGTATGCTACTTCTGTCATACCCCTTTTCCTTGCTAGTAACCACTAGTTTGTTCTCTATATTGTGAATCTGTTTGTTTTTGTTATCTTCACCAGTTTGTTTTCTTTGTTTAGATTCCACACAAAAGTGATATCATACAGTATTTGTCTTTCTCTTTGAATTATTTCACTAAGCATAATACCCTCCAAGTCCATCCATGTTGCATATGGAAAAATTTCATTCTTTTGATGGCTGCGTAGTATTTTATTCCATTAAATATATGCAAACAGTATATATAATAAATATATAAAAGATATATGCATTTATAGATAGATATCCCACATCTTTATTCATTCATCTGTTGATCATCATAGGTTCCTCCCATATGTTTCTTGGCTATTGTAAATAATGCTGTTATGAACATTGGGGGGCATGTATCTTTTCAAATCAGTGGGGTTTGTTGTTTTTTTTAAAATAAATGCCCAGGGGTGGAAATGCTGAACCCTCTGGTAGTTCTAGTTTTAGTTCTTTTAAGGAACCTCCATATTCCTATTCACAGTGGCTGTACCAATTTGCATTCCCGCTTACAGTGTAGGAGGGCGCGCTCTCTTTTTTCACATCTTTGTTATTTGTGGTATTTTTGATGATAGCCATCTGACGGCTGTGAAATGATATCACTGTGGTTTTGATTTGCATTTCTCTAATTAACAATGTTGAGCATCTTTTCATGTGCCTGGTGGCTATGCATTACAATACTGTAAATGTATTTTCTTTTCCTTATGATTTTCTCAAGAGCGTTTTCTTTTCTCTAACCTGTAAGTGTAAAATACATGTAAAATAGAATATATATGCTGGTCAACAGTAGACTATTAGTAATCAGGTTTGGGAGAACCAAAAGTTATACGCAAATCTGTGACTTTGTAGGGGGTTGGCAGTTTAAGGGTCAACTGTGTCTACAAAGCAAAAATCTGTAAAACTCCTTTACATGTATTGTTGCTACTACTATGAAAAACCCCCAAACCCTCATTTTGGAGAAAGGCAAAGGACCGAATCATCACCCTGGGAAAGGAGGAATAAGAAACAAGATATCTTGTATCTTTTTCTGTCTGAACTTCTTCTCCCGTAACTTCCGTATTTGTAAAAAGCCCATTCCACCTAACAGAGGAAAAGGGGGAGCAGAACCATCACCCATATTGACCGTACCGGCAAGAATCACCATCGGCAGGACTTCCCTGGCGGTTCAGAGGCCAAGACTCCGTGCTTGAGCCTCAGGTTCAATCCCTAGTCAAGGAACTAGATCCCACATGCCACAAGACCCAGTGAAGACAAATAAATAAATATAAAAAAAAAAATCTAGAGACTTCCCTGGTGGCCCAGTAGTTAAAAATATGCCTTCTTTAAAAAAAAGGAAAAAGACTACCTTCCCAAACAGGGAACCGAGGTTTGAGGAAACGAAGACCCCGCATGCCACAGGGGAAGTAAGCCCAGGAGCTGCATCTACCAAGCCCTCGCACCGCAGCTAAAGAAAAGCCTGTGATGAACAGCCTGCACGCTGCAACCAAGGCCTGTCACAGCCAAACTAAATAGAGAAGTGACATAAATATTAGAAATAAAATACCCAGGAAAATTGGAACACTGTTTGGTACTGCATAACATGGAGAAACTGTTTATAGTTACATATGATAAAGATACTACAATTAAACAGCAAAAAGTCCTAGCCTATTACAGACACTTACGTGCTTTTTTTCTTTTTGGCCATACCTCATGGCTTGTAGGATCTTAGCTCCCTGACCAAGGACTGAACTCACACCCTCAGCAGTGAAATCATGGAGGCCTAACCCCTGGCCCACCAGGGAATTCCCTTATTTGAACTTTTATGGATGTAATGACATGGCTTTTAGAGTTTGCCTTAAGATAAGCAATTGCTGAGGGAAACAGACCAGGATTATAAATGAAATTATTTTGGCTGTGCGTCAGTTCACTTGTAACTATATGATGACTTCTTGTGGGTTTTTTCTTTTTGCCTATTATTGTGCCCACTTTTCTATGATTTTTTAAGAGTATGTATTGCACTCATCTCACACGCTAGTAAAACAATGCTCAAAATTCTCCAAGGCAGGCTTCAGCAATACGTGAACCATGAACTTCCTGATGTTCAAGCTGGTTTTAGAAAAGGCAGAGGAACCAGACATCAAATTGCCAACATTTGCTGGATCATGGAAAAAGGAAGAGAGTTCCAGAAAAACATCTATTTCTGCTTTATGGACTATGCCAAAGCCTTTGACTGTGTGGATCACAATAAACTGTGGAAAATTCTGAAAGAGATGGGAATACCAGACCACCTGACCTGCCTCTTGAGAAATCTGTATGCAGGCCAGGAAGCAACAGTTAGAACTGGACATGGAACAACAGACTGGTTCCAAATAGGAAAAGGAGTACGTCAAGGCTGTATATTGTCACCCTGCTTATTTAACTTATTTGCAGAGTACATCATGAGAAACCCTGGGCTCGAAGAAGCACAAGCTGGAATCAAGATTGGCAGAAATATCAATAACCTCAGATATGCAGATGATACCATCCTTAAGGCAGAAAGTGAAGAGGAACTAAAACGCCTCTTGATGAAAATGAAAGAGGAGAGTGAAAAAGTTGGCTTAAAGCTCAATATTCAGAAAATGAAGATCATGGCATCTGGTCCCATCACTTCATGGGAAATGGACGGGGAAACAATGGAAACAGTGTCAGATTTTATTTTTTGGCCTCCAAAATTACTCAGGATGGTGACTGCAGCCATGAAATTAAAAGATGCTTAGTCCTGGGAAGGAAAATTTTGAGCAACCTAGATAGTATATTCAAAGGCAGAGACATTACTTTGCTAACAAAGGTCCGTCTAGTCAAGGCTATGGTTTTTCCAGTGGTCATGTATGGATGTGATAGTTGGGACTATGAAGAAAGCTGAGCACCAAAGAATTGATGCTTTTGAACTGTGGTGTTGGAGAAGACTCTTGAGGGTCCCTTGGACTGCAAGGAGATCCAACCAGTCCATTCTAAAGGAGATCAGTCCTGGGTGTTCTTTGGAAGGACTGATGCTGAAGCTGAAATTCCAATACTTTGGCCACCTCATGCAAAGAGTTGACTCATTGGAAAAGACTCTGATGCTGGGAGGGATTGGGGGCAGGAAGAGAAGGGGATGACAGAGGATGAGATGGTTGGATGGCATCACCGACTCGATGCACGTTAGTTTGAGTGAGCTCTGGGACTTGGTGATGGACAGGGAGGCCTGGCGTGCTGCAATTCATGGGGTTGCAAAGAGTCGGACACGATTGAGCGACTGAACTGAACTGAACTTAGTTACAAAATTTTTATATTAATGATCAAACATGTTGAGCATGTTTTCCATTTGCTATATGCTACCCTTTCATTCTGAAGTGGATCATATCTCAAAACCTGCCTTGTTCAGATACCAGTGTACTGGATTCCCCTAATATCACCATCCTGTGCTTAGTTAGCTGCCTCAGTCGTGTGTGACCCTGTGACCCCAGGGACTGTAGCCCGCAGGCTCCTCTGTCCATGGGATTCTCCAGGCAAGAACACTGGAGTGGGTTGCCGTGCTCTCCTCTAGGGGATCTTCCCCACCCATGGATCAAACCCGCATCTCCTGTGTCTCTTGCACTGCAGGCAGATTCTTAACCCACTGAGCTACCTGGGACGTCCCAATATTATTTTACTGTTCATCAGTTTTCCTTAGCAAACTTAAAGATACTAAATCCCTTCAACCTCAGGAGAGGTAAGACAGAGAAATATAGTCAGTTGTGCCAGCAGAAGTGCAAAGTAGGGAAGAGAAGACCCAACTATGTGCATTATTTCATAGTTCTCACAAGTTTTCACTTGTATTACCATCAGGTCAGACTGTTATTGAAGCCTCCTACACTGTTGGTGGGAATGTATATGTTAGCCAAAAAGTTTGTCTGGGTTTTCTCTAAGATCTTACAGCAAAACCCCAATGAACTTTTTGCCAGCCTGATAAGATTGGTACAGCCACTTTGGGAAACAGTATGGAGGTTCCTTACAATATGACCCAGCAGTCCCACTCCTGGGCATGTACCTGGAGAAAACCACGGTTCTAAAGGATACATGTACCCCAATACCTGTCATGGTATTTCCATGTCATATGAATAGCACTTCAATAAAGCATTATTACTTAAAAAAAATATATATGCATGGGACTTCCCTGGTGGTCCAGTGGTTAAGAATCCACCTTGCAATGGAGGGGACACTGGCTGGACCCCTGGTCTGGGAAGATCGCTCATGCCACGGAACAACTAAGCCTGTGCACCGCAACACGAGAAGCCGTTGCAACAAGACGTCTGTGAACTGCAGTCAGAGAAAGCCGCAGCAATCAAGGTCTAGATAGCCAAAACGAAGAAAAAGGTCCACTGCGGCAAAAGCTTGAGAGGAAACGCAAACGAGACCTTAAACTACCATTGGATTTCGGACTTTGTTAGGGACAATGGAGCTGTGAGGCTAATACACGAAACTTGAAAACACAGAGCTATACTGTCGACATCATCAGGGGAGAGAAGAAAGCAACGCTCTTTTAAGAGTTCAGTTCTAGGGGTTTCCTGGTGGTCCAGTGGCTAAGACTACAAGCTCCCAATGCAGGGAGTCCGGGTTCAATCCTGATCTGGAAACTGGATCCCACATGCTGGAACTGAGAGTTTTCACGCCAAAACTAAGACCAGACACAGAAGAATAAATTAAATATTAAAAATAAATGTAAAAGTTCAGTTGTAAAAGATGACAGAGACAGTAGAACATGAAATGCACTGGATCACTGAGAGGAAAAACTATTTCTAGAAGGAATAAGCGTTTATAAAGTTACTTTAAAAAGAGACTGAAGGAGAGCACAGTAATAGGTCACCAGTCATGAGATCTGATCAAGAACCAGTCCGCAGACAAATGAAGACATGAGGGCATGGCCCTTAGCTGGCATCTGAGTTACACTGATTTGTTTTAGGTTAGGAAGCAGAAACTGTTTTCACATGGCGAGCTCTGCTCTTTCTGTGGGTGGCAGGAGCTGAATATCAACAGAGAAGGGAGTCACACCAGGGAACTTAACAAAGCAACAGTTAAGATTTGCTGGCCCTCCTGAAAGTTTAATAAAGAGATTAAGCCAAGAACTGCAATCTGGAGAGGAAAACAAGAAATGGAAAAGCTGCTGGTACAGGGGCAACATGTGCACAGGAGTTCAGGTGAATGGGGTTTGGGAAGTTTTAAATGACGGATGTGAGCTCTCTTACCTCAAAGTACTGCAATATGTATAATTACTAAGACAGTTCAGGAGAAGGTGTCCTAGATTTTCTGAATGTTCCTCAACTAAGTGAAGGTAAGGCTGAAAAGGAAATCGCCATGTGGAATCTTGTTAGCCAATGGGAACAGCGACATCTTAGAGCAGTGATGATCAACCCAGGACTGCACGTCTCTAAAGAGCAGAGAACCTAGCTGACACCCTAGCCAGTCATTCTGAAAATCTTCTCTCTAAGCCAGCATATGCTACAGGCGGTGAGTGACAAGCGCATGAAGCTGTGCCTACAGTCACTGGGGTAGGATCCAATTCCACTCCCCTAATTGGTGGTTGTGGTATAAGGAGAGTTTCACTTACAAATAAGAATTCCAACATCTGCTGCAAACTGCTATGATACACCATGGAGATGATATTGCATCCATCTAAAATTCAACTGTAGTTTGTGTTCAAGAAAAATGAAATATCTCCAACAGTCCTAACATTGTGGATGTCAAATCTAAAGATTGTAAATTTGGGAAAACTACTTCTGTTTCACAAAATGTATTCTCCTTAAAGTTGTTTAAAACACCCACTCCTGGACATATTAACAGGAGAAAACTGTAATTTGAAAAGATACATGCCACTTAAGAAAGTTCCTTAAGTGGCCTAGTGGTTATGATTCTGGGCTTTACAGCTCTAGGCCCAGTTCAGTTCCTGCAGGGAACTGAAATCCTGCAAGCCGGGGAGAGTGGAAGGGAGGACGGTAGCGAGGAAGGAAGAGAAAGCAACAAGAAAAATACATGCACCCATGCACCCCAGTGTCTACTGCAGCGCTATCTACAACAGCCAAGCACAGAAGCAACTTAAATACCCATCGGCAGAGGAATGGATAACAGAGAAGCGGCACGTATACACACATACACGCCGCACACACACAGAGACACAGACATATACAGACATACAACAGAATATTACTCAGCCATAAAATAGAGTGAAATAAGAGAGATGACCGTACTAAGCGAAGTAAGACAAATATGGTGTCACTTCATGCAGAATCTTAAAAAGATGCTACAAATCTTCACAAAGAAACTTATTTATAAAATAGAAACAGATTAGACTTTGAAAAGGATCATGATTATCAAAGGGAAAGGTGGTGGGTAGATAAACTGGGACTTTGGAATGAACATATCCACTACTATAAATAAATGGAGAGTGGAATGGCAACCCACTCCAGTATTCTTGCCTGGAAAATCCCATGGACAGAGGAGCCTGGTGGGCTACAGTCCAGGGGGTCACAAAGAGTCAGACACAACTGAGCACACACACACACACACACACACACACTAAATAAAACAGATAACCAACCAACAAGGACCTACCGTATAGCACAAGAGCTCTACTCAATATTCTGGAATAATGTATAAGGGATAAGAATCTGAAAAAGAGTGGATACATATATATGTATAACTGAGCCACTCTGCTGTACACCTGACAGTAATACAACATTTTTTATCAATAATACCTCAATCTAAAATAAAAATTTAAAGAATTGTTTTAAAAAAAAAAAAAAGGAGACAACTGGCCCAAAATGGAGTCACCTGAACTGAGCTTTACTGACCAAACCAACACTACCTAAGTTCAGTTTCAGCCTTCCCCAGAAACCAAATCTTAAATCAGTCAACCTGGCATTTCCTGGTCAGCAGTAGTGAGATAATCTGCCTGACAGTTCCCTGACTAGGGCCCTGGCATTGGGAGCTCGGGAGCTTAGCCACTTGACCACTTGGTCTAACATCTTTTTTATTTTTAAGATTTATTTATTTGGCTGCATCAGGTCTTAGCTGAGGTATGTGGGCTGCTCATTGCAGCACGCAGGCCTCTCTGGTTGTGGCATGTGGGCATACTTGTCCTGGGGCAGGCGGAATCTTAGTTCCCTTGCCAGGGATCAAAGCTGCATTTCCTGCATTGGAAGATGGATTCTTAACCACTAGATCACCAGTCCTAATGTCTTTTTATTAGAGTCCTTTCATGACCACTCGATTTAAAATAATAAAAGTCTCTGGGATTTGTCTTAATTTTCTATAGTATATACTGTAAAATGTCCTCTGTCTAATGTACAATTCTGCATATTTTGACAGCACATATAATCATAAATACATCACTGAAATAGACAGAACTTGGGAATTCCCTGGCAGTCCAGTGGTTAGGACTCAGTGCTTTCTCAGCTGTGACCCGGGTTTAATTTGTAGTCGGGGAACTAAGACCCGAGAGCTGCTCATGTGCCCAGGACCGAAAAGAGCAACCAGGGAAAAGCAGCAAGTATATACAAAGGAATTCCCGTAAGGTCATCAGCTGACTTTCCAGCAGAAACTCGGCAAGGCAGAAAAGCTGTAAGCCTCCAGCAAAGAATGCTCTACTCAGCAAGGCTCTCGTTCAGATTCGGCCAAGAAGCCAAAAGCTTTACAAACAAGCAAAAGCTAAGAGAATTCAGCACCACCAAACCAGCTTTAGCACATATGCCAAAGGAACTTCTCTAAAAGGAAAAGGCCACAGCTAGAAACAAGAAAACTACAAATGGGAAAGCTCACTGGTAAAAGCTCACATACAGTCAAGGTAGGAAATCACCCACACACAAATATGGCACCAAAACCAGCAATTATGAGAAGTGGAGAGTACAAATGCAGGGTATTGGAAACTCATTTGACATGAAGAACCCAGCAACTTAAGACATATAACACATATATTTTCACGTTATATGTATGTATATATATACATATATAAAAACTGCATGGGAGGGACTTCCCTGGCAGCCCAATGGTTAAGAATCTGCCCGGCAGTGCAAGGCACCCGGGTTCGATCCCTTGGTGGGAAACTAGAATCCCACATGCCGCAGAGCAGCTAGGCCTGCGAGCAGCAACTACGGAAGCCTGCACGCGCCGAAGCCCGGGCGCCACAGCGAGGCTCTGCACCACATCAAACACGCCTTCACGACACAACAGAGACCACACGCAGACAAACACAAGCCTCATGGCGACTGCAAAGCAGACTTCCAGTTATGAGACACATAAGTCAAGGATGCAAGCAGGGGTCCCCACCTTTCTGACACCAGGGACTGGTCTTATGGAGGACAATTTTTCACAGACCAGGGAGGATGGTTTCGGGCTGATTTATGCACATTATATTTATTGTGCACTTTATTTCTAATCTAATGATGCTCCAGATCTGACAAGAGGTAGCAGTCCGCAGCCCACAGGCTGGGGACTCCTGAGTACAGCGCAGGGAATATAGTCAATAATACGGTAGTAACTCTGGATGGTTCAAGGTAAGGAGCAGCAGCAGCCCTTTGCTGGAGCAGCCGTGAAGAGATACCCCACGCTCAAGGTAAGAGAAACCCAAGTAAGATGGTAGATGTTGCAAGAGGGCATCAGAGGGCAGACACACTGACACCATACTCACAGAAAACTGGTCAATCTAATCACACTAGGACCACAGCCTTGTCTAACTCAATGATGACAACTCAATGTCTAACTAAGCGATGCCCACGGGGCAACCAAAGACGGGTGGGTCATGGTGGAGAGGTCTGACAGAATGTGGTTCACTGGAGAAGGGAACGGAAAGCCACTTCAGTACTCTTGCCTTGAGAACCCCATGAACAGTACAAAAAGGCAAAATGATAGGATACTGAAAGAGGAACTCGCCAGGTCAGTAGGTGCCCAATATGCTACTGGAGATCAGTGGAGAAATAACTCCAGAAAGAATGAAGGGATGGAGCCAAAGCAAAAACAATACCCAGTTGTGGATGTGACTGGTGATAGAAGCAAGGTCCGATGCTGTGAAGAGCAATATTGCATAGGAACCTGGAATGTCAGGTCCATGAATCAAGGCAAATTGGAAGTGGGCAAACAGGAGATGGCAAGAGTGAACGTCAACCTTCTAGGAATCAGTGAACTAAAATGGACTGGAATGGGTGAATTTAACTCAGATGACCACTATATCTACTACTGTGGACAGGAATCCCTCAGAAGAAATGGAGTAGCCATCATGGTCAACAAAAGAGTCCGAAATGCAGTACTTGGATGCAACCTCAAAAACGACACAATGATCTCTGTTCGTTTCCAAGGCAAACCATTCAATATTACAGTTATCCAAGTCTATGCCTCAACCAGTAACGCTGAAGAAGCTGAAGTTGAACGGTTCTATGAAGACCTACAAGACCTTTTAGAACTAACACCTAAAAAAGATGTCCTTTTCACTATAGGGGACTGGAATGCAAAAGTAGGAAGTCAAGAAACACCTGGAGTAACAGGCAAATTTGGCCTTGGAATGTGGAATGAAGCAGGGCAAAGACTAATAGAGTTTTGCCAAGAAAATGCACTGGTCATAGCAAACACCCTCTTCCAACAACACAAGAGAAGACTCTACACATGGACATCACCAGATGGTCAACACCGAAATCAGACTGATTATATTCTTTGAAGCCAAAGATGGAGAAGCTCTATACAGTCAATAAAAACAAGACCAGGAGCTGACTGTGGCTCAGATCATGAACTTCTTATTACCAAATTCAGACTCAAATTGAAGAAAGTAGGGAAACCGCTAGACCATTCAGGTATGACCTAAATCAAATCCCTTATGATTATACAGTGGAAGTGAGAAATAGATTTAAGGGCCTAAATCTGATAGATAGAGTGCCTGATGGAACTATGGAATGAGGTTCGTGACATTGTACAGGAGACAGGGATCAAGACCATCCCCATGGAAAAGAAATGCAAAAAAGCAAAATGGCTGTCTGGGGAGGCCTTACAAATAGCTGTGAAAAGAAGAGAAGCGAAAAGCCAAGGAGAAAAGGGAAGATATAAGCATCTGAATGCAGAGTTCCAAAGAAGAGCAAGAAGAGATAAGAAAGCCTTCTTCAGCAATCAATGCAAAGAAATAGAGGAAAAGAACAGAATGGGAAAGACTAGAGATCTCTTCAAGAAAATTAGAGATACCAAGGGAACATTTCATGCAAAGATGGGCTCAATAAAGGACAGAAATGGTATGGATCTAACAGAAGCAGAAGATATTAAGAAGAGGTGCCAAGAATACACAGAACTGTACGAAAAAGATCTTCACGACCCAGGTAATCACGATGGTGTGATCACTCATCTAGAGCCAGACATTCTGGAATGCGAAGTCAAGTGGGCCTTAGAAAGCATCACTACGAACAAAGCTAGTGGAGGTGATGGAATTCCGGTTGAGCTGTTTCAAATCCTGAAAGATGATGCTGTGAAAGTGCTGCACTCAATATGCCAGAACATTTGGAAAACTCAGCAGTGGCCACAGGACTGGAAAAGGTCAGTTTTCATTTCAATCCCAAAGAAAGGCAATGCCAAAGAATGCTCAAACTACCGCACAATTGCACTCATCTCACATGCTAGGAAAGTAATGCTCAAAATTCTCCAAGGCAGGCTTCAGTAATACGTGAACTGTGAACTTCCTGATGTTCAAGCTGGTTTTAGAAAAGGCAGAGGAACCAGAGATCAAATTGCCAACATCCACTGGATCACGGAAAAAGCAAGCGAGTTCCAGAAAAACATCTATTTCTGCTTTATGGACTATGCCAAAGCCTTTGACTGTGTGGATCACAATAAACTGTGGAAAATTCTGAAAGAGACGGGAATACCAGACCACCTGACCTGCCTCTTGAGAAATCTGTATGCAGGTCAGGAAGCAACAGTTAGAACTGGACATGGAACAACAGAGTGGTTCCAAATAGGAAAAGGAGTACGTCAAGGCTGTATATTGTCACCCTGCTTAGTTAAGTTCTATGCAGAGTACATCATGAGAAATGCTGGACTGGAAGCAACACAAGCTGGAATCAAGATTGCTGGGAGAAATATCAATAACCTCAGATATGCAGATGACACCACCCTTATGGCAGAAAGTGAAGAGGAACTCAAAAGCCTCTTGATGAAAGTGAAAGAGGAGAGTGAAAAAGTTGGCTTAAAGCTCAACATTCAGAAAAAGAAGCTCATGGCATCTGGTCCCATCAGTTCATGGGAAATAGATGGGGAAACAGTGGAAACAGTGTCAGACTTTATTTTTGGGGCTCCAAAATTACTGCAGATGGTGACTGCAGCCATGAAATTAAAAGACGCTTACTTATTCGAAGGAGTTATGACCAACCTAGATAGCATATTCAAAAGCAGAGACATTACTTTGCCGACTAAGGTCCGTCTAGTCAAGGCTATGGTTTTTCCAGTGGTCGTGTATGGATGTGAGAGTTGGACTGTGAAGAAGGCTGAGCGCCGAAGAATTGATGCGTTTGAACTGTGGTGTTGGAGAAGACTCTTGAGGGTCCCTTGGCCTGCAAGGAGATCCAATCAGTCCATTCTGAAGGAGATCAGCCCTGGGATTTCTTTGGAAGGAATGATGCTAAAGCTGAAACTCCAGTACTCTGGCCACCTCATGAGAAGAGTTGACTCATTGGAAAAGACTCTGATGCTGGGAGGGATTGGGGGCAGGAGAAGAAGGGGACGACAGAGGATGAGATGACTGGATGGCATCACTGACTCGATCGATGTGAGTCTGAGTGAACTCCGGGAGTTGGTGACGGACAGGGCGGCCTGGCGTGCTGCGATTCATGGGGTCGCAAAGAGTCGGACACCCTGAGCGACTGAATTGAACTGAACTCTGTACGGTAACACACAGTAACGGAATGTTTCCCATCATTTTGTAATGTATATAAATATCTAATTATTATATTGTACAACTGAAACTAATGTAATTCAATCACACAAATATGTTAAAAAAAAAAAAAAAAGACCACCTAGGTTCATCTGTTTCACTCTCTCAGTGTTAGAGAGTGAATGTTTATGTCCTCCCAGAATTCATAGTTGACACAGAACCTCCCAATTTTATGGTATTAGGAGCGAGAACCTTTGGGAGTAAATTAGATGAGACCATGAAGGTAGGCCCCACAAAGGAGAGATTGTCACCCTTATAAAATTCAGGAGAGCTTGATCCTCTCTGCTCACCACATAAGGACACGGAACATGGCTTCTAGGAACCAGGAAGCCGGCCCTCACCAGACACAGAACCTCAGCATGCAGGCACCCTGATCTTGGACTTCCAGCCTCCAGGGAAAAAACTCCTGGTATTTATAAGTCATCTACTTTATGGTACTTTGTCATAACCACCCATGCAGAGAAAGACACTTTCCTTCCTCATTGGAAAATCCAGTTATCTCATAATAAAAACATCCAGAATCGAGCCACTTCTAAGCTACCACTCTGCTCCATAAACCCTCCGGTGGACTACTGCAGGAGCCTCCACACTGGCTTTCCTTTCTCTTCCCTCAGTCTCACAATCTGCTCTCCACTGTGCAGCCCTACGGACGCTGCTAAGAGCTGGGTGAGGGCTTTCCTGGAGGCCGTGTTAAAGAGCCCACCTGCCAGTGCAGGAGTCACGGGTTGGATCGGTGATTCAGGAGGATTCCACGTGCTGCAGATCAACTGCAAGCCCGGAGGCACAGCTGTTGAGCCCATGCGCCACAACTAGTGAAGCCCACTCGCACCAGAGCCCACGCTCTGCCACAAGAAGCCACTGCGATGAGAAGCACCCCCCCCCCCAAATAAATGAATGAATGGAGCTGGTGCTGCTAGGTCGCTTCAGTCGTGTCCGACTCTGTGCGACCCCACAGACGTCAGCCCACCAGGCTCCCGTCCCTGGGATTCTCCAGACGAGAACACTGGAGTGGGTGGCCATTTCCTTCTCCTATGCACGGAGCTAGGCAAGGTCGTTCCCCTCTTCTGATTCAAACTTCCTATCACCTCCAGAACAGATACCCAATTTCTTAGGCAGCCGTTCCAGTACTGAATTCTGTTCTCTTGCTCCTTCTTCCCACCTAATGGAAAGATCTTAATGATCCCACCTCAGCTCTACCTCTAAGCACTTTCACATCCTGGTACTTGGATAACATTTCCACATCCATTTACATTAGGTGCCAGAAATGGAAACATTTCTATACAATCTTTGGTAGACTCAGGACCCTAGGCTTAGGTCCTTAAAGAATCCCACAGCAGGAAGTTCGCTGGTGGTGCAGTGGGTAAGAATCTGCCTGCCAAAGCAGTGGACGCAGATTCGATCCCCGGTCAGGAAAGACTCACAAGCTGCGAAAGTAACTAAGACAATGCGCCACAGCTACTGAACCCATGCTCCACAAGAGAAACCACCACAATGCAAAAGCCCATACACCTCGCCAAGAGCAGCCCCAGTCACGGCAGCTAGAGAAACGCCTGCACAGCAAGGAAGACCCAGCACCCCCATAAACAAACAATGTATAAAAAGAATCCCGGGTCACCACAATTCAGAGAATATATGGGTTGGGGAAGGGAACAGCAGCAGTCTGAGACACATTACACATACCTACACAGGTCCCACAAACGTTTCTGCAGTCATGCTTTAAGACACAGGCTATAGATGAATGAATATAATGGCAGGTTTCACGGGGTTCAGGCCGCTATGAGCGCACGCCTGGCCCTTGGGCTGAATGCCTAACTTCTGTGCCTCAGTATCTCATCTAACTAGCTCTGCGTGCTTGAACAAAGATCCAACCTCCTGGTGCCCCAGCGTCTTCATCCTTCTCCTTCGGTCTGCTTATCTAAAGGCTGTTAAACAGCTTTTGGAAGACTTTTGAAAACCTAACGTAGTGTGGTTTAAAATTTCCCACAGCTCTTAGAATCCTGAGAATATATGCAGAGCCCTCAGCCTGCTATTCCAGGAGTAACTCCGCCTCAAACTTTGTTCCTCGCCGGGCACAACGGAGCCCAGAGTTCCCGAATTCCCAGAGCTCAGTCGCAGCTCCAGGCTTTCGTACATCCCGGTTCCTCTGCCTGTATCCCTCTCCCTCATCTAATCACACCCCAGATGGTAAGATTAAACTGGAAAACTGGAATGTTAAGTTTATTCACAACCACTGTCAGAAACAAGAGCACGTGTACTAACGCCTCACCGTCCCGGACACCGGGGGCTGGGCTGCAGGGACGAGGGCACTCCGGACGTCAGTGTCTGATAGCGTGAGGGTAGGGAGGGCCCGAGGACAAGCGCTTACCTGCGGCGGGTCCCTCCGATCGGCCGCAGCCATCCAGGCCTTTGGGCGGAGTGGGTCCGGGAGCGGGCCGGCGGGTCTTACACCGGCCCTGGTGCGAAGCATCTCGCGCGGTGCTGCGGCCGAACCTCAGACTCGCTTCTGTGCAGCGGGACTCCTCTGACGCTTTGTCGGTCCTGTTCTGTCGGCCCCGGCTCACGGCTCCGGAACTTCTGTCCGGACGCACACACCCGAGCAGCCAAAATGACCGCCCGGAGGAGGACGCCGGAAGCCCCGCCCCTCGCTAGGAGCCGCGCACGGAAACGCCTGTTCTGAGCCTTCATTGGCTCAGCAAGGCTGCACAGCAGAGTATTCTGGGCTATGTAGTCCTCACGCTAGGGGGTAACTCACCCCACCCCTCTGCACTCTGACAAGTTTAGACCCCAGGGGCGCTGGGAAATGGAGTTCACCCGTCCAAGGACTTAGAAGCCTCTAGTTCGTTCTTAAAGGGGCAGATCTCAGGACTTCTGGGGGATGTTGTGTTGTCTGAAGACATTCACCCAAGATTGGAGATGTGTTAGTTCAGTTTCTGTGAACTTCATCATGCTGCCTGAGGCTACCTGTATTATTTCTGAAGTTCTCAGAGGACACAGAGCCAAGTACACATATCATTCCTAGTCCTTCAGATACAAAATGTGTCCGCTGGTAGCAGAAGCTGATAAACATTTCATGGGGGAGAGGCAAAATAGGGCTATGGGCCTAAGAGACTCAAACTGCTGTTACCAAACCAAACTTGGGTCAGTCACCTGATGCACAGAAAAGCCGAACCATTGATATTCCCTTGTGGTGAAAGGTAAGTACAGGGTTTACTGCAAGAACAGGCAGCTCATGCTCAAAAGACCTGAAGTCCCCAGTGACTTTCAAAGAAGGGATGTTAAAGACACTATGAGAAGAGGGTAGCAGGATGTGTGTCAGCCTGAGCACAATTCTCTGGTTGATGATGAGATAACGGTGATATTTTCAGAATATTAATTATCAGTTTTCTAACTCCAAGTGGTCTGGGAGGCTACATGCTGGTTGTCAGCATGCAGTTAACTTCTTCCACCTGGTAGGGGTTTTAGTAACTGAAAAATAGCTCAAGGGTATGGCTCAGGACATTATCCATAGTCCCTGAGGAGGAACTATAAAGGTCCTTCACTTTGTTTTATGGCTAAACCATTATTATGGTGTCACACTTGACTGCCTTCCTTGTTTCTGCATCTTCTCACTGATTTTGCTTTTTGGAATTCCAGGAAAGCTAAAGAGGATAAAATTTTCCATAAACAAGAGTCAGGACAGGAATTCCCTGGCGGTCAAAGGGTCAGGACTCCATGCTCTCATTGCTCAGGGCCCGCGTTCAATCCCTGGTCAGGGAACTAAGATCCCGCAAGCTGTGCAGCACACCCAGTGGGTCAAGTGGGAGTCAGGGGACATGAGCGTTGGGGATATCTCTCCCATGAAGGTCCCACAGGGTCCTGCTCAGTTTCACTATGTATAAAAAGATAAGAACAAGGGTATGTTGTACAGCACAGGAAAATACAGCTTTTGTTTTTAATAACTTTTTAAAGATTTGTTTTTGGTCATGCTGGGCCGTTGCTGCTGTGCGTGGGCTTTCTCTGTTTGAGGCGAGAAGGGGCTGCACTTCATTGTGGTGCTCAAGCTTCTCATTGCTCTGGCTTCTTCTGTTGCAGAACACAGGTTCTACGGCACAGGGCTTAGCTGCCCTGTGGTACATGGGGTCTCCCCAGAGCAGGGATCGACCTCGTGTCCCCTGCATTGGCAGGCTGCTGCTAAGTCTCTTCAGTCGTGTCCGACTCTCTGCTACCCCAGAGACGGCCCGTCCCTGGGATTCTCCAGGCAAGAATACTGGAGTGGGTTGCCATTTCCTTCTCCAATGCATGAAAGTGAAAAGTGAAAGGGAAGTCGCTCAGTTGTGTCCGGACTCCTAGCGACCCCATGGACTGCAGCCTACCAGGCTCCTCCACTCATGGGATTTGCCAGGCAAGAGTACTGCAGTGGGTTGCCATTGTCTTCTAGGATTCTTAATCACTAGACCACCAAGGAAGCCTTGTCTTTAATAAATTTAAATGGAGTATAACCTATAAAAATACTGAATCACTATGTTATATACCTGAATTAGCTCCAGGTGTAAAACAACTATACTTCAATAAAAATAAACTAATAATGAAAAATAAACATTCAGTTCAGTTCAGTTGCTCAGTCATGTCTGACTCTTTGCGACCCCATGAATCACAGCACGCCAGGCCTCCCTGTCCGTCACCAACTCCCGGAGTTCACTCAGACTCATGTCCGTCACGTCCGTGATACCATCCAGCCATCTCATCCTCTGTCGTCCCCTTCTTCTCCTGCCCTCAATCCCTCCCACCATCAGAGTCTTTTCCAATGAGTCAACTCTTCGCATGAGGTGGCCAAAGTACTGGAGTTTCAGTTTTAGCATCATTCCTTCCAAAGAAATCCCAGGGCTGATCTCCTTCAGAATGGACTGATTGGATCTCCTTGCAGTCCAAGGGACTCTCAAGAGTCTTCTCCAACACCACAGTTCAAACGCATCAATTCTTCGGCGCTCAGCCTTCTTCACAGTCCAACTCTCACATCCATACATGACTACTGGAAAATCCATAGCCTTGACTAGACGGACCTTAGTCGGCAAAGTAGTCTCTGCTTTTGAATATGCTATCTAGATTGGTCATAACTATCCTTCCAAGGAGTAAGCGTCTTTTAAATTTCATGGCTGCAGTCACCATCTGCAGTGATTTTGGAGCCCCCAAAAATAAAGTCTGACACTGTTTCCACTGTTTCCCCATCTATTTCTCATGAAGTGATGGGACCAGATGCCATGAGCTTCGTTTTCTGAATGTTGAGCTTTAAGCCAACTTTTTCACTCTCCTCTTTCACTTTCATCAAGAGGCTTTTTAGTTCCTCTTCACTTTACGCCATAAGGGTGGTGTCATCTGCATATCTGAGGTTATTGATATTTCTCCCAGCAATCCTGATTCCAGCTTGTGTTGCTTCCAGTCCAGCGTTTCTCATGATGTACTCTGCATAGAAGTTAAATAAGCAGGGTGACAATATACAGCCTTGACGTACTCCTTTTCCTATTTGGAACCAGTCTGTTGTTCCATGTCCAGTTCTAACTGTTGCTTCCTGACCTGCATACAGATTTCTCAAGAGGCAGGTCAGGTGGTCTGGTATTCCCATCTCTCTCAGAATTTTCCACAGTTTATTGTGATCCACACAGTCAAAGGCTTTGGCATACTCAATAGAGCAGAAATAGATGTTTTTCTGGAACTCGCTTGCTTTTTCCGTGATCCAGTGGATGTTGGCAATTTGATCTCTGGTTCCTCTGCCTTTTCTAAAACCAGCTTGAACATCAGAGAGTTCACGGTTCACGTATTAAACATTACCATGTTCCAATTAAATCTATACACTATGAAGTGTTAGAATCAGTTTGATCAGTCTCTGTATGTTTGGTCAGGAAGAAGAGAAAAAATACTCCAGGTGGGTCAGCAGGAGTACAAAGGTTCAGAAAATACTTTTAACAGCAAAGTAAGTTATTGTGTCCAATTTAGCAAGCATATAATATTTTTATCATTTAGTTTCTTTTTGGATAGCCTGATATTTCTTTCTCAAAAACGGAACAATGAAAGACATGCAGATTTCATACAGATTAACAGGTGTGGTATTCACAGATCAAGCATGTGTGAAAAAGGTGTTTGAACCCCAAACTGCACGGAGTAACTGAAACTATGATCTCATCACTGCAAAGTCGTTATCATTTCCCCTGGATTACAGAGAGTGCTCTGCATGAGGAACTATTACCTGAGAAAACGTTATAAAATTCAAATTACAGAAAGCTATTCATGACTATGTAGTGATTCAGAGATTATGTCTGAAATGTCTCAGCAGAGTATCCGTATATGGTTTAAAATGTGAAAATCTTGGAGAAGTTTTAGCAGTGATGTCTGAGAAGAGATACAATTAACCTGAGCATGTGACCAGAATAATTATTCTGAAGACACTGTCTTCAAAATGTGATTCTTCTTTACGCTTTAAGTCATTATGCAATATCAGCATTCAGGAAAAGAGAAAGGGGGCACCGAGAGTAGGCAGAGTGCAAAGAATAGAGAATAAAGAGACAGAAGCACTATAAGCTCTGCTCATTCCTATAATGAAGTATTGAGGCTGAGGCTAAAGTGTATTGAGAACGGTCAGATCCAAGAAGTGAAGGAAATTGCTTAATTTTTTTCTGATGTCTCTTACATCTATTAAGATATAGAACCATAAAACAATTTTTAAGAATGAATCATACCAAAGATCATATTCAGTCTCTGCAATAATGAGTTTTGACATTGATTTGTTACTTTGCATATAGTTAAGTGAGTACAAGTTTCTCACTATAAAAACCACGTGGAGTTGTGGAAAGAGGAGAGGATGAGGTTCCTCACAGATCACTGCACTGTCATAAGCATAAAAAAGTTCACACAGTATTTATGCTTTTGAAAAATGTGATAAGTGAACAAGAGATAATCCTGAGGATCTTAAATTAGGACAGATTTCAAAGTCACTGAACAAGTACTAAAAACTTTGAGTCTGTAAATAATAGGGAACCATCAAATTAAAATCTTGAAAAAGAAATCCATGCAGTATTAATTTACTACAAGAATATAAATGAATGTTGAAAAGAAAAACTCATTATGGGAGGTATTGTTGCTATGACGTTTTATTAGTGGCAATAAATGTAACTTATTTCAGCAAGATTTATCATTAATGACAACCATATTACCTAAATATTCTGGATTGAAATGATATTTAAATAATTAAATTATGTGCTTCATATCTGAACACATTAAAAAGCATTTTACATGATTAAATACTAAAAGACGAAAACAATTTTTTCAATCAATTTTAAGTGAAGCAGACATCACAGAGCTGACGAATTACACATTTCGCCACAGGTAAGACTATTTCTCAATGACCAAGTATTGTTTATAAGTCAGTCGTGTGCTCACTCACTCAGTCATATCCGACTCTTTGCAACCCCATGGATTGTAGCCCTCCAGGCTCCTCTGTCCATGGGACTTCCCAGGCAAGAATACTGGAGTAGGTTGCCCTTTCCTTCTCCAGGGGATCTTCCTGACCTAGGGATCGAACCCATGCCTCCTGCATTGGCAAGCGCATTCTTTACCACTGCACCATGTTACTTATAATAAATGGCAAGTTATTATCAAATATGGACAATAAAGACTACATGAAAATGTAGGTCTTGGAATGTTGTTTTTAGGTGCTAATGGCTGTCGAATTTTGTTAAACCTTTACTTATATTAAAAATACTTATTTAATACTTAAAACTAAAAGGGTTAAAAATAATTTTTAATAAAATCAATTTGTTTTAATTGAATTTTTAAAGGAATCTTATCATTTCTCCTACATGAATAAGCACTCAGTGACACATCATGTCTCTTCTGGAAAATCTCTCTCCTTTGGTGTTTCCATCAAAACCTGTCAGAAGTCATCACATACTTTCCTGGCTTTATCTTACTTACACACACCCACACACAGAATTCTTGACATCCCTTCAGTTCCTCCAGTCTTCTAAAGCTTCCAGAAGTCAGTAAATTTTTAGGACTTTTTCCTCTCCATTTGAAAGCAACTTCACCCAGCCAATATGCTTAGAAAATGCAAATAAATTTTTTGGAGATCAGCTTAAAGTTCAAATTAACAGTGAATTTTGTAACAGTAAACACAAATTTAAAAAAAGAAAAATAAATCCTCCGAGGCAAAAAAGGAGAGTTTCATCACCACATCCACTTTTTCTTAAGGCATTTACTTAAGAAAACTTGTCTTTTCTTCCTTTGCCCATTACGATATATTTTTCAAAGCTATATAAGCCTTTTGTGAGATGTGCATTCTGGAAACCTTTAGCTCCGGGACCTGAGAGATTGCTCTTTTAAATTCAATCATTACATAAGAGTGTGCCCTTATCTTCCAGTTTCTGCAGGAGAGAAGGAGCCTAACTTCAGCAGGTGCCAGGCTCTAATTTATAAAACTACCTCCTGTCATAAAGGTATAAGAAATGTATTTTTCCTTTAGATAAAGACACTTGGCAAACACCAATGGTCACTCCAATTAGAAGGTAAATTTAGCATGAATGATATGAAAAATGGTACTGTCAAATCCTCTTACTGGAGAACTAGTTCTCATTTATCTCAAGAACATGTATGTAACACACTGTACTGCACGGTCACATAAAAGGGTGAGGTTCCTTACTGACTCCACGATCTCCTTACTAGATTGCCTGTAATGCATATCACATTCTGCCTCAACGCTCCTTCAACAGGAAAAAAAAATGTTTTCTCTCTCTTCTTTTTATGTGAAGAAGTCTTCTGGGTTAGCAGGACATTTTATTCAAAATTATGTTTCCATAACAGTTCCTACCTTAGAACACCAAAACACTGAACAGTAAGTAATCATGCTGTACAGTTATAAACTTCGCTGTTGTATATGTATATGCCTTTGTGTGAAAATCTAAAACATCACTGCCTAAGTATTCATCATGTAGAATACTGGGTAGATAGTAGGCTTATGTGATAGGTCTGTCCAAATGAGGCCCGTCAGGAGGGCAGAAGTAACACCTATACACAAAGGCAGCATCAGTATCAATTCTTCACGGACTCAGAGAGTAAGCCCCCAAGTTAATATCATGAGAAGAGCAAAAGATTAGTCCACAAAATCAAAGTAAATAAGCAAAATAAAGACTTTACTCAAAATGATGCACTTAATTTCAAATAAACAAAAGTAGAGATAATCAGATGTACTTAGAAGCAAACTACTGCTTAATCTAAGCACTGTATTGAACATGTGAAACGTGGAATTTAAGTTAACTTGTGCCAGACAATGGTAGTTGCAGTTATATATGGATATTTATCCCATGGCTGAGATGTGTGGATAAACTGTGAGTAGATTTATATAAATAAAAATAATTTCAGACTTACAGTTGAGAAGATAAAAATATGAAATGTGCTACAAAATACCAGAAGTGAATTAGGAAAAAAGACTATGACTGGCAGTTTTGATGGCTGTGGCTCTGACCCCTGGAGTTACTCCCCTGAGCACGTTATGTTACAAGATAAAAGAATTTTGCAGATGTAATTAAAGTAGCTAATTGTTTGACTTGAAAATAGAGATTATTCAGGCTGGCCTAATGGAATCACATGAGTTCCCAATGTGGAGAACTTGTTCTGGCTGAAACAGAAGTGGAAGTCAGGCAGATCTGAAGAGGGGATTCAGAAGTGGGAGAAGAAATTCTCTACCTGACAGTCTCCTGCTATGGCTGAATACAGAGGAATTCAGAGGGAAACCATGAGAAGGAAATTAACTGTGCTTTGTGAGTGTGAAAGTGGACCTAGAGCTCCAGATGAACAGAAATAAATGAATCCATTATTATATTTGGGAGACTTCAACATCCCTCTACCAGAAATGGACAGTTCCAGCAGGCAGAAAATCAGTTAAGGACATATTTAAACTCAAAGCACCTTCAGTCAATTTAATATAATTGATATCTACAAGACTACTTCATCAAACAAGAGCAGACTGCATATTCTTCTCAAGCCCACATGGAACATTCACTACCACATTTTCTGCGCTATAAAATAGACCTTAACAAACTTAAAGGAATAGAATCACACATTGTCTGCTCTCAGACCACAGTGGAATTAAAGTAGAAATTAAAAAGATAAAGATAGCTGGAAAATCCCAAAATACATGGAGAGGAAAAAACATAGTTTTAAATAATTCAAGGACACTTATGAGTCAGGAGAAATCTCAAGAGAAATTTCAAACTGCTTGAAACTAAATGAAAACAATTTACCAAAACGTGTGGGTTGCAGAGAAAGCAGTGCCTAGAGGAAAATTTACAGCATAAAAAGAAGAAATATATAAAATCATTAGTCTGAATTTCCATCCTAGAAAACTGTACAAAAGGAAATGCAAATTAAATCCAAAACAGAAAAAGAAATAAAAATTAGAATAGAAATCAATGAAATGGAAAACAGGAGGGCATGGGTGTTAGATTTTCTCAAATGCTTTTACAGCATTTATTAATTTCTTTAAACGATACAGGCCTATTCAGATTGTCTATTCTTACTTTCTAGTGAAGAACTGCATCAATAATTACTATCCTTCCAAAGCAGAAGGCACCAGGCCCAAAGAGATTTACTAGTGAATTTTACCAAATATTTAAGGAAGACATTATACCAGTTATCTACAATCTCTTCCAGATGGAAAGTGCAGAGGAAATACTCCCTAACTCATGCTATGAGGCCAACATCACTCTTAATACCAAAACCAGACAATGACATTACAAGGAAACTATGGACCAATCTCTCTCATGAGCACAGAAGCAAATCCAACAATGTGTAAAAAGAATTATTCACCACAACCAAATGGAATTATCCTAAGTATGCAAGGCTAGTTTAATATTCAAATACAAATTAACTTTGGCCACCTGATGTAAAGAGCTGACTCATTAGAAAAGACCCTGATGCTGGGAAAGATTGAAGGTAGGCAAAGGGGACGACAGAGGACGAGATGATTGGATGGCATCACTGACTTGATGGACATTAGTTTGAGCAACCTCTGGGAGATGGTGAAGGACAGGGAAGCCTGGTGTGCTGCAGTCCATGGGGCCACAAAGAGTCGGACACAACTGAGCAGCTGAACAACAACAATCACATCAACAGGCTAAAAGAAGAAAAACCACATGATCATATCATAGACACAGAAAAAACATTTGAGAAAATCCAACATTTGAAGAAAATCTACAAAAATATAATAAATAGACATAATAAACATAGCATAGTATCAGGTTGTGAAATAAAGACCTTACTCAAAATGATGCATTTAACTTCAAATAAACAAAAGCAGAGATGATCAGATATACTTAAAAGCAACGGCTGCTTAATCTTACTTGTGAGAAGTTCAAAGCTTTTCCACGAAAATCAGGAACAAGGCAAGTATGTCTTGCTACCCACCGCTTTTCAGCATTGTCCTGGAAGTCCCAGCTAATTCAGTAAGACAAGAGAATAAAATGAAAAGGTATAGATTGGGAAGGAAGAACTAAAACTGTCTCTGTAAACAAGTGATAAGAAAGCCTCTATGTATAATACCTGAAAGAATCAACACCAACAAAAATTCTCGATCCAGTAAGAAATTATAGCAAGTTTGTTGCTATATGCCAGCAGTGAATGAATGGAATTTAAAATTTTAAATATATTACCATTTACATTAGCATCCTCCAAAATTAAATACTCAGGTACAAATCTAACAAAACATATATAAGAGCTATATGGAGAAAACTACTAAATTCTGATAAAAGATATCAAAGAAAAACTAAATAAATGGAAGAGACATCTCATATTCATGAAAAGGAAGGCGCAATATTGTCATTCAAGTGTATGCTGAATCTAAGCAGAGTTAGGATATGAGCTCGTAATTCTAGAAGGAAGGTGTGAGAGAGCTCTAGTCACATTCAGATCCACAGGGCATAGCCCTGCCTTCTCTTCTGTACAGTAACAGAACCTCAGATATCCTGAGGGAGGGGGAGGGCCAGTTTGATAGCCCACATGGACTGGGATTCATAGAGTCACAGAGTAACACCCCAACCTGGAACACAGCAGCGTCAGGCTGTTCCTGTTGCTGCTGTTTTTGAAGAAACTTTCCTCTCTTTATGAATCCACTCTGCTTGCAAACACTGCTTCTATCAATTCTCTTGACAGCAGGGCAGACAGTTTGTTGACTTAGCAAAATAAACCTTTATTAGAGTTCTATTTTGATTATTCTCCTTTGAAAACTATCTCATTTCAAATGTGTTAGAAGATGTATTTTCCCTCAGTTACTTATTTTCAGTTATGTCAATTTTTAATTTTTATTGTTGAAGACTGATCATACCTTCCCATCTGTCTAAGAATCTGGATTTTCATGAGTCTAGATCAGAGTTTCACTCTTTATAGCTTGCTTCTTATCCCTTCTAATGAACTGTTTCTCATTCTCTATACCTTGAAGAATTAATTGACCTCAAATATTATACATTAGTGTTTCCCATGTTCAAAAACTATAGAACTCTTTAAACAGTCTCTTATTTTCAGAACTGTGCCACTTCCGGATATTTATGGGTCATTTCTACCATAATTCATCTCTCTCATTTCCCCTCTCTGTCCCTCTTCTCTTTCCTTTGTTTTACCCCATGTGTTTTTTCTCTATCTCTGATCCAAGATCACACCTGGTCAGAAATAATGTACTAAATGTATGCAGTGACCTGGTATTCAGGTTCCATGAAAAGGGGACACAGGAAAATGATGAGCCATCTAGAGTGGCTTCCTAGACTTGGAATCTTCTCCATATGGACTTTCTCCTGGCAAAATGAGGAAATGTAACTGAGCTGAAGTCAAGACAGGTCCTAGATGTCAGACATTCTCTCTCTCTGTTCTTCACACTATTTAGTGGAATCCAGAAGAATGGATGTGTGTTTAGACGGTTATGAAACTTAAAATTTATATGCCATTGTATTTCTGTTCTATGATCTACCTTCTGAAAACCTCTGTGGCCTCTTCACATTGCAGAGCCATGTACATCTCTACAGTGCGCCCTTGTACATGGTGCTAGATAACACAGTACATGGTCGGGGAGGGCCACCTGAACACAACTCAGGATAAGTCCGTGGGATTGTCCGCAGGACCAGGGAGGTGACGCCGGCTCCAGATCAGGCCGCTTTGCTGTACTGGGAAATAAAGAGCACAGAATGGGGAAGGCCTCGTAAGGTGAAGGACACAGCTATGGGATGGGATATCTGGAGGAGAACAGGGCCAGAACCAGTTTATCTGTCAGTAATTTCCAGAGGGCTCCTGTTTGCTGGTGACACGTGACCACTAGGGTAGAAGGCTAAGTCCAGGACCAAGAATATCCAACTGCAATAGAACAGTCTGTGTGCAAGGACTCTTCACAGATAGTGCACACCTCGTGACACAAGACGTAACAGTCAACACTGGAGAGCACTGCAGAAGGAGCAGTGAGAAGAGCAGGGGAGCGTCCAGACAGGCGAGGATTAGTCGTGTACGGTATGGAAGAGTAGGACAGACGAGTCGAACAGACAAGTCGTCAAAATGTCAAGAATGGGGAAGCAGCACCAGAAATGAGGTGTAGCTGCTAGAACTGGCACAAAATACTCATCACACACAGGAAGCTTCTCCTATAATGTGAACACAGCCTTGATGTCATGCCCTCCCCCAGGGGCCATTTAAGACCAGGAGCCTCCTGATGCATTTTGCTGTGACTGGATTAACAGTCATTTGTGAACCACTGAATGCACTCCATCTACTCCCGAGATGAGCAAATACACATGGCAACCATGTGATGCAGTTACTTAGAGAAAGACATTACAAAGTGTAGCCAGTACCAGGCCAGAATAACTCAGCACACAGTAGTACACAGGAAAGAAAACTGTTACAGAAAACTTCTCCTGGCAGAGAGTCTTGCAAGGAAAGACCATGGTCCACGTAATTAGTAAACATGTCAATGATGGCAAATCCTGGCACAGGCAGGCATGAGGAAATGTCAGCTAGAAGAGAGAAATGGGATCTAGGGTACTAGAGTGCCTTAGATCTGGACAAAGTCACCAGGTCAGGCAGAGGGCAAGCAAAACAGAATCCATTACAGTGACCAGTAGATGGCTGACCCTGAATCATTCTTTGTGAGGCTTCATGAAAGCAGAAGTTGGGACTTTTCAAGGAGAGAAGAAGGCAGTGCACATACCTTATCCAACCAACCCCAGCACCTACTTAGGGACTGGGGAGGAACGCCCTGTCCGTGGTTCTGATGTAGGAAGGGCAGACCAGGCTCTAGGGTGAAGACAGCAAGGAATACATCGGGGCACAGAGCTGGGTGTGAGGACCTCACCCAGGGAGGTTTCAAGTTCAAGGTTCTCCAGCATCAAGGTACAAGCGTCCCTGAACCTCATCCATTTGGCCCCACTCCTCTCAGAAGATGTATAACTGAACAAGGGCTCGGCCGTTGCAGCTCATGGCTCTAGAACATGGGCTCGTATCGTAGCTGTGGCACACCCGCTTAACTGCCTTGTGGCACGTGGGATCCTCCCAGACCAGGGATCGACCCTGCGTCCCCTGCATTGGCAGGTGGATTCTTAACCACCTGACCACCAGGGAAGTCCTTCATTTAAGTTCTTAACATACAACTTTGCAGAAAGCACCCAGGTTTGCTCAGCAAATTCAGACAGGATTCAATACTAGCTTAGACCTCCCACAGCACCCACTGAGGGTGGGAACATCTAAGCCTTCTATGGCCTCTCTTCCTGTATGGCTGCTCCTTGCCTAAGACTAAGCCACACAAACCCACCAGTCAATCTTGGATGCCCATGGCCCTCTTCCATTTCTGTGCAGCTCTTGCTGTCCTTCAGCAATGACAGCGTTCTCTGTCCAGCTAGCCCTCATTCAAGTCACCCCAATCCCACTAATTATCCCAAATGACCATATCTGCCTCTGTCCATATCCACCAGGCTGAATGAATCATTCCAGGCCCCATTTAAGTCCTCACAAAATCTTGGTGAGTCCCTAGTGAACTGAATAAGCAACAGCTCCGGTCTGTATGCCATCCTGCCTCAATCACTGCTATTCCTTGGCCTCCAACTCATACCTACGCTTCTCTTGGAAGCCTTGGCCACTTACCAGGCTCTCATGTCTGATACACCCTACCTTTATGGCCACACACCTCCCTCAACTGCATTTGAAAAGTGAAAGCGATAGTCACTCAGTTGTGTCTGACTCTGAAACCCTATGTACTGTAGCCTGCCAGGCTCCTGTCCATGCAATTCTCCAGGTAAGGATACTGGAATGGGTTGCCATTCCCTTCTCCAGGGGATCTTCCTGATCCAGGGGTTGAACCTAGGTCTTCTGCACTGCAGATTCTTTACCATCTGAGCCACCAAGAAACCCAATACCATCACTCAGGTACTCAAGCAAGAGCCCCAGTGCTCAGCCTCTATCATCTACTTCCTGCTCCCTGAACAGCGTTAGGACAGTAACATGAAGATTATACCTCCTAAATGTGACCACAGATCACTCACTTGGGTCCACATAGTAGCTGCCACATTTTGGATATCTCCACTTGAATCCCTCTTTCAATTTTCCAATTTGTGAGTCCAGCTGCCAATTTGATGCCTCCACTTACTGGTCCCTGAAATACCTCAGACTCTTAATATGGTAAAAAAAAAAAAAAAGCTTCTGATAAACCCAGTGATTATTACTCACACTATCAACTTCCTCATCTCAGTTGGAGCTTCCATCCTTACAGCTGCTAAGATCAAACACCCTGGGGTTATCTCTGGTTTTTCTGTTTCACTTCTCACCATCCAAACTAGAAAACCTAGTTGCCCCTTTTTAGAACATCCATCCAGACTTCAACCTCATCTACTAAATCACAACTCTGGCCCATTAACTCTCAGCTAGACTATGTCAGTAGACTCTACCAGGATTTGCCTCACTCCTCTCATTCCCACGGTCTGTTTTCCACTCTACATACAGTCAGAGACAGCTTTTTAAGACCTTGATAATATCACCTCCCTCCTCTGATTGAAACCACCCAATACCTCCAGAATAGATGCTCAATTTCTCAGGTACTCATCCTATATTTCGTGTTCATTCCAGATAAGGATACCTGTGCTTCCTCAACACTCCCACCTTCATTTTAATACTAAGTATTTGCACATGGTGGTACCAGCTCCTGGGGTAACTTTCCACACTACCTTACGATGGTTGCCAGAAATGGAAATATAACCATGTAACCTCTAATATGGACTTAAGACTCTGGGCATGGGGTTTCTCAAGGGTGCCCAGAGCCAAGGATTAGGAAGACGGCACCTAAGAGTTCCCGGATTCCACAAACCAGAAAACATCTGAGTGAGGGTTAGAGTCAGAAAGGAACTAAGACACCCTCTACATACCCATTTTGTTTCTGTAAGTACTTCTGCAGCCTTGGGACTCTGTGAAAAGAGACAGACCTTAGAAAAATGTAACAGTGGGGACAGAAAGGTTGAGGCTCATGCCGCCCCACATGCATCCATGCCGAGACCAAGCCAGGTGACCTCAACTTGGCTGTCTGACCTCTATGCCTCGGTGCGCTTTGTCACTCCTTACCAGCAGTGTCACCTTGAACAAAGATTCAACCTCCTAGTGCCTCAGCGTTCTCATCACTCCCCTCAAATCTGTCTTTCCTTTGAATAGCCTTGGGAAACATTTTAAAAGCAAATGTAAATCCTGTTCCCCTTTTTGTTCAAAACTCTCCACACCTTCTTGCTGCTGCTGCTAAGTTGCTTCAGTCGGGTCTGACTCTGTGCGACCCCACAGAAGGCAGCCCACCAGGCTCCTCTGTCCCTGGGATTCTCCAGGCAAGAATACTGGAGTGGGTTGCCATGTCCTTCTCCACACACCTTCTTAGGTCCCGACAGTAAAGACACAACCCTCAGCCTGACAGTCTGGCCATGACTCCGCTTCACACTGTCTGGGTCCTGAAGACATCTGATGGACCCAGGTTTCCAGAATCCTCCAGCCACAGTCCGACCTCCAAGCCTCTGCAGCTGCGGGTCCCTGCGCCCATCACCCTGTCCCACGCGCCGTCACACAGTCCGTCCCACACAGGGGCCGCCCACGACCGCCTCGCCGGCCTGGAGCCCGGGGCCTGGGCTGCGGGCACGTGGGCAGGAGCCTCGCTCTCGGGGCTTTCGTGTCGGGTGGGGTGAGGGCAGTGCGCGCCCGGAGGACGACATTTACCTGAGGCTGGTCCCTCAGCGCCGCCGCCTCCGGCGACTCTGGGCGGAGCGGGGCCAGGAACGGCGGGGAGACTCGGGCAAGGCGGTCCCCGGGCGGCGTCGCCGAAGCTCAGACCCGTCTCTGCGCAGCGACGACAGGCCCTCCCATCGAAAGTTCTCGGTCCCATCGCCCAGCCCTAACAGGCCTCCGGACCTGAGCAGACCCACAGCGGTTAAAACGGCCGCCTGAGGGAGGAGGCCGGAAGTCCCGCCCCAACGAGCTGAGCTTTAAACGGAAATTGCCTGTTTCCTGGTCATTCATTCGTTCCCCATGCTGCCCTTCACTCTGAACACCCCGGGTAACGTAGCTCGAACGCACGGGCAAGTCACGGGCAAAGGCTCTCCCTACGAGACTTTCAGGAGAAAGAGAAAAGGCTAAGCTCCCCAGTGAGCGTCGCCGGAAAACGATGCCTCCAGTTCTAAGGACAGAGACGCGGCTCTTCTTCTAAAGGAGCCACACTAGAATCTGTGGGATCAGTCTGCCATGGATCACCGAAGTGCTTGCGTTACTAAACGGAACTTAGTCCACTGGCTCCACAAAGCCGATCTAGTGCCACCTGGTGGCGATGAAAGAAAGTACAAAATTTACTGCAGGGCACCCAGCAAGAGTGGGGGACAAGACTCAAATCCACTCCCGCGGGATCTCTGAGTTAGGAGTGCTTTTTAAAATATTTATGTATTTGACTGTGTCTGATGCAGCATGTTGGCTGTTCAGTTGCAATGCGTGGGCTTGCCCGGAAGCACATGAGATCTTAGATCCTCTACCAGCATGGAACCCGGGGCTCCTGCACGGTCAAGTCCCAGTCTCTTTATTGATTCTCACGAAGAACAAGTTAAATGCTATCATTTGCCTGCAAATCCAGTCAGGAACGGAGCCTGAAGGAGCTCCAGTAAGCCACCTGAAGATTCTCAGGTGGAAAACGCATGCTGACACCCTAGTGTCCCGTAGCACTGGCCACCCGAAGCGTGGCTTCATGGCGTCAGCTTGGACTGTGAGCGTCAGGAGGAGCGCAGGGTGGCTGGGCTCAGTGTGTCACCACTGCCACACCCTCCTAATGGGGAACGGGTGACACGGCTGTTCACCTCCTCTGAAGACCAGGGGACAGGATCTCTCCTTATCCCTGTTTACAGGGGGTCAGGGAGGGTAGAGGGTGGGTGACTGTCATTTCTCTGTGAGTCAAGGCAATGGGATCCAGGATGTGAACCCAACAACTAGGCTGCAAACCCAGGCTGCCTGACCCAGGCTTGCAGAGACTGACCCCTGCCCTCCTATTTCCCTCCACACTGGGCTTTTGAGATGTACTGTCCATCCTGATGGCACTTAATCCATCTAACAGTCCTGCTCCAACCCACCATCCCTCATAATGGAGCAGGAAAATGGCCAAACACTACAAAGCAAGGGTTTATTATTCAGTCTGGACTTTAGAAACGGACGAACGACATATTAGGGCGGATTAGTCTTTATTTTCCCCCGCTTGGGCCATGTGGCATGATGCTTATGAGATCTTAGTTCCCCAACTAGGGACTGAACCTGGGCCTCAGACAGTGAAAGAGCAAAGTCCTAACTGCTAGACCGTCAGGAAATTCCCAGGGTATATTAATCTTTAAAATGTATGGTACATGTGTCCCACTACACTGTGCATAACAAAAACTGAAAAAGCTCAGGACACATTCTTCCAGCACTGAAAGCAAATCTTAACAATCACATTATTCAACAAGTGAAGATGGATGACTCTTCAATGTACATCTTTGTCCTACTTGTTAAAAAAAAAAAAGAAAAGAAAATAACCAAAGTTCATAAAGTAGGCAGAAGATAAAAGTGAGTATTTTATAAGATAGAGCAAATGAAAACAGAGACCAAACATCTGAAAAAAAAAAAAAAAACCTGCTAATCATGAATTCTTAGAGGGAAAAAAAAAACAACAGCAAGACAGCATGATAAACTTACTAAAAAGGCTAAAATTAATAACGACTGACCAAATAAAGTATTCACTATGAGGTAGAGAAACTGGAACCCGCATACAGTGCCGGAAAGAATGTAAAAAACACAATTATCAGGTCACAAATTGTTAGTTTCTTCAAAAGCTAAATAGTCACAGGCCTCATGATTCAGATACAGCAATATACTTTGACCAAAAAATAAAATAAATAAATATCCTTATAAAAACTGTATATAAATGTTTGCACCAATTTATTTTCTACTGTCAAAATCTGGAAATATCCAAAATGCATGTAAACAAGTGAATGTTTCTGTTCATTTCAGTCACTCAGTCGTGTCTGACTCTTTGTGACTCCATGGAGTGCAGCATGCCAAGCTTCCGTGTCCATCACCAACTCCCGGAGCTTGCTCAAACTCATGTCCATTAAGTCGGTGATGCCATCCAACTATCTCATCCCCTGTCGTCCCCTTCTCCTCCTGCCTTCAATCTTTCCCAGCATCAGAGTCTTTTCCAGTCAGTCAGTTCGCATCAGGTGACCAAAGTATTGGAGTTTCAGTATCAGTCCTTCCAGTGAATATTCAGGACTGATTTCCTTTAGGATTGACTGGTTTGACGTCCTTGCAGTCCAAGGGACTCTCAAGAGTCTTCTCCAACACCACAGTTCAAAAGCATCAATTCTTCAGCACTCAGTTTTCTTTATGGTCCGACTCTCACATCGATACATGACTACTGGAAAAACCATAGCTTTGACTAAACGGATCTTTGTTGGCAAAGTAATGTCTCTGCCTTTTAATAAGCTATCTAGGTTTGTCATGAACAAGTGAATGGTTAAATAGCAGTATATCTAAAGAGGATTGAACCAAGAAAAAGGAGGGAGATGAACCATTCATATAACATCTATATTACAAATGTCACATAAAATAATTATAGGAAAAAAAGCAACACTTAAGGATTCCATCATATAAATTATAGAAAATGTAAAGGTATCTATTATAAAGAAAAGTAAATAGTAGTTGTGGTGTACAGGCTCAGTTGAAATCTTGCTGGACCAGGGATTGAACCTGTGTCCCCTGAATTGGCATCTGGGTTTTTATCCACTGTACCGCCAGGAAAGTCTCAATATTTCATTTTAAATATGTACACTTTACTACATGTAAATTATACCTATATAAAGCTTTAAAAAAAAAACACTGAGATGTACATCGTCCTTTTTTTGAAAACAGATTTGGCAACCCTTTACTGAAGGAAAGTTAGATGGCTCAAAATAGCCTGGAGTTAAAACTCACCTCCGGGTCCTCCCGATCATTCTATGCAAAACAAAGAACTCTCTCATCCGAAGAAAAAAATGGACATTAAGGTTGATTATGCCGGGTTCCCAGTGGTCCCAGCCTCTGGCTGAGCTCCAGAATTCCTTGACCCAGCCGTTTAAGAGATAACTACTCTGAACAACCTTGGAGAAGAACAGGCCCCCTTAAGACAGTAGATTTCCACATATATACCTATATATATTTACTCTTTTCTTGGGTTAGTGCTGCTGCTAAGTCACTTCAGTTGTGTCCAACTCTGTGCGACCCCAGAGACAGCAGCCCAGCAGGCTCCCCCGTCCCTGGGATTCTCCAGGCAAGAACACTGGAGTGGGTTGCCATTTCCTTCTCCAGTGCATGAAAGTGAAAAGTGAAAGTGAAGTCACTCAGTTGTGTCCGACTCTTGGCAACCCCATAGACTGCAGTCCACCGGGCTCCTCCGTCCATGGGATTTTCCAGGCAAGAGCACTGGAGTGGGCGCCATAGCTCACTAATCTGATTGCTGCCCCTTCTCGCCTCATTAAATGTGATCTGCTCCTGTAAAGTGCTGGTCTGGTTCTTTTTCACTGGGAGGTTGAGGTTCCTTCTAGTTTTCCACCTCTTCAGAGCATGGAAGCCTGCCGAGCTGACTTTCCCACCCAGGCTTTCAAGACCTCCTCAAGAGGACACCCTGCACCTTCGTGAGTGGTACAAGTTCTGTCTAAGGGATTTATTGGTTTTCCACGTACCCCAAGGAATATTGGCCTCTCTCTCTTCCTCTTTTCTCTACACTTTCTTTTCCGCGAGAATGACCAACTCCAGGACAGAGGCCTTTTGCCATTCGACCTCCCTCCATCCACCATAAATCCTTGCCTGACCCAGTAGCCCAGGGAAGCTCGGACGGTACTCTAGGGCACCATTGACTATCGTCCTTTCCAGGTTCCCGGGGAACCCTCCGGCCAAAAGGCCCTCTAGAGGAGATACTTGGGGGACGCCCCCCCCCTTCTCTCTCTTTGCCAGGTCAAAAAATTAGGTGACGACCTTTTCTCTCGATCAGACAGTTGCTAGCCATTTGCTATGGGGTCAAGCCAATCCGTCCTGCGGGACTCTCCCTTGGCCTGCGTAAAATGAAACCTCAAACCTCTACTCTTGACCGATCTCAAGGTTCATAAACTCGAGTCACTTTGCACTCAAATTTGGCCTTAAGACAAAATGGATAACCAAAACCACTGGCCTGAGTTCAGGACTTTTGATTTCAATATTTTATCAGATCTCACAAACTTCCTGAAACAGAATGGCAAATGGTTGGAGGTCCCCTATATTCAAGCTTTCTGGGACCTTAAAAAGCCGTCCTTCTCTCTGCAATGACTCTCCTACCTATCAAATCCTCCTCTGCTCTCTCTCCCACTCCACTAAAAGAGAATCCAAATCTAAAGCCCCTAAAAGGCCCACTAAACCCTCAGCCCCCGATTTTGACCCAGCAGATGAGCCTCCTTCCTACCACCCTGGAGATGAGGCGTCCGGACACGAGACCCCACACTCTAGCCCTTCCTCCTCCAAAACAGGAAGCGATGACTCTGAAACCCCAAAGTAGATTTCCACCCCCACCCCCCACCCCCACTGGCCAGGACCCAAAGCAAACAGGTTTCCTCTCAGAGAGATAGCGGGACTGGAGGGCCCTACACGGGTTCACGTGCCTTTCTCAATTTCTTAGATAAGCCAAACTGAAGAGAAATTGGGATCCTTTTCAGAAAATCCTACTAGATATAGGAAGGAATTCCCTGGCCTTAGCCAAGTATACCATTTAACCTGGAAGGCTCTTTATTACATTCTAAATGCCACTTGGACTCTGATGAAAAGGAACGATCTGGCAGGCCGCCCAGACTCATGCTGATCAGCTCCATAACCAAGACAGGACTAACCCGGCGGCTGCTGATGCAGTCCCTTTAACTGAGCCCCGGTGGACACATCAGCAGGCAATGCCGGCATCCTGCGCCTGCATCACATGATCGCCTGTTTACTAGCAGGAATGCTAAAAAGCTCTCACATTCATGTTCACTACGATAAGATTAGGGAAGTGACTCAAGAAAATGATGAAAATCCTGCCCCTTTTCTTTCACAGCTTCGTGAGGTGAGGCAGCCCCAAAACGCACTAATCTAGATATTTCCACCCCTGCTGGACTTCTGTGCCTACACATCCAGTTCATAAGCCAGTCAGCCCGATATTCGCCGAAAACTATGCCAGTTAGAGAGGGCCCCGAAACCCTCAGTGAGATCTCCTAGAAACAGCCTTTCAAGTTTTCAACGATGGGGAGGAAGAAGTGAAAAAAGAAAAAGAAAAGGAAAGAAAGGTCAAATATGCTTTATTCGCTGCCGCTAGCCAAGAAAAAAATTCAGCCTCTTTGGCCCATCAACCTCAGCCCAGCCGTATAGGACCTAACCCTCCAGGCCCCTGCTTCAGATGTAACCAAATGGGACACTGGGCTAAGTCCTGCCCCAACCCCCGGCCACCCACCAAACCCTGCCCCACCTGCAAACAATGGGGCCACTGGAAAATGGATTGTCCTCAGACAATACCCACCAAATCTCGGGGTCCACCCCAGGCCCAACAGCAATGGGGTGGGAACCAGACTCTGGGGGGCCTGAACCCCAGACCATGGTTCCTCGGATGAGGTGAGAGATGATCCAATTGTGCCTGAGTTATTCCAGTGACGAGCCCAAGCTCCAGACCCCAAGTCTGCCCCGTAGAGACAGACTTGGAGCTTCGGGTAATTGGCGTGGTGGCTGGACACAAAGTCTCATTCCTAACAGACACCGGAGTGGCCTTTTCACTTTTAGCCTCCTTTAAGGGCCCTCTCCAGCCTTCAGAAGTGGCCATCAAAGGGGTCTCAGGCATTCCTTTTTATCCCCAAATAACCCCTCCTCTCCTTTGTTCCTTTGGCAAAACAACACTAACACATTCTCTTACAGTAGCTCCTCAGTGCCCAATGGCATTGATGGGACATGATCTTCTGGCTAAACTACAAACTTCTGTAAGCCTCCCATTCTTAGATCCCGTCTCAGTTCTTTGCATCCAAATGGCACCCGAACCTGTGGCCAGCCTTCACCCCCAAAACCTGCCCCCCCGACCTTCCCCCAGCAGATCCTCAGGTCTGGGACAGTGAAGCCCCATCGGTAGCCCGACACCATTCCCCCGTACAGGTTTTTCTTAAAAATCCCTCTCAGGTCATAACCCAAACGTACCCTGCCCACAGAATCCCAACAAGGACTTAAACCAAAAATCTCCCAACTGCTCAAAGCCAGCCTTTGGCAGCCTATCTGTTCTCCTCATAATACTCCTAAACTGGCAGTCAAAGAGGGACCCCACTCCTGGCATCTAGTTCAAGATCTCTGCAAGATTAATGAGGCCATAATACCGTACACCCCGTGGTCACTAACCCCTGCACCCTTCTCTCACTTATGCCCCCTGGCACGCTCTGCTTCGCCGTACTGGGCCTCAAGGGTGCTTTCTCTACGACGCCTCTACACCACTGCTCACAGCCCCTATCTGCCTTCACCTGGACGGACCCAGACACATACCAATGTCAACAGTTAACTTGGGCTGTTTTACCACAAAGGTTGAGAGATAGCCCTCATTTTTTTCGGTCAAGCCCTCGAAAGAGACCTACAAACTTTAGACTTAGGCTCCACGACCTTCCTCCAGCGTGTAGATGATTTACTGTTATGGAGCTCCTCTCTCTGTAACTGCCTGGTCCACACTGCGACAGTATTAAATGCCCCAGGCCACTGGGGCTAGAGAGTCTCACTCTCCAAAGCACAAACTGCTTCCACCACCGTCAGTTACATGGGACTGCCTCTCACTCCCACGTCCAAAATTATCCCAGCTTAGAGACTTCATGTTTTGACACAGACCCCCAGGCCCCAAACCAAGAGGGAACTTCTTTCTCTATTCGGTCTATTAAACTTCTTCCAAATATGGGTCCCAAATTTTGCCCTCCACGCAAAACCTCTCTACCAAGCTACTCGAGGAAACTTAGATGAACACTTACTGGCCCCCACCTCTCTCCACACCCCCATACAAACTCTTATCAAACATTTATTACAGGCCCCTTCTCTTTACTTACCTGATTACACCAAGCCTTTTTTCCTTTTTGTACTTTCTTGACAAGAACATGCCTCAGGGATTCGGTGCCAAAAAAGCAGGGGCATATGGGGCCCTCTAGCTCACTTATCTAAACAACTCGATCCCGTCACGCTCGGATGGCCGCCTTGTCTCCAGGCCTTAGCTGCAACCACCCTCTTAATACCTGAAGCCCAAAAACTAATCCGAAATGCTCCTCTAAATGTATGCTCACCTCATTCCTTCAAAGATTTGCTCTCTCATCAGGCTTTCCTTTCTCTGCCCCCTGCTCGGCTACAGACCCTCCACGTACACCTCCTCGACCTGTCCCTTTCTTTGATGCCTCGTAAACCTCTTAACCCCGCTAGCTTACTCCCCGCACCAGGTCCAGAAGCAGAACACCTATCTCCTGACTGTGTTCAGACCTTATGGCTCCAAAATGACTTCTCCAGGGATAAGTGAGGACAAGGTTTTGGCTAGCGAAATTCCCACATTGGCTGCACTTGTACTGCCTTGCCCCAGTATGAATTATTTGATGCAGATTGAGGGCTGAGGTTCGCCTGAATGATTTCCCACATTCACCACACACATGGAGTCTTTTTCTAGCGTGGCCTCTCTGGTGCACGCAAATAAGGATTCGTATTTGAACGTTCCGCTACATTCACTGCACACAAAACAATGTCTTCCAATCTGGACACTCTCGTCCTGAACAAGTGTGTGTTTGGGGTTCAGGGCTTCCTTGTGTTCTCCCAGGTTGTAAGGACTTTCTCTGCTTTGTAAAGTTGGCTCACACTAGACAATATTGTCTGGCTTCTCCCTGGTGTGAGTGGACTGTTGCTGGAGATGTCCTGAGGTGGCCAGAAAGTCTCTTAACTTTCTCACAGGAAGAGGGCTTTTCTGACATACGGAGTTTGCAGCGCTTCACAAACAAGGCCCTGTCTACATCATTTCCAAAGTATTTCTTTTCCATGTACTGCTTCTGGTGTTTTTGGAGGTCTGCACCAAAATGAAATTGTTCCATGTGTATTTTATACCCAATCACTTTCTGGCTGTGTTGTGTTTCTTCATGCTCTGACAAGTGAAAAATACTTCCCAAGACCAGACTACACTTCTCACAGATGTGATTCTTCTGGGAAAATGAAAGTGCCTTAGGAGTCCTGGCCTGTGACATGCCTATAGAAATGTTACGTTTAAAGGGTGCCTCTGAATCCTCTCCTTCACAGCAGCAACCTGAAAACACACACACACACACACACACACACACACACACACAAACTGTGATGAAATAAATGCAGATAAACTTGTCGACTTTCTGAGGAGGGAGTGATATCTTCATAAAGGTAATGAGTCATATCCAGGGCTGAGTCTACAGGATGGTTTTCCAGAAAGATCTGTAATTCCACTGGGGAAGTGGCATCCCACTACTTGGCATGACTGTGCCTCTAAGGCAAAAGAATGGTATCCTTAACCAGGGGAAGGACATGAAAATAGGGTGCAACACAAAGTTGAGCAGCCCACTGGAGAGCTTGCTCACGTGCCAGAGGATTCCTGCAGGACCTATTCTGCAATGACATGAGACCGTGTAAAAGCAAATGTCCAAACCCAGGAGAAACCCAGCTGCTGTTCAAGGCCAATTTAAGGATGAGTGGACCCCTCATAGCACATGTGAACCAAAGCTGCAGAGCAAGAGAGGAGGAAGTGTGAGAGAAAGGACCGAGATATGAAATCCAGAGGGATGAGGCTTATACCTGAGCTGGAAGTCAGAGTAGATGTAACAGTGAAGTAAAACTGACTAGTCAGCCAAGAACTAACAACAGGAGAAGAAAGACAGACAAGGGGTGTGACACTAGCAAAAACCCCCAAAATCCCGATTAGATGAGAAACATTCCTTATGTGACCTGAACACAGTGCTGATGTCACACCCTCCCCAGATTTCCCAGAAAAGGTACTTATGAGTTCATCTTGCAGCCTTGTCTACTCAGAACCCCTACAATCTTGGGTGCCCCTGACCACAGCTGACAAAGGTGCAGAGCCATTATATGGCCAGTCCCTCCTGACAGCTGAAACTGGCACACCCCACCTAGCCAGTGGTCTTTTCTCACCAAAACCAGTCTGAAAATTCAGATGTGACTTGTCCATCAGATGCAAAAAGCTGACCAAAAGGCTATAAGAAACATGAAATATCAAGGAAACATGACATCACCAAAGGAGCATAACTTTCCAGCAAGTGAAACCCCAAAATGCAGATCTATAAATAACTAGACAAATAATTCAAAATAAATACTTGAAGGAAACTCAGCCAGCTCCAAGAGAACTCAGACAGAAACTCAATGAAAGCAGGAAAACAAAACACAAGCAAATTAACAGATTTGGAATTCCTGGGCTGTCCAATGGTTAGGGCTTTCTGCTTCCACTGCAGGAGGTATGGGTTTGACCCCTGGTCAAGAAATTAAGATTCTGCATGTGATGTGGTGTGGCAAAAAAAAAAAAAAAAGAGAGAGAGAGAGATCTGAAATAGAAAGAAAATAAAGGAATTAAACTCTGTAGCTGAAGAATACAATAAATGAAATGAAAAATACAATAGGGAACAGTCAACTTGATCAAGCAGGAGAAATATCTGTGACTTTGAATCAGGTGACTTCAAACCATCCAACCACAGGGAAGAAAGACTGAAGAAGCCTACTGAAGTAAATTATGGGATGTTATCCAGGAAAATAATATTCACATTGTGGAAGTACCACAAGAAGTGACAAAGAAATGAGCCAAAGGTTTTTTTAAAAAGAAATGGTTGAATATTAGTAGTGAGAGTGGGCACCCATGTTTTGTTCCTGAAGAAACAATAATTGAAAAGGACACACGTATCCCAATGTTTATTGCAGCACAATTTACAGTAGCTAGGACATGGAAGCAAACCTAGATGTCCATCAACAGATGAATAGATAAAGAAGCTGTGGTACATATATACAATGGAATATTACTCAGCCAGAAAAAGCAACACATTTGAGTCAGTTCTAATGAGGCAGATGAACCTAGAACCTATTATACAAAGTGAAGTCATTAAGAGAAAAATATCATATATTAACACATACATACAGATTCTAGAAAGATGATACTGATGAGCCTATTTGAGAGCAGCAATGGAGACACAGACATAGGAAACAACTTGTCGACACAGTAGGGGAAGGAGGAGGAGGGATGAACTGAAACAGTAACACTGAAAAATATACACGATCATATATAAAACAGATAGCCAGTGGGATTGGCTGTATGACACAGGGAACTGGGTTCTGTGATAAGCTAGAGGGATAGGATGGGGTGAGAGGTGGGAGGGAGGTTCAAAACAGTGGGGGCATATGTACACCTATGGCTGATTCATGCTGATGTAGGCAGAAACTAACAATATTATAAAGCAAGCATCCTCCAAATAAACTTAAAAAAAAAAAGAAGAAGACATGGTGGAAACACCAAAGGAGCTACAAATCAGTCATACAGAAGTTAACAAGGTGGCAGTTGCAAAGTCCTGACGAAATTTTCTCCCTTCTCTCTTTTGTGCTTTTTGGGTTGTCTGCTTTTTAATTCTTGGTCACACTATATGCACACTCTTAGTTCCCTGACCAGGGATAGAACCTGCACCCCCTGCAGTGGATGTTCAGGACTGCCAGGCAAGTCCTCTCCATTCAAAAGACACGGTGGCTGGCGATAAAGCCCTCAAGAGACTCATTTCAGCCCAAGCTCCACAATAAGAGAAGTCGCTGCAATGCGAAGCCCGTCCACTGCAACAAAAAGTAGTCCCCGCTCACTGCAGCTGGCGAGAGCTCGCCTGCAGCCACACAGAGCTGGCACAGTGCAAAATACAGAAATTTTAAAAGACACACAGTGCCTGAGGATAAGGCTTCAAGAGACCTACTTCAGCTTTAAGAACACAAATAGGCTGAAAGAGAAGAAATTGAAGAAGAAGAAAAAAAACCTCCACACAAATGGAAACAAAACACTACCTTCTATTTATAATCCACACTTAAGCCAAATAAAATAAACTTTAAGTCAAAACCTATCACAATAGACAAAAAAATCATTAAGTAATGATAAAGGTGTTGACTCATCGAGAGAGCAGAACATATTATAAGTAATATGTATCTAACGTCAGAGCATTTAAATGTATAAGGCAAATATTAAGAAACGGGAAGGCAGAAAAGACAACAATGAAATAACATTAGCAGACTTTAATACCCATCTTTCAAGAATGGGTAGATTAACCAAATGGAAAATCGATAAGGAAATATTTAACGACACTTTAGCTCAAGCACTGACAAAATACTGAATGACTCTTTAGACCACCTGAGCCTAACAAACACACAGAATATTCCAATCAACTACAACAGAATACATTCTTCTCAATGGACACAGAACACTCTCTTTGAGAGAGATCATATATTAGGTCACAAAACAAGTCTTAACACATTTAAGAAGACTTAAATCATGTCAAGAATTTTATCCATCCATAAGGGTTGGAAACTAAAAATCAGTAACATAACGTGCTCAGTTGCTCGGTCATGTCTGACTATTTGTGACTCTATAGACTGTAGCCCACCAGGCTTCTCTGTCCATGGAATTTTTCAGGCAAGAACACTAAGAGGTTACCATTTCCTACTCCATGGGATCCTCCCAACACAGGGATCAAACCCACATCTCTTTAATCTCCTGCATTGGCAGATAGATTCTTTACCACTGCACCATCTGGAAGTCCCCAATAACATATCGTTGTGAATGCTGGAAAGCTCAAAAATATACGGACGTTTAAAAAGACACATGGCCATTAAAGAATACATTCCTGAATGTGTTGAAGGGAAAAAAATAAGAAAACAAGATTATCTTAAGTCAAAATAAAATGGGATCAAAATATGCCAAAACTTAAACACAATTAAGCTCAAATCTAGAAGGAAGGAAATCACAAATATTAGAGCAGAAATAAATAAAATACAGACTAAAAATACAGTCGGAAGATTAACAAAGCTAAGAGTTGGTTTTTGAAAAGAATCAAAATGGACAAACCTTTAGCTGCACGAAAAGAAAAGATCAAGTAAATGAAATCAGAAACGAAAAAGCAGGATACTACAGCTGATACTGCAGACACACGAAGATCATAAAAAATCTACTATCAACGATTAAATGCCAGGACATCCTTGGTGCTCCAGTTGTTGTGAATCCACCTGCCAACGCAGGGAACATGGATTTGACCCCTGGGCCACAAGATTCCACACGCTGAGGAGCAACTGAGCCCGTGCACCGCAACTACTCAGCCTGCGCGCTCCAGGGCCCGCGCACTGCAAGCACTGAGCCCACCCGCCGCAGCTACCGGAGCCCAGGCGCTTGCAGCCCGTGCTCCGCGACAAGAGAACCCCTGCAACGAGAAGCCCGCACAGAGACGAAGAGTAGTCCCCACGAGCCACTAGAGAAAGTCTGGGACACGCAACGGGGACCCAGTAAAGCCACAGACAAACAATTAACTGCTAACAAACACGGAAAACCAGAAAAAAATGAATAAATTATTTGAAACGGACAGCCCAGCATGAAGAAAGCATGAAGAAATAAAAAACAAACTGAACAAATCAGTAACAAGTAAAGAAACGGAATCGTTAATCAATTATCTCCCAGCAAACTAAGCAACTAAGATATATTTCACAGCACAGGGAAATACAGCCACTGTTTTCTAATAACGTGACATCTAGTATAACTTATAGAACACTTTTTGGCTAGGCTGCATGGCATGCATGATCTTAGTTTGACAACCAGAGATCAACCCCATGCCTCCTGCAATGGAAGCATACAGTTCTAATCACTGGACCCTCAGAGAGTTTCCCAACTAATAAAAATATTGAGTCACTGTGTCTTACCCCGATACTGACATGATATTGTAAACCAACTATCCTTCAATTTTTAAAAAATCATTTATAATGACAAACTGTCCCAACAAAGAAAAATGCAGTCACTTGTAAATTCTACCATGATTTTAAGAACTAATGTCAGTCCTTCCTCAGTTCTTCCAAAACATTGAAGAAACACTCCCAAACTCACTTTCCCAGGCTAGAAATATATGTCAATACCAAAGAAAGTTATGGAAATTACAAGCAAAAAACAAACTACATGCCAACATCCTTGATAAACATAGAAGAAAAAAATCTCCAACAGAAAATAGCAAACCAAACTCAACAGCGTATTAAAGAATCTTACACCATCATCAAGTGTGATTTACTCCTGGGATACAAGGATAGTTTTTCATATACAAATCAATGAACATGACACATAATAGAACGAAGGATACAAATCATCTGATTATCTTAATAAATGCAGAAAAATCCCTTAACAAAATAGAGCACATTTACCTGTCCAAAACTCTTAACACCTTCTGTGTAGAAGGAATGTAACTCCATATGATAAACACATATACAATAAGTCCATGCTGACATCATATTCTTGCCTGGGAAAACCCATGGACAGAGGAGCCTGGTGGGTTACAGTCCATGGGGTCACCAAGAGTCAGACCTGACTGAGGACACATACACACAACATCACACTCAAAATTTGAAACCTAAAAGCTTTCCCTCTAAAATCAGGAACAAGAAAAAGATGCCTATTATGTTCATTTCTATTCAATATTGTTCTGGAAGGCCTGCTCAGATCACCAGGTCATGAGACAAAACTAATAATAATAAAATCACAAAAGAAGCAAAACTGTGTCTGAAGAAGACAAGATCTTAGATACAGAGGATCCTAAAGGCTCCCCCTTAAAACTGTTACAACTATTAAACAAATTCAGTAAAGTCGTAGGATACAAAAATCAATATGCAAAAATCAGTTGCATCTCTAAAAACAATAAAATATCTGAATAAAAACTAGGGCAGCAATTACATACATAATATCAAAAACAATGAAATACATATGACCAAAGATACATGACCAAAATACATATGACCAAATTTAACCATAAAGATTTGAACACTGAAAACTATAAGACACTGATAAAAGAAAGTGACACAAATAAATGAAAAGATAACTCATGTCCTTGTACTGGAATAATTAGTAGCATTACAGTATCCATGCTACCCTATGCAAGATACAGATTCAATGCAATTCCTATCAAAATTACACTTTTTCACAGAAACAGAAGATGAATCCTAAAGCTCATATAGAGCCACAAATGACCTCAAACTGCCAAAGCAATCTTAAGCAAGAACATCAAATCTCAAGATATGAAACTTCCTGATTTCAAAATACACTGCAAAGCTAAAGTAATCAAAATAGTATTTTACTGTCATAAAAACAGACACAAAAGTAATGGAACAGAATAAAGAACTCAGGAAAAAGTCCCAAACATATACAGTCAACTAATCTTCGACAAGAATGCACAGAACACACAATGGGGAAAGGGCAGTCTCTTCAACAAAAGGTGTTGAGAAAACTGGATCCCCACATGCAAAACAATGAGACTGGGGCTTCCCTGGTGGCCCAGAGGTTAAGAATCCACCTTGCAATGCAGAGGAAGCAGATTCACTCGCCTACGATCCCACATGCTATGAAGCGACTAAGCCTGAGCCCATGTGCTCCAGAGTCTGTGTGGCACAGCTGGACAGTCTGTGCGCTGCAACAAAAGATCCCTCATGACACAATGAAGATACTGTGTGCTGCAACTAAGACCTGATGCAGCCAGATAAATCAATAAATATATATATTTAAAAAAAAAAACAGTGAAACTGAACCCCATTGACAGTAATTAACTCAGAGTGAATTAAAGAGTTAAACATAAGACCTGAAAGTGTAAACTTGCTTGGCGGCAAAACGAAGGAATAAGCTATTTGGCAGTGGTCTTGGTAATGACTCTTCTTTTTTTTTTTTTATATGACATGAAAGTACCGTGGGAAAAAAATTAGAAGTGAAACTACATCAACCTGAAAAGCTTCTGCAGAGCAAAAAAAGAAAAAAAAATGAACAAATGAAAATGCCATCTCCAGAATGGCAGAAAATTAGTTGCAAGCCATGAACCTAGTAAGGCGATGGTACTTTAAATGCATAACATAATCAAATCAGCAAAAACAGAATGATCTTATTAACATATGAACAGAGGATCTGATTAGATGTTATATGCAAATGGCTAACCAGTCCATGAAAAACTGTTCTTTCTCACGAATCACCAGGGAAATGTAAATCCAAACCACAATGAGATATTATTACAAAACTGTCAGGATGGCTATCATCCAAGAGATGCGTGCTGGCAAAAGGACAGAGATAAGGGAACCCTCGTACACTTGGTGGGAAGATAAACTGGTACAGGCATTATGAATAGACAGTATGGAAGTTCCTCAAAAGTTCGAAATAGAACTACCATACGATCTAGCAATCCCATTTCTTGGAATATAGCCAAAAGAAGTGAAACCAAATAGGGAAACATGATCTGCACTCCTGTGTCTGCGGCAGCATTATGGACAACACACAAGATGCGGAAGCAACCTAAGTGTTCATCCATGTCTGAACAGATAAACAAGGTGTGACACACTCACACACACATGCACATCTGAAAAATGTTTCTGCCATAACAAAAAGGAAGTCCTCCCATATACATGGATGAACCAGAAGGACATTATGCCAAATTATGTATGGTATCACTCATGCAGGATTTAGAACAAAGAAAAAAACACTTTGAACTCACAGAAACAAGTTGTTGCTCAAAAGGGACAAATCTTCAGTTACAAGATGGTGCAGTCCATTAAACTCACTGCAAGACTGCTGCTGCTGCTAAGGCGCTTCAGTCGTGTCTGACTCTGTGCTACCCCATAGACAGAAGCCCACCAGGCTTCCCCGTCCCTGGGGTTCTCCAGCCAAGAACATTGGAATGGGTTGCCATTTCCTTCTCCAATGCATGAAAGTAAAAAGTAAAAGTGAAGTCGCTCCGTCATGTCCGACTCTCAGCGACCCCATGGACTGCAGCCTACCAGGCTCCTCTGTCCATGGATTTTCCAGGCAAGAGCACTGGAGTTGGGTGCCATTGCTTTCTCCCACTGCAAGACTACAGACCTCCAATTCTTCCCCGTGAGGATTCAGTGTAGGAAAGAGGGAGTGCAAACAACCCAGCCACAACTTCCACAGCAGCTACCCAGAAAGCTGGGAAAACAAGCAGTGCCGGAGGTCCACCTGTCAGAAGACAGAGCACCCCCATGGAAAAGGGGTGAGCCAGGATACAGAGCTCACTCTAGGTATCTGGAAAGGCTTTGAGAGTCTTACTCAGTGAAGACACGAGTGCAAAGCTTTCCAGGACCACACTGAGGTACATCTGAGCCTCATCAAGGAGCCCCCATCCCTCCGAGGAGAAGCACACAGCAATGTCTTTAAAGCTTAAACTGTCCTGCCAACCTAGGGACAGAGGAAACAATGTTCCGGGAACCCACAGGCCATTGCCACACACACCTACCCCAAACTCTCCTCCCAGACTTCTCACCTCAGAGGAGATACCAGGACCTGGGGCTGCTGATGCAGCCTTGGGTCATCCTTGGGTCACATACATCATTGTAGTCAGCCCTAAGCAACAATACACAAGGCGAGATATATATATATACACACGCACCATGTAAGCTCTGGGCCTGGCTAGCAGAGCCCCATCCCTCCCATCAGGCGATTCCGCTGGAGTCTCCCAGACTATACGGACAACACAGAGACAAACCCGGGCTCATGCTTCACTATCAAGTCCCGAATGCCAGGCCTGTGGGGCCATCCGCTCACAGTACCCCTGCATGTGCGCATCACTGTATAGACTGTCTCTAACATCATCATTCCCCACTCCCACAGTGTGGGGTCACACTCCCACAGTTCTGCCACCTTCCTGCTCTATAATACAGGATTCCCCCTGGACTCATTCATACACCCAGCGCATAGCTTCCAGAGACTGCTGGACACTCTACAATTGTCCACTACCACCCCAGACCTCTGATGAGTCTCGGTGCCAGGGAGAGTCCCACATGCTGCTTTGCAGGTCTCTCTACGGGCTTCTTCTCCCTGATTCAACATTAGCCATGTGCAATGCAGCATGTGAATCACACATACCCGTGACACGCTTTCAGGTCTGTGATACACTTTGATAATCTGTCCCCTCAACAGTCACAACCATCTACTCAACCTTCCTTAAAATCGCAGCCCTTACAGTCTCCCTGCGGCATGATGACTCTTGACTACATTTACCACAGACCTTATCCTCCAGCAAGACTAAAATACTCTAGGCTCCATCAAGGCTCACTGCACAATCCTGGTGAATCTGGATAATATTAAGTTAGCAGGAGCACTGGCCTCAGTACCAATTTGTTTCAATTATTTCTCTGCCTCCCAAGCCACATATGTATATATTTTTTTCAATATTTCAAGCTTTTTATTTACTATTGGAGTACAGCTGATTAACAATGCTGTGATAAGTTCAGGTGGTACAGTGGTTAAGAAGCTGTCTGCCAATGCAGGGGTCACAAATTTCATTCCTGGTCCGGGAAGATCACTACAAGCCGCGGCGAAACTCAGGCCATGCTCCACGACGCCTGAAGCCTGCTAGCCCTAGTGCCCCAGCTCTGCAGCAAGAGAAGCCACCACAATGAGAGGACCGGCCACCTCAAGAAAGAGTGAACCCCACTTGCCACAACTAGAGAAAGCCCACTTACAGCAATAAACACCCGGCACAACCGAATATAACTATTCACCAAATAAAGACCTGATTACCAGATCCCCTGCTGTTTGCTCTTAAATGAGAAAATGAAGGCCTGCTGCACCCTGCTCCCAGTTCAGACACGCCTCCAAGCATTTGCACATGCTGTCTGGCCCTGGGAACCCTTCCATACCAGTCTACGCTGGCCATCAGGAAACAGAACATGTGTATGTTACCTTTGTTCTGCAGCCAGGACCCAGAGCTGGATTCACGGCCCTCACATTCAAGAGCTGAGATTATATCCAGGCAAGTCTCTGGACACAATACCCTGACACTCTATAAAGTGAAAGCGAAAGTCGCTCAGTCGTGTCCAACTCTTTGCAACCCCATGGACTATGTGATCCATGGAATTCTCCAGGCCAGAATACTGGAGTGGGTAACCCTTCGCTTCTCCAGGGATCTTCCCAACCCAGGGATCAAACCCAGGTCTCCTTCATTGCAGGTAGCCTCTTTCTCAGCTGACCACTCTCTGTGGGTGGTGTCAATACATCATCTCCTGCCTGTGTAACACCCCTAAGTACTTTTCCAACCTTCAGAACCTGGGGGAAGGGGAAGGCACCTGTGGCTGGACTCCAAGTATGCAGGACTCCCCTGGATCCCCACCAGGCCTTGAACCTGGACTTGGGGTTAACTTACTAACCTCTGTGTTTCAGTCCTCAGAGCAGCCTCTTATCAGATCCCTGACCTTGGGAAATGGTGCTACTAGTCTTTGCCACAACCTGTTCGCCAACCACCTCCAATCTGTTCCCTCTCTGAGGGATTTTGGTGACCTTTAAAACCCTAACACATATGGGATTTCTCTGGTAGCTCAGTAGTAAAGAATCTGCCTGCCAATGCAGGGGACACAGGTTTGATCCCTGGTCTGGGAAGCTATCACGTGGCGCAGAGCAACTAAGTCCCTGCACCACAGCTACTCACTCCAGCTACAGCCAGAGTTCTGCCCACAAGCGAAGCCACCCCGCACCCCAGCAGCAAGGAAGAGCCCAGTGGGCGGAGACGAAGACCACATGCAGTGTAAAAATCACACCAACAAACCCCTAACAGAAGTGCCCCTCTTCTGTCCACTAGCCTCCACCGCCTCCAAGTCAAGCAGAAAAAGAAACCACCTCTCTCTGCCAGTTCAGGTACACTCCCTCAACTCGGCTTCCTGCAGACATCAGTTGGAATCCAGGTTCCCCAAACCCACCCGCCTCAGTCTGACCTCCAAGTCTCTGCACCTACACGTGGGACCACCCACGGCCGCCTCACCGTCCTGGAGCCGGGGCCTGGGCTGCGGGCACATGAGCAGGCGCCCTGCACTCGGGGCTGTAGTGTCTGGTGGGTTAAGGGCGGTGAGAGCCCTGCGGGCCCGCGTTTACCTGCGGTGGACCCCTCTGCGCCGCCACCGCCATCAGACTGGCCGGCGCGGCCGGGGGACGCGGGCAGGGACTGTCCTCTCCTCGGCCTAGCGCAGGGGGCCCGGTCGCCGTTGCAGAACCTCAGAGCCCACTGTGCGGCGCGGGGACAGCGCCTGCTCTCGCGCTTTCTAGATCCGGTCACCCGGTGAGGAATCAGCGGCCCCCAACCAGGACACTCACAGCAGTTTAAAATGCCGCCACGAGCACGATACTGGAAGGCCTGCTCCAATGGGCTCAGTGTGAAGAATTTCCCCGGAAATGCATTTAGGTGGCTCTTCCTTCCTGGGCGCAGGCTCTTCCCGGTAGTATTGTTCTCAGGGCTTTGGCAATTGCCCGAAAGGGCGCTCTCCTTTCTGACCAACCAGAACTTGCGCCAAAGGGCACCCGGAAGGATGCTGGAAAGCAGTCATCTTACCTTGAGGAAGGAAGGGTTCTGTTTCTTGTTAAATGCAGCAAAGTGACAAAATTTCAGAATTCCTGAAGCTCAATCAGCTCCCAGAAGATAAAAGATTGAGACTGTCAACTACAGATTAGCATTTGCCATAGTGCTTGCCGCCTCCCTCTACAAGGATGAAATCATGTGGCTCTGCTCCAGCTGTTGACTTCAACACCCTCTGAAAGCAGTTCTGAGTGGTGAGCAGAAAGGAAGCGCTCTGTGCTTGCGTGGGGGGGAGGGGGTGTGGGGGTGGGGGCGGGGCGGGCAGCAAACTTGCAGGACAGGTCTTCAGACAGATATTCTCAGGAGCTGATGTCATGAGCCCAATTCTTATATCTCCTCATATCTAGAAAAGCACTAAAATCCTTCATGGTGATGAGTGTTTTCTCATGACTCTCAGAAAGTTTCCTGAAACTAGCAGAAACCTTCTCAGAAAAATATGTGCTTGATTGGACGTACTCTCCCTTCACCAAAATCACATGTACACTGACCTTACCCCCATCGCTTTGGAGCACTTTCTCAGACTTATCTGAGGTGCTGTTTCCGGGGGTTCAGTCCTAATTTAGCCCCCAAATAAAACTGAACTTGCAACTCTAACTTGTACAATTTTTTTAAGTCAATAAGATGCACTCAAATGTCTTCTAAATGGCCATATTATCCTAGAGCCATTCAGATATGAGTCAGCACGTTCAGATCAGTCGCTCAGTCGTGTCAGACTCTTTGCGACCCCATGGACTGCAGCACGCCAGGCTTCCCTGTCCATCACCAACTCTCGGAGCTTGCACAAATTCATGACCACTGAGTTGCTGATGCCATCCAACCATCTCAGCCTCTGTCGTCCCCTTCTGCTTCAATCTTTCCCAGCATCAGTCTCTTCCAACGAGTCAGTTCTTTGTATCAGGTGGCCAAAGTACTGAAGTTTCAGCTTCAGTATCAGTCCTTCCAACGAATATTCAGGACTAATCTCCTTTAGGATTAACTGGTAGGATCTCCTTGCAGGCCAAGGGACTCTCAAGAGTCTTCTCCAACAGCAGAGTTGAACAGCATCAATTCTTTGGCACTCCACCTTCTTTATGGTCCAACTCACATCTACACATGACTACTGGAAAAACCATAGCTTTGACTAAACAGAAGTTTGTTGGCAAAGTAATGTCTCTGCTTTTAATATGCTGTCTAGGTTGGTCATAACTTTTCTTCCATAAGCGTCATTTAATTTCATAGCTACAGTCACCATCTACAGTGATTTTAGAGCCCCCCAAAATAAAGTCACTCACTGTTTCCAAGGTTTCCCGATCTATTTGCCATGAAGTGATGGGACCGGGTGCCATGACCTTCGTTTTCTGAATGTTGAGCTTTAAGCCAACTTTTTCACTCTCCTCTTTCACTTTCATCAAGAGGCTTTTCAGTTCCTCTTCACTTTCTGCCATAAGGGTGGTGTCATCTGCATATCTGAGGTGATTGATATTTCTCCTGGCAATCTTGATTCCACTTGTTTCATCCAGCCCGGCATTTCTCATGATGTACTATGCATATAAGTTAAATAAGCAGGGTGACAATATACAGCCTTGACGTACTCCTTTCCCAATTTGGAACCAGTCTGTTGTTCCATGTCCAGTTCTAATTGTTGCTTCTTGACCTGCATACAGATTTCTCAAGAAGCAGGTCAGGTGGTCTGGTATTCCCATCTCTTGAAGAATTTTCCACAGTTGGTTGTGATCTACACAGTCAAAGACTTTGGCGTAGCCAATAAAGCAGATATTTTTCTGGAAACTCTCTTACTTTTTTGATGATCAAATGGATGTTGGCAATTTGATCTCTGGTTCTTTTGACTTTTTCCTTTTCAGAATCCAGCTTGAACAACTGGAAGTTCATGGTTCACATACTGTTGAAGCCTGGCTTGGAGAATTTTGAGCATGTGAGATGAGTGCAATTGTACTCTTTGGCATTGCATTTCTCTGGGATTGGGATGAAAACTGACCTTTTCCAGTCCTGTGGCCACTGCCAAGTTTTCCAAATTTGCTGGCATATTGAGTGCAGCACTTTAACAGCATCATCTTTTAAGATTTGAAATAGCTCAACTGGAATTCCATCACCTCCATCAGCTTTGTTCGGAGTGATGTTCCCTAAGGCCCACTTGACTTCACCATCCAGGATGTCCTCTAAATGGCCTCTCAATGGCCATATTAGTAATCCCTGGTGGCTCAGAGGTTAAAGCATCTGCCTCCAATGCGGGAGACCCGGGTTCGATCCCTGGGTCAGGAAGATCCCCTGGAGAAGGAAATGGCAATCCACTCCAGTATTCTTGCCTGGAGAATCCCATCGACAGAGAAGCCTAGTAGGTTACAGTCCACGGGGTCGCAAAGAGTCAGACATGACTGAGCGACTTCACCTCACCTTAATGGCCATATTATTCTAGAGCCATTCAGATATGAGTCAGCAAGTAGCTGGACACATTATATAATTGTTCTTGAAATCCATGTACTGAAGCTGTAGTCACTTTTCTGTGTTGTATTATGATTAGCTATAAGGAAAACAGTCTGTACAGGGTCATGACTCGGGGAAAGAAGATGGATATTCTGAATTAGGTGGTCAAGCAGGAGTTTTACTTCCGGTTCCACAATAAAGCTTCTTTCTTGCCTACAGAACCAGGGATTGTGTCCTATCCACGGAGAAACACTTTCATCCGTATATTATCTCTTATTCCACTTCCTAGCATAAACTCAATTCCTTTTAGTGAACAGATATCCATCTCAAACTGCGAGCAACCGCACTAATGTTATTTTGGTATGGGTCAGTAGCTGCAACTTTCACAGTCGCAGCACGTATGGAAGGGAGTATCTGAACACTTATATAAAAGAAGGCATCTTAAGCTTACGATCTCGTGTCCTTGCTGGTGACTATCATTTTCCAGTGACTGCAGGCACACTTCTTTACAGGGAAATGAGATAATATCAGAAAGTTTTGACATGCAAGTTTCAGAAAGTTGTTAATATTTGTGTCGTTATTCAAAGACAGTAGCAGATACCGCCCTGGGGATACAGCAAGTGATGTTGGAGACATCAGAGAATTTTCAGTAGTGCTTTTATTCTTGAAAACAGTAATACCAGCTTGGAGAAAGAATTGACATGGACATTAAGATTAGCTAAACTAGGACTTCCCTGATGGCACATTAATAAGAATCCGCCTGCCACAGCAGGGGACGTGGATTCCACACCTGCCTGGTCCGGGAAGATTTCTGCATGCCTCGGGGCACGTAGGCCAGTGTGCCACAATTGTTGCGCCACTGCTCTGCAACAAGAGAAGCTCCTGCTCGCTGAAACTAGAGAAAGCCAGTGCACAGCAAGCAAGACCCAGTGCAACCAAAATAAATGAATAAAAAAACCTTAGTTAACTTTATTTTTAAAAAGTAGCCCAAACTAGTAAATGTGAACCAGAATTTGGAGTATCATGTTTACTCACAGTTCTAGTAAATTTTCATTATGCAAAATACAGTGTCAGGCACTGTTTTAGGTGTATGGAAACCACAACACATGAAAACCTATTCTTTTTTCATGCAGCTTACATTCTTCAATGAACACAGAAAGGAAACATGAAAGAAAAAGTGTGTAATTTTGTAGTAAGTTTTAATGTTATTTTAGAAAGTTCAAAGACTCATCTACATATCATCTAACTCAGATAGGACTGAGACCTAATGTACAATTAACCCTGAGGCAAAATTGCTCTCCAGATGTGAAACCAAAGGTTTCATGCTTCAAAAATATAATCCTGACACAGGCAAAGGACAGACATTGCCATTACAAAAGGGGGAAGTGGGAAATACAGGAATGCGGGGTGAGCGCTGTTAGTGTGAACCACTGTTGTGGTTGTGGAAGAAGGAAACCTTGGAATCACTTTTTAAAACAAGACAGCCTGGTTTTTCTGATTGTGAGAGAAAGTAAGGTGGGAGTAAGGTTCTGACACCAAGATTTTTGGTGTTGGGAGACAGAAGGACAGACATTCCATCAACGATGTTGGGTGTTCTGCAGTGGTAATAATTCTCATTGAGTTGTCTGCAGTTTCCTTTTGAGGGTATACTTCAGAAAACAAAAGAATGGAGTTATTTAGCAGGTAGCCGGATACACAGGTCTGGAACTACGGGGAGGATCTCTGGATGGACACATCTACAAAATTTGGTGGACAGTCTGGACCATGGGGAAGGTTCTATGAATATTAGTAGGAGCAATCCTGATCATGGTGATAATGCCAGTAGTAAATCAGAGAGAGGAGAGTGGGTGCCACAAATACATCTATAGCTTGGGTACAAAAAATTAGGAATAAAATAAACTACAAGGATATACTGTGCAACACAGAGAATATAGCCAATATTTCATAATAACTATAAATGGAGTATAGTCTTTAAATTTATGACTCACTATACTATACACCTGTAGCTTTTATAATAAAAATGTTAAAAAAATTTTTAATAAACTAAGGTGTGCAAGTCATTACAAAGATAAGCCCCAATTTAAGGCCATAAAATATACTTTTGATTTTTGTAAATAAAAATACAGAGAGTTCCCTGGCGGCCTAGTGGTTAGGATTCTGAGCTTTCACTGCTGCAACAAAATACAAAAACATTCAAATGACAAAAATGACTTGTATAAAACAATAAAAAATTTGTATTTTAAGTATCCATAAAACGTTGGGCAATATTTTGTAACAGGCAATTTTTGTGAAAACTACCCAAATGCTATATAATAATTTGTGAAAAATTCATTTTGATTTCAAAATTTCCCTATAAACCAGCCAGAATTAAGGTGGCATGATAATTTCCACCTGGTGCCCAAGACCAGGGGTGGCGGCCAGGAGGAGCCACCCCTCACCCGAGGCCAGGGGCAGCAGCCGGGAGGAGCAACCCCATGCCCAAGGAGTGGTGGCTGCCTGGGCCCAGGAGGGCCTAGAAGAGCCATCCCACGTTGGAGGTCAGGAAGGGCAGCGGTGAGGAGACACCCCTCATCCAAGGTAAGGAGCAGCGGCTGCGCTTTGCTGGAGTAGCCGTGAAGAGATACTCCATGCCCAAGGTAAGAGAAACCCAAGTAAGATGGTAGGTGTTGCAAGAGAGCATCAGAGGGCAGACACACTGAAACCATACTCACAGAAAACTAGTCAATCTAATCACACTAGGACCACAGCCTTGTCTAACTCAATGAAACAAAGCCATGCCTGTGGGGTAACCCAAGATGAGAGAGTGATGGTGGACAGGTCTGACAGAATGTGGTCCACTGGAGAAGGGAATGGCAAACCACTTCAGACTGGTTCCAAATAGGAAAAGGAGTACATCAAGGCTGTATACTGTCACCCTGCTTAAATAACTTACATGCAGAGTACATCATGAGAAACGCTGGACTGGAAGAAGCACAAGCTGGAATCAAGATTGCCGGGAGAAATGGAGAAATATCAATAACCTCAGATATGCAGATGACACCACCCTTATGGCAGAAAGTGAAGAGGAACTAAAAAGCCTCTTGATGAAAGTGAAAGAGGAGAGTGAAAAAGTTGGCTTAAAGCTCAACATTCAGAAAACGAAGATCATGGCATCTGGTCCCATCACTTCATGGGAAATAGATGGGGAAACAGTAGAAACAGTGTCAGACTTTATTTTTTGGGGCTCCAAAATCACTGCAGATGGTGACTGCAGCCATGAAATTAAAAGATGCTTACTCCTTGGAAGAAAAGTTATGACCAACGTAGATAGCATATTCAAAAGCAGAGACATTACTTTGCCAACTAAGGTCCGTCTAGTCAAGGCTATGGTTTTTCCTGTGGTCATGTATGGATGTGAGAGTTGGACTGTGAAGAAGGCTGAGCGCTGAAGAATTGATGCTTTTGAACTGTGGTGTTGGAGAAGACTCTTGAGGGTCCCTTGGACTGCAAGGAGATCCAACCAGTCCATTCTGAAGGAGATCAGCCCTGGGATTTCTTTGGAAGGAATGATGCTAAAGCTGAAACTCCAGTACTTTGGCCACCTCATGTGAAGAGTTGACTCACTGGAAAAGACTTTGATGCTGGGAGGGATTGGAGGCAGGAGGAGAAGGGGACAACAGAGGATGAGATGGCTGGATGGCATCACGGACTCGATGGACGTGAATCTGAGTGAACTCCGGGAGTTGGTGATGTACAGGGAGGCCTGGCGTGCTGCGATTCATGGGATCGCAAAGAGTCGGACACGACTGAGCGACTGAACTGAACTGATAATTTAAAATGTTTCCAAAACACTCTAAGTATAGAATACTTACCATTATAATACTTATTACTTTATCACATACTTTTATCAGTCGCATTTCACTGAATTTTTTAAAAAGCTTATGTGGAACCTTTCCAGTACAATCAAATGAATATTGATTGCAATAAGTATGTTTTCTTTCTAAGCAGTTATGTTGTTTATATCATCTTAGATTAAAATTTTATTTTTAAATAAGCAAAATTTGCATTGACCTTCAGGGGAAAGAAAAAACATACTGTAATAGAATTGGTCATTTCGCATTTCAGCATAATAAATGAAATTTGTTTAAAGAGGATCTGAAGAGAATTAATTTACCAGCTAGGGCAAAGAGAAAGAAGCGATCTCCCAGTTGAAAAAGAATCAAAATGCTTCTGTGGTAATCCATCAACTGGTGAGTGTGCTCTCAATCTCAAGAGTCAATGGATTCAGGAAAAATAAGCTATAATCATGAACACATATAGACTGAGTAAAATTTCACAGTATATTTACATGGCATTTATATTAATTACATGGCACTCTGTAAAATGCAACAAGGTAAGGATATAACTAATACAAAGAATAAATTAGTTAAGTACAATAAGAGAATTGAGAAAAGGAGAGTTACAAAAATATTTTATATAATGTTTTAAATAAATGGCACATACAAGTTCGATGTCCCACTGGCAAATCCACACCGAGACCTCAGTAACCAGCAGCCCCCTCCGCGATGCAGGGAAGTCCCTGCGGGCTGACCCAGGTCAGGAATGATGAGAAGCCCCATTTCTTTCCGAAATGCATGCACAAGGGGATAGAGGGGTCTGAGGGTATCAGGGGGAGCTAAAGTTTCCTGGCTCCAGGATCTCACCTGTAGAGGGAGCTGCGTGGGAATGAACAGCTCCTCTCTTCACATCTTTCAGTGGACCAGAGGCAGGGCAGCTCCTGATCTCCATTTTACATAACAGGAAAAGGGCCTGGGGAAGAGTGTTTGACTGTGGGTCCTTGATCGGGGATACGGAATTTAAACTCAGATAGCCTGGATGAGGACTTGAGGAGTCTGACCACTGACCTCCATTCCCTCCCAACCAGGCTTTGGGACTCAAAGCAAAGACCAGTCCATCCTGATGAAACCTTTTCCCCATCTCCAATCCACGAACTTCTATAGTGACAGAACAAAGCAAAAGCATAAGCGCTATAAAGCAAGGTTTTATTGTATTCTTAAGCGACTAAAATCAAGAATGTGAGAGAGAATATGTTAACAGGGCAGGTAAAATTTAAAGCATATGTCACAGTATCCACTGCACTGTGAACACTGAAAAAAAAAGAAACTTTTCAGGTTAGAAAATTCTGCCAGTATTGAAAAGTTACTCCATAAAGCAAAATCACTCACAATATTAAAAAATGAGTGAAATTCCAATATACATCTTTGTGGTTTCATTGTCCTATTTGTTAAAGGAAAATAGCCTAAGGCCAACAAAGAAAAAGATTTAAGCAGACATTTAAACAAAGATACATAGATAGGAAATGAACATCTGAAAAACTGCTCATCATGAATCCTTACAAAAACTCAATTAAAACAAAAAAAGTGGTATACCTCTAACAAAAAAAAAAGCTAAAATTAAAGCAATCAATAAACCAAATATTCAGAATATGGGAGAGGTGGAATTCTCAATATATTGCTAGTAAGATGCAAAAGGCACAATCATTTTAGATCACAATGTTAGCTTCTTCAAAAGTACAACTGTTGTGGGCCTTCCTTGGTGGTCCAGACTTTAAGAATCCTCCTCCCAATGCAGGGGTTGGGATTAAAGCCCTGGTCAGGGAACCAAGATCCCACACGCGGCAGGGCAACTAAGCCCTCGGCCTGCAATAAAAATCCACTGCAGCCAACAAGAATCGAACAGCGGTGGCTCAGACACTGCATTCTAAGTCACTGACAAAAGATAAACACATGTTCATACAAAGAACTAATGCGATTTTTATACTAGCTTTATTTTCAGAAGTCAAATTCTAGAAACAAGTCAAATACCCATAAAGAGAATGGATAAACTAACCGTGGCATTGAAAAATATGTCATATTTTTGTCAGTCAAAAAACAAAAAGCGCTACACATCACTGATGAGTCTCAAAGTAATTACAATATAGAAAGGAAAGAAAAATATGGTAAATAGCACATGATTCCAATAATATCAATTCAAGAAAACGCAAGGTATCTATTTTAAGGAAAGTGAATCAATGGTTACTTGGAAGGTGAGAAAGGCAAGGAGATCATAGAACAAATGAGGTAAATACACCATGACAGATATGGTCACTATCAGGACCATGGTGATAGTCTCAGAGGTTCACGCCTGTGTCAAAACTTGTCAAGTTGTACTTTAAATACACTCGGTTTAGCAAATGTAAATTATACATTGTGTGTGTGTGTGTGTTTGTAGCTCAGTCGTTATGTGGCCCAGACCGTAGCCCGCGGGGTTCCTCTGTCCGTGGAATTTTCCAGGTAAGAATACTCTAGTGGTTGCCACTTCCTCCTCCAGGGGATCTTCCCAACCCAGGGATTGAACCCTGGTCTCCTCTATTTCCTGAACTGCATGCAGATTCTTTACCGCTGAGCCATCAGGAAAGCCACAGATATTATACCTTAGTATAGCTTTAAAAAATAGCGTAACTTAAAGATCTCTATGGCCCAGTCTTTTTGACAGAGAGCTATGGCAACCACACACTCCATCATCTCTCTATGCCCCGAGGGGCGGGGGTTGTTGTCAAACTTGCATCAGTGCCAACAAATATGGTGAGCGATAGAGAACATTTCCACTGAAAGTCAACGGGAATGCTGTCTGGGTCACAAGAGCCACAGCCAGGGACTGCTGCTGCTGCTAAGTCACTTCCGTCATGTCCGACTCTGTGCGACCCCATAGACAGAAGCCCACCAGGCTCCCCTGTTCCTGTCCAGGCAAGAACACTGGAGTGGGTTGCCATTTCCTGCTCCAATGCATGAAAACTGAAAAGTGAAAGCGAAGTCGCTCAGTTGTGTCCAACTCTTAGCGACCCCATGGACTGCAGCTTACCAGGCTCCTCCATCCATAGGATTTTCCAGGCAAGAGTATTGGAGTGGGGTGCCATTGCCTTCTCTGACAGCCAGGGACTAGACCCCCTTTTAATTTTCTTCCAATCCATGTGGTAATGGACTTGAGATGAATACAGAGGGACTCTCACTTTTACATGGACATTTGTGGATGCACATTTAGAACTAGCAGCACATTACACTAGTTGGCTGCAGTTCTCTCCCTACAAATCAGTGTTTCTGCACCAGTTATGGACCCAGTGGTATTACAACCAGTTACAATAATCAGAGAACATGGCTCTCTGCAGACCTGGGGAAGATTTCCCTCCACAGTGCTGAAACACCCTGGGATCTCTCTGTTTAGTAAGCAAAAAAATCAATGTTATGCTCAGAAGCACTTTAGATTCTCACATCTGCCTGCTTCTCAGTGTCACCTGGCAGACTCCTAAAACAAAGCCTCCAGGCTTCAAGTGAAAACCAGAAATCCCTGCAATCTTTTCTAGGAAGCTGCAGCTGCAAGGCAGACCTGGTCATAACTGGCAAGCTATTGTCAACATACCGTCCCCCCTCAGAAAGAAACTTTGAGACCCCTAAAAACTGTTCTCCCCTTTATGCTTACACAGCACAAATCTGTGAATTACCTGCACAGTAAATAGGACGTCCAAGATGAAAGAGGACTTAAGAGCTTAGAAGGTCTCGAGTATTGTATGAGCCAAAGCAACCTGTAGCAAGTATTTATTCATCATTTGGAAGCTGGAAAACCTTATTGTTAGTATCACATGAGATCAACACATCCCTACTGCTATTCTCTGCAAGCTGCCAGCTGAACTTCTGATAGTTTCTGGGCTGACAGTGACCAGGTCCATGTCCAAGATAGTCATGGAGGAGTGAAAGTTGGCACCGTAGGCCTCAAGTGACTCCTAACTTGGCTAAAACATGGGAGGACACAGTAAGTCTCCCTGAGCACACTGGGTGGGCCTGCAGAGAGCTGGATGCGAAATGGCTTTGACCACAGAGATGGGAGTGACATATATGTGGGCAGAACCCTGGAGAGGTTAGAGACTGAAACGTAGCAACACATTTCCCACAAAATCATGAGGAATCGTTCCTCATGATTATCAATAGCTATGCAGATGTCTGGGAGCTAATTCAGATGAATCCTCAGCTTCCTTTGGTATCCTTACACTGAACAAGAAAACTGCACATTCCCTAAACACCTAAGGCCTTTCTCTAGTGTGAACTCTCTGATGTTGAGAAAGGGTAGATTTTCGCATAAAAAATTTCCCACATTCTCTACACTCATAAGGTCTTTCCCCAGTGTGACCTCTCCGGTGTTGACTAAACTGGGAACTGTCTCGAAAGGATTTCCCACATTCACTGCACACGTAAGGCCTTTCTCCTGTGTGAACTCTCTGATGGTAACGGAGTTTGGAGCTAGAGATAAAAGATTTCCCACATTCACTGCACTCATAAGGCCTATCTCCAGCATGAACTCTCTGATGATAACGAAGGGTAGAACTGGAGGTAAAAGATTTCCCACATTTGCTGCACTCATAAGGCCTTTTGCCTGCATGAACTCTCTGATGATAAGAAAGGGTGGCACTACTAGTAAAAGATTTCCCACATTCACTGCACACATAAGGTCTCTCTCCTGTGTGAACTCTCTGGTGTCGAATCAGTATAGAGCTATTGGTAAAGGACTTCCCACATTCGTTGCACCGATAAGGCTTTTCTCCCCTGTGAACTCTCTGATGGTAACCAAGGCCAGAGATAGAGGTGAAAGATTTCCCACATGCACTACACTCATAAGACCGTTCTCTATTATGAATTTTCTGGTGTGTTGAGAGGGAAGATTTTTGGCTAAAAGATTTCCCACATTCAGCACACTCATAAGGTCTTTCTCCAGTGTGAGCTCTCTGGTGTTTATTGAATTGTGATCTATCCTTAAAGGATTTCCCACATTCATTGCACTCATAAGGCCTTTCTCCAGTGTGCACTCTGTGATGATAACGGAGGCTGGCACTAAAAGTAAAAGATTTCCCACACTCACTGCACTCATAAGGTCTTTCTCCTGTGTGAACTCTCTGATGATAACGGAGGGTAGAACTAGAGGTAAAAGATTTCCCACATTCACTGCACTCATAAGGCCTTTTTCCTGCATGAACTCTCTGATGATAACATAGCGTGGAGCTGGACGTAAATGATTTCCCACATTCACTGCACACATAAGGCTTTTCTCCTGTATGAACTCTCTGGTGTTGAATGAGTGTCCATCTATTGTTAAAAGATTTCCCGCATTCACTACATTTGTAAGGCCTTTCTCCTGTGTGAACTCTCTGATGTAAAAGCAGGTTATTCCTTCGGATAAAGGATTTCCCACATTCACTACACTCATAAGGCCTTTCTCCAGAATGAACCCTCTGATGATAATGGAGGTCAGACTTCGAGATAAAAGATTTCCCACATTCATTGCACTCATAAGGCCTTTCTCCTGTGTGAATTCTCTGATGATAACGGAGGGCAGAGCTAGTAGTAAAAGATCTCCCACATTCATCACACCCATAAGGCCTTTCCCCAAGGTGACCTCGCTCATGATACTGGAGGGTGGAGCTACAGGAAAAAGATTTTCCACATTTATTGCACACATAAGGCTTTTCTCCTGTGTGAATTCTCCGGTGTCGAATGAGCGTCCACCTGTTGTTAAAAGACTTCCCACATTCAGTGCACTCATACGGTCTTTCTCCAGTGTGGACTCTGTGATGATAACGAAGGCTAGAGCTAAAAGTAAAAGATTTCCCACATTCACTACACTCATAAGGCCTTTCTCCTGAGTGAACCCTTAAATGTATAATTAGGTTATTTTTTCGGGTAAAGGATTTCCCGCATTCACTACACTCGTAAGGCCTTTCTCCAGTGTGAACTCTGTGATGATAACGGAGAGCAGTTTGAGTGATAAAAGATTTCCCACATTCACTGCACTCATGAGGTCTTTCTCCAGAATGAACTCTCTGATGATAACGGAGGTCAGAGCTAGAGATAAAAGATTTTCCACAATCACTGCATATGTAAGGTCGTTCTCCAGTGTGGGATCTCTGATGATAACAGAGTGCAGACATTGAAGTAAAAGATTTCACACAGTCACTGCACTTATAAGGCCTTTCTCCAGTTTGAACTCTCCTGTGTGGAATGAATACTGAGCTATGGCTAAAAGATTTCGAACATTCACTGCACACATAACTCTTTTCTCCACTGCACCATGGGTGGGGAGAAATGAGGACAGATTTGTGACTTAAGGATTTCCCACATTTGCTGCACTTGTATTGCCTTGCCCCAGTATGAATTCTTCGATGTTTATAGAGAATTGAGCTTTGCCTAAAGGATTTCCCACAGTCACCACACACATGAAGGTTTTTTCCAGTGTGCACTCTCTGGTGCACAACAAATGAGGATTTGTACCTGAATGCTTTCCCACATTCACTGCACACAAAACAAGGTATTCCAGTATGGACACCCTGATTCTGAACAAGTGTGTGTTTGGGGCTGAGGGCTTTCTTGCATTCTCCTGAGGTGTGACGACTTCTGCTCTGTAAAGTTGACTCACACTGGGTGACTGTGTTTGGCTTCTCCACAATATGAGTGGTCTGTTGCTGCAGGTGTCCCATAATGGTCGGGAAGTCCTTTTCAAACTCCCTGCAGGTAAATGGCTTCTGTAACACAAGGAATCTGCAGCTCTTGAAAAACTTGGCCTCATCCACACTACTTCTGAGGGTTTTCTCTCCCATGTGTTCCTGGTGCTGCTGAAAATTTGCACTAAAACAAAACTGTTTCACACATGCTCCACACCTCAACAGTTTCTGGGTGTGTTGTGTTTCCTGGTGCTCAGCCAAGTGGAAAACTTTTTTCAAGACTGGACCACAAGTCTCACAGGGGTGGATCTTCTGGGAAGACAAAGCTGCCTTTGGAGTCCTAGCCTGTGACACTTCTAGAGAAGTGATCTGTTCAGAAGGTGTCTCTGCATTCTCTGTTCCACAGCAGCAACCTGAACAGAAAGAAATGCAGGTCAAGTACATATTGACTATAGAGAAGGGTCCAGCTCATCACTAATGTGTACCTATCTAATCCAGGTATGAGTCTATGAGATGCTTTTCAAGAAACAGAACTTAGAATTTAGTTGGAAAAACAACCAACTGTTGTGCATTACTGAGTCTCAAGGTCACACAATAGTGGAGACCTCATCAGGAGAAAAAAAACAAAAACAGGGTAGGACACAAGGAAGAGAGGCAGGGTCTACGACTCACTTCTCTTCCAGTGGCTTCCTGTAGGACTTTTCTGCTGAGACTGGATAGAAAAGGTCATCTAAGCTCATTAAAATCCCATAGCAACATCAGCTGCTATTCGAAGTCAATTCAGGGAAATGTGAACATATCATAGCACAATCAATGTTGGTGAGTACTACAGAAAGGGTAGTGAGAGAAATAAGAGATGTAGAGTCCAGAGAGGAGTGAAGTCCAGAGATATGGAGTACAAATAATAAGTCCAGATTATCCCTGGGCTAAAGTCACAGTAGGAGTGACAAGCAGTACAACTGACAAGTCAGTCAAGTGTTAACAGTGGAGAAGACAGAAGTAGTATGGCCATGCACTGGAAATGGCACCTAAACCCTGGTTGAACAAAGACAGGCTCCTGCTCTGATCTGAACACAGCCTGATGTCATACTCTCCTCAGCTGCCATTCACCAGGACCAGGCCCCCTCTGAGCCCACCTCACCATGACTGGAGTCATGTCAATCCTGGGACATCTATAAGCACTAGTTAAGCAACTACATAGGACATGCAGGATAAAAATCCTAACGGAAAAACAGGACAGATAAACAGCTTGTACCGTCACAAAGCAACTCAGCACATAACAGATGCAGAGAAAAGATCCAGGAGAGTGATGTCAGCAAAACAACAGAGGACATGAGCCTTCACCACCAACAAAAAATACACAAAAGCAAACAAAAATTGCCCTTGGAAGATTCAGGAATCCAATTAAGATACTGCAGCAACACAGAGGAAATTAGAGAAACTCAACAGGTCCTGCCACACTTGCAGACCCCACAGTTCGCAGAGCAGAGGAAGGCAAGTGTTTACAGGTGTGAACCTCAGCTCCTGCTCTGCAGAGGGCACTGGAAGCTCTCACACTAAGGTAACTAATAGCCACCAACATGAGGCACTGGCAAGAGAATAATATGCTGAATTATCCCTGTCCCCACAAAAGTAGCTATTGCTCTATTTCAGAACCACAGCTGCCATCCCCATAACTCCTACACACACCCCAAACCCTTGAGCCCTACCTGAACCACAGACGTTCATATTCTATAACCTGACTCCACGTCTGTCACCTGAATGTCTGAATGTCTCAGGCGCTGGATTCCTGGCCACTATGGGTGAGCTAGTTCTTCAGACCCCAGAGACACTGTCTCTGTGTGCACCCATACTCTGGTCAGGGCTCCACCACTGCTCAGTGTGCCACTGCATCTCACAAAGCGAAGTCAACACTGAGACAGACTATTCAGCAACCGGGACCCTAGAAGTGCTACTGCCTTGCACCTATTCACATCCTAGAGCCCAGATCTATATCTGCTCCACAGAGTCCACATATCAGACCCCAATGCCATCACCACTATGACGCAGCCCCCTCCAAGAGCCAAACTCCGCATTAAGAGGGACCCCCTCAGTCAAAACGTATCCCATGGGAGAAAGAAATCAGGAGAGCCCTAGCAGTCTTTTCTATTACTGTGGACACCCACGGCTTTAGCTACTGAGGACCCTGCAGTCTGTGCTGACACGGACCTCAGGTGACAGAGCTGCAAACACAAAGCCACTGGGCTTTGTTGTGGGTGCAGCAGCCACCGTCCATCAAGCTAGCACACTCACACCCACACAGAGGTGAGGACCTTGCCCACCAAAACCTTACATAAAGCCTGAAAGAAATGACTGCTCCCTGAAATGTACTAATCAACACGAGGCTGCAGGAAACACAAACACAATAATCGAGGAAACCTGACACCCCTGAAGGAACAATAATCAGTTGCCCCAAAGAAATGGAGCTCTACAAGCTGTCAAACAAAACATTTATAACAATTGTTTGGTTTTTTACCTTTAAAAAATGTATTTATTTTTTAATTGAAGGATAACTGCTTTACAGAGTTTTGTTGTTTTCTGTCTAACCTCAACATGAATAAGCCATAGGTATGCATGTGTTCCCTGGCTCTTGAACCTTCCCCCTCCCACCTCCCTCCCCATCCCACCCCTCTAGGTTGATATAGAGCCCCTGTTTGAGTTCCCTGAGACATTCAGAAAATTCTCATTGGCTACCTATTTTACATATGGGAATGTAAGTTTCCATGTTACTCTCTCCATATATCTTACCCTCTCCTCCCTTCTCCCCGTGTCCATAAGTCTGTTCTCTATGTCTGTTTCTCCACTGCTGCCCTGCAAATAAATTCTTCAGTACCATCTTTCCAGATTCCATATATATGTGTTAGTATACAATATTTATATTCCTGTTTCTGACTTATCTTACTCTTTATAATACGCTCTAGGTTCATCCACCTCATTAGAAATGACTGAAATGCATGTCTGGGTAATAGTACATTGTCTATATGTGCCACAACTTCTTTATGCATGCATTTGTTGATGGACATATTGATTGCTTCCATGTTCTAGCTATTGTAAATAGCACTGTATGAACATTGGGGTACATGTGTCTTTTTCAATTTTAGTTTCCTCAGGGTATATGCCTAAGAGTGGGATTGCTGGGTCATATGGTAGCTTTATTCCTAGTTTTTTAAGAAATCTCCATACTGTCTTCCATAGTGGCTGTATCAATTTACATTCCCACCAACAGTGCAAGAGGGTTCCCTTTTCTCCACACCCTCTCCAGCATTTACTGTCTGTAGACTTTTCGATGATGGCCATTCTGACCAGTGTGAGGTGATATCTCACTGTAGTTCGCATTTGCATTTCTCTATTAATGAGTGATGTTGAGCATCTTTTCATGTGTTTATTAGCTATCTGTATGTCTTCTTTAGAGAAATGTCTGTTTAGGTCTTTTTCCCACTTTTTGATTGGGTTGTTTTTCTGGTATTGAATTGTATGAGCTGCCTGCATATTTTGGAAATTAATCTTTTGTCAGTTGTTTCATTTGCTATTATTTTCTCCCACTCTGAAGACTGTCTTTTCACCTTGTTTATAGTCTCCTTTGCTGTGCAAAAGCTTTTAAGTTTAATTAGCTCCCACTTGCTTACTTTTGTTTTTATTTCCATTATTCTAGGAGGTGGGTCATAGAGGATCTAGCTTTGATTTATGTCACTGAGTGTTATGTTTTCCTCTAAAGAGTTTTATATTTTCTGGTCTTACATTTAGGTCTTTAATCCATTTTGAGTTTATCTTTATGTACGGTGTTAGGAAGTGTTCTACTTTCATTCTTTTACATGTAGCTGCCCAGTTTTCCCAGCACTACTTATTGAAGAGACTGTCTCTGCACCATTGTATATTCTTGCCTCCTTCGTCAAATTAAGGTACCGATCAGTGCATGGGTTTATTTCTGGGCTTTCTATCTTGTTCCATTGGTCTATATTTCTGTTTTTGTGCCAGTACCATACCGTCTTGATGACTGCAGCTTTGTAGTGTAACCTGACCAGGCCACAAGGCATGCAGGCTTTTAGTTCCCCAAGCAAGGATGGAATCCATGCCCCCAGCAATGAAAGCACAGAGTCTTAACTACTGGCCTGCCAGGGAAGTCTCTCACAATAACTGTTTTGTTGTTTTTTTTAAATTTTTTTATTTTATACTGGCGTATAGAGTATAGCTGATAAACAATGTTGTGACAGTTTCAGGTGGAGAGCAAAGGGACTCAGCCATTCATATACAATGTATCTATTCTACCCTAAGCTCCCTCTCATTCAGGCTGCCACATAACACTGAGCAAACTTCCCCGTGCTCGACAATAGACCCTTGTGGTTATCCATTTTAAATATAGCATTGTATACAAGTAGCGGAGAAGGCAATGGCACCCCACTCCAGTACTCTTGCCTGGAAAATCCCATGGACAGAGGAGCCTGGTGGGCTGCAGGCCAAGGGGCCGCTAAGAGTCGGACATGACTGAGCAACTTCACTTTCACTTTTCACTTTCATGCATTGGAGAAGGAAATGGCAATCCAATCCAGAATTCTTGCCTGGAGAATCCCAGGGATGGGGGAGCCTGGAGAGCTGCCATCTATGGGGTCGCACAGAGTCGGACACGACTGAAGTGATTTAGCAGCAGCAACAGCAGCATACAAGTAGATCCCAAATTTCATAACTATCCCTTTGCCCCATTTTCCCCACCCAGGAACCATAAGTTCATTCTCTAAGTCTCACAATAATTGTTTTAATGAAGCTCAGTAAGCTACGAGAAAACACAGAGAGACAATTCAACAAAATAAGGAGAATGATATACAAGTAATATAAGATTTTGAACAGAGATTCAGAAAAATATGAAAAAGAACCAAACAGAAATTATGGTGAAGGGTAAGATGAATGAAATGTAGAGCATTAATAGCTAATTTGATCAATCAAAACAATGATTATGAAATGGAAAGTAAGTCTTTGAACTTATCCAGTCACAGGAGAAAAAAGATAAAACGACTAAAAAGAGTAAAGAAAAAAGTCTACATGAATTATGGGACACTGTTAAGCAAAATAATACTTGCATAACGGAGAATTCTGCAAGAGACGGGAATACCAGACCACCTGACCTGCCTCTTGAGACACCTATATGCAGGTCAGGAAGCAACAGTTAGAACTGGACATGGAACAACAGACTGATTCCAAACACGAGAAGGAGTACACTGAGGCTGTATATTGTTACCGTGCTTATTTAACTTATAGTTAAATCATAGTACATCATGAGAAATGCTGGGCTGGAGGAAGCACAAGCTGGAATCAAGATTGCCAGGAGAAATATCAATAACCTCAGATATGCAGATGACACCACCCTTATGGCAGAAAGTGAAGAAGAACTAAATAATCTCTTGATAGAAGTAAAAGAGGAGAGTGAAAAAGTTGGCTTAAAGCTCAACATTCAGAAAATTAAGATCATGGCATTTGGTCCCATCACTTCATGACAAATAGATGGGGAAACAGTGGCTGACTTTATTTTTCTGGGCTCCAAAATCACTGCAGATGGTGATTGCAGCCATGAAATTAAAAGATGCTTACTCCTTGGAAGGAAAGTTATGACCAACCTAGACAGCGTATTAAAATGCAGAGACATTACTTTGTCTAAAAGTCTGTCTAGTCAAGGCTATGGTTTTTCCAGTGGTCATGTATGGATGTGAGAGTTGGACTATAAAAAGAGCTGAGCACCGAAGAACTGATGCTTTTGAACTGTGGTGTTGGAGAAGACTCTTGAGGGTCCCTCAGACTGCAAGGAGATCCAACCAGTCCATCCTAAAGAAGATCAGTCCTGGGTGTTCATTGGAAGGACTGATGTTGAAGCTGAAACCCCATTACTCTGGCCATCTGATGTGAAGAGCTGACTCATTTGAAAAGACCCTGATGCTGGGAAAGGTTGAGGGCAGGAGAAGAAGGGGATGACAAGAAGATGAGACGGTTGGATGGCATCACTGACTCGATGGACATGGGTTTGGGTGGACTCCGGGAGTTGGTGATGCCTGGCGTGCTGCGGTTCATGGGGTTGCAAAGAGTCGGATACGACTGAGTGACTGAACTGAACTGAACTGAATGGTAGCCCTAAAAGGAAGAGAGCATGAATAAGGGGCAGAAAGTTTATTTAAAGAAGTAATGAATGAAAACTTTCCAAATCTGGGAAAAGAAATGGACATTCACGCACATGAGGCTCGTAAGTCCCCGAACAGATTCAATCCACAGAGGACCTCACCAAGACTCATTAATATAAAAGTCTAAGTCAGGCCAAATTATTTTGAAAGTTGCAAGAAAAAAGAAAGTCATCACACAAGGGAACCCCCATAAAGACACAAGTGGTTTTCTGAGCTAAAACACTGCATACAGTCACAGTGAAATGTGTTCTAAATGCCAAAGGGGAAGGGGTGGGGGCACTGCAAACCAAGAATATTTTACCAGCAATGCTATTCTTCAGTTATAAGGAAGACTCTTAGACAAATGAAAACTGAGGAAGTTCATCACCACGTGACCTAACCCTATAAGAAATGAGGAAGTCTAACCAAGTCTTCTTCAAGCTGAATAAAAATATGCTAACAGTAACATGAAAACATATTAAAACATAAAACACACTGGTAAAAATAAGTACATAGTCAAATTCAGAACACTCTAATACTGTAAAACTGCCTTACTCAACTCAACCATAAAAGATAAATAACAATATTTATCATTATTAATTAATAATATTAAATATTTAATAATTAATAATTAATAATATTAAAATTAATAATTAATAATATTAATAATTAATAATATTAAAAGCAACTATACCAACAATAACTTGTTGATGGTTACACAATATAAAAAGATATAAATTGTGACATCAAAAACAAAATATATTCGTGGGGGAAGTATAAGAGTAGACATTTTGTATGGGATTGAATTTACAGTATTATCAGCATAAAATAGAATGTTTTAAGATGTTTTATATAAGCCTATAGTACCCATAAGTCAAAAACCTATAGACACAAAAGACAGGAGAAAAGAATAAAAGTATCTTACCATAGGGTCTTTCCAGGTGGTTAATGATCCACCTGGCAATGCAAGGGATGCAGGTTCGATCCTTGGTCAAGGAACTAAGATCTTGTATGCCTCGGAGCAACTAAGTTCAGGCACCACAACTACAGAGCCCATGCACCACAACAAAAGATCCTGCCCAATGCAATGAAGATCCTACATGCTGCAACTAAGACCCAACACAGCTACATAAATAAATAAATATTTTTAAAAGTCCATTCCCACAGAAAATCATAAAGACAGCAAGAAACGAAGAAAAAAAACTGAAAAACAGAGGGGCAATAATGGGTGACAGCAGTAGGTCCAATCAAATGATATAAAGTGGTTGAACAGAAAAAAAAACAAGACTCAACTCTATGCTGCCTACAACAGAGTAACTTCAGCTTTAAGGACACACACACAGGCTGAAGGTGAAGAAATTGAAAGAGATACTCCACACAAACGGAAATCAGAAGAGGGTAAGCTATACTTAAGTGAGACAAAATAGACTTTAAATCAAAAAATGTCACAAGAGACAAAGGTCATTATATAATAATAAAGGAGGTAGGCATCAGGAAGTGAAGTGAACTCACTCAGTCAATGTCCGACTCTTTGGGACCCCGTGGACTGTAGCCCACCAGGCTCCTCCATCCATGGGATTCTCCAGGTGAAAATACTGGAGTGGGTTGCCATTTCCTTCTTGATGTAATAATTATAACCACATATACACACACATATCATACCTTACACATCATAACTTAAAAATTAAGCAAATATGACCAGATCTGAAGGCAGAAAAGACAGCAAGAGAAAATTGGAGGCGGGGCGGGGGCGAGGGGTGGGATGCTGCATGGCAGGCAGGATCCTCGTTCTCCAACAAGGGTCTGAACTGCTCCCTGCAGTGGAAGCACAGAATCTTAACCACTGGGCCACCAGGGAAGTCTCAGCAACAGGATATTTACCAGTTCAGTTCAGTTCAGTCGCTCAGTAGCATCTGACTCTTTGCAACCCCATGAACTGCAGCACACCAGGCCTCCCTGTCCATCACCAACTCCCGGAGTTTACCCAAACTCACATCCATTGAGTTGGTGATGCCATCCAGCCATGTCATCCTCCGTCGTCCCCTTCTCTTCCTGCCCCCAATCCCTCCCAGCATCAGGGTCATTTCCAATGGGTCAACTCCTCACATGAGGTGGCCAAAATATTGGAGTTTCAGCTTCTTCTTCTTTTTTTTTAATGTTAATTTTTTTTTATGTTTCAGCTTCAGCATCAGTCCTTCCAATGAACACGCAGGACTGATCTCCTTGAGGATGAACTGGTTGGATCTCCTTGCAGTCCAAGGGACTCTCAAGAGTCTTCTCCAAAATCACATTTCAAAAGCATCAGTTCTTCGGCGCTCAGCCTTCTTCACAGTCCAATTCTCACATCCATACACGACCACTGGAAAAACCACAGCCTTGACTAGACAGACCTTTGTTGGCAAAGTAATGTCTCTGCTTTTTAATATGCTATCTAGGTTGGTCATAACTTTCCTTCCAAGATATTTATAGGGAACTGCAATATCCCCCTTTCAACATAGGTGGATATCCAGATAAAGTTATTTGAATTGAATACTTCAGTCCAAATGGATGTAACAGATGTGTATAGAACATTCCATCCTATTATAGCAGAATACACTCTCTTCTCAACTGCATATAGAATATGTCAAACAAGTCTTGACAAATCTCAGAAGACTGAAGCCATATGAAGTAACTTTTCCTAAGACAATGGATAACACTAGAAACCGGCAATAGGAGGAAAGCTTCAAAATTCAAGCATGCGAATATTAAACAATATGCTCCTGGCCAATCAATCAGTAACAGGAAAAATCAAAAGGAAAATGAAACATACCTTGAGAAAAACAAAAATAATAACAAAACATATGAAATGTGCAAAGGCAGTTTTAAGAGAAAAGTTTAGAGCAATAAATGCCGCCATTAAGAAAAAAGAAAGATCTCAAATAAATAATCAAACTACACCTCCAGGAACTAGAAAAAAAACTAAGACCAAAGTTATCAAAACAAAGGAAATGAAGAGAGCCAAGGGGAATTCCTTAGAGGTGCAATGGTTAGGATTTCATGCTTCCAGTGCAGGGTGTGCAGGTTCCTTCCCTGGAAGGGGAATTAAGACTAAGGTTCCCACATGCTGCACAGCATGGCCAAAAAAAAACACCACAGCAGAAATAAATGAAATAGAAACTGTAAAGATAATAAAAAGATTAACAATACTAAGAGCTGCTTTTGTTCAAAGATAGGGGCTTCCCTAGTGGCTTAGTGGTAAAGAATTTACCTGTCAATGCAGGAGACATGGGTTCAATCTCTGATCCAGGTAGATCCCACATGCCAGGGAACAGCTAAGCCCACGTGCTACAAACTACTAAAGACCGTGTGCCCTAGAGCCTGTGCGCCACAAGATAAGCCACCACAATAAGAAGCCCAAGCACCGCAATTAGAGTGTAGGGCTTACTCCCCACTACTAGAGAAAAGCCCGCACACTAACAAAGACCCAGCAGAGCCATAAACAAATAAACAAATAAATAAATAAAAAGATAAAACTGACAAACCTTTGTCTAGACTTTATCTCATATAAATTAACAGAGAAATAAAACAGGACCAAAGAATCATAAAAGATTACTAGGAGCTGTTACACACAGCTGTATCTAGAAGAAAGAGATATATTCCTGGAAACATACAACCTATCAATTTTTAATTATAAATAGAAAATTTTAATAGACCAATACCAATAAGAAATTGAATTAGTAATCTTCAACAACAAAAATAGGTCATAATCAGATAGATTTCATTGGTGAAATTTATATTTTAATATCTGAAGTATTCAATATATAAGGTACTCTACAATTCAACAGGAAAAGAACAATCTGTTTAAAAAGTGAGCAAAGGAACTTCCCTGGTGGTGCAGTGGCTAAGAATCAGCCTACCCATTATAGGAGATATAGGTTCAATCCTCGGTCCAGGAAGATTCCACAAGCCTTGAGGCAACTAGACCCATGAGCCCGCAACTAATGAGCCTGTGCTCTAGAGCCCATGAGCGAACAGAAGAGAAGCCACTGCTGAGAACCTGCGCACCGCAACAGAGAGTAGCCTCCGCTTGCCTGCATGCAGCAACACACATCCAGTGCAGCCAAAAATACATACGTTCATTAAACTTAAGCTAAAAACAGGCTTCCCTGGTAGCTCAAACGGTAAAGAACCTGCCTGCAGTGCAGGACACCTGGTTTTGATCCTTGGGTTGGGAAGATTCCCTGGAGAAGGATACGGCAACCCACTCCAGTATTCTTGCCTGGAGAATCCCATGCATAGAGGAGCCTGGCATGCTACAGTCCATGGGGTCTCAAAGGGTTGGACACAACTGACTGACTAAGCACACACGAGTTAAAAATAAAGAAGATTAAAAACATTCTTTTAAGCGAGCAAAGGACTTGAATAGACATTTTATCAAAGAAGATCTACAAATGGCTAAAAGGTACATGAAAAAATATTCCTCCTCACCAACCATCTCACGAACCATCAGGAAAACCGCCATGAGAAACACCTCACATCTGGTAAGACGCAGTAGTAGCTGCTCAGTCGTGTCCAGCTCTTTGCGACCCTATGGACTGTAGCCCGCCAGGGTCCTCTGTCCATGGGATTCCCGACCCAGGGATCAAACTGCACTGCAGGGAGAGCCTTTACCATCTGAACTACAGGGAAATCTACCTGACAAGATGGCTACTGTCAAACAAGAGCAGGGGGAAAAAAAAGAAAATGAAAAAAAGAGCAGAGATAAGAAGTATTGGTGAAGGCATAGATTTAAAGGAAACAATCTTTGTCCCCTATGGTTGTAATTTTTAAAAACTAAATGAGGGAAAATCGTATAAACAGAGTAAAATGCTAGGAGCTGGGGAATATGGAAAATAGGGAGATTGTTAGTCCAAAGGTACAAATGTTCAGTTATAAGACTAATAAGTTCTGAGGATGTAATATAAAGCATGGTGACAATAGTTAACAATGATGCTGGGACTTCCCTGATGGTCCAGTGGTTAAGACTCTGCCATCCCAAAGCAGGAGGCCTGGGTTCAATCCCTGGTCAGGGAATTAGATCACAAATGACACAAAGAAAGAGCCTGCATGCCGCAACAAAGATCAAAGATCCTGAGTGCCACAACTAAGACCTGGAACAGCCTAAATAAATATTAACAAAAAATGATGTATAACAACAGTGACAACAACAATAATGTAACGTAATAAGGTGATAGATGTTTAACTAATTTCACTGTGACAACTATTTCATACTGTATTCATACATCAAGTCAAAACTTTACCACATCAAGATATACAATTTTATATCTGGACAAGGCTAGGGAAAAAGAGAAAGCAAATCTAAACACTACCAACCTTGGAGGACACTGAAAAGTAGCTCATGGTTCAGCACAAGCAGGCACAAAGAAATGTTAGCTAAAAAGAAGGGATCAAGTGAGTTCCCTAGCAGTCCAGTGACCAGGACTCCAAGTTTTCACCGCCAGGGCCCTGATTTAGTCCCTGGTCAGTAAACTAAGATCCCACAAGCTGCACAACTCAGCATAAAAGAAGGGACACAGAGTTGAAAAGGATCTAGACACACTGACCCGGATAGAGAGAGGGCAAGTAGGTAGAATCCATTAAGCTTCCTGTAATACTACTGACTTGGAATCTTTTTCCTAACAGCGTTCTGTACAACAGGTACTGGGGTTGGTATTGCAGGGGAAAGAAGAGGGCAGTGCAAACAACCCAGTCCTAGCTAGCTATCACAGCAACTCAGAAAGCTTGGGAAACAAGCAGTGCTCGCAGTCCACATGTAGAAGAACAGAGCTCCCCCTGGGGAAAGGGTGAGATGGGACAGAGCCTGGCCCAGGTTACTGGGAAGGCTGTGAGGGTCTTACCCAGTGAGGATATAAGTGCATAGTTCTCCAGCATCACATCGAGGTACACGCTTCTCTGGGTCTCAGCAAGGAGCCTCCATTCCTCCCAGGAGAAGTACACAGCCACATCCTCAAAGGTCACACTGCACTTCTATGAGAGACAGAGTACACTATGAACACTCTAGGATCCCACAATCCATCTCATCACCCATCTATCCCACCCTCATCCTCTTCCAAAGCTCTCCACCAAACAAGAATTCCAGACCTCAGTGTCACTGGTGCCCACCTTATCCCTCAGGGTCCCTTTATTCACTGTGTTCAGTCCTCAGCAACGCTGGGATGGACTGCATAGACATGTCATCCAAGCTTTCGTCCTGGCCTGTAGGGTCCCATCCGTTCTGTCAATCAACTCCCCTGGAGTCTCTAGGTTGTGACTCACAGACACAACCAAACCTGGGCTCAGGCTTCACCCTTCAGTCCCCAGTAACAGGACGCTGGGGCCGTGAGCTAGCACTTCCTCTCCACGTACCCCTGATTCTGTAGACTGTACCTCTGGCACACCTTTAGTCCCCACAGCTGCACTCCCACAACTGCACTTGTGTAAAGTTGCTTTGAAGGCCCCTTTTATACCTTTACTGATTCTTGCTTCAATTTGAGCCACCCAGAAGCACATGTGATTATAGATGCCCATTACCTACTTCCCCTTTTGTGTTGCAACCCCTGTCCCCTCAGCAGCCAAAACCCTTCTCTCCTTCAACCTTCTTTGGAATCCTGGTTCATGTGGTGTCTGTTCTAGACACCACAAATGACTCTCACATTTGAGTAGGTCTGGGGCAGGATGATGGAGGCTGGGCCCTGCCCACATAAAACATAAGAAACCACATAGTTTCCATTCTTGAAGTTAAGGAGACCTCCCCACTACACATGAACAGAAAGGCTCCTTGGAAGTCAGCACAGAAAGCCTCTTTGGAAAGGGAAGGGGCGTCACCTCAAAGTAGGTGATGTCCACTACCCAATAAGCCTGTTCACTGGAATTCATCTTGGCTAAAAGATGCGCTTACACGCAGGAAAATCCTGAGATACACCAAATACCGACTCAAAACCAAGCAAAGCAAGATGATTGGCCAAAAGAAACCAGAAATAAATGCCCCACAAAAGCGACTCAAACCACCACAGCACGACTCTCCCTGAGTCCGCCGGTGGGTCTATCCAAAAGGTACTGTACTCTTTTCTGCTCCTAATAAATACCCTGTTTCACGGCTTCCCTTCTTTGGGTGAATTTTTTTTCCTGCAAAACTGAAGGGCCAGGGCCTTGTCGCTGACCACCGGTCTAGTGACTAGGATTCGGTGTTCACACCACGACCAACCTGCCTCGATCCCTGGCCAGGAACCGAAGCCTACCCACCCAGTCACCCCCTTCAGTCCACTGCAGGCAGATCCACCCTAGATCAAGACCACTCTACCACTCTGCTAGCTCAGACGGCAAAGCGTCCGCCTACAGTGTGGGAGACCTGGGTTCAGCCCTGGGTCGGGAAGATCCCCTGTAGAAGGAAATGGTAACCCACTCCAGTATTCTCGTCTGGAAAGTCCCATGGACAGAGGAGCCTCTTAGGCTGCAATGCATGGGTTCGCAGAGTCGGACACGACTGAGCGACTTCACTTCACCACATTCTGTTCCCTGCGGACACCAGATCCACGCCAGTTCTCCTGGACCTTCTCGCCTATATCCCACCTCTAAGGCTTTGCGCAGGCAGGTTCCTCCGCCTGGCACCCTCTCCCACGCTCCATCACACCGTCAGACACAGGGCCCCACCCACGACCGCCTCACCGGCCCGGACCGCAGGGCCGGGCTTCAGGCACGTGAGCAGGCGCCACGCACTTCGGGCTTTAGTGTCGGCTGGGGTGAGAATGGTAAGGGCCCAGGGGACCAGCGTTTACCTGAGGCGGATCCCTCAGCGCCGCCGCCGCCATCGGGCTCTGTGGCCAGAGCAGGACCGCGAGCGGCGGGAAAGGAGGCGGGAAGTGGGCACAGCGGGCGCGACCTGGGGCCTAGCGCGGGGGACCCCGACGGCGTCGCCGAACTTGAGACCCGCCTCTGTGCGCTGCCTCTTGGGCCGTCTTAATTCAGTCACCTCATTCCCAACGTAGCGCTCGCGAGCGACAACACGCAGGAAAGTAATATAAATGGCCGCCAGGAGGAGGACGCCGGAAGTCCCGCCCCAAAGACAGCCACAGGCACGGAAATGCCTTTATTGGCTCAGCTGGGCACACAACCTTCTGGGTGATGTAGTTTCCAGGGCTCCGGAGACCTCTGGGAAAGGGTGTTGACGGTATTGACTACCAGAGCATCAGTTCAGTTCAGTCGCCCAGGGGTGTAGGAGTCTCTGCGACCCCATGGACTGCAGGACGCCAGGCTTCCATGTCCATCACCAACTCCTGGAGCTTGCTCAAACTCATGTCCATCCAGTCACTGATGCCATCCAACCAGCTTATCCTCTGTTGTCCCTTTCTCACGCCTTCAATCTTTCCCAGCATTAGGGTCTTTTCCAATGAGCCAATTCTTTGCATCAGATGGCCAAAATGTTGGAGTTTCAGCGTCAGTCCTTCCAATGAATATTCAGGACTGATTGATTTCCTTCAGGATTAACTGGTTGGATCTCCTTGAAGTCCAAGGGACTTTTGAAGAGTCTTCTCCAACACCACAGTTCAAAAGCATCCATTCTTTGACGCTCAACTTTCTTTATGGTCCAAATCTCACATCCATATATAACTACTGGAAAAACCATAGCTTTGACTAGACGGACTTTTGTTGGTATATAATATGCAAATAATTTAAGTGAAAACGAATGGAATGAAATAATATGCAAATACTAACCAAAAGAGTGTTGGAGAGGTTATTTTAATATAAGAAAAAATTAAGGAAAAATAATATGACCAAAGAAAACATATGGCCATTTTATAATATTAAACAAGTAATTTAAACAGGAAGATTCAAAAATGCTAACTGGGGGATTCCTGGTACTGCAGTGGTTAGAATTCTGTGCTTTTACTGCAAAGGTCACAGGTTTGATCTCTGGTCAAACTAATATCCTGTGAGTCGAATGGCCATAAATAAATAGATGCTAAGTATATTTGTACCTAAGAATAGGCTTTCAAAATTCTTCCCTGTCAATAATTAATAGAATAGATGGGAAAATAATAAGGATACAGAAGACATGAGCAATATCATCAGCTATCTTGGTTCAGTAAATATGTGTAAGACCTTACTTCAGTCTACAACAGAATACACATTCTTTTCAGGTCCACATAGTAGATTCCTCCAAGCTAAATAAAAACTCTGGGGGCATAAGGTAAATTTCAGTAAGTTTTAAAATAAGAACTATTAAGTATCAAAGAGTAAAAGAAATTGTGTGTTAGTTGCTCAGTTGTGTATGACTCTTTGCAACTCCATAGACTGTCCCAGCCCGCCAGGCTCCTCTGTCCATGGGGTTCTCCAAGCAAGAATACTGGAGTGGGTTGCCATTTTCTTCTTCAAGGAATCTTCTGGGCCCAGGGATTGGACCCAGGTCTCCTGCATTGTGGCGGAGTCTTTACCACCCGAGCCATCAGGGAAGCAAAAGAAATAAGGGAACCAACAGAAGATAAATTAGGAGCACTGTTTTCTTAAACGGGCAAGAATAACTTTTTAACTTTTTTTTTTTTTTACTCTACCACATGGCATGTGAGACCTAGTTCACTCACCAGAAATCAAACCCATGCCCCTGGTGTTGGAAGTGTGATATCTTAACCACTGGACTGCTGGGGAAGTCCCAAGAACAATTTAAATATATCACTAAAAACCAAAATATTTTGTGTGGAAAATTGATGAGTAATTTCTTTTAGAATTGCAGGTTCCTATTCCATAAAGCTCATGAAAGTTAAAATGTAAAAAGTAAAAGACTATATCTCCAGTGTCTAAAACTGCCAAAGGATGAGCACATAGGACATATAAGGAAGCTGTATTGATTAGAACAAGAAATACAACTCCAACCTAAATGACAAAACTACGAGCAATCAGTGGAAGAAGGAATTGAGGTGATTATCAAGCATATGATAAGATAAACCCATTGACATGTGAGAACTGCACACCAGATACAGCACTCTTTAGAGAACACAGAATGTAAAGAACGTTCTAAAACATCTGAAATTTTTAGAACCAACCTCATGAAAATAGAGCCTGGCAGACTACAGTCAAAGAATCAAATGCAACTGAGCATACACACATCTCATGAAAATAAATGTAAATATCATTAAGACAGTATTAGCAAATAAAATTCAGCAATGTATAAAAAGCATTTTATACCGTAACCAGAAAGATTTCTTAGTGGTGTTGGACTTACTTAATATGAGAAAAACAAAAAACGTTATCCACCATATTAACAGGTTAAAGGGGAAAATCACATATCATTTGATGCAGAAAACTCACTAGCATAGTTGAATGTAGCAAAGTGCTGTGTACAGTTCTTTTTCTCTTTATATATATTTGTAAATACACGTGTGTATATGGTAGACAGAGGATTATAGACGTAAATGAACTGTGTTCTATATATTAGTAATACATAGAAAACAATTGAATAATTAAAATTTCTAAATCTATAGCATAAAAAGTAAAATACTTAGGAATAAATATAATTAAATATATGCAAGTTCTTTGATTATATTCACTCCTCAGTTATTTTACTGAAAACTACAAAATTATTTTTTTTCAGTATTACTGAAAACTTCGAAGTTTAGCTAAAATCCAGAAAAACACTTTTGCTCAGATGTGGTCTTCTTTACAGACCGGGGCCTGGTTGACTGGAGTCAATGAAAAGAAAGGGAAAAGGAGAAAGAGCAGTATCTCTCGGATTACGTGGAAAACCAATAAAACCCACGCACAGGACTTGTACCACTCACGAAGGCACAGGGCGTCCTCTCAAGGAGGTCTTGAAAGCCCGGGGGAGAAAGTGAGCTCAGCAGGCTTCCACGCTCCAAAGAGAATGAAGACAGAAAGAAGGACGTGGGGTACCCAGGTCTCTAGTGGAGCAAGGGTATTTTATTAGCAGAAATGTAGGCTTATATATCTTGTAGTAAAATGATTACTCAGCTATTACAAAGAATGAAATTCCATCAGTTGCAACAAAATGGATAGTCTAATACATACAAGGTCGCTGACACTGAAAAGAGTCACTGAAGGGAGTTACTGAAAGGAACCCAAGCAGATACACTTTCCCATGATCTCAGTCCTGAGAACTGTGTGCAGCTCTACTCGTCCCGGAATAGGAGCTGATAAGGGACAGAGAATCCTTGAGAAATGGCACACAAAGGAAGAAAAGTGCAACATATTGGATTCCTTAAAGTTGAACGTCCCCTGACACTCAGAGAAATTAAAGATGACCTCAATAAATGGAGCAATCTTTCTTATAGAATTTGATTTCACTTTTTCCCTCTTCTGAGAGTTTGTGCTCACTTTGGACTCCAGTATCAAGTGATGGTGTCCTGCTGGAGACTGAACCTGGTAAGCTTGAGTCATGGGAATTCAGGCTGAGCTTTCATTTACTACCCATATTCGCCTAGGGCCAGTTTACCTGAGGACAGTAGGGGCAAGGGAGGCTGGTGGGGAGTGAGGTTCTGGTTCCTGGAGGAAGTGAGCACCTGAAAGCCTCTGAATCAACTCAAGAGAGTATGGATGGTCAGGAGTCATGTCCTGGCCTTCCAATGTGAAAGGTTTCGAAGTACTATTGGGAGAATGACTAGAGGATGGCGTGTAGTTCTCCAGGTAATAATCCCAACAACCATGTGCTATGAATACTGTTGTTTCCCGCTTTCAGAAATGAGGAAACAGAGGCTCAGAGAAGTGAGGCTTTATGGCTAGTGTGCCATAATCAATAATGGGGTTATAGGCGCTGAAGTCAAGACACTGGACACCATGTGGTAGATTGCATTGCCAATTTGAAGCCAAACACATGATTGGTTCTAGTGTAAGTTCAAAGGTTGTGAATTTGAAAGTAAGATATAGAAAAATTATGCTACCACCCTATGCTGTGTTTAAAACTCCACACTTCTGACGCAGGGGCATGGGTTTGATCTCTGGCTGGAGAACTAAGATCACATATGCCTTGGGGTGCAGTTAAAAAATTGCTCTTGCCTGTTTCAAAAAAATATACTCCTGAGGGAAAATATTTCTTAAACTATAAATCTTGAATCATCTTGCCTAGAAGAACATACCCCTAATGCAACTGGCTACCTGAAATTGATGACATCATTCTGTATGTGTGATTATTTTTTTTCCTAAATGAATTTTAAATGGCACAGATTATACACACTGCCATCCTATAAAATTTTAAATCATTCCTGTTAAGGCTCCTCATAGGTCCATGGTGTGTGTGTGTGAATTTTGATAGACATTGCCCAGAACTCTGCACATAGGGAGCCTTGCTTCACCTCCCACCGCACAGGTGCTTGAGAGCCCAGGTCCCTGATGATGAGGACCATGTAGCCAGCGCTAATCGTGCACCATGCACTGGTTTAAGCACTTAATAATGTAACCTCACCAAGATATGGGTACTATTTTAGTGAATGGACATTTATGTGTGAGGAATATTTGAGTAACTTCATAGAGGTCTGCAAAAGAGGGTTTATCTTCAATTTGCATTCCACATTATGGATGTGAAGCTGCTTTCCTTGGGTCCCAAATTCAGAGGCTGGTATTTGCAGGCTGTGAACCTCCAAAACAGCCAACATCAGTGTATCTGACTTAGGATATGGAGCGCCCACTGGACATTTTACAGGAAGCAGACCCTCACCAGGGGAAAACTGCTGACCACAAGCAGATAGACCCATACCTGTTGAAATTTCACCTTGAAGCCAACAAATCTGAGAATTGAGCACAAGCGGATCACACATGCGGCAGCCCACTTCCTCACACAGCCTTTAAATCTTTTGTCTCTTAACCGGCAACTTGGAGATGGTCTTAGGACATTAATCCACCATCTTCCCTGACTGCTGGTCTCCTAAATAAAGCAACTTTTACTTTCCCACCAACGTTTGTCTGTTTTTCCCAGTGGCAAGAAGTTGAACTTGGGTTTGCTACCAGCCTCATATGGCTACAGAGATTCTGAGGTGTGATATGCAGCCTGAGGTTTGGGAGCAACTGGCAGGCTAAGAAGACAGTAGGCTCTCAATAAATGGTTTATTTACTTCCACCTTCTGAGCAGGGGCTTCCCTTCTGTGACTGGAGGCAAACTGGGGCCTACAATACCCAGAATTCTCAATGCTACAATGTGTCATCTCTCTGCCAGTCATGGCCCAGGAGAGGGGCCTTTTCCTGTGAGCAGCTCACTTTGGACCAGAGGTTCCAGCGTCCCATCTCATCTCTGGGGGTGCAGAATGCTGGAGAGGAGACTAGCACCTCCGTCCCAGGGCGAGACATGCTTGGTTGTGTCTGATTCTTTGTGACCTCATGGACTGTAGCCCACCAGGCTCCTCTGTCCATGGGATTTTCCAGCAAGAATACTGGAATCGGTTGTCATTTACTTCTCCAGGGGATCTCCCCAATCCAGGGATCAAGCCCATGTCATCTGCAACGGCAAGTGGATTCTTTACCACTGAACCACCTGGGAAGCACTCCCCAAGGAGACAGGTCCAATCAAAGCCATAGTTGTATGGAGAGATTCCTGTAGAACCCAGAGAAGTGAGGGGTCAAAGGCATCCCAGGCATGTTCAGGTGCTTGGAGGTGAGGCTGAGCTGTGAGTGTTCAATGAACCATTGGTCTCTTTCCTTTTAGGGGGTAGACACAGAGGGACAGAGTTCAGGCTGGAAATGGCCGGCTGAGAGTCTTGGCCTCTACTCTGAGGGTGACAGGAGCTCTGGGAAATTTGGTGCGAGTCCCAGCAGGCTGCCTCTGGAAGCACAGAGAACACACTGTGAAGGAGGCCGAGCCATGGTGGAGTCGGAGCCAGGGCAGGTGTGGGAATAAAGCAAGCCCGCACACACAAGGTGAGTGAAGGCCACCTATTCAGAGCTTGGTAATAACACGGGAGTTGGGCACCATCACGTCCCTGAAGCTGAGGTTCACAGGCAAGGGAGGGAGAGGGCTGACTGAACCCTAAGTTGGAAGAGGATATAAATCAGGTTCAGTTTCTGCAGAGGTTATCGATCAGAATTTTAGGGTTTTGGGGTTTTTTTTGAAGTTTTTTTGTATTGGGGTATAGACAGGGGCTTTCCTGGTGACTCAGACAGTAGAGAACCCGCATGTTAATGCAGGAGACTCAGGTTCGATTCCTGGGTCGGGAAGATTCTCTGGAGGAGGGAATGGCAATCCACTTCAGGATTCTTGCCTGGAGAAGCCCACGGACAGAGGAGCCTGGCCGGCTATAGTCAATGGGGTCACAAAGAGTCAGACACGGCTGAGTGACTAACACTTTCACCTTTTCATAGCCAATTAACAATGTTGTGATAGTTTCAGGTGAACAGCAAAGGGACCTAGCCATACATATACACGCACACACTCTCCCCCAGCTCCCTCCCATCCCAGCTGCCACAGAACATTGAGCAGAGTTCCCTGTGCAGTACAGTAGGCCTTTGTTGGTCGTCCATTTAAGATGTATCAGTATGTACATGTCCACCCCAAACTCCCTAGCTCTCCCTTGCCCCCTGGCACCCATAAGCTCATTGAGAATTGTAGTTGTCTATGTGGTCACACCACAGGGAAACTGAGGCAGAGACTATCGCAGTCGTCTAAATGAGTGTTGGTGGGCTGCACTGGAGTGACTGCTGAGAAAGTGGCACAGGAAGTTGTGATTCGAGGCTGTGACTTTTATTTATTTCTGCCTGTGCGGGGTCTTCGCGACTGTGGGGCTACTCTCTAGTTGTGCCTGGGCTCTCACTGCGGTGGCTTCTCTTGCTGCAGAGCTAGGGCTCTAAAGCACAGGCTCAGTAGGTGTGGCACACAGGCTTAGCTGCTCCATGGCATTCAAGCTGTAATTTTATTAAAGCTGGGTTTATTTTCTGAAGTAGATGATGACAGAGGGAAGTCGAGGCGAGAGGACCCAAAGTTTTCAGTTTAGCTGCTGAAAGGATGGAAATGCCAGCCAGTGAAATGGGGAAGTCTGTTGTCAAGTTAATATTCAGAGAATCAGGTGTAGAAATATTGTGGCCGGTGTGGGGACATGTGTGTGATAAACAGCCCAATGACCTCCATTTCCTAGTTCCTGGAACCTTTGCCCATTTTGGATTCACACCCTCCAGATGTAAGATGATGAACTTGTGTTGATTTAAGCCACCAGCTCACAGTGACCTGTTCCAGGAGTGACAGGGAAACGAATACAATGTACAGCTGAGAAATGGAAGAGGGCTGAGAGTAACTGAGGGGTGCATGAGGTTCTGGGTACCTGGGATTTGAAGAAAGAAAAAGGACCAGCTTGCAGGACCTTTAGACCAGGAATCGGGGCTTTGACAGTGGGGGCCACTGGAGGTTTGTGACAAGATGGCAGCCTGGTTGCATTGCCAAGTGCTCTGTCCATGCTGTGTGCAGGGTGACCTGTGGGGAGTCCAGTGTGACACCTGTGATGTGGGGCAGAAGCCTGGTGGTAGGTAGCTCAAGATGTGAGGGAGACACAATCTGAAGAGCAAAGTGCATGAGAGGAGGGGGTGTTAACTGACGGTCCCTGTCACTGGAGCCGTAAGTGAAAAGAGCGAGCCCAGACTTAGGAACTATGTCCAGGAAGTAGGTTACAGGGTTCCCAAGGGGCACTGGGCCAGGCGCACAGACTTTCCTTTTTTTAATTTGACTTATTAGTTCGTTTGGCTGTGTTGGGTCTTCACTGACACTTGGGCTTCCTCTAGTTGTGGCACGAGGGCTTCTCATTGTAGTGTCTTCTCTTGTTGCAGAGCACTGACTCTGGGCACAAGGGCTTCGGTCGTTGTGGCACAGGGCTTAGTTGCCCCATGGCATGTGGGCTCTTCCTGGATTGGGGTGGAACCTGTGTCTCTTGCGTTGGCAGGTGGCTCCTTCACCATTGAGCCACCAGGAAAGCCCAGGCATGGACTTTAGATGGCATCTATCTCCCAACCCACTCGTTGTTGCTGTGGGCTGATACCGTGCTCGTTGGGGGTGGTCAGGAGAGAGCGAGGTCCAGTGGTACCAGTGCCTGGTACTTCCTGTGACCTGGCAACCTGGGGACATGAGGGAGCAGGACGTTGCTACGGGTAGGCAGCATGAGGATGCTCAGTGGAGATAATTCTCATGGACCTTGTGTCCCCGTCTTTGCATGGCTGTGTCTTGTCTGAGGATGTGTCTGTGTGCTTCTCCCTGGAAGAATGGAGGCTCCTTGCTGAGGCCCAGAGGCTCCTGTATGGGAATGTGATGCTGGAGATCTTGGCACTTTTAGCTTCCCTGGGTAAGGCCCTCACACCAACCCCATCTCCTTTTTCCTTTTCCCCAGGGTCCACCCTGTCCTTCCCACACTGCTTTCTTGCTGTGTCTCCTGGAGGAGATGCCAGGGCTGAGCTCTGTGGCATGTCCTCACTTCTTACTGAGCAGCCCCAAAGCCACACAAGCCAAGGTTTAAGGAATCACAAGGCATGGTTGGCCCAGTGGAGCTCATTAATTATAGTTGCTTTCTGGGCTGGTAAATCTGTCCAGAATTATGACTCCTCTGCGCCCGAGGTTCTGGCCCCTTGCTCCAGGTGACATTTTTCTGAAGCTCCATCCTATCAGAGTTTCAAGCACTCATATAGTCACTACTTAATGGAGACTCTTGGATGGTTCCTTCACGGTTCTTTTCATAATAATAATAATTATTATTATTATTTGGGGCATGCAGTGCAGCATGTGGGATCTTAGTTACCCCACCAGGAATCAAACCCAAGCCCCTGCATTGGAAGCTCAGAGTCTTAACCACTGGACCATCAGGGAAGTCCCAGTGATAATTATTATTTTTTAACGGGTAGTCTGTCACAAGATGGGTTGCCCTGAGCCTGTACTCACCTGTCCTGGGTTTCCCTTAGGAATTATACCCACCAGATCACACTTCATCATGTAGCTGGAGCAGAGGGAGGAGCCCTGGGTGCCTGCCCAGGTGGAGATGACTCCAGCCACAGAGAAAGAGCCTCATATGGGACGTGATGAGTGGACACAGAGAGGAGCGGGATGTCAAGGTTGGGTTCAAATACAGAAACATCAACGGTTCCTGCCAGTGTTTGATTTCACGTCCTATGTGGGTAGCTCCGCATTAAAAAAATCCACTTGCACTGCAGGAGACACAGGTTTAATCCCTGGGTTGGGAAGATTGCCAAGAGAGGAGCATGGCAACCCGCTCCAGTATTCTTGCCTGGGACGTTCCATGGACAGAGGAGCCTGGTGGGCTGTCGTCCATGGGGTCACAAAGAGTTGGACATGACTGAAGTGACTGGGCATGCACGCATGTGGCCACACAGCAAATCTACCTAGTCTTCCCCCTATTCTGGGCACTGTGACTGACTTCTAGTCTGACTGCTGGGCCCTAGCATCTACCTGGCACCCACGACTCCTCACTGCTCAGTCTGCATTTGTCTGCAGCACTGGCCTGCACTGCACGAGAGGTGCACATATGCGTCAGTCGTCTTTGAACACCAGCTGCTCACTTGTAACTGGAGTTTTCTGGACCTGGACATGCCTTTCTCCCTACCACTCACCTGCCCCAATGACCCACCTCCTCCTGGAAGCTGTTTGTTGAACCCTGTACTCATGTCCTTGCTGTCAGGAGACCTCCCCCACTCTGTGATGTTCAGAGGCCTCACACGGCACAGCAACCCCTTCCTCAGCCTGTCCCACCTCACGCTTCTGTGAATAGTCCCATGGACTTACCCTGGGTGTGTCAGACATGTTTATGGTGGGGTTGTCCCCTCCTGAAAGTCAGCGTGTGTCTCGTTGGGCACTCCGCTGGCTGCAGACCATTGCCATGCAGTGGAGGCTGAGGCTGCTTCCTCTGAGCAGACTGTTTCTTCAGAAGGAATGTCACCATTTAGGACTCCTGTGGCAGCTCAAAGACCCAGCCATATGACATGTCTGGCCCAGCATCAAAAGACATCTTTCATCCTACTGAACAACCAGGAGGGGAAAGCCAGGCAGAAGCCACACAAGTGTGAGGCCTATGGGAGACAGTTCTGCTTCAGTGCAGACCTCCTTCAGCACCAGAAACAGCACAGTGGAGAGAAATTCTTCAGGAAGGATGAGACCAAGGACTCATGTGATGGAGAAGATCTATGAACACGGTGAAGACAGAATGCACATGCCGGCCCCCTCTGACCCAAAGCCCTGGGTCTCTCGTGACAGAATGACGTCCCCACAAGAGCACTGGCTGTGGGGAGCCCTTAGAACTGAACAGAAGATTAACAAACGCAGTGAATGTGGGAAATCATTCACCTAGAAAGACACGCTTGCTCGACACCGGAGAATCTACACTGGAGAGAGACCTCATGAGTGCAGCATATGTGGGAAATTCTTCAGCCAAAGCTGTGACCTTTTGAAACATCAGACCATACACACCGGTGAAAGGCCTTACAAGTGCAATGAATGCAGGAAAATTTTCAGACAGGTCTCTGGCCTGCTTGAACACAGGTGAGTTCACACAGGAGAAAGGCTCTTTCAGTGCAGTAACTGCGGAAAAGTCTTAGCAGCAAGTCGAACCTCATTCAACACCAGGAGGTTCACACAGGAGCAAGGCCGTACATGTGCAGTGAGTGTGGGAAAGTGTTCAACTGCAAATACACACTGATTCTGCACCAGAGGACTCATACTGGAGAAGAAGCGTGAGAGTGCAGGGAACGTGGGCGATCTCTTAGCCAATGCTCCCCACTTACTGTGCACTTGAGATTTCCTGGCAGTGCCTGTGAGTACAGCAGACCTAGGAAAGCCTTTGTTGTTCTCTAGTCACTAAGTTGGGTCTGACTCTTGGCAACCCCATGGACCATGGAGTTTCCCAGACAAGAATATTGGAGTGGGTTGCTATATTCTCCTCCAGGGGATCTTCCCAACCCAGGGATCAAACCCATATCTACTGCATTGGAAGGCAGATTCTTTACCACTGAGCCACCAGGGAAGCAGGAAAGACCAAAGACCAAAGTTGGACCGTAAAGGCTCCTGAGTGCCAAAGAACTGATGCTCTCAAACTGTGGTGCTGGAGAAGACTCTTGAAAGTCCGGACTTCAAGGAGCTCAAACCAGTCAATCTGAAAGGAAATCAACCTTGAACATTTATTGAAAAGACATACTGAAGCTGAAACTCCAATACTTTGGCCACCTGATGTGAAGAGCCGACTCATTGGTAAAGATCCTGATTCTGGGAAAGACTGGGAGCAAGAGAAGAGGGTGGCAGAGGATGAGATGGTTGGACGGCATCAGGAACTCAGTGGACATGAATCTGAGCAAACTCTAGGAGACAGTGAAGGACAGAGCAGCCTGGCATGTTGCAGTCCATGGGTTCTCAAAGACTGAGTGACTGAGCAACAACAAACCTTATTAGCACAGGAAGGCCACACTGGACAATGGCTTTAGAGTGCGGGGAATATGCTGTCTCCTTGTTCACCCTGACAACTCCCCGGAGTGAAGGTCTGAGCATGGGCTCTGTGAGGGAGCCATGAGTCAGAAGTGACACCTCACACATACGGACACCCACGACAGGAAGGCTCCCGATGAGCGCCCCATGTGTGAGTCGCTTTCAGGAGCTGTGGTACACATTCTCCACTAAGTGTCTTTGCCGGTGGTAAAGGGCATCCTGCACGTGGGAGAAGTCCCCCAACGTGCGCCGGTTACAGGCAGGCAGGCCGACCTCTACCTCTCCCCAGCCCCTGGGAGGAGTCAGGAGTGGCCTCAGCGGCTCACAGGGGCCTTATTTTCACCCTTTTACTGGGTTCAGTATGGAAAGGATCAGCACATGTGTTCTCCAGAAAGCCTGCAGAGATTTACCTTCGGGATGTCTTGGTCTCATTAGGATTATAAAATACAGTCTCCAAGTCCCCCAGCCTTGGAACCATGAGCCCCACACCTGCTCATTTTTGTACAATAATAAAGTCCTTACTCTGAGCTACCTGTAATCTTGAGGGTTCTGTTCACTGTGTGGAGTCTGTTAAGGACACAGTTGTGTTCTATCAGTGTGGAAAGGTTAACATTTCATGAGAACCCTCAGATTTCTGTGCTTCAGAGAGTCCAGGATGATGGCAAAGAATAGCTGTTCACTTTTGGCCCAGTTTGCATTGCTATCAAGGCATTATAGGACTGACTGCTGGGCCCCATCAGATACATGTGGCCTCAATGCTAGCTTTATTGGTAAGTATGAAGAAAGCCAGATGGTCCCTTGTTCCTATAGAATGCTCTCAAGCATTAGTAAGAAGCAATTGGTCTCTGGTATCTGCCAAGGAGCCTGAGTCCAGAATTTGGGAGGCAGGTGTCACTAACTGGATGTCCTACAGGAACCATACTGGTTCAGAAACACTGAGTATGCGTACTAAGTAGTTGGAGAGACTACAGCACCCTGAGGGGTGTACTTGCTAAAGGTCCTCCTCAGATATTCCCATTCGATGGCTATACAGGATGAGAGGGTATAGAAATTGTCAGGACCTCCAGTGCTATGCTTCTTCTATGGCCGAGTTCACCTGCATGACAATCTATAAACCTTCTGTGAATTTGCTGAAACTCGATGAATCAGGTTTTTTTTCTTACTTTTTTTTAAAATCACACCATGCAACATGTGTGACCTTAGTTCTCTCACCAGGGATTGAACCCACACACCTGAAGTGGAAGCACAGTGTCTTAACTGCTGGACCTCCAGGGAAGTCCCTAGGCTTGCTGAATCAGGTCAAGTCCATTGCTGTGTAGGCAGGAAAATGGGGGCTGAGAGAATGAAAATCTAGGATTCCAGAGATACGGGTTTTGTGACTTACCCGGTGTTTTTGGTAACTCCTGTTGAAAGAGGTTTAATCAGTTGTCAGTTCGCTGCCCTGATTCCCAGGGTATGAGGAGATGGTGGAATAATCATACAGCTGCCAAACATAGGATTTAGTTTGTCCTTTCTGTTTTCTTAAGGTGGGTAGTGTCATTTATTCAAGAACTCACACCTAATGTAGTCACTTATTCTTTAAGTAATCACTCAGTGATGTCCAACAGTTTTTGACCTCATGGACTGTCACCTACCAGGCTCCTTTGTCCATGGAATTCTCAGGCGAAAATGACTGGAGTGACTATATTTCAGCATACCTGAAATTTTGCTGTATTGAGCATTTGTTTCATCTAAGATAAAATTTGTTTTAAAACGGAACCAAAACAGTTCTAGCTTTGTCTCTAGGGACTTCTAAATATCTGGCTTTGACATTTTGCTAAGATAAGAATAACAGGATTTATTATGTGTTGTTTAATGTTAAAAACACCAGGGCTTCCCTGGTGGCTCAGAGGTTAAAGCGTCTGCTTCTAATAAGGGAGACCTGGGTTCGATCCCTGGGTTGGGAAGATCCCCTGGAGAAGGAAATGGCAACCCACTCCAGTATTCTTGCCTGGAGAATCTCATGGACGGAGGAGCCTGGTGGGCTACAGTCCATAGGGTCGCAAAGAGTTGGACACGACTGAACGACTTAACTAATGTTAAAAAATCCTGTGACAGTGACTTCCCTGGCAGTCCAGTGGTTAAGACTCAATGCTTTCAATTTGGAGGTCACAGGTTTGATGCCTGGTTGGGGAACTAAGGCCCCACATGCCACACAGTGTGGCCTAAAATCCTGTGACAACACTAAGGTCCATTTGATTACTGATGGTAACGGTTAGGCAGTCTGGCTTGACTGTTACCAGAAAGGCATAAAAGTCCCTGCTGATATCTTCTGACTTGAGCCTTCCGAAAGCCAGGAGTCACCACCCAGATATCCATGGCTTAATCCGGAAGTGCGTCACAACGCTGTGTGGATAACAGTCTGGGAAACTGCCTGGAGGTCTCTGACCCCCAATGTAATTCTGCATTTTCTTTGTCTTTTTATATCATATGCTGTGCTCTTTTTTTATTCTTTGGCCATGCCAAAGGGCATGCAGAATCTTAGTTCTCCCATCAGTCGTTGAACCCACACACCTGCAGCGGAAGCCCAGAGTCGCTTTAATTGCTGGATCGCCTGGGAAGTCCCTCAGACAGAACTTCTAAGAGGCCTCTCAAGGCAAGGGAAGCCGAAAGGGACTGAAGTCAGACATCTACCTAAACAGTTGGATGAATTCCTCTGTTTGTTGTTCAGATGCTAAGTTGTGTCCCACTCGTTGTGACCCCATGGGCTGCAGCACGCCAGGCTCCCATGTCCTTCCCTATCTCCCTAGGTTTGCTAAAACTCATGTGCGTTGTCCGTGATGCTGTCTTTACAGCACTGGACTCTACTTTCACCACCAGTCACATCCACAGCTGAGCATCCTTTCCCCTTTGGCCCAGCCACTTGATTCTTTCTGGAGCTATTAGTAATTACCCTCCACTCTCCCCCAGTAGCATATTGGACACTTTCCGACCTGGCCGGGGGTGGGGGGCGTTAATCTTCCTCCTCCAGTTGACCAGATTTTGTCGGAACTCTTCACTATGACCCCTCTGTCTTGGGTGACCCTGCACTACATGGCTTGTAGCTATGTTGAGTTATGCAAGCCCTTCACCGCAACAAGGCTGTGACCCACGAAGGGGAACTCCTCTCTTGTCAAGGTAACCCATATCATGTGATTCCTGAACTTGCTAGAAGGTGGCGACACTTACCTGTGAATCCTGTCGGCCGCGTGCATAGGCGTGTGCTCTGTCGCTAAGTCGTGTCTCTTTGTATGGACTGTAGCCCGCCAGGCTCCTCAGTCCATGGGATTTCCCAGGCAAGAAGAGTAGAGTGGGTAGCCATTCCCACCTCCAGGGGATCTTCCTAACCCAGGGATCGAACCTGAGTCTTCTGCACTGCTGGTGGATTCTTCAGCATCTGAGCCACCAAGGCAGTAACCATAATGCCACGAGAATAAGAAGATTCACTAAGAGTTTCCAAATTCTGGCGGGATCAGCTAGAGAGAAAAGATTTATCAAGTTGCTTTAAATCACTGTTAGCTTAAAGGTAAACATTTCCTTTTACCTGGGAAATACAGATTAAAAGCCAGTAATACTTCAGACAAACCCATAAAATTATATCTGTGTTCATCAGTTCACTGGGTCCCATGTAACTAATCCTTGACCTTTTGGTAACAGTTTTATAAAGCCTTTAGGGCTTCCACTAGAATTTAATTTCTTACCAAGTTCAGTGGCATGATCTGAAAGTTATTGAAAATCTCGATACAGATGTGCACAGAATCAAGCCAAGGAGAAGACCACTGTCTACCAGCCAAAGAGAAAAGGCTCAGAAGGAACTGAAGCTGAAACAAGTTCAGATTTCTTGACTCTAAATCTGTGGGAAAAGAAATTTCTTTTGTTGAAGCCACCCAGTCTATGGTGCTTTGTTATAGCTGCTCTTGCAGATAAATACAACCAGTAGGACACATGTCTGGGCTTCATGGTCCTAATTTGTGGTCTCAGTACCAGAATATTTTGTGGGTTCAGAAGTCACCCTGTGACTTCACTGGTGGCTCAATGGTAAAGAACCCGTGGCCAGTGCAGGAAATGCGGGTTCGATTCCTGATCCAGGAAGATCCCACCCTCCTCAGAGCAGCTAAACCCTGTGCCACAGCTACTGAGCCTGGGCTCTAGAGCCCGTGCTCCGCAATGAGAGAAGCCACTGTAATAAGAAGCTCACACACAGCAGCTAGAGAGTAGCCTCTGCTCTCTACAACTGGAGCAATGCCCAAGCATCAAGGAAGACCTGGCCCAGCCAAAAATGAATAAGTTACTTTAAAAATCACGCAGAAGAGGGAGCAGCTGCCACAACCTCCAATGCTTTCAGAAGCACCATGAATGTTTTCCTTGTTCTGTTGACATCACATCGTGCTCAGGCTACTGAGTGGAATCTCCCCCTGATCCTGCAAAGGAATCACCTGCCCTGAAATACAGAATTCACTGGTAACACTAAGGGGTGGGGGGACCATAATTACTAATCCAGAAGGCTGGATTAATAGAGAGTAGAGGAGGCTTTAGCCATCCAAATGGAGTGTACCGCTTCTAAAAGTGTGTCCACAGGGCGTCCCTGGTGGCTCCGTGGTAAAGAATCTGCCGCCAGTGCAGGAGACATCGGTTTGATCCCTGGTCTGGGAAGATCTCACGTGCCTTGGAGCAATTAGGTCCAGGTGCGACGACTACTGAGCCTCTGTTCTCGAGCCCAGGAGCTGCAGCTACTGACCCCACACCTTAGAGCCCTCGGTCCACAACAAGGGAAGCCACTGTAGTGAGAAACCGGCACATGCACACCGAGACAGAGCGGAGACCACACAGCCCTGAAGGCCCAGCACAGCTGAAAATAAGCACCACTTTAAAATAAATTTAAAAAGAGCAAAACGCGTCCACAGATGTTCTGGTGACTATGGCTGTGCAAGATGATTGTGCACAGAAATTCTTCAACCTTCAGATCCATGGAAAGTGTGACAGAGGTCACTCGGAGATAAAATAATCTCACAAATTCTGGATTCCCGTAAGGCTCCTGCTGTGCAGGCAGGAAAACAAGAATAAAGAGAAGGGAGATCTCATGGTCCAGGTGTATGGAGTCCGTGGCCCAGTCCAGCCGGCATTCGTGTTGATACAGGTGAAAACACCCTTCATTGCTTCCAGCAAAGGACATGAGACTGACCTGGCTAGGAGGAGAGGTTATATAGAGTCAATCTTGGGTTACCAAAGCTCATTTTCTGAAAAGAGTGGGAGACTTAGGTTTCTATTTTGAACTACTTTTAAAGGACTGTTAAAATATAATTGATAGGAATGAAAGTGTGCATGTCTAAAATTTACAGTTTGAGAAGTTTTACCACACATGCGAACCCGTAGAACTATGATCATAATACCTGTCGCTTGCACATTTACCTCATGCACTTTTTAAAAAAAGACTTATTTTACTTTTGGCTGTGCTGGATCTCTGTTGCCACAGGAGGGCCTTCTTCAGTTTCAGAGAGTGGGGGCTACTCTCTAGTTGTGCACAGACTTCTCATTGCAGGAGTGTTTCTTACTGGGGAGCCCAGCATCTAGGCATGTGGGCTTCAGTAGTTGTGGTGCACGGGCTTAGTTGTGCTACGGCATGTGGTGTCTTCGCAGACCAGAGATCAAACCTGTGTCCCCTGCATTGGGAGGCAGATTCTTGACCCTTGAACCACCAGGGAAGCCCTACCTCATGGACTTTTATAATCTCTCTCCCTGCATTTTCTGACCCTCCCAGCAACCATCAACTTACTTTCTCTACAGCAGATTAGCTTGCATTTTCCTGATTTTTATTTGATTGGAATCATAAAGTGTTTCCTCTTTTTTCCCGTGAGTTCATCATGATGCTGTCTTGTTTCGAGAGTCATCAGTAAGCCTTATACTAGTAGTTCACTCGGAGAAGGCAACGGCACCCCACTCCAGTACTCTTGCCTGGAAACTCCCATGGACGGAGGAGCCTGGTGGGCTGCAGTCCATGGAGTCGCTAACAGTCGGACTCGACTGAGCGACTTCACTTTCACTTTTCACTTTCATACATTCGAGAAGGAAATGGCAACCCACTCCAGTGTTCTTGCCTGGAGACTCCTAGGGACAGCGGAGCCCAGTGGGCTGCCATCTGTGGGGTCGCACAGAGTCGGACACGACTGAAGCGACTTAGCAGCAGCAGCAGTAGTTCATTTTTTTTTTATTGCTGAGAACTGTTTCATTTTCTGGATATGCGTGCATGCTCAGTCGTGTCGAACTCTTTGCAACCCCATGGACTGCAGCCCGTCAGGCTCCTCTGTCCATGAGATTTCCCAGGCAAGGATACGTGAATGGGTCGTTTCTTTCTCCAGGGGGTCTTCCTACCCCAGGGATCAAAGCAGGCTCTCTTGCATTGGCAAGCAGATTCTTTACCACTGAGCCACCAGAGAAGGTTACATGTGTACGTTCAGTCTGCATTATTAACCATCACCATCTTCCATCCAAGTATTCAGTAATACCATAAATCTAGCACGTTTCCAAGGTATAATTTCTCTCACCAGAAAAATGGGCTGTGTTCAAAGAAGGAGCTGAAAAATTCTATCTGGGGTCCCGTGGATGTTTGGTAGAAAACTAAGTTTAGCATGTGCAGGAGGAGACTTTGCAAGGCTGGGCAGATATCAGCATCTGGGGCTGCGAGCTGTTTGGAGGTTCCGGAAGCCTCACCAGCTGGAAAGAAAATCCTGACCAGCCAGAGGCGAGAGCCCTCCCTGAACAGGTTTGAGGATCAGCAGAAACCCAGAGCGGCCTCACATTAGCAGCCATCTGTTGCTGGAACACATATGCAACCTCCCCAAAGGGACAGTGGGAAGAGGGTCGGGAGAGACTGGAGGGCTGCAAAGATCCCTCCAACACAGCCACAGTCCCTGCATTTTCCAGGTTCATTGTAAGGGCTTCTCACCCTCTGAACAGCTTTCTTCAGAGTTCTTTTCATCTACCCCTTTCTGTAATTACTGACTGATGGTCTCTAACAGGTAGCTACCCTCCATGGACCTCACCACCATTTGGGGCTGCTTTCCCAGACAACTCAATTGCTGGGCAGGGTCCCTGTGGGCCTCCTGGTCCATGGTGAGGTTCCTCAGGAGGGCCAGCACCCAGAGACACCCGGTGGAAGGTCCTGCAGGAGCCCAAGGAGAAGGTTCCCAGGGGAAAGTGATGAGGGCTTTCCCTCTGAGGCCCTCCTGCTCCCAGCCCCTGGACCACATCTGACTGGAGATCGCATCTGAGAGGGGACCTTCAGGAGGAAGGTGCGAGGCAGGCGGTGCGCAGAGTCAGGTTGAGTCTTTTGCTGGGTGGGAGAACAGGGGTGGCGTGGGGACCCAGGCGACACACAGGAGGGTCCGGGCACTGCCAAGGCGATTTATTAATAGGTAGGACCTTCCGAGCTAAGTTCTCCCTTCTTCTGGGTCGAATTTTCTACAGCACAGCACAAAGGCAATGCCCTGCCCAGAGTTCGGGCTCACTCTTGTCTGGGGACTCCCTCGAGAGTCTCAGCCCCGTCCTCGCCATCTGCGGACTCCTCCTCCGCCCTCCGCCCACCCGCGCGCCAAGAACTCTGGACCAGCCCACGTCGCTCCCAGCTTGGGCGCCTCTAGGCTGCGGTCTCTGCAAGTCAGGGCCAAGCGCCGCCGCAAGTGGGTAATCCATGATTCATGGTTAATGGAGAAAATTACAGTGCAGTCGGGTAATGAATGACTTTCCTGTACTAAGAAAAATACTGTGTGTAGGGACATGTTGAACACACACACATACAGCCATTCAGTTCAGTTCAGTTCAGTCGCTCAGTCGTGTCCGACTCTAGGACCCCATGAATTGCAGCACGCCAGGCCTCCCTGTCCATCACCAACTCCCAGAGTCCACCCAAACCCATGTCCATTGAGTCGGTGATGCCATTCAACCATCTCATCCTCTGTCGTCCCCTTCTCCTCCTGCCTTCAGTCTTTCCCAGCATCAGAGTCTTTTCAAATGAGTCAGTTCTCCGCATCAGGTGGCCAAAGCATTGAAGTTTCAGCTTCAACATCAGTCCTTCCAATGAACACTCAAGACTGATCTTTAGGATGGACTGATTGGATCTCCTTGCAGTCCAAGGGACTCTCAAGAGTCTTCTCCAACACCACAGTTCAAACGCACCAATTCTTTGGCGCTCAGCTTTCTTCACAGTCCAACTCTCACATCCATACATGACCACTGGAAAAACCATAGCCTTGACTAGACAGACCTTTGTTGGCAAAGAAATGTCTCTGCTTTCGAATATGCTACCTAGGTTGGTCATAGCTTTCCTACCAAGGAGTAAGCGTCTTAATTTCATGGCTGCAATCACCATCTGCAGTGATTTTGGAGCCAAAAAAAAAAAAAAAAAGTCTAACACTGTTACCACTGTTTCCCCATCTAATTCCCATGAAGTGATGGGACCAGATGCCATGATCTTAATTTTCTGAATGTTGAGCTTTAAGCCAACTTTTTCACTCTCCTCTTTCACTTTCATCAAGAGACTTTTCAGTTCCTCTTCACTTTCTGCCATAAGGGTGGTGTCATCTGCATATCTGAGGTTATTGATATTTCTCCTGCCAATCTTGATTCGAGCTTGTGCTTCTTCCAGCCCAGTGTTTCTCATGATGTACTCTGCATAGAAGTTAAATAAGCAGGGTGACAATATACAGCCTTGACGTACTCCTTTTCCTATTTGGAACCAGTCTGTTGTTCCGTGCCCAGTTCTAACTGTTGCTTCCTGATCTGCAGACAGGTTTCTCAAGAGGCAGGTCAGGTCGTCTGGTATTCCCATCTCTTTCAGAATTTTCCACAGTTTGTTGTGATCCACACAGTCAAAGGCTTTGGCATAGTCAATAAAGCAGAAGTAGATGTTTTTCTGGAACTCTCTTGCTTTTTCCATGATCCAGCGGATCTCTGGTTCCTCTGCCTTTAGTGCAGGACAAAAGATATTTTTTTGCAAACATTGTTTTCCTGTACCAAGTATAATGATTAGAGGTTTTTCACTTTCTATGGTTATAAAGGAGTAATAATCCAAACTCGACATTCTACATTTTATTTTATTTTTTCAATTGTGCAGCTGGGCATTCAGGATCCTAGGTTCCCAGCCAGCGATCAAACTCTTGTCTCCTGGGAATGAAAGCACAGAGTCTTAACCACTGCCAGGGAAATCCCTACACGTTAATTTTTTTAAATTTAATTGGAATATAATGACACCTCATTGTGGTTTCTTCTTTATGCCTTTAGCTCCAGATCTTTTCCGGTAGGTTGCAGTTCTTTTAATCCATAGTTGTTCAGCAGTTAGTTGTGACTTTGGTGTGTTCCTGAGAGGAGGTAAGTTCAAGGTCCTTCCATTTTTTCTTCAAATTAAGCTTTTTAAATTAAGATAACAAATGTGCACTAATAAACTTTTGCAACCACAGTTCTAAAATTCTGCAGCTATAGAAGAGGTTTGGGCTTCCCTGACGGCTCAGCGGTTAAAAAATATACCTGCAATGCAAGAGACCCAGAAGACCCAGGTTCGATCCGTGGGTGGAGAAGATCCCTTGGAAAAGGAAATGGTAACTCACTCCAGTATTCTTGCTCGAAAAATCTCATGGACAGAGGAAGCTGGCAGGCTACAATCCAAAGGGTTGCAGAGTCGGACAAGACTGAGGGAGTAAGCACAGAGTGGATTCACGCTACTGACAGCAAGCTCAGGCACCCTGGCCACAGGAAACAGTGTAAGAATGGAATTGTAGAAAGGAGGAGGCCCCCCTACAGGGCCCCAAGAGCGGGCTCTTGTCTAACACTCGGAAAAGAATTGTCCGAGGAGACACGTGCTGACCAAGCAAGAGATTTTATTGGGAAAGGGCACCCGGGTGGCGAGCAGCAGGGTAAGGGAACCCAGGAGAACTGCTCTGCCGCGTGGCTCGCAGTCTCGGGTTTTATGGTGATGGGATTAATTTCCGGGTAGTCTTTGGCCAATCATTATAATTCAGAGTCTTTCCTGGTGGTGCACTTATCGCTCAGCCAAGATGGATGCTAGCGAGAGGGATTCTGGGAAGTGGACGGACACGCGGTGTCTCCTTTAGCCCTTTCCCGAACTCTTCCGATTGGTGGTGGCTTATTAGTTCCGTATTCCTGATCAGGATCTCCTGTCATAAAACAACTCATGCAAATGGTTACTAAGGTGCCTGGCCAGGGTGGGAGGTTTCAATCAGTGTGCTTCCCCTAACAACTCCTCCCTGAGAGACTTCATACTCAAGATACTTCTTGGGAATTGGGGTGGAGGTCTCTTTCTTCTGTAATTTCTTCCTGCTGTGCATGGGTGTATACCTGCCTAGCAGAGCAGAAGTCTCTCTCTATAAGATCTAAGTCAAGGTTTTGTTTTGTCTTGTTTTGCCTGAAACCAGCATTCACCCTTGTAATAACAGCAATTTAGTTTGAAACTGTGGGCTCCTCTCAGAGATGGAATAGACAGGGGCCAAACAGGAGACCTAACAGGATGGTCGTCTCTGGTCCCCGGAATCAGAAGGCAACATTTGGGGCGAGGGTTGCAGGGTTTGTGACCCTTTTTGATTGGTTGGTGGTGAGGCAACAGAGCTGTGCTCCAGGAATCTTGTGTTCAGTCTGAAGTGACCATCCTCCACATGGGTGGGGGCGCAAAGACATTGTTATGCATATTTTTTTGAGTTGGAACCAGGACTCTGTCTTGAGGCCGAACCAACCTTTGATTGTTTCTCCTGTTTCTGTATCCCCTCCCTTCCCTGATTAGCAATTGTTTGAATCTACAACTTTGGAACTCAGGGAAGGTCAAGGATGCTGAATGAAGCCTATATCCTACAGATAAGCAGTGGAGAACACAGAACAGATCTCTACTCCAGAGCCCCACAGAGTTCTGCTGCTGCTGCTGCTGCTAAGTCGCTTCAGTCATGTCCGACTCTGTGCAACCCCATAGACAGCAGCCTGCCAGGCTCCTCCGTCCCTGGGATTCTCCAGGCAAGAACACTGGAGTGGGTTGCCATTTCCTTCTCCAATGCATGAAAGTGAAAGTGAAGTCGCTCAGTCGTGTTTGACTCTTAGCGACCCCATGGACTGCTCCTCCGTCCATGGGATTTTCCAGGCAAGAGTACTGGAGTGGGGTGCCATTGCCTTCTCCAACTGAGTTCTACTCAGTTTTAATTTAGGGAACCAGCAACTATGACTGTCATAACTTCCTGTCAAAATGGAGCATAGGACTGCCCCAGCTTGGAGTATAGACACTGAATTGGAAGTATCTCTGAGTTCCAAGTTCTAGATCTGAGTCTTGTAGGATTAAAATCTCAATCCCTTGGTCTGCCATTTTGGTGTAACAGACCCAATTAGAAGTAGTTGGAGGAGTGATAACTGGAATTTAGTAGACAAAATAAATCTCATTTCTTTTTAGAAGAATAGGCCTGAAACCCAGTCGGGACCTGGCACTCTGGGGAAACTCGTAGCCAGGTAGCCAGTTACCTAGTTTTATAAAAAGTAAGGTTGCAGTTACTAGCTTCCAGCAGACATTGTTTTGAGAATGGTGGCATTTAAGCCTGACACAACACAGAAAACTCAAGTGTTTAGCAATACAATGTCTAATTTGAAATTACACCCATAGTGTCACCTAGTTATTTCCCAGGATGTCTGAACCATAGCTACTCCATTTTGACTTTTAATTGAACCTTGTCCTGAAAAGATCTATCTGAAGGCCTATTCTGCCAGTTTTTCCCAGAGCACAGACTGCCTTATTCCTGATTTTCACCCTGAACTCCTTTCAGGGGCGCTGAAAGTCAGCAGTTGCAGTGGCCATGATTTAATCTTTGTAGATGTAGATGGCAAGTGTCAGTCTTCAGTTGGCAGAGCCCTTTTTTGCTCATAAACTTGACCATGATTTTGAGGAGGGCATTTCATGACCATTTTATCCCATGGTGCTGAGAATGTCCATTCTCAGGTTTGGCAAAGATTTTGTTGACAGGCCACTCAATGTGCTGTTACTGAACTAGGCCATAAAACAGTATCCAAAATTCTCTGGACCACCTGTCTTACCAGCCTCTTGGTCCAGGAAAACATTCCCTCTTGTTGCTTCTTCCCATATCTAGAGTTACACTGTTACCATCATCTATCTCATATGGGACTATATATTATTTTATTAGAGGCCTCACACACACATTTGACAGTGTAAGAAACAGCAATTTTGTAAAACAGGTGAAATACAAATAACATAGCTAGCAGTATTAGTAAAGTCACAAGTAAGACTTAAGTTAAGAGCTTCCATTAGATGTAGCCCAGTATATCTCAGGTCATCTGACTTAGTCGGCTCTATAGAATCTTTATCTTCCAGGGAAATTATATATTGGCACCGTCTATAAGGCACATAACCCAGTTTTCTAATGTTACTAGACTGATTGTTCTTAGTATGATTTAACTGTTTCCAACACAGAGGAGACTTTAAACCTAAATTCCCATAGCCTGGTGTTATCTATATAAATCCACCCCATAATTGTGGGAGATTTTTTCCTCTTTTGCTGAAACCTTTCTTTTTGCTCTGATTGAGCTTGAGTAATAGAAAAAAGCTCAAATTTATGGCCAGAGTCAGAGCAGGCATTATTAATTGGCCCTATGAGGGGATCCCATCTAGTAATATCACAGTGACCTGAATATGACTATATATATATATATATATTTTTTTTTTAAGTAAATTTTCTCAGGGCCAACCAGTTAGAGTCTTGTAGTAGAGAAATTTACCAAGGTAACCCAGAACTAGACACAGGTAATTGGCCACAAACCCAACAACTGAATTGATTTCTAAAACTAGCATAGAATCAGGCCTATGATAGAAAAGCATTTGATTTATATGCAAAGGTCTAAGAAGTAAAGAAAACATAAATGACCATACAAATCAGGCCCAGCATCTTGGGCAAGCTGTCTCCCTCCGATGTCGTCGTCTTCTCATCCTGCTGTAGTGTAGTTTCTCCTGCTTGAGCATTATTTTAAGGTGAGATCGGGTCAGCTGTCTTCTCTATAGACCAATCCAGTGTAGGGGCCTTTGGAAATGGGAATTACTCTAAGAGTTAACTTCCCTTCAGTTTCATTGTGCATGAGCTAGTTAAGAGTACCTGATAAAAAAGTCCTTCCAGCCAGGTTGGAGGGAGTCCCTTAAATTATGTGTTATTCCAGTCCTGGTTGCAGGTCATGAGGCATCTGATCTTCATCCAAAGATAGATTACTGAGATAAGCTTCAGAAACAAACTTTAAGAATTCAATTAAATTTCACATTAATATCACATATCTAAGAGATGAGTCTTACTGGATGCAGACCTCCATTAACAAATTGGGATTTAACATTTTCTGAAATATCTTTTTCTCCCTAAAGTTACCCTCATTTTTATCAAACATAACCAAAGTAAGGCTAGTTTGTTCGCAAAATAAGTCTGTTCTCACTTACTTTGGTCTGATGATTTATATAACCATAATTGATTATAGAATTTTTATTTTGTTGAAACATTTATAGAGTCTCACTGAACTTTTAAAATAAACCAGGGCTGGGAAACTCACACCAAAGGCTTATCACAGATTTTGCCTAACAAATCTAGGTGAATTCTTCCCTTTTTCAGGTCTCAAACATTTCTTGAGATTTTTGTACCTGTGAGATAACCTTCCTAACTCATTTGATAAACTTACTAGAAACCTAAGAATTTCCAATTTTTGGAGGAGTCAGAGAGAAAATATAATTGTTTTGTTTATAACGTTTAATTTTACCAAAGTATTGCCATAATTAGTTTGAGAGGAAGGTTTTCCCTACTCCCTGAAAACATAAGATTCAAACCCATAATTTTTCAGAGAGAAACCATAAAAGTTGTAAGCTTATTCGCTGGTTCATTGAGTCCTTCTGTTAACTTTTGTGAAGTCAGGTTTTCCATTAGAATACCAGGACATATCAGAATGTTAAGAACTCCATATAATTTCTAGGATATCTGTATTAGTAATTTTACCATACATTATAACATGAGTGGATGTATTACTCATTTGATAATCTTTTCCATGTAATTTAACCAACCAAATAAACACAGTTTAATATCTCTCTTTGGGATGTTTCAGGGGCCCTCTGAAGCACCCAAAAGTTAGCTAGAGGTCAAAAAAACTTCAAAAGAATTCTATTTAGGAAGTTTTATCAAACTGATCAATTAAAAGGGTTTAGAACATTTGGTCACATTTAGTCAATGTTGATGGGTGTATCACTTAGCCTGTTGATATGTCACAATAGGCCTGAATACCAAGGCTGAAGGTCTAGTGAAAGTCAGCTCCACCGTCTTGGACCTAGTTGGCTCTAACCAGTTTTCTTATGGCTGTATCATTTCTAACAAAATCCATTTATCTAACTAATTGTAATCCAATTTTAGAAAATCCTGATCACGCATAACTCTTTTTAGTATTTTTTCATACCTTTTTCTTTCTTTCTTTCTTTTTTTTTTTTTTTGCTGAAAACACACTTCCTACTTTCCTTTAGCAACCAGGAACTAACTTTTATATTAGCATTTTATAGATGGGTGAGCATAAATACCAGCGATAATTTCTAAAACCCTTGCTTTCTTAGAATATTTTAGGAAGGCGCTAAACATTATTCATGTATAGTCCCAAATCTCTTTAGTTTCACTGTAAAAGGAAATTAGTGTTTAGTAGTAAATGTTTCAAAATCTTATTTTATTTGGAAATGACCTAACTATTCAATAGACTTCCAACACTTTGCACACTTGGCACAACCCTTAGAAATTTAAGTTACACCAATCTGGAGAGACTATTTTAGACAGGTATTTCTAAAGAATAATTATTCTTAATAGAGTTTATATAAAAGCTCATAACTCATTTACATTTTTTAGAAGTTTCTTCACTCGAGGTAATTTCCTTGTTGACAAACTTGTAACAGATATAATATAATATGGCTGGGTGGCATCACGGACTCGATGGATGCGAGTCTGAGTGAACTCTGGGAGATGGTGATGGACAGGGAGGCCTGGCGTGCTGTGATTCATGGGGTTGCAAAGAGTCGGACACGACTGAGCGACTGAACTGAACTGAACTGAAACCTAGGTACAATGAAAATATTCTACTTAATGTTAATTACTCTAAGACATGTCTATATTAGATAGGTCAACAAACAAACATTAATATCAGGTATTTAATACTGACTATTTCCCAGTTTACATGAACCTGGAATTTATTGTTTAATTTAGAATTATTTTATTTGTAAGCGCTTACCTTTTTTTAAGCCACATAAATAGAGCTCATTTGCAAATTAACCTCAAGAATATTACCCAGAGACAAAGACATACCAAGACATATTTAGACACACACAGTGCAAGATCTAGCTTCATTTTCTAAGTTTAGTCATGAATTAGATATTACAATAGAAAATGTACTAGTTTATTTTTTAAAAGTTGAAATAAATAAAAAATTTAAAGTCTTTTTCCCCTTTTCCCTCAGTCTCAGGAGTTAGAGATGGTCTAGATAAGCGTTCCTGAGAGCCCTGGTCTCAAGGCACAGGGAAAGAAAATCAAGTTCTAACAAAATGGTGGCAGGTCTAAACCAAATGGTGGCCAGACAAAGCAAAATGGCCATCAAAAATCACAACACAGAACACAGAGTTAAAAGACACACACATAAACCTGGCAGTCCTCATCAGAAACTCCCTTAAATACAAGAATACAGTCTCTCAGAAAACCACCTATAGAGACATAGAACTTCAGATCCAAGTACTAACATCAAAGATTTCAAAGGGAGGAAAGGAAACCAGGTTGAAAGAAGAAGGGGGAGGAGGCGGGAGACAGGGGCAAAAGGGGTGGCCTTACAGATGTCTCCTGCCACCTACAGATACCCAGGCATTATGGGACTTTACCCTGGGCCTCCAGAGAAGGGAGGACTGGAACTCGGCCCTACCAGAAATCAGACCAGACCAGAACCAGAATTCGAGTTCTCTGCCAAGAGGAGGTGATCAGTCTCCAATCCTCAGCTCAGGCTGAGGGCCCTTCAACCAGATTCCTGCGTCCAGGACCAGGAGACTAGAAAAATGGGGAAGGATAGGAAGGGTTAAGGAGAGGAAAGAGAGAGGGAAGGGGAGAGAGGTCAATAAAGTCTCTTGTTCTTTACCTGTCAGGGCACTCTGGCCAGTTGTCCATATCAGGAGGAGACCAAAGACTAAAGGGTCCCAGTTGCGGCCACTGGGTCTGGTCCATTGACAGGCAAGTTGGCCCCCGAGTGCCCCGAGTAGTTAGGATGTCAGTCTCAGCGAAAAAGAATCCCCGCCAGGGTCACCATTTGTTGCAGGAAGGCGGACCCCTTCCAGGGCCTGAAACTGGGCTCTTGTCTAACATTCAGAAAAGAATTGTCCGAGGAGACACATGTGCTGACAAAGCAAGAGATTTTATTGGGAAGGGGCACCTGGGTAGAGAGCAGTAGGGTAAGGGAACCCAGGAGAACTGCTCTGCCACGTGGCTCGCAGTCTCAGGTTTTATGGTGATGGGATTAGTTTCTGGGTGGTCTTTGGCCAATCACCCTAATTCAGAGTCTTTCCTGGTGGTGCACGCATTGCTCAGCCAAGATGGATGCTAGCGAGAGGGATTCTGGGAAGTGGACAGACACACAGTGTCTCCTTTAGACCTTTCCCGAACTCTTCCGGGTGGTGGTGGCTTATTAGTTCCATATTCCTTATCAGTGTCTCCAGTCATAAATTAACTCATGCAAATGGTTACTATGGTGCCTGGCCAGGGTGGGCGGTTTCGATCAGTGTGCTTCCCCTGACATATGTATGGCTGAGTCCCTTCACTGTTCACCTGAAACTACCACAACATTGTTAATCAGTTACACCCTAAAACAAAATAAAAAGTTTAAAGTTTGCAAAAAGAAATAATTTTCTGGTTGTTACCAATGAGGTAGTATGTCACATGAGGCCCTCTCCATCCCCCTCAAAGGAAGACGAGGTAATCTCACACCTAGACCCCTTCCATTCTCCATAGGTAGGTTATCTAAGCCTGAAAGCATCCTATTTATTAATGAATTCCTTTTCCTACTTTAAAAAACTTTTTCCTCTCTGTAGCCTTCAGAGTTCCCCGTTGCTCGCTACGAGGGTTGATGCTTAATTTGTGAATCAATCAATAAAGACAATTAAACTTTTAAAATTTACCCAGTTGATTTTTTTTTTTTTCTTGCCAGTTGGGACCTGAAAGGGATCTTTTCTATTGTTCCTAGTGATTCACACTGAAACTCACAAAAGTGACTCTAATGCTTCAGGCTACAAACATTTGAGAGCAATAACCAATTTTCTAGCAACCCATAGACTCATTTATGCCTGAATGGCTCTATTGAATCATGTCCCTCATACCTCAGTTGTGGATTGAAGCAGAAGACACAACCTAAAAGTTGCAAGTTGTTCTATTCAGGGATGTTACTCAGAATTTTAACTCTAGTAACAATGTCTCACACAGCTCTGAGGAACTGCTCCATAGAGTTAAGGGAAAAGCTGGGATATAGAGAAGGTGGTTTTTTTTTTTTTTTTTTTTTGCTGGAAAAAACAGGCAGTTGACCATTAGAGGATCACTGATAATCACAAAGAACAGGCAACTCAAGTTGATGATTTTAGTGCTTTTCTTCAGTGTTTGAGAGGATGCAAGAATCTGGGCTTCTTAACAGTAGTCCTTAGATATGCATCTGAACTATTAAGGGTCATTGTCCCAGGCACAGAATGCTTCCTGCCTGTCTGCATCCTGATTTCCCCTCCGGGAACACCTTTGGGGAACAGCAGCAGTGGCTGTGGCTTTGTTTCTTTTAGAACTGGTATGGGATCAGGAATGTGGGCAACGTTGTCTGCCCACAGTAACAGAGTTTGGAAAAGTCTAAAATAATAGACTTGCCCTCTGAGAGCAGGATGAGCTTGGGAGGAGTCTAAATTAATGTCTCTTCACGTCTTTAAGGAGTAAAGCTCCTCCCTCTGGGGAGGAGAACCATTTCCTCGCATTCTTCCGGCTAGCTGACAGGAAATGCTCTGGAAGTTAAGGATGGCAAACACCCTTTCATGGGGTCTCCAGAGCACCCAGACCACACGACCCGGAAGCGCCTAGGCAGAGCGACACCAGCGTTGAGCCAATGAGGGATGAGGATGAAGACTTTCCCCCAGTGAGTGTGCGTCAGGGGAGGGATTTCCGGTCTCATCGCCTAGCGCTCAATTTGCTTAGCGCATGCGTTGGAGCAGAGTACGCTACCGGGGAAACGTGGTGGGCCGTCGGGTATGGTGGTCCTCATGGAATGGTGAGGCGAGAAGGGGACACCCGCCGAGCCAGCCTGGTTGCCCCCCCTTTTTTTGGCGCCTCTCCTGTTGGCTCGCTGGTCGGGGACGGAAGGGTCCAAGAGGAGGCTCTGTCCCCGCTGCACTCGCCAGACCCGGGATAAGTACCGACACTCGCGTCCCTCTCAAGGCAGACTCCGATGGCTGCGGCGGTGCTGCGGGACCCACCTCAGGTAAACGCTCGTCCTCCCGGCCCTCACCGCCCTCGCCCCGCGCGTGCGTGCTAAGTCTCTTCAGTCGTGTCCGACTCTTTGCGACCATATGGACCGTAGCCGTCCATGTCCTCTGTCCATGGGATTCTCCAAGCAGTACTACTGGAGGGGGTTATCATGCCCCTACTCCCGGGACCCGACTCAGGGATCGAACCCGCGTCTCCTGTGTCTCTTGCACTGGCAGGCAGGTTCTTTTTGGCGGGGGGTGGGGGGTTAGGGAGCGGGGTGGTGGTTCCCTGATACATAAGTCGTGCATCAGTTCTAGGGAACGAATGGAGAAGGGACACTTGTTCTTCAGGAATTTAGTGGGGAGGAAGGAGGCAAGTGTGTACAGGCGTATGCCACTCAAATAGATAATTTCAGGGTAATTTTGTTAATAACTATAGATATAAAGATTGTTATAATAGCACTGAAAAAGGACATTGTTTTAAAAGTTCAGGTCAGTTGTTTTGAGTCAGGTTTTGAAAAATAAGAAGTATTTTGCCGAGTGAAGTAAGAGAGAAAATACATCCTGAGCAGAGGGACTAGAATATGTAAATAGCAATGATAGTAATAAAGGTCACAAACATAACAGTAAACACACAGTGCCTACCAAGAACTGTTTTAAACCCTCAGTATATGTTATTTAATCTTAATAGTAATCATGTGAAGTAGGTGATAATTCTTTTATAGAGAAGGAAACTAGCACAGAGGTAGTAACACGTTGTAGAGACTCATAGCTGGTGTACAGTACCCTAGAATCCCAAGCAGTTTGCCTCTTACTCCATGATGTTCTAAGGAACGAAAGCAAGAGGCTATATTTAATACATTTTTTTTTTCAGTTCCAAGCTTCAGACATAGAAAAGGCTTTCTGAATTATAACACATTTAATTTTATTTATTTATTTATTTTAATCGGAGGCTAATTACTTTATAATATTGTAACGGTTTTTGCCATACATTCACATGAATCAGCCAGGGTGTACCCCCCTCTCCCTCCTCCCTCCCCATCCTATCCTTCAGGTCATCCCAGTGCACCAGCCCTGAGCAGGGGGATTCTTTACCACTGTCGCCGCCTTGGGAAGCCCACGCTGCACCAGACACTTAAGTCAGGGGCCCATGCTCACTTGCCCGCAGCTCAGGCCCCGGGATTCAGGATGGTGAGGCGGTCGTCAGGTCGTTTCTGACCGCGTGGTGGAGAGTGGGAGAGCATGACAGACGGAGGGACCGTGAAATGCAGAGGCTTGTAGGTTGGACTAGCCGGAACCCCGGTACAACTTCTCTGTTTTCCTTTAGAAGCCAGATGCGGTGGGTCCAGAGTCAGGCCTGCAATGTTGCTGCCTGAGAAGTTGGCAGCAAGACTAAATTTGTTGGCAGTTTGTTATACAAGTAATGAGATGTTTGAATCGCAGGTAGGAGGTAGTTTTACCGAAATCTAAAGACGCTCCAACTAGTTGCAGAGACCAGAACAGACTAATAGAAGTACGGGGGGAGGGGCAGCAGGAGGCATGGGATGATTAATTGTGGTAGCCTAATTGATTATTCATGGACCAGAGGGACTGCGCTCGATGTCTCAGGAATTCTGGATCCATTTTTGGAGATGGGCCAAGCCAAATTGTGGGTCTCGGTGACAGAAAGGAAGTAGCGAGTGATGACCCTTAGGGTTTTGGCGCTAGTAGATGAAGGGATGGAAGAAGGCCCGTCAACTGGATGGGGACCTTAGCAGCAGATTAATTTTCCTTGGATATATTATGTTTGTTTTTGCTCTGTTAAGAGTCTGAGATGTTTCAGAGAAGACTGAGTGTAGGCAACGAGTGGGCAATTGACTGAGCAGGTCTGGAAAACTGGGAAGGTGTTCAGGAATGGAAATTTTCAAAAGTGATGACTGTTGTGTGGAGCAGCGTGGAGCCATGGATCACAGTTAGGAGGGGAATGCAGGTTATAGTAGGCATGTTAGTAGGTCAGAAAGACGTGTGTGCCCTGAGGAGTGATTCTTTTGCTCAGGGCCTGGATATGTTTGTGGGGATTGCAAACCCAAGTGAGGTAGAGAAGTGGCAGTGGGAACCGTGTAAGAGAGGTCAACCTGGCAGGTGGCCAAGGGTTGTGTGAGATGAATGGAGGAAAAATGGCTGAGGAGACCCAGGAGTAATTGAGACAAGAAGGCAGTGAGGCTGGGGCTACTGCTTGTTTAGTACTATATGGCTTCTTCAGGATTTTGTGATGAATTTTTATGAGATCTGGGATGTTTTAGTCTTGCTAGTGGATAAGGTCTGGGGCAGATGTCATTTATGAGTCACTATGTCTGGCTTAAAACTCAACATTCAGAAAACTAAGATCATGGCATCCAGTCCCATCACTTCATGCCAAATAGATGGGGAAACGATGGAAACAGTGACAGACTTTATTTTCTTGGACTCCAAAATCACTGCAGATGGTGACTGCAACCATGAAATTAAAAGATGCTTGCTCCTTGGAAGAAAAGCTATGACCTACCTAGACAGCATATTAAAAAGCAGTGACAATATTTTGCCAACAAAGGTCAATCTAATCAAGCCTGTGGTTTTTCCAGTAGTCATGTATGGATGTGAGAGTTGGAGTATAAAGAAAGCTGAGCAGTGATGAACTGATGCTTTTGAACTGTGGTGTTGGAGAAGACTCTTGAGAGTCCCTTGGACTGCAAGGAGATCAAACCAGTCAATCCTAAAATAAATCAGTCCTGACTATTGGAAGGACTGATACTGAAATTCCAATACTTCGGCCACCTGATGTGAAGAACTGACTGACTGGAAAAGACCCTGATGCTGGAAAAGATTGAAGGTGGGAGGAGAAGGGGATGACAGGATGAGATGGTTGAATGGCATCACCAACTCAAAGGACATGAGTTTGAGTCCATTCTGGGAGTTGGTGATGGACGGTAAAGCCTGGCGGCTGTAGTCCATGAGGTCGTGAAGAGCTGGACACGACTGAACGACTGGACTGAACTGAAGTGATGTCTTGTGGGGAGATTTTTAGGGCTGGGGTTTTTACAAAGGTTGAGTGGAGAGACAAGTGTTGTGGTTGAAAGGCAAAGCTGGCAGTAAAGAAGTTGAAGAGAGTTGTGGGAATGTGAAATTCATGTCTGGTTTTAGGGTGGCAAATATGGAAGGAAGGACTGGTGGCAGGTGGCAAGATTGCAGACCAAGCCCAAAGTTAGATGGCATTTGTGTGCACCACCACCCCTTCTACCTAGTGGCTGCTGAGGGCTGAACACATTGGTTAATGGGCTGTGAGGAGACAGTGGCATCTGTTGCACCAGGGCCTGGCATCTTCTCTCATGTTGGGAGCTCTGGTGGCGAATATCTGAAATGGATTTGTATGGACATGGATTGTGGGTTCTCAGAGGGATAATGTTCAAGCTTTCATCTGTCCCCTTCATGACAGGGCGGTGTGACCTTCCCAGATGTTGCTGTGCGCTTCTCCCAGAGGGAGTGGAGGCTCCTTGATGAGACTCAGAGACGCCTGTATCTGGACGTGATGCTGGAGAACTACACACTTGTATCCTCACTGGGTAAGACTCAGCCTCCCCAGTGACCTGGGCTGAGCTCTGTATCCTGCCTCATCTCACCTTTCTGAAGGAGGTGCTCTGTCCTCACGTGGTATAGGTGTTGGCACTGCCCTCTTTTCTCTCCAACCCCAATCCTTGCTGTACTGAACTCTTAATAGGGCAAGCGATTTGGTTATACATATGTATGTATACATCCATGTGTTTTCAGTTCTTTTCCATTAAATCGTTTACTATAAGTTTATTGAATGTGGTTCCCTGTGCTATACAGTAAATCGTTTATTGTGTACATGGTAGTGTGCATCTGTTAATCCCATACTCCCAGTTTATCCCTCCCTCACTTCTGCTTTGGTAACTATGAGTTTGTTTTATCTGAGTCTGTGTCTATTTTGTATATAAAGTTCATTCGTACTATTTTTTTTAGATTCTTCATATAAGTGATATCACATATATATGTTTTTCTCTGACTTACTTCACTTAGTATGATAACTTCTAGGTTCATCCATGTTGCTGCAAATAGCATTATTTCATTCTTTTTATGACTAGTATGTAATCCTCACCCCCCCCCACCCCCCGCTCTTCCCCACCCCCCTCCCAGACACACCTCACACCTTGAGGCTTTGGGATCTTAGTTCTGTGACCAGGGATTGAACTTAGGCGCCAGCAGTGAAAGTGCCCAGTCCTAACTACGGGACCTCCAGGGAATTGGCTGTAATTACTTTTTGACCATTTTATTATAATATGCTTCAATGAAGTTTTTGATTGAGCCTCATGTATCTGGATGTGTACTTTTTTCTCTAGTTAGAAAATTTTCAATCATTGTTTCTTTAAATGTGCTTGCTACCCCTTTCTCTCTGTTTGCTCTTTCCAGGACTCTGAAAATACAAATAATGTTTTGCTTTATGTTTCATAATCCGTGTATGCTTTCTTCACTTCATCTTTCTCTCTTTTTTCTCCTCACTGGATAATTAAAACACCTGTTTTCAAGTTCCTAGATTTTTACTTTTGCTTACTAAAATTTGCCTGTTGATACTGTCTTCATTGCGCTGTATTTCATTGTATTCTTCAGCAGCAGAATTTCTGTGTGGGTCCATTTGTTCGTTCGCTTTCTTTTTTAAACACATTTTTATTTGGCGAGTTTTGGCTCTGTGGGTCTTTGTTGCAGTGAGCAGGGGCTGCTCTTCCTTGTGGAGTGTAGGTTTCTCCTTGCAGTGGTCTCTTTTCTTGTGGAGCACAGACTCTAGGACCGTGGGCTCGGTACTTGTGCAGGGGCTCAGTCGCTACGGGCCATGTAGAATCTTCCTGGACCGGGGATCTTTGGCAGGTGGACTCTTAGAAGACTGGCCCACCAGGGAAGCTCTTGTTTGTTTGTTTTGAATGAGTGTCATCATTGTATTACTAAGGTAAACATTACGCCCAACAGATGAAGGTAATTTTACCAACTCGGAATTTGTGCAAGTACATGAAATTTCCATTTTTATTGTATGGTTTTCTCAGACTAGTCAGACCATTTCTTATGTATATTCCAGTGTAACTGCTTTGGAATGATTTTCAATAGCCATAACATAAGAATGTACCAAGGACTTTCAATCTAAACAGAATTCCAAGTGACTGATTTTTAGTTAAACGAGGTAAGAAATATGGAGGCTCAACAGGGAGGGGATATTTGTATACATATGGCTAATTTACTTTGTTGTACAGCAGAAATTAACACAACATTGTGAAACAGTTATTCCCCCAAAAAAGACTGATAATATCATCAGATTATTGATACTATCCTTTTTCAACAGACATTCAAAACACAAAGACAGCACAAAAAGACAATAAAAGCTTAAGCCCATAGTCATAATTTTTTGACAGAAACTTAAGTATCTTTCCTGCAAATCACCTGGGTCTCCCATATTTCCATCTAGTTTTCATTAGTTAAAAATAGATGTCTAAGGGATATTCATTGCAAAGAAACAGAGGAAAACAATAGAATGGAAGACTAGAGATCTCTTCAGGAAAATTAGAGATACCAAGGGAATATTTCATGAAAAGATGGGGTCAATAAAGGACAGAAATGATACGGACCTAACAGAAGCAGAAGATATTAAGAACAGGTGGCAAGAATACACAGAAGAACTATACAAGAAAGATCTTCATGACCCAGATAACCACGATGGTGTGATCACTCACCTAGAGCCAGACATCCTGGAATGTGAAGTCCAGTAGGCCTTAGGAAGCATCACTATGAACAAAGCTAATGGAGGTAATGGAATTCCAGTTCAGCTATTTCAAATCTTGAAAGATGATGCTGTGAAAGTGCTGCATTCAATATGCCAACAAATCTGGAAAACAGCAATGGCCACAGGACTGGAAAGTCCGTTTTCATTCCAATCCCAAAGAAAGGCAATGCCAAGAATGTTCAAATTACTGCACAATTGCACTCAAGTCACAGGCTAGCAAAGTAATGCTCAAAATTCTCCAAGCAAGGCTTCAGCAGTACATGGACTTCCAGATGTTCAAGCTGGACTTAGGAAAGGCAGAGGAACCATAGATCAAATTGCCAACATCTGTTGGATCTTAGAAAAAGCTAGAGAATTCCAGAAAAAACATCTACTTTTGCTTTATTGACTATGCCAAAGCCTTTAACTGTGTGGATCACAACAAACTGGAAAATTCTTCAAGAGATGGGAACCCAGACCACCTTACCTGCCTCCTGAGAAATCTGTACGCAGGTCAAGAAGCAACAGTTAAAACTGGACATGGAACAACAGACTGATTCCAAATTGGAAAAGGAGCACATCAAGGCTGTATTCTGTCACTCTGCTTATTTAACTTCTATGCAGAGTACATCATGCAAAAGGCCAGGATGGATGAAATACAAGCTGGAATCAAGATTGCCGGGAGAAATATCAGTAACTTCAGATATGCAGATGATACCACCATTATGGCAGAAAGCGAAGAGGAACTGAGGAGCCTCTTTATAAAAGTAAAGAGGAAAGTGAAAAGGCTGGCTTAAAACTCAGCATTCAAAAAACAAAGATCATAGCATCAGGTCCCATCACTTTATGGTAAATAGATGGGGAAACTAGAAACAGTGACAAACTTTATTTTGGGGGGCTCCAAAATCACTGCAGATGGTAACTGCAGCCATGAAATTAAAAGACGCTTGCAAAGCTGTGACCAGCCTAGACAGCATATTAAAAAGCAGAGACCTTACTTTGCCAACAAAAGTGCGTCTAGTCAAAGCTATGGCTTTTCCAGTAGTCACATGTGGATGTGAGAGTTGGACCATAAGAAAAGCTGAGCACTGAAGAATGGATGCTTTTAAACTGTGGTTTTGAAGAAGACTCTTGAGAGTCCCTTGGGCTGCAAGGGGATCAAACCAGTCAATCCTAAGGGAAATCAGTCCTGAATATTCGTTGGAAGGACTGATGCTGAAGCTGAAGCTCCAATACTTTGGCCACCTGGTGCAAAGAACTGACTCACTGGAAAAGACCCTGATTCTGGAAAAGTTTGAAGGCAGGAGGAGAAGGGGATGACGGAGGATGGGATAGTTGGATGGCATCACCGACTCAATAGACACGAGTTTGAACAGGCTCCGGAGTTCATGATGGACAGGGAAGTCTGACATGCTGCAGCCTATGGGGTCACAGAGTCAGACACGACTGAGTGACTGAGCTGAGCTGAACTGAACTGAAGGTGTATACTTCATATATATACCACCTTGCTTCTCATAACTTTCATTATTCAAGTTTTTAATACCCATAGAAGTCCAAAGGTGTAAGAATACGTAAACTGTTCTGGTAATAGGTAAGAGCAGACTGTTAAAAGCGTAAGTTGTTTGTGCTATTTCAGCGTAGTAGAATGTCTTCTTTTGGAGACCAAGTAGAATAATTCTGCTAAAAGATCAGTGCAATAAAGACAGTCAATGTAGAAACAGCCTTTCCCATGTATTAGCTGACACTCTACTGATATTAAGAGGATATAGTTGTTCTGTGTCTGCGTGAAAGTGTTTGATTATAAATATGTGTAATGATCTTGTATTGTTCCATTTCTTATTTTAATATGTCTTCTTAGCTCCCTGTTATATCGTATTAAGAATCCCATCAGTGATGTGATAGGGATTTCCGACCTGTTCATTTATCAATTTATCTGTTGATTCTTCACATCTGAGTGCCTTTTTGGAGAGTGGGCATACCAGAACCTCCAGTATCACTGGTTGAAAGTGTGGGGTGATTCTTCAGTCCTGTTCCTGTCAGCCAACCTTCACGAGTTCAGTGAGTACTGGTATCGTTAGTCACTTAGTCATGTCCGATTCTTTACGATCCCATGAACTGTAGCCCACCAAGCTCCTCTGTCCATGGAATTCTCCAGGCAAGAATACTGGAGTGGGTTGCTGTTTCCTTCTCCATGGGGTCTTCCCAACCCAGGCACTGAACCCAGGTCTCTCACATTGGAGGCAGAATCTTTACTGACCGAGCCACCAGGGAAGACCTGTCTTTTCATTTTTGTCTCTTTGTTAAACAACTTGTTTTGTTTATGTATTGTTTACCTTAGTTTGTTGAATTGTTGCTTTGTTGTTGCTTCACTGAACTGTGGTCAAACTATTATTTTGAACTCTTTGACCCTTTGTAGGTCTCCATTTCCTTGGGTGTGGTTTCTGATAAATTATGGTATATTTCTGCATTGGTTTCATGTTTCTTTGATTTTTTGCGTGTTTCCTGTAGCCTTGCATTTCCTTATGCTTATTTGATGGTGTAGTCATTTCTTCTAGGCTTCACATTACAGTTTTTGATGTGGGAAGATCTCAATCTGTGGTGGGTTCAAGTTTGGGCTGTGGCCATTCTGGCTCTGTGGAAGGCCCAGCTATGTTGTTTTCTGTGCAGCTTCTTCACCTGAAGTCAGTGTCAATAAAGATAATCAAGATTCCTCAATCAGCAAGGTTGCGTGTGTCTGAAGTGGAGAGGGCTGCTAGGGAACTCCTGATCTCTTTTTCTCCCAGAGGACTTTGTCACCAAGGGGATCCTTCTTGGTGCACTATCGACTGTTGGGTACCTGATTGGTTGTAGTAGCACTGGTGTCTGAGGTGTGTGTATCTGTTGAGGATCCACAGACCTGGGGTATTGTATACAGGCACTTTTGGAGGGACAGTAGTTCTGGGGTCTGGGTGATTGGATAGCCGCAGCAACCTTGGCTTTGGTTTGAGATATGTGGCTGTGCAGGGAGCAGCCATGGAATTTGCCTGGCTGCACATGTAGACAGTGGCTGTGGTTCTGTCAAAGTGGCATGTCTATAGCAAAGTTTTTTCTAGTGCCTGAGACACAGGAGTACATGGTGTAGTGATGGAGTCAGGGTCTGGAACGCTGGCACAGGTTTAGGAGGTGTGGCAGCCCTGCTTCTGGGTCAGCACAACAGCTCCTGCTGAGGGTGTTGCCCAGTTCCTTCATACTCACCAGGGCATCCACTGTGACCATGAGTGTCAGATAACTCAGTGGCAAAAGTCCCAGTGTCCTCTAGAGCAGGCATCCGTGTCTTCTGCAGCAGAGGCCACTGGGACTGCAGTGGCCCCTGACCTGTAGCTGAGAGAACTAGCCCAGTGGCAGCCCAGCCCTCATTTCCTAGTCGTTTCCAGATGTTGCTTTTAAGACACTTTCCAGTGATCCATTCTGTGTGCTTCTTCCTTTTATTATGTTTCACTGTGGTGGCAGTGGTGGTGGTGTTCAACAGTTAGGTTGTGGACTGCAGCACTGCAAACTTGTGTCTTTCACTGTCTTCTGGAGTTTGCTCAGATTCATGTCCATTGAGCCAGTAATGCTTTCTAAGCATCTTATCTTCTGCTGCCCCTTTCTCCTTTTGCCTTCAATTTTCCCCATCATCAGGGTCTTTTCCAGTGAGTTGGCTCTTCAGGTGGCCAGAGTATTACAACTTCAGCTTTAGCATCAGTCCTTCCAATGAGTATCTAGGGTTGATTTCCTTTAGGACTGACTAGTTGGATCTTCTTGCAGTCCACAGTATTCTCCAACACAATTCAAAAGCATCAGTTCTTTGGCACTCAGCCTTCTTTATGGCTCAACTCTCACTTCCATACATGAATATAATAGTCAGTTCTTCACTGGACTCTTGTGTCTTCCAAGGCTGATTAATGTCCTTCATGGACAGCTGTTTATTTTTCACTGGTGGGGAAGGGTGGTATCCCCTATTCTACTATTTTATTGATGTCACTCTGCCTGTGCTCTTTCCTGGGTCTGCTGTAGTGCTGAGTTGCTCTGGAACACCACCAGCCTTTCCCTTTTTCTTTTTCTTCCTTCAGTGCTCCATGTACCCAGTAATTGCGGTTATGGCTTTCTTAGGGAAAGGAATCGTTTGTGCATGATGGGATGGACATAACTCTAGCCATAGCACGGTGAGCTCAGTGGGCCTGGTCCTGCTGAATTATAGCCGGGGAGACTGTGGCATCAGGGCATTGTTTAAAATATACCAGGAAACTGTCTTTGTTCAGTGAAAACTTTGGTACTATTGCCAGTGACCACACCCCGTTTCTACTTTTACTCCTCCACTGTTGACTTTTTGCTGACCTGTCATTTCTGTTACTTTGTCATTTCTGCTATGACTTCCAGCAGAGGGATCATCTCCACCTCTCTGGACTCAACATCTTACCTGTGTCTCCTACCACGCTTTCTCTGTTACTCTCTGAACTTTGCCCATCATGCATCATGCTGTGAGGTGTGAATATATGCTTAAATTGACCTTGAAAAGCAAATGGTTTGTGATTGTGTTTTTGTGGCCGTGATCACACCCTTCTACTGAGCTTCACATCAGTCGTAGAAAAGGTCCTACAGGAAGCTGTGGACAGAGAAACAAGCACTAGACCCTGCTGCTTTTCCTTGTGTCACACTCTACTTTTGTGTCCTTTTCTTGCTGAGGTCTCCACCAGTTTCAGACCCAGTAATGCACAGCAGCTGCTGCTTAAACTGATTTCCAACTCCCTAGTCTTAAAAAGTATCCCATTTCTTTCAAGGTCATTCTTACATGAAATGGCCATACATTTATGGTGAACTAGCTCCCTCCCTATGAAATCAACGTGCACTTCACTAGTGTTTCTTTGCATTCAGGTTGCTGCTGTGGAGCAGAAGGTGAGGAGACACCCTGTGAAAAAACTGCTCCTGTAGGAGTCTCATGGACTGGATCTCCCACAGCAGCTCCATTTTCTCAGAAGACGCATCCCTGTGAGAAGTGTAGTACAGTCTTGAGATACGTTTTCCACTTGGTGGAGCAGCAGGGAACACAATGCAGCCAAAAACTGCTGAGGTGTGGGGCGTGTGCAAAAAAATTTTATATGCCTTTGAGAAGCTGTGTACATGAGGCTTTATCTTTTAAGAGCCCCAGAGTCCATGTGTCAGGGAAGCCTCTTAATTCTAGGAAAATCCTGGCCAGCATGGGACATCTGCAGGCCACTTATACTGTGGAGAAGCTGAATACAGCCACCCAGTGCAGATCAACTTCACCAAGCAGAAGTCATCATACCTCCGGAAAGTGCGAGAAAGTCTTCAGCCCTAAACACACACTTGTTCAGGACTGGAGTGTCTACACTGAAAGGCCATGTTTTGTGTGCAGGGAATGTGGGAAAACATTCAGGTACAAATCAACGTTTATTATGCACCAGAGAGTTCATCCTGGGGAAAGACTTCATTTGTTTATCAAAAGTGGCAAATCTTTTAGACAAAACTCAACTGTCAATCAGGATAAAAAAATTTATACTCATTCAGGATCAGAGAAGTGCAGCAAATGTGGAAAATCCTTAAGCCACACATCAGTCCTCATTTCTCCCCAGAGATTGCACAATGGAGAGAATAGTTCTATGTGCAGTGACTGTGCAGAGTCTTTGTACCACAGCTTTGTGTTCATTGGACATAAGAGAGTATTTTCTGGAGAGCGTCCTTATAGGTGTAGTGACTGTGTGAAATCTTTTACATGTAGATCTGCCCTCATTTATCATACGAGCTCTCACACAGGAGAAAGACCTTATGAATGCAATGAATGTGGGAAATCTTTTACCACTAACTGCATCCTCCGATGTCATCAGAGATCTCACACTGGAGAAAAGCCTTATAAATGCATTGAATGTGGAAAATGCTTCACCTCTAACTTCAACCTCCATAATCATCAGAGATCTCACACAGGAGAAAAGCCTTATAAATGCTATGAATGTGAGAAATCTTTTACCTCTATCAATGCTTTCCAGTATCATCAGATATCTCACACTGAAGAAAAGCCTTATAAATGCAGTGAATGTGGAAAATGCTTCACCTCTAACTTCAACCTCCATGATCATCAGAGATCTCACACAGGAGAAAAGCCTTATAAATGCTATGAATGTGGGAAATCTTATACCTCTAACAGTGGTTTCCAGTATCATCGGATATCTCACACAGGACAAAAGCCTTATAAATGCTATGAATGTGGGAAATCTTTCACCTCTACCAGCGCTCTCCAATATCATAAGAGATCTCACACTGGAGAAAAGCCTTACAAATGCAGTGAATGTGGAAAATGCTTCACCTCTAACTTGAACCTCCGTAATCATCAGAGATCTCACACAGGAGAAAAGCCTTATAAATGCTATGAATGTGGGAAATCTTATACCTCTAACAACGGTTTCCAGTATCATCGGATATCTCACACAGGAGAAAAGCCTTATAAATGCAGTGAATGTGGGAAATCTTTCACCTCTACCAGCGCTCTCCAATATCATCAGAGATCTCACACTGGAGAAAGGCCTTACAAATGCAGTGAATGTGGGAAATCTTTTATGTCTAGATCCTCATTCATTTATCATAATAGAACTCACACAGGAGAAAGACCTTATGAGTGCAGTGAATGTGAGAGATCTTTTATCTCTAGGCCTTCCCTCAGATATCATCAGAGATCTCACCAAAGGCCTTATAAGTGCAATGAATGTGGGAAATCTTTTATTACTAGTTCCCATCTCCATCGTCATCAGAGAATTCACACTGAAGAAAGGCCTTATGCATGTGGTGAGTGTGGGAAATCTTTTATTACTCCTGCTGTTTTTCATTGCCATCAAAAAATTCATTCTAGTGAATGGCCGTATAGGTGCAGTGAGTGTGGGAAATCTTTTACCTCTAAATTCAACTTTCGTTATCATCAGGGGATTCATTCTGGAGACAGGTTTTATGTAAGGTGCAATGAATGCAAGAAAACATTTACTACTATCAGTTCTCTCCGTAATCATCAGAGAGTTCATTCTGGAGAAAGACCTCATGAGTGCAGTGAATGTGGGAAATCTTTCATGTCTAGGTCAGCCCTCAAGCGTCATCAGAAATCACATGCAAGTGAAAGGCCTTTTGAGTGTAGTGAATGTGGGAAATCCTTTATCTTTAGAAGTACCTTAATTAAACACCAGAGAGTTCACACAGGGAAAAGTGCTTGCGTGTGTACTGAGTGTGGGAAATCTTATAATAGTAAGTATAGGCTTATTGAACACCAGAGTATTCACAAAGGTGAAAGGCGTTATGAATGCAGGGAATGTGGAAAATCTTTTAACTTTAACTCTGCCTTGTACTATCATAAGAAAACTCACACTGGAGAAAAGCCTTACAAATGCATTGAATGTGGAAAATCTTTTATTACTAATTACCTCCTCCGTATACATCAGAGAGCCCACACTGGAGAAAAGCCTTTTGAGTGCAGTGAATGTGGGAAATCTTATACCCTTAGTTACCACCTTCGTTGTCATCTTAGAATTCATACTGGAGAAAGGCCTTACAAATGCACCAAATGTGGGAAATCTTTTACCACTGGTTACCAGCTCCGTATACATCTGAGAAGTCACACTGGAGAAAAGCCTTATGAGTGCAGTGAATGTGGAAGATCCTTTAGCAGCAAATCTGGCCTCCATTATCATCAGAGTGCTCACACTGGAGAAAGGCCTTATGAGTGTGGTGATTGTGGGAAAACCTTTGTCCAGAGATATCATCTCATTATACACCAGAGAGCTCACACTGGAGAAAGGCCTTATGAGTGCACTGAATGTGGGAAATCTTTCACTCATGGCAGCAGCCTCTATTATCATCAGAGAGTTCACCGTGGAGAAAGGCCTTTTAAATGTAGTGAATGTGGGAAATCTTTTATTAACACCACTAAACTGCACTCTCATAAGAAAGCTCACACTGGAGAAAGGCCTTAGGAATGCACTAACTATAGGAAATCTTTTATGAACAAATCACTTTGAACATTTGAGAGTTTACCCTAGAGGAAGGCATAAATGTACAGGGAATGTGCAATTTCCTTGTTGAGTATGGGGACACTGGAGGAAATTGAGGGGCCATTGGTCTGAATTGAATCTCATTTCAAGTGTTTCTGAGAGCAGCATGAATCTTTATTCCTTATTCAGATTAGAGATTATAGGGTATTGAGGCACTATTGAAAGGTATGTATTCTCCAAGCCTAAAAGAACCGTGTTTCCTGATGTCCACAAATCTTTGAGCTAATCTCATTATTTGTATGACCACTGGGTCCAAGGGAAACCACAGTTGGTACAGAAACTCTGGTTTAATAGGGAGTGGGGGAAATTGCAGGCAACTTGGTGGAATGTGCCTCTCCTAAAAGTGCACCCTAATGTTTATATGACATTGACTTTACAGTATCAGTTTATATGCTGATTCTAGTGAATTTCACTCAAGGACCTTACTGCAGAGGCAGGAAAGGAAAAGGGGATGTGACTCTTGCGATCTAGGCAGCATTCCTGCTGACTCAGGCAGAAATGTACTTCATTGTCCCCATCTTCGCTACCACTGATAGAAGACTATCTCCAGAGGACATGAGGAGTGTGTTGGTGGGTTCAGCATACAGTTGCAGAACCTTTTTTTCCAAAAAGAGTAGGACATACAGGTTTGTTTTTTTTTTTTTTTTCATTTTGAGCCAATTTTTAAAGCTATATCAAAGTATAATTTACATTCACCAAACTGCAGCCATGAAGTCAGACCACTGCTTCTTGGCGGGAAACCAATGACAAATCTAAACGGTGTCCTGAAAAGCAGAGACATTACTCTGCCGACAAAGATGTGTATGGCCAAGGCTATGGTGTCCCCGGTGGTCACTTACGGTTGTGAGAGCTGGACCATAAAGAAGGCAGAATGGCAAGGAATTGATGACTTCAAAATGTGGTGCTAGAGAAGACTCCTGAAAGTCCTTTTCACAGCAAGGAGATCCAACCTTGAATATTCACTGGAAGGACTGATGCTGAAGCAAGTTTTCACCTAGGTATGAACCTCTTGATTCCTGATAATGCCGATATCTGTTAATGGTATGTTTACCTCTCCTTGCCCTTCCCACCTCTCCAATAACCATTGATGTACTTTCCCTTAGAATAGATAACATGTGCATTTTCTTGAATTTATCTGATTGGAGTCATAAACGGCTTACTATTTTTGTTTTCCTTTGTTTCATATTTCTTTCAGATTCATCCATGATATATACAAGTATCTCATCTCTTTAGTTTTTGATGAGTAGCATTCTTATATTTAGATGTACAACTGTTTATCCATTCATCTTTTTCTGAGCGTTTAGGTTATTTCTAGGTTTTCATTCTTGAAAATAAAGCTGCTGTAAACATTTGTGTTATTTCTTTATGTGGATGTATGTTCCTTTTATTGATAACTCAGGGGTGTGTCTGAGTCACTTTGGTAGATGAATTTTAACACCTGATGAAACTAAGAAACTCATTTAAAATGACTGTTCCCCTTTGCATTTCCATCTGCATTGTAGGAGTTCCAGTTTCTCAACTTCTGTACCAATCATTAATATCAGTCCTTTTAATAAGTGAGTCGAGCTGTCTCTGAGCTTTCAATTGGTTTTACTACATTTCCCTAGAGGTTCATGATTTTTGAGCATTTTTAATGTGCTGTTTACCAGCTGTATATCTTCTGTATAATTGCTGATCATATCATTTGCCTTTTTTAATATGTATCATCCCTGTTCCCATCACTTAAGTCTAGGCATTCAGCGAAACAATAAACCTAGCCCTGCTTTGTAGCTTTTGCAATTTTTAAAATTCTTAGGTTGTGAAAGTGGGATGTACTCAGGGAAGGAACTGATAAATTCTGCTCAGGTCCTCTGGGTGTTCAGTGGAAAACTAAACTTAGCATCCAGTTCCTTATGTTGTTTAGTCACTCAGTCGTGTCTGACTCTGAAACCCCATGAAGTGCAGCACGCTTCACCATCTCCTGATACGGGCTGCTTACGTTCTGAACGCTTTCTTCAAGGTTCTTGTCATCTTTCTCTGTTTGTAATTATTGACTCATGGCATCAGGTATTTCCCCTCTGTGAAGTTCACCACCACTTGGGGTGCTTTTTCAGAGACTCCAGTTGGTTGATGGGGCCACTGTGGGTCTCTCCATCCCGGTGAGACTTCTCAGGAAAACTAGAGCCCAGGAAGTTCCCCAATGGAACCTGATGTGGCCTTTTTGTCCAAGGCCCACATTGTCCAAACCACTGGCCATGTTTGATTGGAGGTGGCATCTCAGGAGAGGGAAAGCGGTGAGCCAGGTATGGCGCAGAGCAGGAGGTGGCAGGAAGGTAGTGGTGGTAATGGGGGCCCAGGGGAAACCTAGGTGTGGTGGCGCCCACCAAGGGAATTTAGGTAGGACCATTCAGGCTGAGTAACCAATTTTCTTGGGGTGAGGTTACCAGGGCTCATCCCTAAGGTGATGTGCTGCCGAAAGTCACAGATCCCTCTTGCCCTTGGAGGTTCCTGAGCAATGCAGGACAGTGAAGGCAGGATGCAGTCTTGTTGATCTGCTGACAGGCCCCATCTTGTGCCCAACATGTATGGTGTAAATGCCAAAGATCTCCTCGATGAGGCAAAAAAACAAGGCTTAGCCTCTGAGGCCACAATAAAGAGTTTCGGTCTTTGGAGCAAAGCGGAGACTCAATCTTTGTGTTGATTAGGTTGTCCAAGCTATATTATTAAGGGAGAAATTAATGTCAGACAAGAAAGCACAAATCAGAACTTTAGTACTAAGCAGGATAAATGGCAATAAAAAAACTACATGTAGGCATCAGTTTGAAACTCCAGGAAATCAAGGATTAAAGATTAAAAACTACATGTAGACATCATTTTGAAATTAAAGGAAATAAAATATTAAAAAGTCCTGAAATGACTTCTTGTGGTACAGTGGTTAACAATTCACCAATTTCAGATTGGGTGAAATTGGTCTTACAATGCAGGTGGCATGGGGTGGATTCCCTGGTCCTGGAAGAACCCATATGCCACGGGGCGACTAAGCCTGTTTTCCAGAACAAGAGAAACTAATGAGAAGTTCTCTCACCACAACTAGAGATCAGTCCCTGCTTGCTGTAACTTAGAGAAAGCACGAAGCAACAAAGACCGTCACCGCAGCCGCCACCTCAAAAAAAAAGTTCAGGGGGACTTCCCTGGTGGTCCAGTGTTTGGGAATCTGCCTGTCAATGCAGGGGACATGGGTTCTATCCCTGGTCCGGGAAGATTACACATGCCAGGGGCAGGTAAGTCCATGGGCCACAACTACTGAAGCCTGAACGCTTTAGAGCTTGTGCTCTGCAACACAAGAAGCCGCCATAATGAGAACCCCTCCCACAGCAACTAGAGAGTAGCCCCCACTGGCTTCAACTAGAGAAAGCCTGTGTACAGTAACGAAGACCCACTGTAACCAATAAAAAATAATCTTCAAAAATTGTTCAGGGAAAGTAAAGCCTGTTAAAGACAATCAACTATACTCCAATGTAAAATAAAGAGTTTACAAAAATAAAGAGAAATAAAAACTAAGGGAATTTTTTTTTCCAGTAAGACTACCATCTTGGTTCATTTGGGGTGTTTTTACAACAAAATACCACAGCCTTAATTTTTTTTTTTTTTTAATGAACATTTCTTTCTCATTAAGTTGGAGGCTGTGAAGTACCAGATCAACATACCAGAATGGATGAGTTTTCTGATGGTAACCCACTTCCTGGATCTTAGTTGGTGCTTTCTTGCTGTGTCCACATGCGATAGAAAGAGTTAGGGGTCTCTCTGGAGCTTCTTATAAAGGCATTAATACCACTTCCGAGGACTCCATCACCCTATAACTGAAACATCTCTTAAAGACCCCACTCCTAATACTAGCACCTTTGGGACTGTTCTTTCCACACACAACTTTTGGAGGAAAAACTCAAACATTCAGACCATAGCATCTGCCTTGCAAGAAATGTGTGAATTTCATTAGAGATGAGCAAAATTCTATAGGTCAAAAAGTACAATTAAAGAAGAGCACTGAGGAAGGAATACAGGTAAAGTTATTTTTCTCGTTCTTAATTGATCTGATAACAATTTGAAATAGTAATACCAACAACACATTCTATTATGTATGCTTATGTGTATGCATATCCTGTATATGTATGCTTCTATGTAAGTAGAATTGTGTAGTCGCTCACTGTCCGACTCACTGGTCGGACTGCAATACGCCAAGCTTCCCTGTCCTTTACCATCTTCACCAGAGCTTGCTCAAACTTGTCCATTGAGTTGGTGATGCTATCCAATCATCTCATCCTCTGTCGTCCCTTTCTCCTCCTGCTATCAATCTTTTCTATCATCAGGGTCTTTTCTAATGAGTCAGCTTTCTGTATCAGGTGGCCAAACTATTGGAGTTTCAGCTTCAGCACCAGTCCTTCCAGTGAATATTCAGGACTGATTTCCTTTCGGGTGGACTGGTTGGATCTCTGCCGTCCAAGGGACTCTCAAGAGTTCTCCAACACCACAGTTCAAAAGCATCCATTCTTTGGCACTAGGCTTTCTTTATACTCCAACTCTGACATCCATACATGACTACTGGAAAAACAATTGCTTTGACTAGATGGACCTTTCTTGGCAAAGTAATGTCTCTGCTTTTTAATATGCTGTCTAGGTTGGTCATATCTTTTCTTCTAAGGAGTAAGCATTTAATTTCACAGCTGCAGTCACCATCTACAGTGACTTTGTGGAGTCCAAGAAAATAAAATCTGTCACTGTTTCCATTGTTTCCCCATCTATTTGCCATGAAGTGATGGGACCTGATGCCATGATCTTTGTTTTTTGAATGTTGAGTTTGAGGCCAGCTTTTCCAATCTCCTCTTTCCGGACTCGATGGACGTGAGTCTGAGTGAACTCCGGGAGATGGTGATGAACAGGGAGGCCTGGTGTGCTGCAATTCATGGGGTCGCAGAGAGTCGGACACGACTGAGCGACTGAATTGTACTGAACTTTCACCTATGTTAAAAAGCTCTTTAGTTCCTCTTTGCTTTCTGCCATAAGGGTGGTGTCATCTGCATAGCTGAGGTTATTGATATTTCTCCTTGCAATCTTGATTCCAGCTTGTGCTTCAATCCAGCCCAGCATTTTCCATGATGTACTCTGCATGGAGATTAGATAAGCAGGGTGACAATATTCAGCCTTGATGTGCTCCTTTCCCGATTTTGAACCAGTCTGTTCCATGTCTGGTTCTAGCTGTTGTTTCTTGACCTGCATACAGATTTCTCAGGAGGCAGGTAAGGTGGTCTAGTATTCCCATCTCTGTAAGAATTTTCCACAATTTGTTGTGATCCATACTGCCAAACCCTTTCGTGTAGTCAGTGAAGCAGAAGTTTAGATGTTTTTCTGGAATTCTCTTGCTTTTTCTATGATCCAACGGATGTTGGCAATTTGATCTCTGGTTCCTCTGCCTTTTCTAAATCCAGCTTGAACATCTGGAAGTTCTTGGTTCACACAGTGTTGAAGCCTGGCTTGGAGAATTTTCATCATTACTTTGCTAGCATGAGAAATGAATACAATTGTTCAGTAGTTGAACATTCTTTGGCACTGTCTTTCTCTGGGAGTGGGGATAAAAACTGACCTTTTCCAGCCCTGTGGCCACTGGTGAGTTTTCCATATTTATTGGCATATTGAGTGCAGCACTTTCACAGCATCATGTTTAAGGACTTGAAATAGCTCAGCTGGAATTCCTTCATCTCCACTAGCTTTGTTCGTAGTGATTCTTGGTAAGGCCTCCTTGACTTCACATTCCAAGATGTCTTGCTCTAGGTTAGTGATCACACCATCATGGTTATCTGGGTCATTAAGATCTTTTTTGTATGGTTCTTCGGTGTATTCTTGCTACCTCTTCTTAATATCTTCTTCTGTTAGGTCCATACATTTCTGTCCATTATTGTGCCCATCTCTGCATGAAATTTTCCCCTGGTAGCTGTCTATTCTTTCCCATTCTGTTGTTTTCCTCTATTTCTTTGCATCATTCACTTAAGATTTTCTTATCTCTCCTTGCTATTCTTTGGAACTCTGCATTCAAATGGGTATATCTTTCCTTTACTCCTTTGCCTTTCACATCTCTTCTTTTCTCAGCTATTTTTAAGGCCTCCTCAGACAACCATTTTGCCTTTTTGCATTTCTTTTTCTTGGGTATGGTTTTGATCACTGCCTCCTATACAGTGTTACAAACCTCCCTCCATAGTTCTTCAGGCACTCTATCAGATCTAATCCCTTCAATCTATTTGTCACTTACACTGTATAATCACAAAGGATTTGATTATAAGTAGAATAAATGACAGTAATAATTCAAGGGACTAGAGGGAAGAACTGGGATTGTTGTGTTATGAGGTACACTATCTGTGAAATGGAGAATATTATTTGAAAGTAGACTTGGTTTACTTCAAACTCTAGTGTCCATGTGCTAAGATGCTTCAGTCATGTCTGAGTTTGCAACCCTATGGACAGAGGAGGCCCACCAGAGCAGGCCCACCAGGCTCCTCTGTCCATGGGATTTCTCAGGCAAGAAGACTGGAATGTATTGCCATGCCCTCCTCCAGGGGATCTTCCTGACCCAGGGGTCATACTCATGTCTTTTATATCTCCTGAATTTGCAGGCAGGTTCTTTATCAGTAGTACAAAGAAGTATAACCTGATATGCTAACAAGATAGAATGGAATCATAAAATAATGAAAACCACAAAAGCAGGAAAAGCATAGAAAACAAAAATTGGAATAAAGGGACTTCTTGGTAGCTCAGTGGTAAAGAATCTGTCTGCCAATGCAGGAGATCACGGGTCCAGGAGGATCCCGCATGCCACAGAGCAACTAAGCCTGTGTGCCACAACTCTTGAGCCTCTGCTGTAGAGCCCGGGAACCACAACTACTGACCCTATGCACTTCAACTACTTAAGCCTGTGCAACCTAGAGCCTGTGCACCACAGCAAGAGAAGCCACTGCAGTGAGAAGTCCACTCACTGCAACCAGAAAGTAGCCTCTGCTTGCCACTCGGTTCAGTTCAGTTCAGTTCAGTCGCTCAGTCGTGTCCAACTCTTTGCAACCCCATGAATCACAGCATGCCATGCCTCCCTGTCCATCACCAACTCCCGGAGTTCACTCAGACTCACGTCCATCGAGTCCGTGATGCCATCCAGCCATCTCATCCTCTGTCGTCCCCTTCTCCTGCCCCCAATCCCTCCCAGCATCAGAGTCTTTTCCAATGAGTCAGCTCTAAGGGACTCTCAAGAGTCTTCTCCAACACCACAGTTCAAACGCATCAATTCTTCGGCGCTCAGCCTTCTTCACAGTCCAACTCTCACATCCATACATAACCGCAGGAAAAACCGTAGCCTTGACTAGATGGACCTTAGTCAGCAAAGTAGTGTCTCTGCTTTTGAATATGCTCTCTAGGTTGGTCATAACTTTTCTTCCAAGGAGTAAGCGCCTTTTAATTTCATGGCTGCAATCACTATGTGCAGTGATTTTAGAGCCTAAAAAAATAAAGTCTGACACTGTTTCTACTGTTTCCCCATCTATTTCCCATTAAATGATGGGAACAGATGCTATGATCTTTGTTTTCTGAGAGTTGAGCTTTAAGCCAACTTTTTCACTCTCCTCTTTCACTGTCATCAAGAGGCTTTTTAGTTCCTCTTCACTTTCTGCCATAAGGGTGGTGTCATCTGCATATCTGAGGTTACTGATATTTCTCCCGGCAATCTTGATTCCAGCTTGTGTTTCTTCCAGTCCAGCGTTTCTCATGATGTACTCTGCATATAAGTGAAATAAGCAGGGTGACAATATACAGCCTTGACGTACTCCTTTTCCTATTTGGAACCAGTCTGTTGTTCCATGTCCACTTCTAACAGTTGCTTTCTCACCTGCATACAGATTTCTCAAGAGGCAGGTTAGGTGGCCTGATATTCCCATCTCTTTCAGAATTTTCCACAGTTTATTGTGATCCACACAGTCAAAGGCTTTGGCATACTCAATAGAGCAGAAATAGATGTTTTTCTGGAACTCTTTTGCTTTTTCCATGATCCAGCGGATGTTGGCAATTTGATCTCTGGTTCCTCTGCCTTTTCGAAAACCACCTTGAACATCAGGGAGTTCACAGTTCACATATTGCTGAAGTCTGGCTTGGAGAATTTGGAGCATTACTTTACTAGCATGTGAGATGAGTGCAATTGTGCGGTAGTTTGAGCATTCTTTGGCATTGCCTTTCTTCGGGATTGGAATGAAAACTGACCTTTTCCAGTCCTGTGGCCACTGCCGAGTTTTCCAAATTTGCTGGCATATTGAGTGCAGCACTTTCACAGCATCATCTTTCAGGATTTGAAATAGCTCAACTGGAGTTCCATCAACTCCACTAGCTTTGTTCGCAGTGATGCTTTCTAAGGCCCACTTGACTTCACATTCCAAGATGTCTGGCTCTAGATGAGTGATCACATCATCGTGATTATCTGGGTCGTGAAGATCTTTTTTGTACAGTTCTTCTGTGTATTCTTGCCACCTGTTCTTAATATCTTCTGCTTCTGTTAGGTCCATACCATTTCTGTCCTTAATCGAGCCCATCTTTGCATGAAACGTTCCCTTGGTATCTCTAATTTTCTTGAAGAGATCTCTAGTCTTTCACATTCTGTTGTTTTCCTCTATTTCTTTGCATTGATCGCTGAAGAAGGCTTTCTTATCTCTCCTTGCTATTCTTTGGAACTCTGCATTCAGATGCTTATATCTTTCCTTTTCTCCTTTGCTTTTCGCCTCTCTTCTTTTCACAGCTATTTGTAAGGCCTCACCAGACAGCCATTTTGCTTTTTTGTATTTCTTTTCCATGGGGATGGTCTTGATGCCTGTCTCCTGTACAATGTCATGAACCTCATTCCATAGTTCATCAGGCACTCTATCAGATCTAGACCCTTAAATCTATTTCTGACTTCCACTGTATAATCATAAGGGATTTGATTTAGGTCATACCTGAATGGTCTAGTGGTTTTCCCTACTTTCTTCAATTTAAGTCTGAATTTGCAAATAAGGAGTTCATGATCTGAGCCCCAGTCAGCCCTCGGTCTTGTTTTTGTTGACTATATAGAGCTTCTCCACCTTTGGCTGCAAAGAATATAATCAGTCTGATTTCGGTGTTGACCATCTGGTAATGTCCACGTATAGAGTCTTGTCTTGTGTTGTTGGAAGAGGGTGTTTGCTATGACCAGTGCATTTTCTTGGCAAAACTCTATTAGTCTTTGCCCTGCTTCATTCTGCATTCCAAGGCCAAATTTGCCTGTTACTCCAGGTGTTTCTTGACTTCCTACTTTTGCATTCCTGTCCCCTAGAATGAAAAGGACATCTTTTTGGGGTGTTAGTTCTAAAAGATCTTGTAGGTCTTCATAAAACCGTTCAACTTCAGCTTCTTCAGCGTTACTGGCTGGGGCATAGACTTGGATAACTGTGATATTGAATGGTTTGCCTTGGAGATGAACAGAGATCATTCTGTCGTTTTTGAGATTGCATCCAAGTACTGCATTTCGGACTCTTTTGTTGACCATGATGGCTACTCCATTTCTTCTGAGGGATTCCTGCCCGCAGTAGTAGATATAATGGTCTTCTGAGTTAAATTCACCCATTCCAGTCCATTTTAGTTTGCTGATTCCTAGAATGTCGACGTTCACTGTTGCCATCTCTTGTTTGACCACTTCCAATTTGCCTTGATTCATGGACCTGACATTCCAGGTTCCTATGCATCGGATCTTGCTTCTATCACCAGTCACATCCACAACTGGGTATTGTTTTTGCTTTGGCTCCATCCCTTCATTCTTTCTGGAGTTATTTCTCCACTGATCTCCAGTAGCATATTGGGCACCTACTGACCTGGGGAGTTCCTCTTTCAGTATCCTATCATTTTGCCTTTTCATACTGTTCATGGGGTTCCAAGGCAAGAATACTGAAGTGGCTTGCCATCCCCTTCTCCAGTGGACCACATTCATTCAGGCCTGTCCACCATGACCCGCCCATCTTCTGTTGCCCTGTAGGCATGGCTTGGTTTCACTGAGTTAGACAAGGCTGTGATCCTAGTGTGATTAGATTGACTAGTTTTCTGTGAGTATGGTTTGAGTTGAAGATATAGCTGTGACCTTTTCCTGGGAGAAGTGGGGTCTCCTTGATGAGACTCAAAATGCGTGTACCGTGATGTGATGCTGGAGAACTTGGCACTTATAACCTCCCTGGGTAAGAACCTCAAACCTTTCCTCGTGACCTGAGCTAGTGTCTGCACTTTCCTTTTCCCCAGAGACAAGCTTGTCCTTCTTGTGTCAGGACCACGGTCACTGGTTTTTTTCCCCAGTACTCTAAGTTGGTGCTGTGGTTGGTTGGGCTGAGGTATTTGTACTGCCATCCATTTTCCTTGAAGAGTCCCCACATCTGCTACCCTGCAGCCTCCCCTGGAAGGATCCAGGGTCAGGAATCTTCCATTCAGCCTAATATATCCCACCACACTTCCCTCTTCTTACTGGGTGACATCCAGATGCAAGTAATCTGTGCTCCTCAGGTTCTACTTCTTTCTTCTCATAAACATTTCCTTGTAACTGCCTTTGCTGGGAATTAATTCTCTGGTGTAGACCATGCACTTCTTGCAAGAACCTTTCCAAAGTTCTCTTAATAGTATTTAAATGTTTTCCTCTGGTTTATGATGTGATGAGTATGGGTCAACTGCTCCTATGTGGTGTCTTTCCCCTTGTATTTGCATCATCCAGGTCCCATACACTTGTTCATTTTGGAAGTGGAGTGGGGAGCTCTTATTTTTCCACAAGCTGGATATGAATTCCAACTCACCCAAGTAGGCTCAAAGGGCTGCTGTACAGTAGCACCCTATGGGAGTACATGATGCTAGTTCAAGTGATACCAGGAATTTGTTCCGTTTGACTTGAATTTTGATGGCTATTTCCAGTGACCACAACTTTTTCCCTCCATTCTTAATAGTGCTGACTTAATTCTGCATTGTGGTTCTTCTACTTGTAGTCCAACCTGTAGCTAATCCTTATATCTGTGAATTCCCTGTATCACCCATTTTCCTCCCTGCTTTATCTGTTCATTTTGTAACATTGGCCCATATATTTTCTATAATCAAATATATACCCATTCTTAAAATGTTCCTGACCAAAATCTACTTTTGCAGTCCTTTTTTCTCAGACCTGGAAATACTCATCTACATTGCAGTCATGTGTTACCAGCAGATACAGTCCTGCTGACAGTTGTTTGTAACTAATTTTTTTCCTTTTTTTTTTTTTCTTTGGTTAATGGCTGCGCTGGGTCTTCATTGTGAGACAGGGGCTTCTCTAGGTTGCAGCTCATGTGCTTGGTTGCCTGTGGCTTGTGGGATCTTAGTTTCCCAACTAGGGATCAAACCCATGTCCTCTGCGTTGGAACGCAGATTATTTACCACTTGACCACCAGGGAAGTCCCTGTAACTGATTTTTTAACTGTCATCAGTTAAGTAATTTTTCACCCTGCTTTTCTTCTCTTGACACATCACATGGTTATCTTTTTTCTCATGTGGTCTTCCCCCATCCTGTGGCCTTTATAGCCCAGTATTGCTCATGATAATGAGCATCATTATGATGATATTGATAATGTCATCAAGAAGCCAACTCCCTGTTCTTGTAAATAATCACACGGACTCATTCATGAGTTTGTCAGACACACACTGGTGTGTGGGCTCCCCCCTGCCCCACTAAAGTCAACATGTGCTTCACCAACATTTCTTGCTTTTAGGTTGCTGCCATGAAGTGGAGAACAAGAAGACTTCTTTTGAGCAAAATGTTTCTTTTCAAAGAATGTCAGGACTCCCAAGGCAGATCTATCCTCCAAAACGGCCCACCCCTGTGAACTATGTGTCCAAATATTGACAGACTTTCTGCACTTGGATGAATGTCAAGCAATACATTCAAAGCTGAAATTACATATGTCTAGGAAACGGTTGTATGTCAGCACAAAACTTCATCAGCATCAGAAGCAGTGCATCGGGGAGAAACTCTTCAGAAGAGATGTGGATAGAACTTCATTTGTGAAGAACTGCAAATTCCATGTGTCAGGAAAGTCATTAGTCTTCAGGGTGGTTGAGAAGGACTTCTTGACCAGGTCTCAATTTCTCCAGCAATGGGCTACTAACACCTGGAAGAGGTCAAACAGAACTGAGTGTGAGACAGCCTTTCAGAGGGGAAAAACTTATCCTAACTGGGGAGACGTTAGCAAGAAGTCACATCTCATTGTACACCAGAGAGTTCACACCAGGGAAAGGCCATATAAATGCAGTGAATGTGGGAAGTCATTTAGCCGAAACTCTGTGCTCTTTCAACATCAGAAAATCCACACTGGAGAAAGACCTTATGAGTGCAGTGAATGCGGGAAAACTTTTAATCAACGTTCTGCCCTTTGTTAGCATCAGAGACGTCACACTGGTTCAAGGCCTTATAAGTGCACTGATTGTGGGAAATCCTTTGCCGATAATTCCACCTTCATTAAACACAGGAGAATTCACACTGGAGAAAGGCCTTATGATTGCAGTAAATGTGGGAAAGCATTTTCCCAAAGGTCTTCACTCCTTCGACATTGGAGAGTTCACGCTGGAGAAAGGCCTTATGAATGTGGAGAGTGTGGAAAATCATTTAGGCAAAAGCCCAACCTTATACAACATTGGAGAAGTCACACTAGAGAAAGACCTTATAAGTGTGGGAAATTATTTAGCATCAAGTCCCATCTCATTGACCTCCAAAGAGTTCACACTAGAGAAAGGCCATATGAGTGTGGGGAATGTAAGAAATTCTTTAGCAAGAAGTCCTACCTCATTATACACCAGAGAGTTCACACCGGGGAAAGGCCATATAAATGCAATGAATGCGGGAAATCATTTAGTCAAAACTCTACGCTCCTTCAACACCAGAGAATCCACACTGGAGAAAGACCTTATGAGTGCAGTGAATGTGGAAAAACTTTTAATCAATGTTTTGTTCTTCATCAGCATGAGAGACTTCACACTGGTTCAAGGCCTTTGTAAGTGCACTGATTGTGGGAAATCCTTTGCTGATAATTCCACCTTCATTAAACACAGGAGAATTCACACTGGAGAAAGGCCTTATGAGTGCAGCAAACGTGGAAAAGCATTTTCCCAAAGTTCTTCACTCCTTCGACATCAGAGAGTTCACTGGAAAAAAAATCTTACAAGTAAAGGAAATTTGAGAAGCTGGTTAGCCCAAGCTGTTTTTCAAAATCAGAGAACTCACATTGGATCAAAGCCATGTAAGTGCCATGAATGTCAGAAATATTTTGCAAAAAGCTTCAGGTTCATTAAACACAGGTGTGTTCATACTGCAGAAAGACATTATATTGTAGGAAATGTTTGAATTCCTTTACCTACAACTCTAGTCTCATAGAACACTGTAATGTTCACACTGGATAATAGCCTTGTGGATATGACTAATGTGGGAAATTTTTTTTTAGCCAAAACTCTAGCCTCATTACATACTGGGGAGTTCACAGTCTTCACTTTTATGTCATTGAATACCACAAAGTTCAGAAAAAAGTGTTGTGCAGGGATGAATTTTTGGTCAGTGTAGCACTAGGGAGATCCCTTATGAGGGTGTTGTCTGTCTCTGTTGACCTCTTACATGCAATGAACCACTAATATTCCAGGTTTATGGGAGCTTCAGTGCATTTCTTAAGCTGCTCAGAGCCCTTACCAGATTCATGTCATTGCCAGTTCCATAGCAAAAGCCATTTCACCACTGTTGTGTGGCAGGTGTTCATGATGTACACTTTTGAACCACCCTGAGTCCAAGGAAGAACGTTTTGATGTTGTCCCATTTATGGGAGCCTTTGTAGTAAATCTGAGCTCTCATTCCTTTCTAATTCCTTTGATGGGTTACATCTCTGAGTTGACCAGTTTTTGTCTTAGACTACTCTGCTGGTGACTTGCAAACTGAGCCTACTTTTCTCAGTGTCTGTTGTGACTCCTGTGATGAGATTTTCCTCCCCTTCATGCCTCAAGCCCAGGAATAGTCTGCGTCCCATTGTACTGGTTTGTGTGAAAAATGAAGACCTTACTCTTTTTTTTTTCTTTTTTAACAGCTCAGCTTTTTATTGAATATGTTACTAAAGAGGTTTAGTCAAAAAGACCAAAGCCCATGTCATCATCAGATTCTCCAGATTCTTCTTTCTTTGCTTCTCCTTCCTTCTCAGCTGGGGCAGCAGTGATGGATGGGGCAAGACCGCCTGCTGGCGCAGCACCAGCTGCTGGGGCAGGTCCACCAGCCCCCACATTGCAGATGAGGCTCCCGACGTTGACATTGACCAAAGCCTTTGCAAACAAGCCTGGCCAGAACGGCTCAACATTTACCCTGGCTGCTTTTAATGACGGCACTGATTTTATCCTCCGTGACCTTGCAGAATGAGGGCAGAGGAGATGCAGGTGAGCTCTGAGATTGAGGCCATGGTGAGGGCAAATGCTAGGTGGGGGCTGCCAGGTGCGGTGCTAGTCACCAGATGAAGTGAGGGCCTCATCCCCAAATGGCCTTAGCTTCCTCGGAAGACCCAAGCACCTCAACAGCAGAGGAGGAGAAGGCAAGACCTTCCTCTTCAATCTTGGGATTTTATTCACTGCGGTGACTTGAAAACAGCTGGGTTCTAGCAGCAATCAGGGTTGAAAGGTTTTTTTGTGGTATTGCACACTCTACCTCAGAGGGAACGCTATGCTGTGAGAGTACCTCTCTCTAGTTTTGTCCTAGTTGCCATTGCTGCCCAGGGCCTCCAAGGAAAGACTGCAGGGATTTGTGGTTCTTATTTGTAGCCTGGATGCATTGGTATTTTGTTGGTTCAGATGTCAGTCTTTAGATGGGCCGTTGTGATACCTTTGCTGCTTCCTAAATCAAGAAAATTTTCCTGTTCACGGGGATCATGGATTGTGTCCACTTAGTAAGAGAAGTCTGTTCCCTAGGTCCTGCAGTGGGGCCATGTATCCACATACATAGAATTCCAGATAGTGGCGGCATAGGTTAGATTATACAGTCGTATAGGCAGGCGGAATCATCTGTTACAGGAACACTGGATTTGTAGGGAGGGGGAAAGGCTACCACAAGTGTGTGGAAATGTGTCTGTATTGAAGGGGTCTCCACAATATTCCAGGTACTACCTGTGAAGGATGAGCCAGTGCAGAAATCGTCATGGCATCCAGAACTATGTACCTTGTATAGGGAAGCTGTTGTGAGATGAAAAAATTCTCAGTGGTTTTGTAGTATCTATGTGATTTCACTTCAGATGTGTTGCTGTGCAGGAAAATGAAGATAGTGAGGATGTGCTGTCCCCACTGAATGCAATGTAAACCCTGCATTCCTGTTGAATTGGGGGGGAAGATTTCCTAGCAGTTCAGTAGTTAGGGCTTGGCACTTTCACTGCGGAGGGCTCAGGTTCAGTCTCTGCTACAAGCTGCAACCAAAAAAAATTAAATATTAAATTATTTTTTGAAGTTTCTGTTTTTTCCCTAACAAAAAAGATAGTGAAACAGCACAAACCTATGTTGGAATTTTATTTATTTTTTCAGTGATGTGACCTCTCTGGTATAAAACTAATTGTTTTTTTAATGTGGGAGTATTTCATAAACACTTTGTATACTGTACACAATGCAATAGCCATGTGCAGCATATACTTTTAAAGTTTAATCATTAATATTCTTGATCACTTAAAAATTTTTATTATAGTATGTGCCAATCTATGCTGTACAGCACAGTGACTCAGTTATATGCATATAGAGATTCTTTTTTTAAAATATTCTTTTCCACTATGATTTATCACACAGAGTTTTCAATATAGTTCCCTGACCTTGTTTCTTGATTAATTCTTAAATCTAGAAACTCAACATTTTCAAGCCATGATTTGCAGCTCTGAATACATAGGCTTTGAGTGTTCTCATTTGGTTGGCCATATTTATTTCCACAAGTCTAAGTAAATGTAGTCAAAATTCTATGTTATAAATTGATTTGAAATAGTTTTTGACTATGTGGTTATACAAGTATTCATTTTATACAGCATTTAGTTTGTTGTATTTCATTTTTCATTTTAGGTTATTGACATTTTAGCAACAAATAGATCTAAGAAGATACTCTTAACTAACATCTTTAAAGGAGGCATTGTTGGTCTAAGTTGCCTTTGGAAGCCTCATCACACCATGTATGGAAAGTGGTCCATTGGTTAATCAGAATTTTCTTTTGCTTGTGAATAAACAATACTGTAGGATCCACTTAGGGGGACTTCAGTTCAGTTCAGTTCAGTCGCTCAATCTGACTTCAGTTCAGATAAGTTCAGGTGTCAGACTCTTTGCAACCCCATGAATTGCAGCACACCAGGCCTCCCTGTCCATCACCAACTCCCGGAGTTCACTAAAACTCACGTCCATCGAGTCAGTGACGCCATCCAGCCATCTCATCCTCTGTCGTCCCCTTCTCCTGCTGCCCCCAATCCCTCCTAGCATCAGTCTCTTTTCCAATGAGTCAACTCTTCGCATGAGGTGGCCAAAGTACTGGAGTTTCAGCTTTAGCATCATTCCTTCCGAAGAACACCTAGGACTGATCTCCTTTAAAATGGACTGGTTGGATCTCTGCTGTTCAAGAGAGTCTCAAGAGTCTTCTCCAACACCACAGTTCAAAAGCATCAATTCTTTGGCGCTCAGCCTTCTTCACAGTCCAACTCTCACATCCACACATGACCACTGGAAAGGGCATAGACTTGACTAGACGGACCTTTGTTGGCAAAGTAATGGCTCTGCTTTTGAATATGCTCTCTAGGTTGGTCATAACTTTCCTTCCAAGGGGTAAGCGTCTTTTAATTCCATGGCTGCAGTCACCATCTGCAGTGATTTTGGAGCCCCCCAAAATAAAGTCGGACACTGTTTCCATTGTTTCCCCATCTATTTCCCATGAAGTGATGGGACCAGATGCCGTGATTTTCATTTTCTGAATGTTGAGCTTTAAGCCAACTTTTTCACTCTCCTCTTTCACTGTCATCAAGAGGCTTTTTAGTTCCTCTTCACTTTCTGCCATAAGGGTGGTGTCATCTGCATATCTGAGGTTATTGATATTTTTCCTGACAATCTTGATTCCAGCTTGTGCTTCTTCCAGGCCAGTGTTTCTCATGATGTACTCTGCAAATAAGTTAAATAAGCAGAGTGACAATATACAGCCTTGACATACTCCTTTTCATATTTGGACCCAGTCTGTTGATCCATGTCCAGTTCTAACTGTTGTTTCCTGACCTGCATATAAGTTTCTCAAGAGGCAGGTCAGGTGGTCTGGTATTCCTATCTCTTTCAGAATTTTCCACAGTTTATTGTGATACACACAGTCAAAGGCTTTGGCATAGTCAATAAAACAGAAATAGATGTTTTTTCTGGAACTGTTTTGCTTTTTTGATGATCCAGCTGGATATTGGCTATTTGATGTCTGGTTTCTCTGCGTTTTCTAAAACCAGCTTGAACATCTGGGGGACTTAGCTATAGATAATTTATGAATAAGTTAGAGCTTTCTCACTGGTGAAACCACCTAAATCCTGTGCCTTTTGTGTTACTTAAAGGGGCAGGATTTAGGTGGAAGTAGCTTGGTGTCCTTTGTGTGTGTGTGTGTCTGCTGAACCATGTGGCTTGCCAGATCGTAGTTCCTTGACCAGGGATCAAACCTGTGCCCCCTGCAGTGGAAGCACAGTCTTAACCACTGGACCACCAGGGAAATGCCACTCAGTTTCCCCTGAATTGGCAATTTCCACATGGAGGACCTCCATGTACATTCAGCATGGTTGTGTTCAAGTCTCTGGCATTGTCAAAGCCTTCCTAAATCCCAGGTTGGAAAAGAAAGTTTATTAGAACATTCATTTCTCTTCTGTGTGCACACAGTCCAGGCAACTTCTGACTGAGACAAGAAAAGCAACATTGGTTGAAAAATCTCTTAGACCTTTCCTGCAATGGATTTGAAGATTAATGAATCTTGTAGACTTAAAAGGTTAAAAATAATACAACCCCCCCTTTTATAAAGTTTTTTTAAAGGACACTAGAAAATGTAAGAAATTATACTAAGCTAATAAAGGAAAGAAACATTAGGCTTCTAATGGTTTGGATGGAGTCAGCACTTCACATTAGTAAACACAATCTTGCTCAAAGTTGTTTTCTCAAAGAAAAGTTTAAAAAATATAATTTTTAATGTTTTCCACTTATAGGTTACCAGGTGAGAAGAAACAGGAGACTCTCAGAGCTTTTGCATAATTTGAAGTGTCTTTAATCATTTGATTTATGTATATAGATATTTGTAAATTATATTTTTGAAAGTTTCTACAGTAGCCGTACCAGGATGACTTTTTGAACAAATAACACTTCATAATTTTAATTTTAAAACAAACTACATTTTCTGCCATGGAAAAGTATTATCACATTATTGTAGTTTATAGAAGACTAAAATTTAGTATCTAAAGATTTGGAATTTATGAATATACTCCAATGGGTCTATGGGTCAGCTAACTTGTTAATATTTCCACAAATAATTGTATCTGCTCAGTTCAACATCTTAATACGAAGTACCCTTCATTCTCTTTCCACCCTTTATGTCAGCTTCCTGAATGCTCACACCCCTTTACATACTTGTCCGTCATATGTACTTTTCTCTCTCTGGAGTATTCTTCCCAACACTCTACATTTAGTAAATCACCAAAAAATAATCATTGCAAACATTAAAAAAAAATATCTTCAGAGAATTTTCCCAGAGACTTTAGGTAAAATGCACTGGAGTGGTGGTGTGGCTGTTTCTCCTTGTCCTGAACTATGTAAGGGGTGTAAGGGTGGTGTCATCTGCGTATCTGAGGTTATTGATATTTCTCCCAGCAACTATAAAGGCAGGGATTCTGTTGTCTTGGGAATCATTGTCAGAGACCTGTTTTTGCATTCCTTCCTCAAGGTGGCGCAGCATCCTTTTCCTTATCTACACTTTTGTGTATTTGTCTATACCAAACACAGAGGAACAGTGCACTATTGTTTATTAGCTTAGTTTTCAGTGTCTTCATTCTGTGTCTAAGTGACTCTGCATAGGTCATTTGGGTTTTTTTGTTTGTTTGGCCGTGCTGGGATGCTTGTGGGATCTTAGTTCCCTCATCAGGGATTGAACCATGCCTCCTGCCTTGGAAGGGAGGAATCTTAGTCACTGGACCGCCTGGGTAGTTCCAGGATGCATTTGGATTGATGGATTTGAGAGCATCTGGAAAGGTGCTCTTAGACTCTAGGAACACGCTGAGCTTCGAAGAATTTGAAAGAAAATGTCTCCAAACACTTGGGTGATCAGTTACAGAGAGTAATCCTCAAACATCTGAGTGCATTCTCTTTAAGAAGGAACGCCCCACCTCAGTCTCTGGACTTAGGTTGTTATTTCAGCAAATCTCACAGTGTAGCTTCGCCGTTTCTCCTGGACGCCAGGGATAACTCAAAACTGGACCTTGGCCCCTGGATCCGTGGGAAAATACATTACCCAGGCGGCTGTGCGATGGGTGGCTGCTGACGATCACCCAATTAAGACAAAGAGAAGCCGCATTTTCCTGTGAGGCAATAATGTCTGGGCGGGACTTCCGGCCGCGACGCTCTGAGCGTCATTTTGAAAGTGCTAGAGGTTTTTCTTAATTCAAGCGCTTCGGTTACTCGCTGGGAAGGGGATGAGACTGAGAAGGGACCCGCTGCAGAGAGGCGGGTGTGAGGCTCGCTGACGCCGCCCAGGGCGCGCCGCGCCAAGACCGGGAGGGGCCCGCCGGGCGCGGTACTCCCGCTGCTCCCGGCCCCGCTCCGCCCACAGAGTCCGATGGCGGCGGCAGCGAGGGAGCCGGCTCAGGTAAACGCTGGTCCCCCTGGGCCTTCACCGCCCTCACCCCACCGGACACTAAAGCCCCGCGCGTCGAGGGGGTGGGGGGCGCCTGCTCACGTGCCCGCAGCCCAGTCCCCGGGATCCAGGCGGGTGAGGCCGCGTGGGTGGGGCTCTCTGTCTGACAGACGGGGAATGCGCCTGGGAGAGGGTGACGGGCGGAGGAACCTGCAGGCGCAGGGATGTGGCGGTGGTACTGACCAGGGACTACGGTCTAGCAATTCTAGTTGCAGCTGGGCCAGCCAAGGTTGCAGTGTTGCTGCGAGAAGGGCTGGCCATTTATGGAAATTTCCTGGCAGCCCAGTGGTTAGGGTTCTGCCTCTCTTGGCCGAGGGCTCCGGTTCAACCCCTGGTTGGGGAACTAAGATCTCACGAGTCCCACCGTGCGGCCAGAAAAAAAGAAAAGACCATTTATCTCATAGGTAATAGAGGGTTTGAATAGCAAGCGGGAAGTGATTGCATGCATACCAAAATAGGCTCCCTCTGACTGCCAAGAAAAGAAGGAGAAGGAGGAAGGAGATAGGAAGCACAGAGGTATTAATTGTAATAGCCTAGGTGTGTATTGATGGACCAGAGTGACTACCTTGGATGTGTGAAAAGTGGTTGAATTCTGGATCAATTTTTTGAGAAGGTGTTACCGAAATCGCAAGTCCTTGTGCCCCACACGGAGATCCAACCAGTCCATTCTGAAGGAGATCAGCCCTGGGATTTCTTTGGAAGGAATGATGCCAAAGCTGAAGCTCCAGTACTTCGGCCACCTCATGCCAAGAGTTGACTCATTGGAAAAGACTCTGGTGCTGGGAGGGATTGGGGGCAGGAGGAGAAGGGGACGACCGAGGATGAGATGGCTGGATGGCATCACGGACTCGATGGACGTGAGTCTGAGTGAACTCCTGGAGATGGTGATGGACAGGGAGGCCTGGCGTGCTGCGATTCATGGGGTCGCAGAGAGTCGGACACGACTGAGTGACTGAACTGAACTGAACTGTGCCCCCCACACAGTCAGGTCCATCAATATTAAAACAGAGTTTGGAACAGAGGTTTGTTACAGATTTGTACAAGGAGATGGGCGGCTCATGCCCTAAGAGCCCCAGAGTTACTGAAAACTTTCAGCCAGGCCCTTTAAAAGCAGAAGGCGAGGAGTGGGCGTGGTTAGTTGTAGATTTCTCCTGTCAGATCCTTTGTTCTTGGGATCAGTTCCTGGTCAGGTAAGGGTGTTCCTATAAGTCTGTACCAGATGAATGTTATTCTCTGTTCTGACAAGAAAGGGCAAAGTCCCAAGGCACAAATTTCACCCTCCAATGTCCCAGCCCTACCTAAGAGGAGGCAGATTGCAGTTGGCAGCTCCTTCAAGGCCAGGTCCCCAGACTTGCCCAGCTGTCATCCCTGAGGGAGCCAGGCACCCAACCCAACTGGCCCTCAGTCTCCTCAGTTCAGTTCAGTTACTCAGTCGTATCTGACTCTTTGCGACCCCATGGATCGCAGCATGCCACGCTTCTCTGTCCATCACCAACTCCCAGAGCTTACTCAGATTCATGTCCTTTGAGCTGGTGATGCTATCTCATCCTCTATTGTCCCCTTCCCCTCCTGTGTTCAGGGTCTTTTCCAGTGAGTCAGTTCTTCACATCAGGTGGCCAAAGTACTGGAGTTTCAGCTTCAGCATCACTCCTTCCAATGAATATTCAGGACTGATTTCCTTTAGGATTGACTGGTTTGATCTTCTTGCTATCTAAGGGACTCTCAAGAATCTTCTCCCAACACCACAGTACAGAAGCATCAACTCTTCAGTGCTCAGCTTTCTTTATAATCCAACTCAGGCTCCTCAGGCTGTCCAAAGTGGGGAACCAGTTCTCACAGACTGCAGACCATGCAGACGGCCACTGCTGTTACCTCGCAGAGACAAGAATGGGAGAGAGGTTCACTACTGCCTCACGGCCTGGGCCACAGCTAGTAGAGGGCTTTATGAGGGTGCTGAAGCCCTGCAGGACGTAATCCCCAGCCTGTTTGCTGGACTCCCCAGGTGACCCTCTGGCCCAAGCCTGGTTCCCCTGGAGGGCCTCCAGAAGAAGGCCTGAATCTGTCCTAGCTCCCTCTCCACCTGATAATCACCACACCACTGACCCTTGACTGAATCACTTTCCTAAAGGTCACTCATTGACATTTGGTTGCTTGTGGGGAGGGTCCTCGGAGGCACTGACCAGTGGCTGAGCAAGACTTATTGTTTAGTTACAGAGTAATGAGGCATAGCCATGGCTGCCTGCTAAAGGTTTTTCTTACCCTGCTCTCATACAAAGGGACAAATAAAATTATGGGTGTTGTTGATGACAAGAGAAGGGCAATTGTAAGGGCAGACCCTTGGGTTTTGGCCCTAGTAGACAAAGGGGTGGAAGCCCCATCAACTGGATGGGGGCCTTAGCAGCAGGTTAATTTTCCTTGGAAATATTATGAGTTTGTTTGGCTCTCTCAAGAGTCTGAAACGTTTCAGAGAAGACTGAGTGTAGGCAACATGGGCAGTTGACTAGGCAGGTCTGGAAAACTGGGGAACATGTTCAAGAATGGAAATTTTCAAAAGTGATGACCATTGTGTGGAGCTGTGGATCACATTTAGGAGGGGAATGCAGGTTATAGTGGCCATGATATTAGTAGGTCAGAAAGACTAGGGTGTGTGCTAAGGAGTAGTACTTTTGCTCAGGGTTTGTAGGGCATTGCAAACCCAAGTGAAGTAGAGAAGTGGCAGTGGGACCCGTGTAAGAGAGGTCAGCTTGGCAGGCAGTCAAGGCTTCAGTGGGATGAATGGAGTCTGAAATATGGCTGAGGAGACCCAGAAGTAATTGCGACAAGAAGGCAATAAGGCTGGGGCCACTTCTCATTTAGTACTATATGAGTTCTCCAGAATGTTGCAATGAACTTTGACAGGGTCTGGGATGTCTTAGTCTTGCTAGTGGATAAGGTCTGGAGCAGATGTCATTTGTGAGTCACTATGACTGGAGGAGAAATTTTTAGGGCTGGATTGTTTTACAAAGATTGAGTGGAGAGAAGCGCGTTGTGGTTGTTGAAAGGGCAAAGCTGGCAGTAAAGACGTTGAAGAGAGCTATGGGAATGTGAAGGTCATGTGTGGTTTTAGGGTGGGGAATGTCGAAGGAAGGACTGGCAGCACGTGTGGCTCAGCCCGGTGTCAGATCCGTCAGAGGACTGGGGTTGTAGTGGGTCTTCTTTAATTTCTCAAGCGTTCTCTGGATGCCAAGCACCAGTGTGCATGTATGTTCAGGAAGAATTCTATGGTGTGGTGCAGGGAGATGGCAGTGCTGTGGAAGTGCAACTGTAGAGTCTGAAACTGTGAGAGAAGTGCTGCCTACAGAATGATATGCCCATTGAGAGGAAGTGTGAACTGATGGCCTCAGGTTCCTCATGTTGAGTATTTACAAGTGAAGCATGTTCTTATCTTTGGCTGTGTCTGGATTCCCATAATTGGGGAGACTCTAGGGGAATTGCTTGGTTGGAGGGACAGGACATTGCAGGCCAAACCCAGAGTTTAGATGGCATCTGTGTGCACAAAATTCTGGAGAAGCCTTGTAGTACCGCCCCCCGCCCCCCGCCCAGTTACTGCCGAGGGCTGAACACAGTGAGTAAAGCAGGTGGTGAAGAGAGAGAAGGCATCACTGGCACCAGTGGAAGATGGGAATGGCATAGGTGTTTGGAGAGATGTGTTGTGGACTCTTAGAGAATGTTCAAGGTTTCATTTGTCCCCTTCACCACAGGGTAGTGTGACCTTTCCAGATGTGGCTGTGTACTTCTCCTGGGAGGAATGGAGGCTCCTTGATGCGGCTCAGAGACGCCTGTATCTGGATGTGATGCTGGAGAACTATGCGCTTATATCCTCACTGGGTAAGACCTTCAGCCTCCCTGCTGACCTGGGCTGGCCTCTGTCTGTATCCTGCCTCACGCCCCAGAAGGTGCTCTGTCCTCACATGGTGTAGGCACTGCTTGCTTCCCCAGGGTCCTGGGTAGTTGTGGGTAATAGGGCTGGGGCATTTGCACTGCCCTTTTTTCTCCCCTACATCCCTAATACCTGTTATACTGAATAGTCACAGGGAAGGGTTTGTGGTTCATACCTTCTTGCAGTAAGGCCTTTGGGTGCAGCTTGCTCGCCCTTTCGCTGAATGGGTCAGTGTGTCCAGATCCATGCAGTTTCTGTGGCCCCTCCTTTAGCTGACAATTCTGTTTCTGCCTGTTTATGGAATTGCAGCCCTTGTCATGGGGACTACTTACATGAGCATTGGCTACTCTTGATCTCTCTCCTATATAGTTCTTTTTATGATGTTTAGACCTCTTGTTTCCATTTCATCCTGTCGTCCCAACTTATTGAGGTATAACTGATAAAATTTTATGTACTTAATATATATACTATAGTCACTATTCTGCACGTTTGGTTCTTAGAACTTACTCATAATGAAGTGTTTTTGACCATCCCCCCATTTTTATAGCTCTCAATATTTGGCATTCTACTTTATGCTTCTCTAAGTTTGACTTTCTTAAAGATTCTATATTTAATAAACTATTTGTTCTTCTCTCTGTGGCTTATTTCATTTAGCATAATGTCCTCTAGGCTCATGATTGTTGCAAGTGGCAATTTTTCCTTTTTCTTGTCTGAATATTCCTGCACACGTAATCATGGGAAAGTTGGTGCGTGTGTGTGTGTGTACCGTATTTTATCACTTCATCCAGTAATGAACACTTCAAAATGTTTCTGTATCTTGGCTCTTTTGAATAATGCTGCAGTGAACACGCACATGCACCTGTTTCATGAAGAAACTGCTTTTGTTCCTTGGGATATATACCCAGAAGTTGGTGTGTTTGATCATATGGTAGTTCTACTTTCAATATTTTGATGAATATTTGTGGTATTTTCCATGACTACGTTAATTTACATTCTTTGCAACCATGTGCAATGGTTCCCTTTTCTGTGTATCCTTGCTAGCATGTTACCCCTCATTTTAAAAAAAACTTACTTTTGGCTGCACTGAGTTTTTGTTGCTGTGTGTGAGGTTTCTCTAGTTGAGATCGGTGGGGGCTACTCTAGTTGTGGTGCATGGGCTTCTTTTTTTTTCAATTGGAGGCCAATTGCTTTACAATATTGTAGTGGGTTTTGCCATACATTGACATGAATCAGCCATGGGTGTACATGTGTTCCCCATCCTGAACCCCCTCCCATCTCCCTCCCCATCCCATCCCTCAGAGTCATCCCAGTGCACCAGCCCTGAGTACACTGTCTCATGCATCGAACCTGGACTGGCTATCTGTTTCACATATAATATACATGTTTCAATGCTAGTGTCAAATCATCCCACCCTTGCCTTCTCCCATAGCGTCCAACAGTCTGTTCTTTACATCTGTGTCTCTTTTGCTGTCTCGCATATAGGGTCATCTTTACCATCTTTCTAAATTCCGTATATATGTGTTAATATACTACATTGGTGTTTTTCTTTCTGACTGACTCACTGTATAATAGGCTCCACTTTCATCCACCTCATTAGAACTGATCCAAAGATGCGTAGGCTTCTTATTGCAGCATCTTCTGTCGTGGAGCACAGGCTCTAGGGCAAGTGGGCTTCACTAGTTGTGGCGCATGGGCTCAGTTACCCTTCAGCATATGGAATCTTTCTGCACCAGGGGTCAGACTTGTGTCCCAGGCATTGGCAGTTGGATTCTAAACCACTGGATCACCCTTGGGGGGCGGGGGTCATGTCTTTTTAAATTTTTTTAAAGATTCGTTTATTTTTGGCTGTGCTGTCTTCATTGCTGCATTTGGACTTTCTCTAGTTGCAGCAAGCAGGTCAGCTTAGTTCCTTGACCAGGGATTGAACCTGGGTCATTGCAGTGAAAGAGCTGAGTCCTAACCATCAGATCTCTAGGGAATTCCCCTAGTTTTGTTTTCTTGAGTTTTTTTGTTTATTTTATAATAATCCTTTGGCTATTTGCTAAGTTTTGTGGTTTTATATATAAATTGTCAGATTTTTTGTTCTATTTCTGTGAAAAATGTCCTTGGGATTTCGATTGAGATTGCATTCAATCTGTAGATTGCTTTAGGTAGTATGGACATTTTATTTATTTATTTTTTCCAAGTTTTTTTTTTTTTAATTTAAATTTGATAATGTTAATTCATCCAGTCAGTGAGCACGTAATTGCTTTCCATTTGTATCTTTTTCAATCTTTCAATAATGTCTTAGAGTTTTTCATGTATAGGTCTTCATCCTTCTTGGTTAAATATTCCTAGGTATTTTATCCTTTTTGTTGGGATTGTTTTAATTTTTTTGCTAGCTCACTGTTCAAGTTTAGAAATTGAACTGTTTTTTTGTATGTTGATTTTTTACCCTGCAACTTTGTTGGTTATTTCTAATAGATTATTGGTGGAGTCCTTAGAGTTTCCTATGTGTAAAACCATGATATCTGCAAATAGTGAAAGTTTTACTTCTGCCTTTTCCATTTTGGATGCGTTTTTTTTTCCTTTTTTTCCCTTGCCTGACTGCTCTTTGGTAGGACTTTCAATATTACACCAAATAATAGTGGAGATAGTGGACATCTTTTTCTGGTTCCTGATTTTAGAGGCATAGCTTTTGACATTTCACCATTGAGCTTGATGTCAGCTGAAGGATTTGCCTTCTATGACTTTTATTATGTTCAGGTATGTTCCTTCTTTACCCACTTAATTCAGAGTTAATATTTTGTTCAGGATTTTTGCATCTGTGTTTATCAGAGATGCTAGCCTATAATTTTCTGTGTTGTCTTCATCTGGTTTTGGTATCTGGTGATGTTGCTACTGTAAAATGAGCTAGGAAGCATTCCTTTCTCCAATATTTTGAAAGAGTTTGAAAAGGGTAGGTATTTAATCTTTTTTGAATGTTTGGTAGAAGTCATCTGTGAAGCCAAGATTTTTATTTTCCTATATTTGCCTACAGTAAGCATTTATTGCTCTAAGTTTCCCTCTTTGAACTGGTAAGGTATTTTTTGGTTTCTTCTGAGATCCATTATTTTTCCATGATTGTGTTGTTTAATTTCCACATATTTGTGAATTTTCCCAGTTTCCTCCTTGTTACTGATTTTTTGCTTCAATCCATTTTGGTCAGCAAAGATACTTTATATTATTTCAGTCTCCTTAAATTTGTTCGACCTGGTTTTATAACCCATAGCATATGATCTGCTCTGGGCAGTATTCTGTATGCAGTTGAGGAGAATGTGTATTCTGCTGCAGTTGGATGTTATATTTTGTATATGTCCATTTGATCTAAAGTATATGTTCAAGTGCAAAGTTTTCTTACTGAATTTCTGTCTGGTTGATCTACCTATTGTTAAAGGAAAATATTGAAGTCTCTAGCTCTTTTTGTTTTTTTCCTGATTTTATTTATTTGACTGTGTCAGGTCTTAGTTGCAATACACAGGATCTTCTTTGTTTCACCATTTGGAATCTTTTGTTGAGGTACATGGACTCCCCAGTTGTGGTACATGGGCTTCAGTATTTACAGTACACAGGCCCTCCATTGTGGTGAGCTGGCTCTGGAACTCATGGGCTCAGAAATTGTAGCATGCCAGCTTAGTAGCTCTGCAGCATGTGAGATCTTAATTACCTTACTAGGGATTGAACCCCTGTCCCCTGCATGGCAAGGTAAATTCTTAACCACCAGACCACCAGGAAAGTTCTGTGAAATCTGCTTTCAGATTGGTTAACATCTGATGCATACATTTTCATGCTACAATGTTCAATGCATATACACTAACTATTGTTATAGTCCCTTGATTAACTGTTTTATCATTATATCATGAACTTCTTTGTCTTTTGTGGCAGTTTTTCACTTAATATTTGTTTTGTCTGAAGCTATACAGTACTTATGCTGACTTCCAGTTTTCCATTTGCACAGAGTATCTTTATGTTGCCTTCATTTTGAGCTCTGTGTGTCCTTAGCACTGATGTGTGAGTCTCTTTTTGACAACATAAGATTCAGTCTAATTTGGTTGCTGTTTTTGTTTTAAGATTTTGATGTGGACTATTTTTAAACTGTTTATTGAATTTGTTACAGTATTGTTTCTGTTTTCTGTTTTGGTTTTTTGACAGAGGCATATGGGATATTAGCTCCCCAACCAGGGATTGAACCCACACTCCCTGTATTGGAAGGTGAAGTTTTAACCACTGGATCTCCAGGGAAATCGTAGCCACTGTTTATTGTTTTCTGGCTGTTTTGTTGTTGATGCAGATGCAAATTTGTGATGAGCTTGACCCTTCCCTATAGTCAATATGTACTTGACCTGCATTTCTTTCTGTTCAGGTTGCTGCTGTGGAACAGAGAATCCAGAGGCACCTTCTCAACAGATCACTTCTCTAGGAGTGTCACAGGCTAGGACTCCAAAGGCAGCTTTGTCTACTCAAAAGATGAAACCTTGTGAGATTTGTGGTCCAGTCTTGAGAAATGTTTTCCGCTTGGCTGTGCACCATGAAACACAGCACATCCAGAAACTGTTGAGGTGTGCAGCATGTGTGAAACAATTCTGTTTTAGTGCAAACTTTCAGCAGCACCTGGAGCAGCACATGGGAGAGAAAACCCTCAGAAGCAGTGTGGACAAGGCCTCGTTTATGAAGAGCTGCAGCTTCCATGTGTCACAGAAGCCATTTACCTACAGGGATTTTGAAAAGGACTTCCTGACCGTCATGGTTCACCTGCAGCAACAGGCTGTGAAGAAGCCAAACACAGTCACCCAGTGCAAGTCAACCTCACATGGCAGGAAAACTCATCACACATGGGAAGAATGCAAGAAAGCCCTTAGTCCCCCACGTACACTTGTTCAGGACCAGGGTGTCCACACTGGAAGACCTTGTTTTGTGTGCAGTGAATGTGGGAAAGCATTCAGGTACAAATCCTCATTTGTTGTACACCAGAGAGCCCATGCTGGAGAATGGACTCATGTGTGTGGTGAATCTGGAAAATCCTTCAGGCAAAGCTCAACTCTGTGTCAACATCAAAGCATTCAGACTGGGGCAATGCAATACAATTGCAGCAAATGTGGGAAACTCTTAAGCCACAAATCTGTCCTCATTTCTCCCCACACGTGGCACAGTGGAGAAAACAGTTATGTGTGTGGTGAATGTTCAAAATCTTTTACCTCTAGCTCAGCCCTCACTTACCATCAGAGATCTCACACAGGAGAAAGGCCTTATGAGTGTAGCGACTGTGAGAAATCTTTTGTCTCTAGGCCTGCCCTCAGGTATCATCAGAGATCTCATACCGGAGAACGACCTTATGCATGCAGTCAGTGTGGGAAGACTTTTACCACTAGCTCTAACCTCCATTATCATCAAAGAGTTCACACTGGGGAAAGGCCTTATGAATGTAGTGAATGTGGAAAGTCTTTTAACAATAGGTGGGTTCTCATTCAACATCAGAGAGTTCACACAGGAGAAAGGCCTTATGAGTGTACTGAGTGTGGGAAATTGTTTAAGTATGGATCCCAATTGAATCAACACCAGAAAGCTCACACTGGTGAAAAGCCTTTTAAGTGCACTGAATGTGGGAAGTCTTTTAACAATAGGTGGACACTCATTCAACACTGGAGAGTCCACACCGGAGAAAGGCCTTTTGAGTGCAGTGAATGTGGGAAGTCGTTTAATCGAAGAAATAACCTCATCTTACACCAGAGAATTCATACAGGAGAAAGGCCTTATGTGTGCAATGAATGCGGGAAATCATTTACCTTCAGCTCCAGCCTTCGTTATCATCAGAGAGCTCACACTGGAGAAAGACCCTATGAGTGCAGTGAATGTGGGAAATCTTTTATCTCTAGGTCTGACCTCCATTATCATCAAAGAGTTCATTCTGGAGAAAGACCTTATGAGTGTAGTGAATGTGGGAAATCCTTTATCCAAAGAAATAACCTCATTATACACCAGAGAATTCACACAGGAGAAAGGCCTTATGAGTGCAGTGAATGTGGTAAATCTTTTACTTGTAGTTCCACTCTCCATTATCATCAGAGAGTTCACACTGGAGAAAGGCCTTACGTGTGCAGTGAATGCGGGAAATCTTTTATTACTACATCCAAACTGCGTTGTCATCAGAAAGGTCACATTGGAGAAAGGCCTTAAGAGTGCACTGAATGTGGAAAATCTTTTGTAGGGAAAATCTAACCCCTTTCACATCAGAGTTCACACAAAGGCATGGCACAGATATGCAGCAAATGTGGTTTCAGCATTCAGTTTAAGGGCACTGGAGGAAACTTTCTGAGGAGCCATCTGTCTTAATTGACTTTCATCCATCTACGCATAAACAGTGGGAGAATCCCTGGTTATGTGTGAAGCATGTGTGATTATGTTGCACTCTCCAACCTATCCCATATTTGCATCTCTGCCATCTTTGTTCAGTTCAGTCGCTCAGTCATGTCCGACTCTTTGCAGCCCCATGAATTGCAGCACACCAGGCCTCCCTGTCCATCACGAACTCCCAGAGTTCACTCAAACTCATGTCTATCGAGTCGGTGATGCCATCCAGCCATCTCATCCTCTGTCGTCCCCTTCTCCTCCTGCCCCCAATCCCTCCCAGCATCAGAGTCTTTTCCAATGAGTCAACTCTTCACATGAGGTGGCCAAAGTACTGGAGTTCAGCTTTAGCATCATTCCTTCCAAAGAAATCCCAGGACTGTTCTCCTTTAGAATGGACTGTTGGATCTCCTTGCAGTCCAAGGGACTCTCAAGAGTCTTCTCCAACACCACAGTTCAAAAGCATCAATTCTTCGGCGCTCAGCCTTCTTCACAGTCCAACTCTCACAGCCATACGTGACTACTGGAAAAACCATAGCCTTTACTAGACGGACCTTAGTCGGCAAAGTAATATCTCTGCTTTTGAATATGCTATCTAGGTTGGTCATAACTTTCCTTCCAAGGAGTAAAAGTCTTTTAATTTCATGGCTGCAATCACTATGTGCAGTGATTTTGGAGCCCCCAAAAATAAAGTCTGACACTGTTTCCACTGTTTCCCCATCTATTTCCCATGAAGTGATGGGACCAGATGCCATGATCTTCATTTTCTGAATGTTGAGCTTTAAGCCAACTTTTTCACTCTCCTCTTTCACTGTCATCAAGAGGCTTTTTAGTTCCTCTTCACTTTCTGCCATAAGGGTGGTGTCATCTGCATATCTGAGGTTATTGATATTTCTCCCGGCAATCTTGATTCCAGCTTGTGCTTCTTCCAGCCCAGCGTTTCTCATGATGTACCCTGCATATAAGTTAAATAAGCAGGGTGACGATATACAGCCTTGACGTACTCCTTTTCCTATTTGGAACCAGTCTGTTGTTCCATGCCCAGTTCTAACTGTTGCTTCCTGGCCTGCATACAGATTTCTTGAGGCAAGTTAGGTGGTCTGGTATTCCCATCTCTCAGAATTTTCCACAGTTTGTTGTGATCCACACAGTCAAAGGCTTTGGCATAGTCAATAAAGCAGAAATAGATGTTTTTCTGGAATTCTCTTCCTTTTTCCATGATCCGGCAATGTTGGCAATTTGATCTCTGGTTCCTCTGCCTTTTCTAAAACCAGCTTGAACATCTGGAAGTTCACAGTTCATGTATTGCTGAAGCGTGGCTTGGAGAATTTTGAGCATTACTTTACTAGCATGTGAGATGAGTGCAATTGTGCAGTAGTTTGAGCATTCTTTGGCATTGCCTTTCTTTGGGATTGGAATGAAAACTGACCTTTTCCAGTCCTGTGGCCACTGCTGAGTTTTCCAAATTTGCTGGCATATTGAGTGCAGCACTTTCACAGCATCATCTTTCAGGATTTGAAATAGCTCAACTGGAATCCCATCACCTCCACTAGCTTTGTTCGTAGTGATGCTTTCTAAGGCCCACTTGATTCACATTCCAGGATGTCTGGCTCTAGATGAGTGATCACACCATCGTGATTATCTGTGTCATGAAGATCTTTTTTGTACAGTTCTTCCATGTATTCTTGCACCTGTTCTTAATATCTTCTGCTTCTGTTAGGTCCATACCATTTCTGTCCTTTATCGAGCCCATCTTTGCATGAAATGTTCCCTTGGTATCTCTAATTTTCTTGAAGAGATCTCTAGTCTTTCACATTCTGTTGTTTTCCTCTATTTCTTTGCATTGATCACTGAGGAAGGCTTTCTTATCTCTCCTTGCTATTCTTTGGAACTCTGCATTCAGATGCTTATATCTTTCCTTTTCTCCTTTGCTTTTCGCTTCTCTTCTTTTCACAGCTATTTGTAAGGCCTCACCAGACAGCCATTTTTCTTTTTTGCATTTCTTTTCCATAGGGATGACCTTGATCCCTGTCTCCTGTACAATGTCATGAACCTCCATCCATAGTTGATCAGGCACTGTATCTATGAGATCTAGTCCCTTAAATCTATTTCTCACTTCCATTGTATAATCATAAGGGATTTGATTTAGGTCATACCTGAATGGTCATAGTGGTTTTCCCTACTTTCTTCAGTTTAAGCCATCTCTGTGGTCAAGGCCATTTCACACCTACCACCTAGCAGGTCCACATAGTGTGCTCAGGGAAATTTAACTCTGTCCCCCCATGTATTGGCCAAATCAGGAGTTACCTGAGCCCTAGGGGATTATTTCCTCCTCTGACAGTGTTGGGCATAGACCTAACCCAATGTTGATCCATAGAACATAATTTGACTGTGCTGGTAGTGCTCCAACAAAGACGACAGTTTTAAGGGACATGTTGGTGTCATGTGATACTTGTGATGAGTGTGTCCAGCTTGCAAGTCATGCACTCCAGAGCTCAGCTACACATTGCTTTGAACACAGTTCTGTTCCTGTGTAGGGTAGTTTATAAACTAGTACAGATTTCTAATCTACAGGCAGGAAGGAGGGAAAATTTTTTATAGATCTTACATGTTGTACCTGAGGAGGAGCAGCATCATGGCAGAAAATAACTTGGTGATTTTGACCAAATTTGCATTACTGCCCAGAGCCTCCTAGGAAAGACTGAAGGACTTTCTCTTCATTTGAAGCCTGTATGCTGTATATTTTATGAGTCTCAGATGACTCTTAAGGAAGGGGAGTGGTTCTGAGAACCACATCACTTTTTTCTCTTGGAGTTAAGATCACAGAGATTTCCACCACTGTTGTCAGAATGTCTTCCCCAGGTCTACAAAGATCCATGTTCCTTGATGGCCACAATCCACTGGTTGTCATTGGTTGTAAGAGGACCCTGAGAGATACAGAACAGTTGTATGGGGAACCATAGTAAGTATGGAAACTCTAGTATATAGTGTAGAAGACTGCAGCCAATTAGATGAAATGTACCTCTTCTAGAAATGTAGCTAGAGGGAATTCCCTGGTGGTCCAGTGGTTAGGACTTAAGATTTCACTGCCAAGGGCCCTGGTTCAATCCCTGATTGGGGAACTAAAATCCCATAAATCTCAAAGTGTGACCAAAATAAAACAAAGTGTAGCCAGCAATGTTTCTGTGACTCTGCTGCAAATCTCGGGACGTGTGGGCATGCCTGTCTTGTGTAGCTGAGGATGTTGTCAGGGAAATTAGTCAGGCTTTGAGGATCGCTGTAGCCTGTCAGTGATGTCCACCTCAAGGCCCTTACCATGCAGGGAGGAAAAAAGGGAAGAAGTTTCATATTCCAAGGATGTGGTTCTTGGCCTGTGCGGCACTCCTCCTGATGGATAGAAATGTTTGTTGCTTCCTGTATTTGCTGCTACTGAGACAAGACTGACCTTCCAGAGGGCATAAGGAGAGAGGTGCTGGAGTCAGTACAGTGTTTCTTAGCCTATTTTCCATAAAGAGTGGGACATGGTTTTTGTTTTTTTTTCCCCCCTTGAGCCAGTTTTTAAAGCTTTATAAAGATAAAATTTACCTGTAATCAACAGCTTATAAGTAAAATACACAGTTTTACAAATTTTGACATGTACAGACCTCTGAAAACATCATCCTACTCTTGATAATGACCAAATATGTCCTAGTGTGTTTACCTCATGTCTTTTTATCATCTCTTCTTGCTTTCCCACCTCTCCAGGTAACCATTTATATAATAGATAACCTTTGCATTTTCTTTTATGATGGGACTAAGCTGTTTTTTTTCCCTTGGTTTTCTTTGTTTTGTAATTTGAGATATGGGTATCTCTTTTTTTTTTTTTTTTTTTCTGAGTGATAGTCTTATCTTTGGATATGCCACTGTTGATTTACTTATCCGTCTCTTTATGGTTCTTTAGGTTATTTCTAGGTTCTGACTATTGGAAGTAAACCTGTTACAAACATTTGTGTTAGTTAACATGGATGTGTGTTTCTTTGGTCTTGTGTCAGTAACTTAAACTGGGATGTCTGAGTTACAGGATAGATCTAAAATGATTGCACCCTTTTTTTTTTCTTTTGCATATTAACTAGCAGTATGTTAGAGAGTTCCGCTTCTTCTACATCCCTGCTAATGCTTGATATGATTTATAGCAGCCCTCTTTAAAAACTGAATAGTGCTATCTCGAGGCTTCCCCAGTGGCCTAGTGGTAAAGAATCCACCTGCAATTCAGGAGACACGAGTTTGATCCCTGGGTTGGGAGGATCCCCTGGAGGAGGAAATGGCAACCCATGCCAGTATTCTTGCGTAGAGAATCCCATGGACAATGGAGATTGGTGGGCTGCAGTTCAGTGGTCACAGAGAGACTGAGTAACTGAGCATGCACACATACAGAGTGCTATCTCAGTGTGGTTTTAATTGCATTTTTTAATGATTTGTGGTTTTGAGCACTTTGCAAGTCTTTGCCACCTGTATATTTGTTTCTGTGCTGTTTCACTGCTTATTTGCTATTTTTTAATATGCATTATGACAGTTTCCCAATTCATTGACAAATAAGACACTGAAACAGCAAAGACGTGGAATTTTACTCTTTCTTAAATGAGTAATATTTGCCATATGGAATCATTGTTTTTAATACAGGTAGGATATTTCCTCATTTTTCTTCAAATTGTCTGAGTTACGCACAATGTCATGACCACATCCCACATGTATTTAAGGTAAGTCTGCATTATAAACATGACCTCCATTACTTAAACCCAGGTATTCAATAATACAACAAATGTAGTCTTACTTTATAGTGTTTCCCAATCACCACTAATTTGGAATGTGGTCAGAGAAGGAGCTGAAAATTTCTTTGTGTGTATGTGTGTTTGTGTTTGGCTGTGCCATGTGCCCTGTGGGATCTTAGTTTCCTGACCAGGAATGGAACCTGCACCCCCTGCATGGAAGCATAGAGTCTTTTATTTTTTTGAACTTTCTATTTTATAGTAGAGTATAGCTGATTAACCCTGTTGTGATAGTTTCATGTGAACAGTGAAGGGACTCGGCCATACGGTATGCATGTACCCACGCTCCCCTAAACTCGCCTCCCGTCCAGCCTGCCACAGGACATTGAGCAGAGTTCTTGTGCCATAGAGTAGGGCCTAACTGTCCTGGAAGTGCGAAGCCACTGGACTTCCGGGGAGGTCCTCGTGGAGCTGAAACATTCTATCCAAGTTCCCCCAGGCTTTTGGTGGGAAACTACACATGTGCAGGAGGGGACTGTACAAGCCCAGACAGGCAACAGCTCGGGGCACCGTGACCTGACTGGAGGCTCGCAGGCCTCAAAGACATAACTTACTGACCAGACGGGAGGCATGTCCCTGAACACACTGGGCCGTCCCTGGAAACCCTCACTGGCCTCACCTATTTAGCGTCAGGGTATCTGAGTGGTCATGCTATTCTGAGTTGCCCTGTCTGAATCACTGGTTACTTTGCAAGGGCTTCTTACGCCAAACTCTCCAAAACTCTTTATCTCTCCCTTCTGTAACTGTTGACTATTTGCAACTGCTTTTACCCTCTGTGGATCTCACCACGTTTGGCTGCTTTTCCAGATATTTGGACTTCAGGGCCACTACTCACTCCTAGTTGGGGCAGCGTCTCATAAGAACTGGGGTGGGAGTGTACAGGGCAGGGGCCTGGGGCATGCACTCTTCGCTCTCTACCTTAAGAGGGATATGTATCAAGTCTGCGGGGACACCTGTGATCTAAGGTTGTATCTCAGGAGAAGCAGTACATCAGAGAGTGCCAGACCCAAAATGTCAGTTGGGGAGGCTGGGATGGTACAGGGGTCGCAGGAGACACCTAGCATGTGTCTGCCCATTGTGGAGAGGCACAAAGGACCCTCTGCGCTGAATCCTTGTTTCTCCCTCTAAAATCACCAAAGGTTAGGCCCTGCCCAGAGTTCCTGGCAGATCTGCCCCTGAGGCTTCTGAGGGAGGCAGCGCAGTTCATGGGGATCCACAGGCTCTCCAACTTACCCAGTAGCACCCCACCATCCGCCACTCATGCATCCAGTGGTGGTTGGTTCAGTCGCTCAGTTGTGTCCAACTCTTGGCAACTCTATGGGCTGTGGCATGCCAGGCTTCCCGGTCCTTCTGTGTCAGAGAAACCCGTGTCCATAACTTTGGTGCACTCTGGTAACAGAATGCACAAGTTGGGATTCTGTCTCTGAAGTGAAAAAGCAGGACTCAGCCTCTGAGTCAAAAATCTCATATTTGGCCTCTGGAGCCAACTAGGGACCCACTAAGTGATTCGATTATCTAGGATAGATCATATTGTATATTGGCGCTTCCCAGGTGGTGGCGCTAGTGGTAAAGAATCCACCTGCCAATGCAGGTAGTTTGAACCCTGAGACAAGAGTTAAATCCCTGGATCAGGAAGATCCCCTGGAGAAGGGCATGGCTACCCAGTCCAGTATTCTTGCCTGGAGAATGCCATGGACAGAGGAGCCTGGCGGGTTACGGTCCGCGGGGTCGCAGAGTCGGACACGACTGAAGCGAATGAGCACACACACACATGAGCTGGCTGTTTCATGGAGTCTGAAATAATATCTTTTCGCCAACAAGCAAAGCCTCTCCCTCCTTTGAGGTATAAGAACCACCGTCCAGCGTTCCTCCTTAGTCCTTTGAGCTTACGTGCGTGCTCAGTCGCCTCCGACTCTTCGCGACTCCTTGGACTGTAGTCCGCGCCAGGCCCCTCTGTACATGGGATTTCCCAGGCAAGAATAACTCGAGTGGGTTGCCATTTCCGTCTCCAGGGGATCTTCCTGACCCAGGGATCGAAGCCTGCACTGCTTGGCCGATTGTTTACCACTGTGCCACCTGGGAGTGGATGCCACGGTCCCTCAGTTCAGTTCAGTTCAATTCAGTTCAGTCGCTCAGTGGTGTCCGACTCTGCGACCCCATGAATCGCAGCACGCCAGGCCCCCCTGTCCCTTAGGGGGTTGCAAAAACCAATGCTTCAAATGAACAATAACTCCGTTCACTGCGCCCCTAGTGCGCACACACCCAGAAGAGGGCAGGCCGAGAAGCTTCAATTAAGAGGCAACGACCAATCAGAGCGAGGGATTCCTGCGCCGGCGTATCGCTTTGGGGAGGGACTTCCGGCGTCCTCGTTGTGGCGGTGATTTTTTCGCGCCCGTTGGGTCCTTTCCGGCTGCAGACCGTTGTGTCGGGATCTAGGTGACCGCACCAGGAGGGTCCGAGAGGAGAGCCCGTACCCGCTGCACAGAGGCAGATCTGAGACTCTGCGACGCCGCCGGGGTGACCCGCGCTAGGCCCAGGAGAGGCCCTGCTGGGCCCGAGTTCTCAAGCCGCTTCCGGACCCCCTCCGGCCAGAGTCCGATGGCGGCGGCGGCGGCGGCGGCGCTGAGGGACCCGCCTCAGGTAAACGCTCGATCTCCGGGCCTGCACCTCCCTCACCCCAACAGACACTAAAGCTCGGAGCGCGAGGCTCCTGCTCAAGCGCCCGCAGCCGCGGGATCTAGGACGGTGGGGCGGTCGTGGGTGGGGCCCTGTGTCTGACAGTGACGGCTCGTGGGAGAGTGTGTCAGGCGGAGGGACCCCCCCGGCGCAGAGGCTTGGAGGTCGGACTGAGGCAGGAGGATGGGGAAACCTGGGTCCATCTTATATGTGCAGTAAACAAGAGTGTGCGGTGAAATCAGGCCTGGCCTGGCAGAGAGGTTGTTCCTTTATTCTGAGGGACTTGGGAACCATGGAGAGTTTTGGATGGACAAGGAACACTCTCAGGGCTTTAAAAGTTTTCAAAAACCCGTTCCGAGAAGGAACGTGCTGGAATGGGGTGACAGAGAAAGGCACAGGAAGTTGAGTCTTCGTCTAAGGTCTCAGGATCTGATAAGAGGCGGCACTGAGGACTGAAGCGCAGAGGTTAGCTGGTTGACGTCACTAGGTTCCAGCACCAGGTTGGGGATACAGGCGACGTGATACACATTGAGCCCAGCCATGGTTGCCTTCCTTTCCTCCCAGGTCCTGAAGGTTGAAAAGGCACATATGGAACCTACCTAAAGCAGGAGAGGATGTCTCAGCCTCTCTCTGGTTCTGGGTGGCTAATACTGAAACAAAGTTCAGAGGGAAAGTAGGCAGTGCTTCAAAACAGCATTCAGTACTTCCCTGGGTATGGGATCCCTCAGAGATCTGGGATACTACTAGATCATGGTTGATTTTGGTAAGCACTCTCTGGATGTCATGTTCCAGGTACATAGGTGAGGCCACAGAGATGCCTGTGATGTGGGGCAGGGTGGTGGGAGAGCTGCGGGAGTGCAACTCTGGGGTCTGAAGATGTGAAGGAGTTTTGGTCACCTGATGTGCACATCAAGAGGGAGTATGAGTTGAGGGCCCACAGGCCCTGGTGCTGGGGACTTAAGGGTAACAAGAAGACCGTGTTCGGCTGTGTCTTAGATGCACAATGTGGGAGTCCTCAGGGGAATTACCTGGTGGGAGGGATGAGGCCCTGTAAGCCAGGCCCAGAGTTTAGGTGGAGTTTATCCCTCCTGGGCACCGCCTTTTGTGGCTGAGGGCTCAACAGTGATTAACGATACAGTGAAGAGAGATCAGGCATCATTGGCACCAGACCCTGAGTTGACAAACTCTGGGGGAGGATGACTGGAATAGATGTGTGAGATGAATTGTGAGTTTTCAGAGAGAGAATGTTTATGGTTTCAGCTATCTCATTCATGACAGGGTGGTGTGACCTTTGAGGATGTTGCCCTGTCCTTTAGCTGGAAGGAATGGAAGCTCCTTGATGCGGCTCAGAGACGCCTGTACCATGATGTGATGCTGGAGAACTATGCACTTATATCCTCACTGGGTAAGACTGCCACCCTCCCCAGACTGACCTGGGCCAGGCTCTGGATCTCGCCTCACCCTCCTTTCCTCAAGGGCTGCTCTGTTCAAACACATGCACCTTGGGCACTGTTTGTTTCCTCGGCTTTCTGGTGAGTTGTTTTGATAGGTAGGGCTGGGTTGTTTGCACTGCCCTTGTCTCGCCTTGTAGCCCCAATTATTGTTATTATTTCCAAAAAGAGGGAAAAAATACTACTGTTTTCCTTTACAGGGTCATTGTAAGAATTAAATGAGATACTGATAGAGTCTCAATACTAATAATTGAATAAGCATAGGGATTTCTGTACTCACCCCTCATACGGATATATTTGAAGTCAGCAGTCTTGCAGTGAGGCTAGTGGATCGCATCTTCCTTCCCTGTTCCCTGACCAGGTGGTGTATCCAGATCCATGGCACTCCTGTGTCCCTGGGTTTGTTCCCTTTCATTGTCTCACATTTCCTCATGCCTCTGTATGCCAAGAGTTGAAGGCGCTGTCACGGTCATAACCGGGATCGTGGGCTGTTTTTCAAGCATATCCTTTATGGTTCTGTCTGTAGCGTTTAGAGCTCTTCTGTTCCTTTTCTCTTATTGAGTTATCATTAACAGCACTGTGTACATTTAAAGGGTACAGGGGTTTCCCTGATGGTCCTGTTATTAGGATTAGTTCTTTCATTGCTGTGGCCTGGGTTCAATTCCTGGTTGGGGAACTGAGATCCCACAAACCTTGAGGTGGTGAACTCTGGGGGAGGATGACTGGAATAGATGTGAAGATGTGAAATGAATTGTGGGTTCTCAGAATGCTTATGGTTTCATCTATCTCATTCATGACAGGTGGTGTGACCTTTGAGACAGCCAAAAAACAAAAAAAAGAATATACAGTGTGATGATTTTATATATATACACACATATTCTGAAATGAGGACGATAATAAAGTTAATTAACATATCCATGTCCTGATACATTTATCTTTTTCATATGTGTGAGAACACTCGGATCTGCTCTCAGCACATTTGAAGTGTACAATACAGCATTATTAACTATAGTCTCCATGCTATATTAGATCCCCAGAGCTTATTCACCTTATAACCAACCACCATTTTCTGTAGACCTGAGCCCCCATTCTTTGTTTCTGTGGTTTCAACTCTCTTTTTCAAGATTCCATATATAAGTGATACTGTACAGTATTTGGGCTTCCCTGGTGCCTCAGATGGTAAAGAATCTGTCTGCAATGCAGGAGCCCTGGGTTCGAGCCCTGGGTTGGAAAGATCCCCTGGAGAAAGAAATGGCTACCCACTCCAATATTCTTGCCTGGAGAATTCCATGGACAGAGGAGTCTGGTGGGCTGTGGTCCACGGGCTCACAAAGAGTCAGACGTGACTGAGCGACTTTCCTTCATTGAGTCATACAGTGTTTGTTTTTCTCTGGCTTATTTTACTTTGTGTTAAGCCCTCCAGGCTCATCAATGCATGCTTTCCTTTGTTATGGCTGAGTGGTAACTCCATTGTGTACAAATACCAGACTATCCATTTATTGGTATACAGATGCAGGCAAGGCCTGCCTCACAGATAGTGCAGGTTTGGTTCCAGACCACCCCAATAAGAAGTGAGTATGACCCTAAAGCAAGTGACAAAGTTTTGTTTCCCAGAGAGTGTAAGTGTTACGTGCACGCTGTGCAGTAGCCTAAGTGTGCAATAGCATTATATATAAAATGACAGCGAATAGACTTTCGTTAAAAAGAAGTCCTCGTTGCTAGAAAAATGTTAACAGGCATCCGAGCTGTATCTTTTTGCTCATGGAGGGTCTTCCCTTAATTTTGACTGATCAAGGTGCTGATTAATCAGGTTGCTGAAGGCTGGGGTGGCTATGGCAATTTTTTCAAAAAAGACAATGGAATGTCTCGCACGGATGGACTCTTCCTTTCATGAATGATTTCTCTGTAGTATGGAATGCTGTTTGATAGCATTTTACACACAGTAGAAATTGTTTCAAGGTTGGGATCAATGTTTTCAAACCCTATTGCTGCTTCATCAACTAAGTGTATGTAATATTCTAAATCCTTTATTACCATTCCAACATTCTTCACAGCATTTTCACCAGGGTACTTCATCTCAAGAAGCCATTTTCTTTTCTCGTCTGTTAAAGTTTGTTCTGAGATTGCCGCAGTTCAGTTCTCTTCCAGCTCCATTCTAATTCTAGTTCTCTTGCGTTTTCCACCACATCTACAGTTCCTTCCTTCACTGAAGTCTTGAACCTTCAAAGTCACCCATGAGAGTGGTCTTCAATCAACTTTTCTCCAGATCCTGTTAGTGTTGATAGTTTGATCTCTTCCCATGATTCATAAATATTCTTAATGGCATCTAGAGTGAGGAATCCTTTCCAGAAGGTTTTCAATTTACTTGACCTGGATATAGTCGAGGAATCAGGCCTTCCCGAGTGCTCGTGGTAAAGAATCCAAGTGCAAACGTAGGAGACATGGGTTTGATCCCTGGATTGGGAAGATCCCCAGAAAGGGAAATGGCAACCCACTCTAGTATTCTTGCCTGGGAAATCGCATGGAAAGAGGAGCCTGGTAGGCTACAGTCCACGAGCGTCACGAAAGAGTCAGATGTGACTTTGCGACTAAACAACAGCAATTAGAGGAGTTATTATCTATGGTGTCTATAGCCTTATGAAATGTATTTCTCAGGGTTGGCAGTCTAGTCTACTTGATCCATGGGCTACAGAATGGATGTTGTCGTACTAGGCATGAAAACAACATTAGTGTACATCTCCATCAGAGCTCTTGGGCGACTGGGTCCATTTTCAGTGAACAGTAACATTTTGAAAACAATCTTTTGTTCACAGCAGTAGGTCTCAACAGTAGTCTTAAATTATGCAGTAAACCATGTTATAAATATATGCGGTGTCATCCAGGCTTTGTTGTCCCGTTTATAGAATATATGAAGAGTAAATCTAGCATAATGCTTCAGGGCCCAAGATTTTCAGCATGATAAAGGAGCATTGGCTTCAACATCTAGTCACCAGCTGCATTAGCCCCTAACGAGAGAGTTTAGTGTGTCCTTTGAAGCCAGGCATTGACTTCTCTCTCACTGTGAAAGTCCTAGATGACATCTTCTTCCAGCATAAGACTATTTCATCTACTTTAACAATCTGTTGTTTAGTGTAGCTATGTTCGTTAATTAGCTTAGCTATATCTTTTGCATAACTTTGGTACAGCTTCTACATCAGCATTTGCTGCTTCACCTTGCGATTCTGTGTTATGGAGACAGTTTCTTTCCTTGAAGCTCATGAACTAACCTGTGCTAGTATCAGACTTTTTTTTTTTTTGCAGCTTCTTACTTCTGTCAGTCATCACAGAATTGGAAAGGGTTAGGGGTTGACTCCCTTAGGCTTTGGCTTAGGGAACGTTATGCCTGGCTTCATCTTGTATTGTTGTTCAGTCACTAAGTTGTGTCTGACTCTTTGCGACCCAGTGGACTGCAGCACACCAGGCTCCTCTGTCCTCCACTGTCTCCGGGAGTTTGCTCAAACTCCTGTCCATTGAGTTTGTGATACCACCCATCTGTCTCCTCCTCTGTTGCCTCCTCTTCCTCCTGCCTTCAGCCTTTCCCAACATCAGCATCTTTTCCAATGAGTCAGCTCCTTGAATCAGGTGACCAGAGTTTTGGAGCTTCGACATTTGTTCCCCCAATGAATATTCAGGGTTGATTTCTTCTAGGATTGACCAGCTTCCTCTCCTTGCAGTCCATCTGACTCTCAAGAGTCTTCTGCAGCATCACAGTTCCAAAGCATCAATTCTTTGGCACGCAGCCTTTTGTGGTCCAACTCTCATATCCGTCCATGACTGCTGCAAAAAATGTAGCTTTGAAGATACAGGCCTTTGTTGGCAAAGTGATGTTTCTGCTTTTTAATTAATATGCTATCTAGGTTTGTTATAACTTTCCATTCAGGGAATAAGTTCACTCAAACTCACGTCCATCGAGTCAGTGATGCCACCCAGTCATCTCATCCTCTGTCGTCCCCTTCTCTTCCTGCCCTCAATCCCTCCCAGCATCAGTCTTTTGCAATGAGTCAACTCTTCACATCAGGTGGCCAATGTACTGGAGTTCCAGCTTCAGCATCATTCCCTCCAAAGAAATCCCGGGGCTGATCTCCTTCAGAATGGACTGGTTGGATCTCCTTGCAGTCCAAGGGACTCTCAAGAGTCTTCTCCAACACCACAGTTCAAAAATATCAATTCTTTGGCATTCAGCTTTCTTCACAGTCCAACTCTCACATCCATACATGACCACAGGAAAAACCATAGCCTTGACTAGACAGACCTTAGTCGGCAAAGTAATGTCTCTGCTTTTGAATATACTATCTAGGTTGGTCATAACTTTTCTTCCAAGGAGTAAGCGTCTTTTAATTTCATGGCTGCAGTCACCATCTGCAGTGATTTTGGAGCCCACAAAAATAAAATCTGTCACCACTTCCACTTTGTTCCCTTTGATTTGCCATGAGGTGATGGGAACAAATGCTATGATATTAGTTTTTTGAATGTTGAGTTTTAAGCTAACTTTTCACTTTCCACCATTCGAGTTGCGGCTCCCTGTTCTGTTCCATTGATCTATGTGTCTTTTTTTTATGCCAGTACCATAATGTGTCAATTACTGTAGCTTTGTACTACTTTGAAATCAGGAAATATGATGCCTCTCGTTTTGTCCTTCTTTGTCAAGATTGCTTTTGCTATTTGGAATTTTTTGTGGTTCCCTATGAATTGTAGGATTGTTTGTTCTGCGGAAATGTCTTTGGGATTTTGATACAGATTGTTTTCTATCTGTAAATTGCTCTTGGTAAAATTAACAATATTAATTCTTGGAATCCTAGAACACTGGATATCTTTTCACTTATTTATGTCTTATCTACTTTGTTTCATCATCGTCATATAATTTTCAGAATATAAATTTCTCAACTCTAGGTTAAATTTATTCCTAAGGTTGTTTTCTTAATTTTCTTTTCAGGCAGTTTTTACATTAGTGTATATAAATGCAACTGTAACCGATTTGTATATTGGGGTTTTTTTTGTCCTGCAACTTTACTGAATTCGTTTAGTAGGGTAGAATTTTGGGGTTTCTACATATAAGACAGTGCTACCTACAAACACTTTTGCTTCTTCTGTTCATGTTGGTAAAGTGCTGGACTCAATATGCCAGCAAATTTGGAAAGCTCAGCAATGGCCCCAGGGCTGGCAAAAGTCACTTTGTATTCCTATCCTAAAGAAGGACAATGCCAGAGAATGTTCAGACTACTATACAACTGTGCTTATTTCACACGCTGGCAAGGTAATGGTCAAAATGCTTCAAGCTAGGCTTCAACAGTATGTGAACTGAGAACTTACAGATGTACAAGTTGGATTTAGAAAAGGCAGAGGAACCGGAGCTCAACTTGCCAACATTCATCGGATCATAGAGAAAGCAAGGGAATTCCAGAAGAACATCTACTTCTGATTCATTGACTATGCTCAAGCCTTTGACTATGTGAATCACAACAAAGTCTGGGAAATTCTTAAAGAGATGGGAGTACCAGACCACCTTACCTGTCTCCTGAGAAACCTGTATTCAAGTCAAAAAGCAACAATTAGAACCAGACATGCAACAATAGACTGGTTCAAAATTGGGAAAGGAGTATGAGGAGGCTGTATACTGTCACTCTTTTTATTTAACATATGTGCAGAGTATCTAATGCCAAATTGCAGGCTGGATGAATCTGATTACTGGCTGGAATCAGGATTGCCAGCAGAAATACCAGCAACATCAGATAAGCAGATAATATCACCCTAAGGGCAGAAAGTGAAGAGGAGCATCTTGATGAAGGTGAAAGAGGACAATGAAAAAGCTGGCTTAAAACTCAGCAATCAGAAAGCTAAGATCATGGCATCTGGTCCTATCTATCACTTCATGGCAAATAGACGGGAAAACAGTGGAAACAGTAACAGACTTTGTTTTCTTGGGCTCCAAAATCACTGCAAATGGTGACTGCAGCCATGAAATGAAAAGACACTTGCTTCTTGGAAGAAGAGCTTTATGACAAACCTAGACAGCATATTAAAAAGTAGAGACCTCACTTTGCTGACGAAGGTCCGTACAGTCTAAGCTATGGTTTTTCCAGTAGTCGTGTATAGATGTGAGAGTTGGACCATAGAGAAGGCTGAGCACCGAAGAATTGATGCTTTCAAATTGTGGTGCTGGAGAAGACTCTTGAGAGTCAGTTGGACTCCAAGGAAATGAAACTAGTTAGTCCTAAAGGAAATGAACCCTGATTGTTCATTGGAGGACTGATGCTGAAGCTGAAGCTCCAGTACTTAGGCTAGCTGGTGCAAAGAACCCACCCACTGGAAAAGACCCTGATGCTGGGGAAGAGTGAGGGCAAGAGGAGAACGGGGCAACAGAAGATGAGCTGGTTGGATGTCATCACCAACTTTTTGGACATGAGTTTGGGCCAATTTGGGGAGATAGTGAAGGATGGGGAAGCCTGGTGTGTTGAAGTCCCAGGGGTGGCCCAGGGTCGGACGTGACTTAGCAACTGAACAATGACATCAATTCTGGTTTGAATGCCTTTTCTTTCTTTTCCTTCCCTACTTACTCTGGCTGGGGCTTCCTGTACTGTGTTGAATAAAAACAGAAGTGATGGGCATCCTCATCTTGTTCCTGATGTTAGAGGAAAACTTTTTAGCTTTTGAGTGTTGAATATAATGTCGTTGTTGTTGTTGTTTAGTCATTGATTTGTGTCTCTTTTGTGACCCCATGGACTGTAGCCCCCCAGACTCCTCTGTCCATGAGATTTCCCAGGTAAGAATACTGGAGTAGGTTGCCATTTCCTTCTCCAGGGAATCTTCCTGACTCAGGGATCAAAACTGTATCCTGCTTGGCAGGCAGATTCTTTACCCCGGGGCCACCTGGGAAGCCCTGAGTGTGATGTTAGCTGTAGGCGCATCAGATGTGTTGAGGTACATTCCTTCTATATCTAGCTTGTTGAGAGTTTTTATCCTGAAAAGATAGTGAACTTCATCAAATGCTTTTTCATCGTGTACAGATATGATTGTGGTGTTTATCTTCCATCCTGACAATGTGTTTGCCACATTTTTTGATGTTGCACATGATGTTTAACCATGTTAGCATTCCTGGGATAAATCCTCCTTGATTGTGATGTATGATCCTTTTAATGTTCTGTTGGATTTGATTTGCAAGTATTTTGTTGAAGAGTTTTATATCTATGTTTATCAGGGCTATTGTCCTATAATTTTCTTCTCTTGTGTTATGCTTAAATAGCTTTGATAGCAGAGTAATGCTGTTCTCATAAAATGAACTTGTAAATGTTCCTGTTTCAAGTTTTTGGAAGACTTTGAGAAGGATTAATGTTAAGTCTTTAAATATAAGTGGATTTCCCAGTGATTCTGTCTAGTCCTGAACTTTTCTTTGTTGGGAGATTTTTTTTATTAGTGATTACATCTCCTTACCAGTTACAGATCTGTTCAGATTTTCTATTTCTTCATGATTTAGTTTTGGTTGGTTTTATGTTTATAGGAATGTTTTTCATTTCTTTAGGTTATCTAATTTGTTGGTGAAAAATTGTTCATTGTAATTTCTTCTGATTGATTGTGTCCTGCAGTATGAGTTGTGATGTCTCCTCTTTTATTTCTGACTTTGAGTCTTCACTCTTCATAATCTAATTAAGGACCTTATGTCTTTTAAGAAACTGACTCTTGGGAATTCCCTAGTGGTCCAGTGGTTAGGACTCTGTACTTTCATTACAGGAGCCCTGGTATTTCATTTTTGACCCAACATGTGATGTCTCCTAGAGGATGATACATGCACTCGAGAAGAATGTGTATTCTGGTGTAATTGGATAGTGTCTTTTGTACATGTCTATTAGGTCTGTTTGGTCTTAGGTGCAGTCAAGTCCAATGTTTTCTTATCCAGAGTGGGATCTTGAACCCTTAATATTATTGCAGCTATCTATTTCTACCTTCAGATTTGTTAATATCGGCTTTATATATTTAGGTGCTCCAATATTGGGTACATACGTATTTGTAATTTTTATCCTCTTGATGAATTGAGTGCTTTATCATTACGTAATGACCTCCTTTGTCTCTTGTGACAATTATTTACTTAAAGAGTATCTCCTCTGACACAGTATGATTACCCTGCTTGTTTTTTTTTTAATCCCTGCTTTTGAAAAAGATTTTTCTGTTTATTTTTGATGTGGTGGATCTTTCTTGCTGCGTGGTCGTTTTCTCTAGTTGTGGTGAGTGGGGGCTGTTCTCATTGCACCGCAAAGGCTTCTCATTGTAGAGTATGAGCTCTAGGTGCATGGGCTTCAGCGGTTGTGGCACACATGGGCTTAGTTCCTCTGCAGCATGTGGGGTCTTCCCAGACCAGGGATCAAACCTGTGTCTCCTGTATTGGCAGGTGGATTCTTTACTAGTGAGCCACCAGGGAAGCCCCATACTGGGTCTTAATTGTGGCACATGGGGTCTTCATTGCTACATACAAGATCTTTTTTTGTTTCATTTGCACATTTGTGCAGAGAGTTGCCCATTCCGATAAAGTGAATGTGTACCTCATCAGCATTTCTTTCCATTCAGGCTTCTGGAGTGGAGAGGAGAAAGTTGAGACTTCCTTTGCACAGAGTGTTTCTGTGGCAGTGTCACAGGCCAGGACTTCCAAGGAACCTTCATCTTCTCAGAAGACTCACCCCTGTGAAGTGTGTGGTCCAGTCTTGAGAGGCATTTTCCATTTGGCTGAGCAGCAGGGAACACAACACAGCAAGAAATTACTGAAGTGCAAGGCATGTGCAAAAGGATTTTCTTTCAGTACAGACCTTCAGCAGCACCAAGAGCAGCACAAGCAAGAAAAAACACCCATCATCAGCGTGGACAGGCCTTCATTTGTGGAGAGCTCCAATTTCCATGTGTCAGGAGAGCCTTTAACCAGCAAGGAGGTTGGGGATGACTTCCGAAGCACCTCAGAACATCTGAAGCAACAGGCCAGTCACACTGGGGAGAAGCCAAATACAGTCACCCACTGCATGGAAACTTTACAAAGCAAGAAAAGTCATTGTACCAGGGGAGAATGCAAGAAAGCCTTCGGCCCCAAACACACACTTGTTCAGGACCACAATACCTGCCCTGAAAGACAGCGTTTTGTGTGCAGTAAATGTGGCAAAAAGTTCAAGTATAAATCCTCATTTATTGTGCACCAGAAAGCCCACACTGGTGACAGGCTTTATGAGTGTGGTGACTGTGGAAAATCTTTCAGAGGAAGCTCAGCCCTCATTCAACATCGAAGAATTCATACTGGGGCAAGGCAGTACAAGTGCAGCAAATGTGGGAAATCCTTTAGCCAAGAATTTGTCCTCATTTATCCTCAGAGGAGTAACACTGGAGAAAACTGCCATGTGTGCTATCATTGTGCACAGTCTTCTGGCCAGAGCTCCATCTTTATTCAACAACGGACAGTTCACACTGGAGAAATCAGTTATAAATGCACTGAGTGCAGGAAGTCCTTTAAACGGAAATCTGATGTAATTGAACACTGGAGGGTTCATACAGGAGAAAGGCCTTACGAGTGCAATGAATGTGGGAAATCTTTTACTTCTAGCTCTGCCCTCCATTATCATCAGAGAGTTCACACTGGAGAAAAGACTCATAAATGTGGGGAATGTGGGAAGTCTTTTACCTCTAGCTCTGGCCTGCGTTATCATCAGAGAATTCACACCGGAGAAAGGCCATATGAGTGTATTGATTGTGGGAAGTCTTTTACCCAAATAAATCACCTCATTATACATCGAAGAATTCACACGGGAGAAAGGCCTTATGAGTGCAGTGAATGTGGGAAATCCTTTAGCCATAAATCTTACCTATCTCAACACCAGAGAGTTCACACTGGAGAAAGGCCTTTTGAATGTAATGAATGTGGGAAATCTTTTACATCTGGTTCTGCCCTCTGTTATCATCAGAGAGTTCACACAGGAGAAAAACCTTATGAGTGCAGTGACTGTGGGAAATCCTTTACCAATGGACCAATACTCATTCGACACCGTAGAGTTCACACAGGAGAAAGGCCTTATGAGTGCAGTGAGTGTGGAAAATCCTTTACCCAAAGAAATCATCTCAACATACACCAGAGAGTTCACACAGGAGAGAGGCCTTATGAGTGCAGTGAATGTGGAAAATCTTTTACCTCTGGCTCTGCCCTTCGTTATCATCAGAAAATTCACATTGGAGATAGACCTTATGAGTGTAGTGAATGTGAGAAGTCTTTCACCTCTAACTCTGCCCTCCGTTGTCATCAGAGAGTTCACACAGGAGAAAGGCCTTTTGACTGCCGTGAATGTGGGAAATCTTTTAGGGATAGTTCCCAGTTGAATCAACACCAGAGGGTTCACACTGGAGAAAAGCCTTATGAATGTACGGATTGTGGGAGATCCTTTAGCCAGAATTCGTACCTCTCTAAACACCGAAGAGTTCACACTGGAGAAAGGCCTTATGAGTGCAGTGAATGTGAGAAGTCTTTTACTTCTGTCTCTGCCCTTGGCTATCATCAGAGAGTTCACACTGGAGAGCGGCCTTATAAGTGCAGTGACTGTGGGAAATCTTTTACCAATAGCTCGATACTCGTTCGACATCGACGAGTTCACACAGGAGAAAGGCCTCATGAATGTAGTGACTGTGGGAAGTCCTTTACCCAAAGAATTCACCTCATCATTCACCGGAGAGTTCACACAGGAGAAAGGCCTTATGAATGCAGTGAATGTGGGAAGTCTTTCACCTCTCGTTCCACCCTTCATTATCATCAGAGAGTTCACACAGGAGAAAAGCCGTATGACTGCCTCAAATGTGGGAAGTCTTTTAGCCGGAAATCTAACCTCTCTCAGCATCAGAGAATTCACAGTGGCAAAAGGCCTTAGATGTATAAGAAATATATAGTTTCATTGTTCAGTGCAATGACACTGGACCAAACTGTGAGACACTAATTGCCTCATAGATCCAAACAGCAAGAGTAAAGAGATTCTTCATCATAGTTTCAGTTATGTGGGAAGCACATGTAACTGTGTTGCACACTAATCTGCTCTTGATAGATTTACATCACTTCCAGTGTCTGTCGCCATATCCATTTCACCTCTAACCTGGCAGGTCTCCACAGTATGCATCAGTCACTACCCCAGCATGCTCAGGGAAGCATACTCTGTTCTCTCATTTGTTGGAGGAAATCAAGATTAGCCTAAACCCTTGGGATGTCTTCATTCCCTTTCTGAGCAGCTTGTGCATGGGCCTGATGCAGTATCGGCCCAGAGAACATCAAGAGTTCATCTGGCACCTTGCAGAGAAGGATCACTATTTTCAAGGACATATTGGTCTGAAGATACTAGTGGTGAGTTTTTCTAGCTTCCGAGTCACCAATTAAAAATTGGCAGCCACTGCTGGCAGATCTGCCTTACCATGGCTTTGGTTTGTATAATAACAAAGACTTGACTGTTTAAGTCCTCCTTAATCCTGGACGTTCCGTTTACCATGATATCTGTTTTATAAACAGAATTGGGCTGTTAGAAGCATGAAGAGGTGTGCAACTTTCATGCGGGTATCAAACTTTCTGTGCTTCAGAGGAGACAATACAGAGGCAGAAATTAGCTTACTAGTTTTTGCCAAATTTGCATTTGTGCCCATGGCCTCCTGTGAAAGACTGCGGGGCTTTCTTGTCCTCATTTCAGGCCTGGATGCTATGATGAGTTTCAGGAGACTTAGCTCACCCTGAGGAGGAGTCAGCTGTGACAACATAACTGCTTCTGGGAGCAGCATAAATATTTTCCCTTGTTCACAGGGGATGTCAGCAGTGCTGAGGGAATTTCTTCCCCAGGTCTTACCAAGAGCGAGGCAGGTAAAAAAGAATAAAGATTAAAAAAAAGGAGAATCTCATCCACAAATGTATTTGTGACCCAGGCCACATTCTTGTTGACTCAGGTGGAAGGTCATTCATTGCTCATTCTATTTGCTGTCTTTGAGGTAAAACTGATCCACAAAGGGCCTGAGAAAGTGGAATGAATATAGGATTGCCAAATCTACTTTCCAGAAAGTTGGACATAGAGGTTTGTTTTCTGTTGTTGTTGTTTTTTAATCGTGAACCATTTCAAAAGCTATTTGTTGAGTTCTGACATATGTATGGAAGTAAAACCATCATCATAGTCATGGTAATGACTGTATGTTACTATATATTTATCTTATGACCTTTTATACTCTCTTTCCTTGCCCTTCACAGCCCTCCATGTAACCATTGATTTATTTTCCATGATAATAGATCACTTTTGGATTTTCTAGAATTCATATGATGGGAATTTACTCTATCTCTTGCTTTTATTTAAGTTGCCTAAATACTTGAAGGATCATCAATAATGTATGAGCAGCTCATACCTTTTTTTTTCTAAGAAATATTCTTGTTTTTGAATATACCACTATTATCTATTCATTTGTTTATGAACATTTGGAGTTTTTCTAATTTTTGACTATTGAAAAAGCTGGTAGAACATTTGTGTATAATTCTTTATGTGGATATATGTTTCATTTATCTTTACTTCAGTAACTCAGAGTGCAAAGTGTGAATCATATAAGATAGTTGGGTGTTAACTGAAACAAATTATCAAATTTTGATCTGAACTAATTATACCTTTTCTTCTTTTTTTGGTCACACTGTATGGCTTGTGGATCTTAATTTCCCAATCAGGGATTGAACCTGGTCCCTAAGCAGTGAACACCTGGAGTCCTTACCACTGGACTGCCTGGGAATTTTTGTTTTTTTTCATTCTTATTAGCAGTATTTCAGAGGTCCATTTCCTCTTGTATCCTAGTGAATACTTCGTTTGGTCATTTTTTTTTTTTTAAGGAAGTTGTCACTTTAATATATTGTACATATATATATATATATCTTTCTTCATAAATGGGGTAGAGGATAACCTTCCAGGATATTAGTGTTTTTATTAGGAATATGTTTATCTTTATTTTTAAAATGTTTATTTTTCTTCTCATCAGTTATTCTTAATTTTAACCCTTTTGATAAGTTTGTCATACTATCTCACTGTTTTTTTGTTTGCATTTCCCGAAGGATTCATGATCATTTTTCAGATATGTATTTGCTGTCTCTATATCTTCAGTGAAATGTTTATATTTGTCTCCTTGTCTATGAGTTTTGGCTATTTTCTTCCTTTCACAAAAGAACAATGAAACAGCCAAGTCATACTGGAATTTCACTCCTTTTGTGACTTTTTAATTTATGGAGTATTTTAATAATGGAACAATGTGTTCTATTTTTTTCAGTTTTTTTAATGCTATGTGCACTGTAATGGACATGTATATCATTCACTTTTAATCTGTGTTACTAATGTACTCTCCATCACTTTCTAAAGTCCAAGCATTTAATAAAACCACAAACCCTTGCTTAATAGTGTTTGCCCGGTTTCCTGATCTATCATCATGGGGTTTGGGTTGGAGCAGAACTCTAAAAGAAGGGGAACAAGATGGCATCAGAATGAAGAATCTCAGAGCCCAGCTGGGCTGGAAATAGGGCAGTAATCAAACTCCCCAAGCCCTGGCTCAGGCAGCCTGGGTTTGAATCCTGATCACAAAACATCATTATGACTCACAGGCAAATGATTGCCCACCTCTGGGCCTCAGTTTCCCCTTGTAAAACAGGTATAAGATGTGGCTCTACCCGTGAACTGTGGGAGATTGAGCTGGAGCACCCATCTGCTGCCCCGTGACTGTACCCACTACCTCCCTGGACCTCCCCACTAGCCTGGCCAGGTACCCCTCATTTCCCCTAAAGTCCCTGTGCCCCACTGGCACCTAGTGCATTTGAGAAAGAAATGGGGCTTCGGATAAGCCACTGACACACTCACCTGAAGAGGCTGCAGAGGGCTGGCAGCTCAGAATGGGTTCCCCTCCTGGGAACCTCTAGGCAACCCACTGGAGCTTCCTGAGCCTGTTTGCTGACTGACCTGGAGGTGATGGAGGTGCTTGCCTTGGTCTCTGTGAGAATCAATAGAAGTAACAAAACACTGAGTACTTAAGTGAGTGTCACACTGAGTGCCAAGATTCCAGGGTTTGCTTTATAAACATATTCTCTTTAATCCTCACAACTGAGAAAGTAGGAACTGTTGTTTTCCTACTGGCAAAATCCAGGGTCCAAGCGATGAAGTGGGTCCCCAAAGTCACACAGTGGAGAAGCACCTGAGTCAAGATGGATTCATACCCCGCAGTCTAGCTCCAAGACTTGAGATGTTTAATCTGTTTACCTCGGTACATGAAGCCCTCAGCCTGAGGCAGACACACAAAGATTTTTTTCCAAGGAGTCCCAGCTGCCTTTAGCTTTGTTGGAATCATCAACATAGCAATGTACCCATGTACCACCTGCCCTTGTAGTTCTCACTGTAATACCCTTGTCTGTCACCGCCAGTAGCTTCCCCCGCCGGAGGCTTTTCTCTCAGCTGCAACTGATTATATCCCAAGGCCACATCTTCCGTTTGAGCACAGCAGAGAGCTCAGCCTTCGAGAATCAGTGATTCTGAGCTGGGTGTCTCCACCCTCAGCAGCTGAGTGACAGCTTCTGACATCTTCTAACAACCAGGTAGGAGGTTTAACTTTCTCAGGTGTTTGTAACCTTCAGCTTGCAAGAGCAGACAGTCCAGAGGACCTGGTACCAGAAAATGATAATGGAGATCTTTGTGCTCCTGGTCTCGCTGGGTAGCAGCTTGCCTCTGCTCCATTCATGGACCCACTGCCTGTTGGGGCAGGTTGAGAAGACTGACTGGTTGAGAAGAACTTTGGCACACACCAGCCTTATTCCCTGCACTCTGCACATGTTCTGAACCCTTGTCCTCTCCTTCAACCTCTGTGTGTCCACACCAAGGATCTTTTGGTAAAAAAACACACTCCTTAACACGAATCCTCGCTGGAGTGCCCAGCAAGCTCTGGCCACGTCTGAGGTCCTTGTTCCAGATTCCACAGAAGAGGAGCTGACTGGCCCAGCCTGCTCGTGTTCCAGGTTTGCAGAGCTGTGGATGATAGGTGTGTCAGAGAATAGGGTGATTCAAACAGTACTTCTTGGAAGCCATTTGCTATCAGTTCACCAAGGGCATCTTCCCAAACCATACAATCCCAGTTAAAATGGGCTCTGGAATGCTACACCATTGTTGCTTATTTCTTTGGGCCTGGAGACCACAGTCTTGTGCTGCCTGAGGAGATAATTTTTTACAGTGTCCACAGAGACGACATCAAGTGGCACGGCTAGATGCTGAGAAAGCTGCTGATCTTTTTTCCCTGCTCTTTCCCTTGCTGCTGTCTGAAGAAAGTTTTGATACAGTGTAGTACTAGATCTCCATTTCCCCACTGTTCCTAATATCCCCCACTTTGGTGGGGGGCGGGGGGGCGGGCATCCAAACACGGACTTGAAACTAATGTTCCTTTTTAACAGAGGGAGCAGCCTTGAGCATAGCCCATGAGGTCCCTGGGACTTCATTGATTCGATTTCATTTTTCATGTTAAACTTCCACTTGTTGCAAGTCAAACTGGTTTTCCCAAATAGCAAACAGATACAAATATTCTTTTTAAGATACAGTCTACATGAGAAAAATAAGAGGTAGGTCATTTAAAAAAGAATTACGACAGTGGTCACAGCCAGGTTTCCCTAAGCACAGATAAGGTGTTGGGTTTGTTGCAGGCACTGTTAAAACTGTGTTCCTTGAATTCAAACATCCTGTCCTTAGCAAGTAAGGCTGCATGAAAACACATTTCTTTGGTTGCTGATGTATATAACTCCTCTAGATGAGCCTCTGAGGCAGATGAGATATTTAATAAGTAATTACCGATGGAATAAAACATGATGTGGCTCTCCTTCTACTCTTCTACCCCTTTCTGGTCTATTTTTCTTCAAGTTAGTTTTCCTCAGAGATGTCATAAATAAGAACTTCATGGTAGCCATGTTTCCAACAATCATGGACTCAATTCTCTCAAATTTAGGACTTAGTGTCCTTCATTTACCACCCATTGAAACTTAACCTTTTCTCAGGATTCACAAATCCTTTTTCTCTTCTAGTGATTTCAACAGTGCCCAATGGATGACCCAATTAATCAACATTAATAACTGTAATTTGTTCACTCTACAGCTATTTTCCTGAGATACCCTCATGTACCCTTGCAGTCACAACGACTCCTTTTATAGGTAAAATGATAATCACTTCCAAGCAAGTAGATGAGGTCATGGAATTAACAACTTCTATCTCTTGTTGGGTGCCCACTTTTTACCGCTACACAGATGCTGACATTTCAGCGATGCTGACAAGTATAACTTTGGTAAGTAGCCAATATCCACAGATTGATGTCATATTCTTAAAAGAAATAGAGCATGTCTCAGAAAATTCAAAGTGACAGAGAAGGGATGCATTCTGAGGAACCAAGAGGCATGGTGCCACCTTCTCTATTACACTTGCCTTAGGGCTACCTAGTAGTTTCCTCAACAGACTGTCTGGATTATATTTGCTCTTATTGCTGACCAAACACATTGAACCTCACAATGTCCATTCTAAAAGCTTTGTTCCCCACAAAGAGTAAGAAGACTGTTTTATTCTGTTTTTGAGTGGATATTTATGTCAATTGTTGGATATGCATTGTTTATCTTTTGGGAGCATGATTTAAAAACGGCACCTGTAGGAGTGTTTTACTAAGATGTCTCTGATGAGTGCCAGTGTTAAAATTACTTCTCAGATTTTTTTTTAGTGAAAGCAAGTCATGCAATGTGAATAAGATTGTAAGATACAGATAACAAGATAATCAGGGATATAAAGAATCTCAAAGCTAAAGGTTATCTAAGTATGATGTCATGTTTTATATGTATGTATATATATATATATATATATATCTTCATTATTGTTAATATTTTGCTCTCTTCTCTGGAAAGATCTCTGATGATTCAATGGTGAATCAGTAGGTTTCTAGTAGTCATGAGATGGCTTACTCTAACAAATCATACCCTGATCACACACTGATAGGTATCTTTCAGTCCATTTGTGGAGAGTGAGATATTTTTCCTTTTTAGACTTCTGTTACTCTAATTTCTTGGCATATTTATTATACTGCCAATTTCCTAATTTTGTTCAATTTTATAAAATGCCATATAAATCAAAATAATCACTGAGAAAATTGTTACTCAATCATACAGGTATGATTTTTCATATATAGAGTTGATTAAATTATTTTCTGATTCAAGAAAAATTTTTCCACCTCAGTTTTCGATCCACTTTAATATTTTATTGCATTATATATTTTATCTCTAAATTGATAATCAAGTTTAATATATGTATGCATCAATAAATTATTCAGTATGTACATGTCAGTAAAGTGTATTCCCAGGCACTCTGCTGCTGCTGCTGCTGCTAAGTCACTTCAGTCGTGTCCGACTCTGTGTGACCCCAGAGACGGCACCCCACCAGGCTCCCCCGTCCCTGGGATTCTCCGGGCAAGAACACTGGAGTGGGTTGCCATTTCCTTCTCCAATGCACTCTGCTATGTACTGTTAACTCACTAGGGTTTTCTCTTCCAGAATAAGTTATTGGATATATTTATTCTAATAAACATTTCTTTAAGTAAACTTTAACTAATAAGATCTGCAACAATAGTATTTTGTTTGCAATACATAAAGTAAGTGACCTCTCAGTATTTTTATTCATAATAGCCTTCTTATATAGAAACTTGGTTTATATCTATTATCATTTAGAAGTGGTTTTCATAATTTCTGTTTAATTTCAAAGGTTTTGGCTTTTTTTCAGTTTTTCCATCACATTTCTTAGTGTCATGTTTTTCAAATTTTTGTTTGTATTTCAGTAACACTGCATTTAAAATTTAAAATAGAATAAAGCTTCTTAAAAATTAATATTGATTTTTAATTTTATTGCATATATGCATGCCCATAATTTCTTGTTAATTATAATATTTTAAGTGATTTGAAAAGGATTCTTAGTTACATATGGGTCAACTTTGACTATGAAGATGTACTTCTTCATTTTCTCAAAATATATATATTCTTAAGATTATAGCATTGAAAATGCCAGACGCATCACCACTCCTATAAATCTTTTGAATATGTCTATAAATTCTCTCTTATTGTGACAGTTGCATTAACATTTCACGCTAACAAATACCAATAACTTAAAATTCAATGTTTCTACTTTTTATAAACTTTATTTTTCATAATCATTATCTTTAAATCATAAGCAACATACTCCAATTTTATATTTACATTATGCATCTTAGTTCTCTTTTATTTCAAAGATTTGTCTTACATTCTTGTGTTGTATTTGTCGTATATGTGTGTGTGCAAAGTCACTTCAGTCATGTCCGACTCTGTGACCCTATGGACAATAGCTCACCAGGCTCTTCTGTCCATGGGATTTCCCAGGAAAGAATACTGGAGTGGCTTCCCATTTCCTTTTCCAGGGGATCTTCCTCGCTCAGGGATCAAACCCGCGTCTCTTAACATCTCCTGCACTGACAGGCAGATTCCTTACCACTGGTGCCACCTGGGAAGCCCCATTTGTCATATATATATGATGGTGTAACTGGGTCCTTTGGGGTAATTTTCCATGTTTTCTAATGTAATTGCATTTCTTCTATAGCTTTAACATGTTCTCCATTGCTTCCAGTAAATGTATAATTACAGCCCGGGCCATTGATCTCTGGTCACAGTGCTCCAAAGGGAAGGCTGTCTTTTTCTTTTGGTTTCACCAAGCAGCATGTGGAATCTGTTTCCTGACTGGGGATTGACTCTGCACCCCCTGAATTGGAAGTGTGGAGTCTCAACCACTGGACTGCCAGGGAAATCAACATCAACAGATGCCCTGAAGTCTGAGTGTCTGAGTGTTTTTCTAAGTTAATGACTGATGCAGTAAAAACTTGTGTTCTAAGGCAAGTCAAGGATAATTTAAATGTGAAAATTTTTCTCTGTCCTTTAGCCTCCCCTTCCCCTCTACAGCATATCATATATCTGCATTATGCACCCCCCAAGACTCCCCATTGGCAGAAATACCTGCTTAACCCATGAAGAGCAACATTTTCCTAGCACCAACAAGACAACGCCTTAAAAGATAATGTGTCTGGGCTTCCCTGGTGGCTCACTGGTAAGGAATCCTCCTGCTCATGTAGGAGACAAGGGTTCCATCTGTGATCCAGGAAGATCCCACATGCCTCAGAGCAACTAAGCCCATAAGCACAACTGTTGAGCCTGTGCTTTAGGGCCCAGGAGCCACACTACTGAATAAACGTGCCACATAACTACTGAAGTCCCTGTGCCCTAGAGCCCATGCTCTGCATCAGGAGAGGCTACCGCAATGAGAAGCCTGCACACCACAACTAGAGAGTAGCCCCTGATGGCCACGACTAGAGAAAAGCCCAAGCAGCAAGGAAGACCCAGCATTGGCAAAAATTTAAATAAATTATTGTTTTAACAAAGATAACATGCCTATGCCTCCTTGATGGTGTAAGCGATCATGATAACATACCACTTGGTACTTACAGAGTCTGGATTTTGCCAATTATCTATGGCATTTAAAGTAGACTTTTGGCGCAAAAACCTACATAATCATGCTTTGATCTTTAACAAGCGTAACAGTTCTTAGAGTTTTCTGAGAGCATGTTCCTGGGTTATAATCCTATTTGGCCTGAGTAAAATGTTCCATTTCTTTCTTAGATTGATTGTTTCATTTTATGAAACCTTAGTTCCCCCACCATGGGTCGAACCTGCGGTCCCTGCGTTGCAAGCGCAGACTCTTATCCCCTGGACTGCCAGGGAAGTGCAGACCCATTAATTTTACTAGGATACAGTGGGTTCAGTTGTTATTAGGATTTCTTCCATCCAATATCTTTTTTCCCCCACTGAACTTTTCTCTTTTGTGCCACTGTCCGCTGCAGTTAATTGGGTTGAAGTAATTGATTGGTAGGGCTTCCCTGGTAAGTCAGTGGTAAAGAATCTGCCTGCCAATGGGAGAGACACAGGTTTGATCTCTGGGTCAGGAAGATTCCCTGAAGTAGGAAATGGCTACCCATTCCAGTATTCTCACCTAGAAAAATCCCATGGACAGAGCAGCCTGGCGGGCTACAGTCCATGGGGCAGCAAAGAGTCAAGTACGACTGGGTACGCTTTCTGCATGAAAGTCAAAGAGTTAGTCGCTCAGCCGTGCCCATCTCTGCAACCCCATGGACTGGGGGTTGCCTGCCAGGTTCCTCTGTCCAGGAGATTTCCCAGGCAAGAATGCTAGACTCCGTCGATGGAACTCTCCAGGCAAGAATACTGGAGTGGGTAGCCATTCCTTTATCCAGGGGATCTTTCCGATCCAGGGATCGAACCCAGGTCTCCTGCATTGCAGGCGGAGTCTTTACCATCTTAGCCACCAGGGAAGCCCTTCTGCATATTCGTCAGAGGGAAATGCTTGAGGCCTTCTCTTTCTTTAGCCTTAGGTAGTTGGCGCACAATTTCCCCAGCCTCCTCGCGGAGGAGCTCATCACTTTCGCCTGGAAAAGGGAACTACATGACTCAGAATTCCTTGCGTCAAAGGCAGTGTCCCTGAGCCTTTACTGGCTCAGGGAAATGGAGTTTCCGTTTGGGCACCCAGGGCCGGGCCGGGCCCTCCGGCTCCGCCTCCGGGCGGTCATTTTAACTGCCCCAAGCTTGAGCCAGGGCCAGAACGCCGGGGTGGGACGGAGAGGACGCGGTTGAGCAGGTCCGAGAGGAGGAGCTGTCTCCGCTGCACCGAGGCGGCCGAGGTTCGGCGCCCCCCGGGGCGCCCCGCGCCAGGCCTGGGGGCAGACCGCGGCTCGGGCAGCCCCGCCTCTCCCGCACCCCGGCCCCCCTGCGCTGGACGTCCCATGGCGGTGGCAGCGCTGAGGGACCTGCCTCAAGGGCGCGCTCGTCCTCCTGCTGCAGGAAGGCGGACCCCTCCAGGGCCCGAAACTGGGCTCTTGTCTAACACTCGGAAGTGAATTGTCCGAGGAGACACACGTGCTGACCAAGCAAGAGATTTTGCCGGGAGAGGGCACCCGGGTGGAGAGCAGCAGCGTAAGGGAACCCAGGAGAACTCTCGGGTTTTATGGTGATGGGACTCGTTCCCGGGTGGTCTTTGACCGATCATTCTAATTCGGAGTCTTTCCTGGTGGCGCACACATGGCTCAGCCAAGATGGACGCTAGCGAGAGGGATTCTGGGAAGTGGACGGACACGCGGTGTCTCCTTTAGCCCTTTCCCGAACTCTTCCGGTTGGTGGCGGCTTATTAGTTCCGTATTCCTGATCAGGATCTCCTGTCATAAAACAGCTCATGCACATGGTTACTATGGTGCCTGGCCAGGGTGGGCGGCTTCGATCAGTGTGCTTCCCCTGACATATATATGGCTGAGTCCCTTCCCTGTTCACCTGAAACAGGCTGAGCCCCCACCACCCTCAGCCCACCAGACACTAAAGCCCTGAGCGCCAGACGCCTGTTTCCGCTCCCACAGTCCAGGTCCCCGGGTCCCGGACAGTGAGGCAGTCGTGAGTGGGGCCTTGCGTGTCACTTGGGAGAGGGTGACAGGCAGAGGGACCCGCAAGTGCAGAGGCTTGGACGTGGAACTTAGCTGGATGGATTCGGGCATCCTGGGGTCCATCTGATGTCTGCAGGGAATAAACAACACGAGGCAGCTGTTAAGCCTGGACTAGCAGAGTGCAAGGTGTTCATTACGGTGAACTCTAGAAGCCACGCGGAGTTTTAAGAAAGAAAGTGCAGAACCCACATCGGAAGTTAAAATGTTTTCAAAAGCTATTCAAAGGAGAGAGATGCAGAGACATCATATTGATGACTCCGGGGTGCTCTGGCCTGTTTCATTCAGCCCGGAGAGTAAGATCAGGGGGGACTCTGGTCATTTGTGAGCATCACTAGGCCTGAGGTGCACCACCAATGGGCTAGGCTTTGAATGAAGGTTAGGTGGAGAGAAGACCGTTGCGACAGGTAAGGGGACAGCAGGTCAGCCTCAAAATAGCGTAGCGCCATGGATGTTGGAAATGAACAGGAGGTTGTGTGTGGCTGAGTCTCAGGTAAGAAATGGAGCCTGTCAGGGAGGCCTTTAATAGAAGATTTTGGCGCTGCCACCGCTACTAGGAGCTATGGGCAGTCTAGGGAATTACTGGATTCTGTATGCATTTGCCAAACATAACTGAATGTTGTCTGCTAAATTGTGGTATGAGTCCTAAAATTAAGTCCCAGTAGTATATGCTGCTTGGACACGTGTTAAAACTGGCAGGACCTCAAATGCCCTGAGCACCAGTTCTTCACCTTGCTTTGCTCCAGTGGATAGGGTCTCCTTAACTAAACGACCCTTTTCATTAAGGGGATGAGGCGTAGCTCCTGCTTGCCCCTCCGTAGTGGGTTTCAGTGCCCTGTCAGCCAGCCCTTTGGGGTTATTTAGGAAAGAAAATGACATCCTCCTTTGGAGAGCAGGGGCACCTTACCTTCTTGGTGCTCTAAAGCTTACATCCCACAGCGCTTGGTTGTCCACTGTTTTCCAGAGTGTGACACCATGTAGCCCTGTGTGGTGTGTGGTGTCCTCCTATTCTAGCTGTGAATATAGGATTAATAAGATGCTACTGATAACATCTGCCCAGTGTTAGTTGTCCTATGTTTGGTCATCACTATAATTCTAGGCAGGAAACCCATCCTCACCAGCGGAGGGAAAAGGATGTGATCAACATAGTTCAGCATAAGGGGAGGCCAAGGAGAGGCTTATAGAGCGGGATGGGGAGGTGGTGCTGGCTGAGGACACAGGACTGCGGTGTCCAGAGAGTGATGTGTACATGGAGAGGGTGTGTGTCTGGTGGTCCCAGGTCCCTGGTATTGTGACTTACATGACCTTGACCATATCAGGGTTGTTGCCTGGCAGGAGTGTTGGATTCCTCTATGTCAGACCCACAGTTTAAGTGTCTGTTTATGCACCTGTCTCTTGTCGCTGATGGCTGGACCCCATAATCAGTGGGCCCGTAGGGAAACAATGGCACCAGGGCCTAGTTTCTCCTCTGACTGGTGAGGTTGGGAGGAGGATGGTCATAGAATAGATGTATGGGGGAATGGATTGTAGGTCCTCTTGAGAGGGGCTAGTTTGTGATTTCATCTGTCCCAGTTATGACAGGGTGGTGTGACCTTTGAGGACGTTGCCCTGTCCTTTAGCTGGAAGGAATGGAAGCTCCTTGATGCGGCTCAGAGACGCCTGTACCATGATGTGATGCTGGAGAACTATGCGCTTATATCCTCACTGGGTAAGACTGCCACCCTCCCCAGACTGACCTGGGCCAGGCTCTGGATCTCGCCTCACCCTCCTTTCCTCAAGGGCTGCTCTGTTCAAACACGTGCACCTTGGGCACTGTTTGTTTCCTCGGCTTTCTGGTTAGTTGTTTTGATAGGTAGGGCTGGGTTGTTTGCACTGCCCTTGTCTCGCCTTGTAGCCCCAATTATTGTTATTATTTCCAAAAAGAGGGAAAAAATACTACTGTTTTCCTTTACAGGGTCATTGTAAGAATTAAATGAGATACTGATAGAGTCTCAATACTAATAATTGAATAAGCATAGGGATTTCTGTACTCACCCCTCATACGGATATATTTGAAGTCAGCAGTCTTGCAGTGAGGCTAGTGGATCGCATCTTCCTTCCCTGTTCCCTGACCAGGTGGTGTATCCAGATCCATGGCACTCCTGTGTCCCTGGGTTTGTTCCCTTCCATTGTCTCACATTTCCTCATGCCTCTGTATGCCAAGAGTTGAAGGCGCTGTCACGGTCATAACCGGGATCGTGGGCTGTTTTTCAGGCATATCCTTTATGGTTCTGTCTGTAGCGTTTAGAGCTCTTCTGTTCCTTTTCTCTTATTGAGTTATCATTAACAGCACTGTGTACATTTAAAGGGTACAGGGGTAATGGTCCTGTTATTAGGATTAGTTCTTTCATTGCTGTGGCCTGGGTTCAATTCCTGGTTGGGGAACTGAGATCCCACAAACCTTGAGGTGGTGAACTCTGGGGGAGGATGACTGGAATAGATGTGAAGATGTGAAATGAATTGTGGGTTCTCAGAATGCTTATGGTTTCATCTATCTCATTCATGACAGGTGGTGTGACCTTTGAGACAGCCAAAAAACAAAAAAAAGAATATACAGTGTGATGATTTTATATATATACACACATATTCTGAAATGAGGACGATAATAAAGTTAATTAACATATCCATGTCCTGATACATTTATCTTTTTCATATGTGTGAGAACACTCGGATCTGCTCTCAGCACATTTGAAGTGTACGATACAGCATTATTAACTATAGTCTCCATGCTATATTAGATCCCCAGAGCTTATTCACCTTATAACCAACCACCATTTTCTGTAGACCTGAGCCCCCATTCTTTGTTTCTGTGGTTTCAACTCTTCTTCAAGATTCCATATATAAGTGATACCGTACAGTATTTGGGCTTCCCTGGTGCCTCAGATGGTAAAGAATCTGTCTGCAATGCAGGAGCCCTGGGTTCGAGCCCTGGATTGGAAAGATCCCCTGGAGAAGGAAATGGCTACCCACTCCAATATTCTTGCCTGGAGAATTCCATGGACAGAGGAGTCTGGTGGGCTGTGGTCCACGGGCTCACAGAGAATCAGACACGACTGAGCGACTTTCATTCATTGAGTCATACAGTGTTTGTTTTTCTCTGGCTTATTTTACTTTGTGTTAAGCCCTCCAGGCTCATCAATGCATGCTTTCCTTTGTTATGGCTGAGTGGTAACTCCATTGTGTACAAATACCAGACTATCCATTTATTGGTATACAGATGCAGGCAAGGCCTGCCTCACAGATAGTGCAGGTTTGGTTCCAGACCACCCCAATAAGAAGTGAGTATGACCCTAAAGCAAGTGACAAAGTTTTGTTTCCCAGAGAGTGTAAGTGTTACGTTCACGCTGTGCAGTAGCCTGAGTGTGCAATAGCATTATATATAAAATGACAGCGAATAGACTTTCGTTAAAAAGAAGTCCTTGTTGCTAGAAAAATGTTAACAGGCATCCGAGCTGTATCTTTTTGCTCATGGAGGGTCTTCCCTTAATTTTGACTGATCAAGGTGCTGATTAATCAGGTTGCTGAAGGCTGGGGTGACTATGGCAATTTCTTCAAAAAAGACAATGGAATGTCTCGCACGGATGGACTCTTCCTTTCATGAATGATTTCTCTGTAGTATGGAATGCTGTTTGATAGCATTTTACACACAGTAGAAATTGTTTCAAGGTTGGGATCAATGTTTTCAAACCCTATTGCTGCTTCATCAACTAAGTGTATGTAATATTCTAAATCCTTTATTACCATTCCAACATTCTTCACAGCATTTTCACCAGGGTACTTCATCTCAAGAAGCCATTTTCTTTTCTCGTCTGTTAAAGTTTGTTCTGAGATTGCCGCAGTTCAGTTCTCTTCCAGCTCCATTCTAATTCTAGTTCTCTTGCGTTTTCCACCACATCTACAGTTCCTTCCTTCACTGAAGTCTTGAACCTTCAAAGTCACCCATGAGAGTGGTCTTCAATCAACTTTTCTCCAGATCCTGTTAGTGTTGATAGTTTGATCTCTTCCCATAATTCATAAATATTCTTAATGGCATCTAGAGTGAGGAATCCTTTCCAGAAGGTTTTCAATTTACTTGACCTGGATATAGTCGAGGAATCAGGCCTTCCCGAGTGCTCGTGGTAAAGAATCCAAGTGCCAGCGTAGGAGACATGGGTTTGATCCCTGGATTGGGAAGATCCCCAGAAAGGGAAATGGCAACCCACTCTAGTATTCTTGCCTGGGAAATCGCATGGAAAGAGGAGCCTGGTAGGCTACAGTCCACGAGCGTCACGAAAGAGTCAGATGTGACTTTGCGACTAAACAACAGCAATTAGAGGAGTTATTATCTATGGTGTCTATAGCCTTATGAAATGTATTTCTCAGGGTTGGCAGTCTAGTCTACTTGATCCATGGGCTACAGAATGGATGTTGTCGTACTAGGCATGAAAACAACATTAGTGTACATCTCCATCAGAGCTCTTGGGCGACTGGGTCCATTTTCAGTGAACAGTAACATTTTGAAAACAATCTTTTGTTCACAGCAGTAGGTCTCAACAGTAGTCTTAAATTAGGCAGTAAACCATGTTATAAATATATGCGGTGTCATCCAGGCTTTGTTGTCCCGTTTATAGAATATATGAAGAGTAAATCTAGCATAATGCTTCAGGGCCCAAGATTTTCAGCATGATAAAGGAGCATTGGCTTCAACATCTAGTCACCAGCTGCATTAGCCCCTAACGAGAGAGTTTAGCGTGTCCTTTGAAGCCAGGCATTGACTTCTCTCTCACTGTGAAAGTCCTAGATGACATCTTCTTCCAGCATAAGACTATTTCATCTACTTTAACAATCTGTTGTTTAGTGTAGCTATGTTCGTTAATTAGCTTAGCTAGATCTTTTGCATAACTTTGGTACAGCTTCTACATCAGCATTTGCTGCTTCACCTTGCGATTCTGTGTTATGGAGACAGTTTCTTTCCTTGAAGCTCATGAACTAACCTGTGCTAGTATCAGACTTTTTTTTTTTTTGCAGCTTCTTACTTCTGTCAGTCATCACAGAATTGGAAAGGGTTAGGGGTTGACTCCCTTAGGCTTTGGCTTAGGGAACGTTATGCCTGGCTTCATCTTGTATTGTTGTTCAGTCACTAAGTTGTGTCTGACTCTTTGCGACCCAGTGGACTGCAGCACACCAGGCTCCTCTGTCCTCCACTGTCTCCGGGAGTTTGCTCAAACTCCTGTCCATTGAGTTTGTGATACCACCCATCTGTCTCCTCCTCTGTTGCCTCCTCTTCCTCCTGCCTTCAGCCTTTCCCAACATCAGCATCTTTTCCAGTGAGTCAGCTCTTTGAATCAGGTGACCAGAGTTTTGGAGCTTCGACATTTGTCCCCCCAATGAATATTCAGGGTTGATTTCCTCTAGGATTGACCAGCTTCCTCTCCTTGCAGTCCATCTGACTCTCAAGAGTCTTCTGCAGCATCACAGTTCCAAAGCATCAATTCTTTGGCACGCAGCCTTTTGTGGTCCAGCTCTCATATCTGTCCATGACTGCTGCAAAAAATGTAGCTTTGAAGATACAGGCCTTTGTTGGCAAAGTGATGTTTCTGCTTTTTAATTAATATGCTATCTAGGTTTGTTATAACTTTCCATTCAGGGAATAAGTTAACTCAAACTCACGTCCATCGAGTCAGTGATGCCACCCGGTCATCTCATCCTCTGTCGTCCCCTTCTCTTCCTGCCCTCAATCCCTCCCAGCATCAGTCTTTTGCAATGAGTCAACTCTTCACATCAGGTGGCCAGTGTACTGGAGTTCCAGCTTTAGCATCAATCCCTCCAAAGAAATCCCAGGGCTGATCTCCTTCAGAATGGACTGGTTGGATCTCCTTGCAGCCCAAGGGATTCTCAAGAGTCTTCTCCAACACCACAGTTCGAAAGCATCAATTCTTCGGTGCTCAGCTTTCTTCACAGTCCAACTCTCACATCCATACATGACCACAGGAAAAACCATAGCCTTGACTAGACAGACCTTAGTCGGCAAAGTAATGTCTCTGCTTTTGAATATACTATCTAGGTTGGTCATAACTTTTCTTCCAAGGAGTAAGCGTCTTTTAATTTCATGGCTGCAGTCACCATCTGCAGTGATTTTGGAGCCCACAAAAATAAAATCTGTCACCACTTCCACTTTTTCCCCTTTCATTTGCCATGAGGTGATGGGAACAAATGCTATGATATTAGTTTTTTGAATGTTGAGTTTTAAGCTAACTTTTCACTTTCCACCATTCGAGTTGCGGCTCCCTGTTCTGTTCCATTGATCTATGTGTCTTTTTTTTATGCCAGTACCATAATGTGTCAATTACTGTAGCTTTGTACTACTTTGAAATCAGGAAATATGATGCCTCTCGTTTTGTCCTTCTTTGTCAAGATTGCTTTTGCTATTTGGAATTTTTTGTGGTTCCCTATGAATTGTAGGATTGTTTGTTCTGCGGAAATGTCTTTGGGATTTTGATACAGATTGTTTTCTATCTGTAAATTGCTCTTGGTAAAATTAACAATATTAATTCTTGGAATCCTAGAACACTGGATATCTTTTCACTTATTTATGTCTTATCTACTTTGTTTCATCATCGTCATATAATTTTCAGAATATAAATTTCTCAACTCTAGGTTAAATTTATTCCTAAGGTTGTTTTCTTAATTTTCTTTTCAGGCAGTTTTTACATTAGTGTATATAAATGCAACTGTAACCGATTTGTATATTGGGGTTTTTTTTGTCCTGCAACTTTACTGAATTCGTTTAGTAGGGTAGAATTTTGGGGTTTCTACATATAAGACAGTGCTACCTACAAACACTTTTGCTTCTTCTGTTCATGTTGGTAAAGTGCTGGACTCAATATGCCAGCAAATTTGGAAAGCTCAGCAATGGCCCCAGGGCTGGCAACAGTCACTTTGTATTCCTATCCTAAAGAAGGACAATGCCAGAGAATGTTCAGACTACTGTACAACTGTGCTTATTTCACACGCTGGCAAGGTAATGGTCAAAATGCTTCAAGCTAGGCTTCAACAGTATGTGAACTGAGAACTTACAGATGTACAAGTTGGATTTAGAAAAGGCAGAGGAACCAGAGCTCAACTTGCCAACATTCATCGGATCATAGAGAAAGCAAGGGAATTCCAGAAGAACATCTACTTCTGATTCATTGACTATGCTCAAGCCTTTGACTATGTGAATCACAACAAAGTCTGGGAAATTCTTAAAGAGATGGGAGTACCAGACCACCTTACCTGTCTCCTGAGAAACCTGTATTCAAGTCAAAAAGCAACAATTAGAACCAGACATGCAACAATAGACTGGTTCAAAATTGGGAAAGGAGTATGAGGAGGCTGTATACTGTCACTCTTTTTATTTAACATATGTGCAGAGTATCTAATGCCAAATTGCAGGCTGGATGAATCTGATTACTGGCTGGAATCAGGATTGCCAGCAGAAATACCAGCAACATCAGATAAGCAGATAATATCACCCTAAGGGCAGAAAGTGAAGAGGAGCGTCTTGATGAAGGTGAAAGAGGACAATGAAAAAGCTGGCTTAAAACTCAGCAATCAGAAAGCTAAGATCATGGCATCTGGTCCTATCTATCACTTCATGGCAAATAGACGGGAAAACAGTGGAAACAGTGACAGACTTTGTTTTCTTGGGCTCCAAAATCACTGCAAATGGTGACTGCAGCCATGAAATGAAAAGACACTTGCTTCTTGGAAGAAGAGCTTTATGACAAACCTAGACAGCATATTAAAAAGTAGAGACCTCACTTTGCTGACAAAGGTCCGTACAGTCTAAGCTATGGTTTTTCCAGTAGTCGTGTATAGATGTGAGAGTTGGACCATAGAGAAGGCTGAGCACCGAAGAATTGATGCTTTCAAATTGTGGTGCTGGAGAAGACTCTTGAGAGTCAGTTGGACTCCAAGGAAATGAAACTAGTTAGTCCTAAAGGAAATGAACCCTGATTGTTCATTGGAGGACTGATGCTGAAGCTGAAGCTCCAGTACTTAGGCTAGCTGGTGCAAAGAACCCACCCACTGGAAAAGACCCTGATGCTGGGGAAGAGTGAGGGCAAGAGGAGAACGGGGCAACAGAAGATGAGCTGGTTGGATGTCATCACCAACTTTTTGGACATGAGTTTGGGCCAATTTGGGGAGATAGTGAAGGATGGGGAAGCCTGGTGTGTTGAAGTCCCAGGGGTGGCCCAGGGTCGGACGTGACTTAGCAACTGAACAATGACATCAATTCTGGTTTGAATGCCTTTTCTTTCTTTTCCTTCCCTACTTACTCTGGCTGGGGCTTCCTGTACTGTGTTGAATAAAAACAGAAGTGATGGGCATCCTCATCTTGTTCCTGATGTTAGAGGAAAACTTTTTAGCTTTTGAGTGTTGAATATAATGTCGTTGTTGTTGTTGTTTAGTCATTGATTTGTGTCTCTTTTGTGACCCCATGGACTGTAGCCCCCCAGACTCCTCTGTCCATGAGATTTCCCAGGTAAGAATACTGGAGTAGGTTGCCATTTCCTTCTCCAGGGAATCTTCCTGACTCAGGGATCAAAACTGTATCCTGCTTGGCAGGCAGATTCTTTACCCCGGGGCCACCTGGGAAGCCCTGAGTGTGATGTTAGCTGTAGGCATATCAGATGTGTTGAGGTACATTCCTTCTATATCTAGCTTGTTGAGAGTTTTTATCCTGAAAAGATACTGAACTTCATCAAATGCTTTTTCATCGTGTACAGATATGATTGTGGTGTTTATCTTCCATCCTGACAATGTGTTTGCCACATTTTTTGATGTTGCACGTGATGTTTAACCATGTTAGCATCCCCGGGATAAATCCTCCTTGATTGTGATGTATGATCCTTTTAATGTGCTGTTGGATTTGATTTGCAAGTATTTTGTTGAAGAGTTTTGTATCTATGTTTATCAGGGGTCAGTCAGTTCAGTTCAGTCAGTTCAGTCCCTCAGGCGTGTCCGACTCTTTGCGACCCCATGAATCGCAGCACGCCAGGCCTCCCTGTCCATCACCAACTCCCCGAGTTCACTCAGACTCGCGTCCATCGAGTCCATGATGCCATCCAGCCATCTCATCCTCGGTCATCCCCTTCTCCTCCTGCCCCCAATCCCTCCTAGCATCAGAGTCTTTTCCAATGAGTCAACCGTTCACATGAGGTGGCCAAAGTACTGGAGTTTCAGCTTCAGCATCATTCCTTCCAAAGAAATCCCAGGGTTGATCTCCTTCAGGATGGACTGCTTGGATCTCCTTGCAGTCCAAGGGACTCTCAAGAGTCTTCTCCAACACCACAGTTCAAAAGCATCGATTCTTCGGCGCTCAGCCTTCTTCACAGTCCAGCTCTCACATCCACACATGACCACTGGAAAAACCATAGCCTTGACTAGACGGACCTTAGTCGGCAAAGTAATATCGCTGCTTTTGAATATGCTATCTACGTTGGTCATAACTTTTCTTCCAAGGAGTAAATGTCTTTTAATTTCATGGCTGCAGTCACCATCTGCAGTGATTTTGGAGCCCAAAAAAATAAAGTCTGACACTGTTTCCACTGTTTCCCCATCTATTTCCCATGAAGTGATGGGACCGTATGCCATGATCTTCTTTTTCTGAATTGTCCTATAATTTTCTTCTCTTGTGTTATGCTTAAATAGCTTTGATATCAGAGTAATGCTGTTCTCATAAAATGAACTTGGAAGTGTTCCTGCTTCAAGTTTTTGGAAGACTTTGAGAAGGATTAATATTAATCCTTTAAATATTAAGTGGATTTCCCAGTGATTCTGTCTAGTCCTGAACTTTTCTTTGTTGGGAGATTTTTTTATTAGTGATTACGTCTCCTTGCCAGTTACAGATCTGTTCAGATTTTCTGTTTCTTCATGATTTAGTTTTGGTTGGTTTTATGTTTATAGGAATGTTATTCATTTCTTTAGGTTATCTAATTTGTTGGTGAAAAATTGTTCATTGTAATTTCTTCTGATCGATTGTGTCCCTGCAGTATGAGTTGTGATGTCTCCTCTTTTATTTCTGACTTTGAGTCTTCACTCTTCATAATCTAACTAAAGTCCTGTCGATCTAACTAAAGACCTTATGTCTTCTAAGAAACTGACTCTTGCGAATTCCCTGGTGGTCCAGTAGTTAGGACTCTGTACTTTCATTCCAAGAGGCCCAGGTTTGATCCTTGGTCAGGGAACTAAGATTCTTCAAGCCGCATGGTGTGGCAAAAAAAAAAAAACCCTCTTAGTTTCATTGATGTTTTCTATCATTTTCCTAGTCTCTATTTCATTTTTTTGCTCTGATGTTTGTTATTTGCTTATTTCTGATAATTTTAATCTTAGCTCTTTTTCTCATATCTTGAGGTATAAGCATACGTTCTTTATTTGAGATCATTCTTTTATTCTTAACATAGGCATGTATTGCTCCAAACTATCCTCTTACAATTGCTTTTGCTGCATCCCACAAATTTTGGTGTGTTATGTTTTCATTTTCATTTCCCTAAAATATTCTTATTTAATTTCTTATTTAACCCGTAGGTCATTCAGGAGCGTGTCACTTAAATCCCAATATTTGTGAATTTTCCAGGTTTCTTCCTGTTAATGATTTCTAGTTTCATACTATTGTAGTTTGAAAAGATACTTGATATGATTTTCATCTTTGTGAATTTTTTATTATTTGATTTTTGACTCAAGATGTGATGTCTCCTAGAGAATGATACATGCACTCGAGAAGAATGTGTATCTGCTATAATTGGATAGCGTCTTTTGTACATGTCTATTAGGTCTGTTTGGTCTTAGGTGCAGTTCAAGTCCAATGTTTTCTTATCCAGAGTGGGATCTTGAACCCTTAATATTATTGCAGCTATCTATTTCTACCTTCAGATTTGTTAATATTGGCTTTATATGTTTAGGTGCTCCAATATTGGGTACATATGTATTCGTAATTTTTATCCTCTTGAATTGATTGCTTTATCATTACGTAATGACCTCCTTTGTCTCTTGTGACAATTATTTACTTAAAGAGTATCTCATCTGACATTGTATGATTACCCTGCCTGTTTTTTTTTAATCCCTGCTTTTGAAAAAGATTTTTCTATTTATTTTTGATGTGGTGGATCTTTCTTGCTGCGTGGTCTTTTTCTCTAGTTGTGGTGAGTGGGGGCTGTTCTCATTGCACCGCAAAGGCTTCTCATTGTAGAGTATGAGCTCTAGGTGCATGGGCTTCAGCGGTTGTGGCACACATGGGCTTAGTTCCTCTGCAACATGTGGGGTCTTCCCAGACCAGGGATCAAACCTGTGTCTCCTGTATTGGCAGGTGGATTCTTTACTAGTGAGCCACCAGGGAAGCCCCATACTGGGTCTTAATTGTGGTGCATGGGGTCTTCATTGCTACATGCAAGATCTTTTTTTGTTTCATATGCATGTTTGTGCAGAGAGTTGCCCATTCCGATAAAGTGAATGTGTACCTCATCAGCATTTCTTTCCATTCAGGCTTCTGGAGTGGAGAGGAGAAAGTTGAGACTTCCTTTGCACAGAGTGTTTCTGTGGCAGTGTCACAGGCCAGGACTTCCAAGGAACCTTCATCTTCTCAGAAGACTCACCCCTGTGAAGTGTGTGGTCCAGTCTTGAGAGGCATTTTCCATTTGGCTGAGCAGCAGGGAACACAACACAGCAAGAAATTACTGAAGTGCAAGGCATGTGCAAAAGGATTTTCTTTCAGTACAGACCTTCAGCAGCACCAGGAGCAGCACAAGCAAGAAAAAACACCCATCATCAGCGTCGACAGGCCTTCATTTGTGGAGAGCTCCAATTTCCATGTGTCAGGAGAGCCTTTAACCAGCAAGGAGGTTGGGGATGACTTCCGAAGCACCTCAGAACATCTGAAGCAACAGGCCAGTCACACTGGGGAGAAGCCAAATACAGTCACCCACTGCATGGAAACTTTACAAAGCAAGAAAAGTCATTGTACCAGGGGAGAATGCAAGAAAGCCTTCGGCCCCAAACACACACTTGTTCAGGACCACAATACCTGCCCTGAAAGACAGCGTTTTGTGTGCAGTAAATGTGGCAAAAAGTTCAAGTATAAATCCTCATTTATTGTGCACCAGAAAGCCCACACTGGTGACAGGCTTTATGAGTGTGGTGACTGTGGAAAATCTTTCAGAGGAAGCTCAGCCCCCATTCAACATCGAAGAATTCATACTGGGGCAAGGCAGTACAAGTGCAGCAAATGTGGGAAATCCTTTAGCCAAGAATTTGTCCTCATTTATCCTCAGAGGAGTAGCAATGGAGAAAATTGCCATGTGTGCTATCATTGTGCACAGTCTTCTGGCCAGAGCTCCATCTTTATTCAACAACGGACAGTTCACACTGGAGAAATCAGTTATAAATGCACTGAGTGCAGGAAGTCCTTTAAACGGAAATCTGATGTAATTGAACACTGGAGGGTTCATACAGGAGAAAGGCCTTACGAGTGCAATGAATGTGGGAAATCTTTTACTTCTAGCTCTGCCCTCCATTATCATCAGAGAGTTCACACTGGAGAAAAGACTCATAAATGTGGGGAATGTGGGAAGTCTTTTACCTCTAGCTCTGGCCTGCGTTATCATCAGAGAATTCACACCGGAGAAAGGCCATATGAGTGTATTGATTGTGGGAAGTCTTTTACCCAAATAAATCACCTCATTATACATCGAAGAATTCACACAGGTGAAAGGCCTTATGAGTGCAGTGAGTGTGGGAAATCCTTTACCCAAAGAATTCATCTCAACGTACACCAGAGAGTTCACACAGGAGAGAAGCCTTATGAGTGCAGTGAATGTGGGAAATCATTTCGCCAAAATGTTTTCCTCCTTCAACATCAGAGAGTTCACACTGGAGAAAGGCCTTACACGTGCAATCAGTGTGAGAAGTCCTTTAGATACATATCCAACCTCACTACTCATCAGAGAGTGCATACTGGAGAAAAGCCTTATAAATGCAGTGAATGTGGGAAATTGTTTAACCAAAGCTCTAACCTCATCACACATCGGAGAATTCACACTAGGAAAAGGCCTTACAATTTGGGCAATCTGCTGAGTTCTTTACCTACAACTCCAGTCTCTTAAAACACTGGATCAGGGCCTTATGAATGCAATGAAAGTGATAAGGCCGTTAACCCAAAGTCTTCACTCTTTGGAACCACAGATTTCAGAAGGAAAAACACGTCACATGTGTAGGATTGCAGAGTTTCCTTTTTCAGTGAATCTACGCTCGACATCCCTTCTGGTGGTACCATCTGAATTGAGCATCATACATCCAAACATCTGCAAACTCCCCAGGTATGTGGGAGCTATATTGTACTTTTTGACCTGGCCTCTTGCCAGACTTCTGTTGCTGACAGTTTCTGTGGCCAAAGCCATTTCACTTCTCCCACCTGGCAGGTATTCACAGTGTACAGCATTCAGCCACTCCAGGGTGTTCAGGGAAGGAACCTTGCTTTTTCCCATTCATGGGAGGGATTGTGAGAAGCCTGAGAAGCACTCATTTCCTTCTTGTTGCTTTGATGAGTTAAGTCACTGACATGACCCATTTTGGGCCCAGAGGACTCTGCTTGTTGCCCAAGGCTTCCAAGGAAAGACTGCAGAGCTTTCTGGTTCTAATCTGTGGCCTGAATGTGTATTTTCTGGGTTCAGAGGTCAGTCTAAGGAAGGAGTAGTCATTGTGACAACCTTCATTGCTTCTGAAAATAGCATCAAGTTGTCTTGTTCACAGGGTATATTGCCTTGTGTGTGCGCACTGGCGGGGAACATACTCTCAGGCCCTGCAGTGGAGCCATGTGCTCTCACACGCAGAATTCTGTAGGTAGTATCACCGGTTGTAAGATTATAGTGGGAATGGTAATTGTTACAGAAAGCACTAAATTAATAGTGGGAGCAGGACACTATTACAGACTGGTTGGATGTGCCCATTTAAAAGAGCGTCCACATTATTCCAGTCACTGTGGCTGTGAAGGATGAATATGTACAGAAATTCTCAGGCCTCCTAAATTGTGCATCTTGTATTAGCAGAGAGCATACAGGAGAAAATAATCTGAAAGTTTTGTGGTTTCTGTAATCTCTCTGAGCTATCCTCCTCAAGGCCATTTCTGTGCAGATAGAAAAATGAGGATAGAGAGAAAGGATATCCTTCAGTGAATAACAGACATTGTGACAATATTGAGTTGAGTCACTTTGGGAACAGTCTTTGTTGCTTATATTTTTGACCACTGAGGCCAACTGCCCCTCCCAAAGCATGAGGCAGAAAGTGGTGTAGTCAATATCGGGGATTTTATTTAAACAGTAAGAAATCCAGATTTGTATTTTGAATATATTTTTAAGTTTTAATAACCTAAAAATACTTGCAGTAAAATGCACGTAGTTAAAATATACACTGTGATAAGTTTTAACATTTATATAAATCCATGAAACCATCATCACATCCATTAAAAAACCAATCTACTTTCGTTTTTAACTTGTTTCCTTTTTTGATGTCGCTCTGACCTCTAGTCAACCATTGATTTGTTTTTCTTTAGATAAGTTTTAATTGTCTAAAATTGTATATGGTTAAAATCATGAAGTGTTTATGCTTTTCCTCTCAGGTACCCTTATGTGAAATATTTATCAGTGAGTAGTTTGTTTTTTTATATTGATGAGAAATCTATTCTGCGGATATACTACTATTTGTCCATTCATCTGTTTATCCTTATTTGAGTTCCCAGTTTTTGACTGTTGCAAGTAAAACTGCTGCAGATATTTGAATACAGTACAAGTTCTTCACATAGTTATGTTTCACTTTTCCTGTGTTGTCCTGTACTTTGGGCCGCAATGCCTGAGTTACAGGCTTAGTGAATGTATGACTTTTTAAAGAACATTATACTATGTTGAGATAGGAGAGGTTACACAAGAAAAAGATGAAAGCCCAGCAGTCTTCCTGAGCTCGGTGATGACCAGCAGTCTTCCTGAGCTCGGTGATGACCAGCAGTCTTCCTGAGCTCGGTGATGAGAGGCGTTAAGGAACTATATCTGTACAGACCCCGAGTCCACAAAGGGGAGAACACGATTTGCCATGCATTTTATCATGCAGGCTACTCCTGATATCTGTAGAAAATGACAAAAGCTTGAGGTGGGCCCCGAACCCTATCTTCAGCCTTGGTAGCGAAGGCCCTCAAGGTCTGTAACTACCAAGACTTGATGGAGGAGGCCAATAAGGATAAGAGACTAATAAAGAAAATGCAGCTCTTGGTTCGTTTGATTCAGCCACCACCTCGAGGGGACCTTGACGGACTGAGAAAGCTGGGCAGACCCCCAAGATGCTGCTTGGGCCTTAACCAATGTGTTTTGTCAGAAAGGGGGACACCGGAAGGGGGGATGTCTTGAGCGCCCTCCTGCGGGACACCCAAGGGGCTACCCCGACCAACCCCAGTTCTTTGTGAATAAGTTGGATGAGAGAGCCCACACACTGACTGATGGGTCCTCAGTGCCTGCCTGGATATAGATCCCGCTTGATCCATTTTCATTACCCCAGCAGAGCCTTGGGTCACCCTTGATGTAGCAGGTAAAACTGAATTCCTTGTAGACACTGGAGCTGCCTGCTCTGCTCTGACTTGGCCAGCTGGCCCTCTCTCCGTCTGTGGACTGTACTGTGACCGGAGTTGGTGGACAGCCAAATAGAGGGCGATTTAATCTCTCCGTGGCTTCCCAGGTGGCACAGTGGTAAAGAATCTGCCTGCAATGCAGGAGCCTTGGGTTCAGTTCCTGGGTCAGGAAGATCCCCTGGAGAAGGAAAAGGCAGCCCATTCCAATATTCTTGCCTGGAGAATTCCACAGTCAGAGGAACCTGGTGGGCTTCAGTCCATGGGGTCGCAAAGAGTCGGCAACGACTGAGCACATCAGCACACGCTGTAATCTAAAATGATTGTTTCCTTTTGTAGTCTTACAGAAGAGTTTGGAACTTCCAGTTCTTCCATATCCTTGCCAATATGCTTAGTCTTTTTAAACTTTTGACTTTTAAAATAAATGTGTAGCGTTATCTCACTGTTGTTTTAATTGCATTCCTCAGCTGTCTTATGATGTGGAGCATTTTTTCATTTTTTAAATTTCCCACTAGTGTATGTCCTCTTGGTAACTTTCATCCATTTTTATAGAAATAATTTTGACTGTTTCTCTTTTTATTAAAAAGATAGTGAAACAACAAAGACTTAATTTAAAACTTAATTCTTTAGGGATATAATTCCTAGCCATAAGAAAGAATTATTTTTGAATTCTGAAATACTATTTTCTAATTTTTTTTCTGCTGTATATAGTGCAGTGGCCCCATACAGCATATTTTAAGTTTAATCTGCATTACTAACATATTCCCCATAATCAAGCCAAGAATGACATTGTTTGCAGTTTCCCCAAAGTAAATATTCCCACTGCTGTCAATTTAAAACTTTGCCGAAGAATTGATGCTTTTGAACTGTGGTGTTGGAGAAGACTCTTGAGAGTCCCTTGGACTGCAAGGAGATGCAACCAGTCCATTCTGAAGGAGATGAGCCCTTGCATTTCTTTGGAAGGAATGATGCTAAAGCTGAAGCTCCAGTACTTTGGCCACCTCATGTGAAGAGTTGATTCATTGGAAAAGACTCTGATGCTGGGAGGGATTGGGGGCAGGAAGTGAAGGGGATGACAGAGGATGAGATGGCTCGATGGCATCACTGACTCGATGGACATGAATCTGAGTGAACTCGGGGAGTTGGTGATGGACAGGGAGGCCTGGCGTGCTGCGATTCATGGGGTCGCAAAGAGTCGGACACGACTGAGCGACTGAACTGAGCTGAACTGAATGTGATATCACTGACATGGAGTTTGAGAGTTGACAGCATGCCAGTATATTGTTTTCTCTGTAGTGATATTTTCTGGGCTTCCTAGGTGTCACAGTGGTAAAGAATCCCCCCTGCCAGCTCAGGAGACACAAGAGACATGGGTTTGATCCCTGGGTTGGGAAGATCCCCTGGAGGAGGAAATGGCAACCTACTCCAGTATTCTTGCCTGGAAAATTCCATGGACAGAGGAGCTCTGATTCCTTATCCTAAAACCACTGAAGTAGGTCTACTCAAAAGGTAAGAAATAGGCCCAGAAAACAAACCAAAAAAAAAAAAAAGTCGAGAATTTGACAGCACCACTTGTCACATGTGGTTCTTCCTAAATTTATTCAGCCATTGGGGTTACTATTGTGAAAGGAAAATCAAAGTGGAGTCTGTATGGAGCAGGGCTTTCTAAAATGGAGTGCAGAGGCTGTTAAGGACTGTGATTTATGCGCCTCTCAGCATGGATGGAATCTGATCTTTTGACTACTTATTGTCCTAATGAAGCCACCTAGAACATCTGCCAGGAACTCAGGATGCGTATCAAACCCTTACCCTAAAGGAACTCATGACCGCCTATCTACCTTTTGGATCCCAACCCTAAAAAACTCCTGATTGCTTAAGGACAAATATTTCCTAAATTGCATCAGACTCAGTCACAGTTCGTCACAAGGCAACTTGAAGAAACTCATGGCCTTCTGTCTTTGTAAGCCCCTGAGTCTCTTCTCCTGGAACACTCTTTTGGAATTACCTGATTCTGTGTCTCCTGAATTGCAGTTCTTAAAACTCCAAATAAGCTCTTTTCTTACTTGCAGCCTCCTGTGTTGTTTTGTGGTTGGCATTATGTGGTGTCAGAAGCAGGATACCAGATGCAGACCTGCACAGGCCCTCACTGACTCTGACACTGCCTTGGATTCAAGTCAGGTGCCTAGAAGAGCCCACTGAGCTTTTCATCTCCTTGGAGATCCCAGATCTTGGTGGTGAGTCTTCCTGTACTTAAGCCACCCACCTTGGGAAAAGTTCTAGTTTCAACAAAGGGTGTCCTTTGTTTCTGACTTCTGTCCTCTAGGATTTTGTTTCTGGTTTTGTTTGAGTGGTCTCCCCTATTTTTAAAAATATTTTATTGAAGTATAGTTGATTACAATGTCATGTTAATTTCTTTCGTACAGCAAAGTGACTCAGTAATGCCTACATTCTTTTCACTTTCCTTTCCATTACGGTTTGTCTGAGGATATGGAGCATAGTTCCCAGTGCTATACAGTAGTACCTTGCTTATACATCCTATACATAATAGACGGCCTCTGCGGATCCCACATTCCCAGTGCTTCCCTCTCCTACCCCTCCTCCGCCCTGGCAATCTCAGTCTATTCTATATAACTCTGAGTCTGTTGTCCTTTTACAGTGGCCTCAGTCCACCGACAGGGAAAGTGAGGCTCCAGAGCTAGCAGGCAGCCCTGCTGCTGAGACGAGGCAGAGCAGAGACCGGAACCCCCAGGCGGAAGAGTCTCAGCTGGGCAGCTATCTGTCTGCTGAAGACGCAGGTGCAGCCTCCAGTGGGACCCACAGCAGGGATCCCAGCTACTTTGGGAAGAGTTCCGTGACTGGCCGGAGTCCCTCGGCTCTTGGAACTCTCTGCTGTCCCTGCAGCCTCTTTGTGGGCCCCGCCACCTCTCTGCAGGCTCTCGACTCACAGCTGCCCCCTTGGGGGCCTCCTTCTAGGCCCGGCCCTACCTGTCCTCTACAAGCCCCCAACGCAGCCCCGTCCTTAGCCCCCTTTGGCACTGGGAAAAAGTCATGAGTGGGACTAGAGGGGCATCTCTTGCTGTGAGCCCGGCGGAGGTGGGGGTGCAGACGTCAATCCCAGGCTCACCCACCGTGTCCCCCCTCCCCTCTGACCTGGTTCCATCCCAAGAAACCTCTCCTCCTTGTTCCCTCAGGCTCCTCTCAGGGTCCCTCTCGGCCTCCCCGGGGGCCCTGTAGACTCTCTCCAGACGCCGCTGGTCCCTGGGGCGGTGTGCTCGGGTCGCCTAAACAAGGCCCCACGGACTGGGAGTTTTAAGCACCAGATTACTTCCTCACATTTCTGGAGGGTCAAAGTGTGAGATCAAGGGTTTGGCAGCGGTTTCTTTGGAGGCTTGCAAATGGCTGTCCTCCTGCTCTGTGTCTGCGTGGTCTTCCCTCCCACAGGGTCCGCACCCCGCAGGCCCAGAGCCTCTTCCCCAGGCGTCACCCCAAGCACGTGACTGGCCCTTGCTGCCGCATGTGAGTCGCCCCAAGGTTGCCGGTCTTCCTCCTCACGTCGCCTCAGGGTGTCTCCTCCAATCAGTGCCCGGCTACTCAGCTGTCACCCAGTGATCACTGTCGCTGATGTGGACCCTGGAAGAGACGCTCAGGACCAAGAACGTCCACTGTGACCTTCACCAGTCCCTGTCCCCATGGCGTTCCTCTCGCCCCCTCCAGCTGCTGAATTTAGCTCTCACCAGCCTCTAGGTAAAAGCAAACCAGTGACTGCCAGTGAGCATTCCTTCAGAACATTCCTAGTCCCTCCTAGGGAGCTAAACTTGACCACCGCCCGGAATGGATTAGGTGAGGTCTGGCCCATCTTGTACATCTTGCGCCTTTCACATGCAATAGGATGGCAGTGCCCCACACTGTCACACTGTTCCTAGATACGTGGAGGAAGGTCATATCTAGTACGTGAAATGTTTGTATCCAAGCTGTGTCATAGGTGTAGTACCAAAACACAATCACACTGTTCATGTTTCCAGATGGTCACATACAAATTATTTTATTCCACAGATACATACTTAAAAAGACAAGAGATTGAACTTCCCTGGTGGCTCAGTGGTAAAGAATCTACCTGCCAATGCAGGAGACCCTGGTTTTACCCTACTCCAAGAAATCTCACACGCTGAGGAGCAGCGGAACCCATGTGCCGCAACTGCCGAACCCACACGCCCTAGAGCCCGGGCTTCACAATAACAGAAGTACACTGCGGTGAAGAATAGCCCCGGTTTGGTGCAACTTGAGAAAAGTCCTCGCAGCAACGAAGACCTAGCCCAGCCAAAAATAAATAAATTAAAAACAAGAGATTTACTTCTTGTTGAAAATGGGGAATGAGATTTCCTTCCTCTCAGAGCATTTATCTTAGAAAACGTGTAGGAACTGTCTCATCTTTTTAAAATGCATGTCTTTGAAGACTTCTAAGAAGGCCTTTTTTCAGCTGGTCTCCTCCCCCCCGCTCCCCCCGCCCCCAGAGTTTTAGGACTCAGATGTCTTTCTCAAGAACCTGGGACCCATCTCCTCACACTGCAGACAGGGAAATAGCTCACCAGTCAGTTCTGGTGGGAGGATAGGAGTCTCACCTTAGTGGATGCTTGCTCCAACTTTAAAAACCACCTTCAGTTACAGAGATGAGAAGTCTGTGTCTCCTCTAGATAAAACCAATGAACTACACAGTCACCCCATTACCAGGTAAAATTAGGGCTCTGTGTGACAAACGGTATTGTCAGCTCCTCTTTCTTGAGGACTAGGGGAGTTAGATTTTTTTTTCCTGTCTTTACAATTTCCTAGTGGATTGCCTGTGATGCACTGTAATCCTTTAATACTTATTTTAACAGTAAAATTGATTTTGTCTCTTTATTACCTTGTGGAAAAGATTTCTCGATAGGGAGAAATTTTTGTTTTCATTTCCCTAACAGTCATCATCACGCACCTCTCCACAGGGATCAGACCTCATCACCCATCTCATCAGCAACTAGTGTACAGGATATACGGGGGAAGGGTGGCCAGTGCAACAGTATCAGAGGCACATCGGAATATGCCGAATTCAGACGAACTAATGGCAACAAGCTAAGAAACGAGAGTTTTACAAGGGTAGTGCACCCCATGTGTTAAGAGATCCGTGAGAGACAGCTAATGAATGCTTTTGGAATATATTTTGGATTCTGATTGCAATTAATCTGAGTTAAGAAACATTTTTGAAACAGTTCAGCATTGATAAAATATTTTTTTGATAAATAATTTTATGACTATTGAGTTATGAAAATACCTTTTAAAAAACTCAGTTCTGTAGAGACGATGCATTAAATAACGCTGTATGTGGAGTTAATACTTGGCCCCCCTTAGCTGCAGCAGATAACATCCCAAGACCTCCACGTGGATGCCTGAAACCAAGCCCTACATGTACTATGGTTTCCCTTATACATGTGCACCTGTGATAAAGATTGATTGTAACAATAGCTGTAATAAAAGTTAGTGAGGGGCTTCCCTGGTGGTCCAGCGGCTGGAACCCCTAGATCCCAATGCAGGGGCCCTGGGTTGGATCTCTGGTCAGGAAACTAGATCCCACGTGCCGCAACTAAGACCCGGCACGGCCAAATAAATATGTACTTGTTACGTGAATGTGGTCTCTCAAAATCTACACTACTGTAGTCACCTCTTTTGTGATGCTGTGAGACGATAGAATGTCTGTGTGGATTGCTAGACAAATGTACATTCACGTGGGAGGCATGAAGAGGGTGGTGAAAGATGGCTTATGCAGAAAGGCTTGCAATCAAAACCTCGTGAATGCTTTCATTTCTGGAATTTTCCATTTAATATTTTCAGACCTCTATTGACCTTGGGTCTCTGAGACCCCTAAAAAGCAAGTTTGTGAATAGGTAAGAAACTGGTAAGCTAGATCGCTGGTGAGGATGGGATGGATGAAATAAGAATGGCCATGAAGGCCTCCCCGGAGGCTCAGCAGTGAAGAATCCTGCTGTCAATGCAGGAGACACAGGTTCGAGTCCTGATGCAGAAGGATCCCACATGCCGCAGAGTGAATAAGCCCATTAAAACAAGCAAAGAATGGCCACGAAGTGATGGGTGATTGGTTCATCTGGCTTCATAATAGTCTCTCTTTTTGTATATATTTGAAAAAAGCCATAACAGAATATACAGTATGTCATTGTATCATTAATTTTCAAAACCCCCAAACCAATTTTCCTCCCTTTTTAAAAAACATTTATCCTATCCATATGCTGGGTAGGATAAATTTTAAAAAGCAGGAGGACAGTTGGTTTGGGGTCTTTGAACATGCATCAGTGCATCAAAAATTACTTATTAATAAGTGTGTGTAACTTAAGTCAATTATACCTATACATTCAACTTTTAAAATCAAACATTAAGACTTCCAACGCCTTAATCATATTAAATTCTGTTACTGTGTTCTTGAGGTTAATTGCAGCTACACTGTCTCTAAGGTGGAAATAGACTATATTGTTTGGGCTTATTTTATGGACTTTGCAGGCGGCGCAGTGGTAAAGAATCCATCTGCCAGTGCCGGGTTTGACCCCTGGGTCGAGAAGTTCCCCTGGAGTAGGAAACGGCAACCTGCCCCAGTATTCTTGCCTGGAAAATCCAACGGACCGAGGAACCACAGAGTCGGACGCAACGGAGTGACTAAGCACACAGCTTCAGTTTATACTTAATAGTCGGCTGCTGTATCTGCTACCGCTGCAGGCTCTCCCCCACGTTTCTCACCCCTCCTCCCTCTCCCCACTGGTGACCACCAGTTTGTTCTCTATATCTATGAATCTGCTGCTTCTCAAAAATTCATTCACTAGCATTTGTTGTATTTTTTAGATTCCACATATAAGTGATATCATACAGTATTTGTATTTCTCTAGTTGCCTTGTTTCACTTCGCGTAAATCCTCTGAGTTCATCCGTGCTGCTCTAAATGGCAAAATTTCATCGATTTTCTCTTTAGGACTGAGTAGAACTCCATTTTCCTTGTGTGTGTGTGAATATATATCAGTTCATCTGTTGATGGACTCTTTATCTTAGTAACTATAAATAAATGTTGCTATGAACATTGCGGTGCATGTGTTTTTTCAATGTATACATGTTTTTTTCAAAGTGTTTTTGGGTTTTTTTTGCACATATACCCAGGAGTGGAATGCTGGGTCATATGGTAGTTCTGGTATCAGTTTTTTGAGGACGCTGCATGCTTTTTTCCACAGGATATGCACCAGTTGGCATTCCCAACAACAGTGCACAGAAGTTCCCTCTGCATTCTCTCCAGTGTTCGTTATTTGTGTTCTTTTGGATGATAGCCCTTCTGACAGGCATGCATTTCCCTGATGATTAGTGATGTTAAGCATCTTTTCTTGTGCCTGTTAACCATCTGCATTTCCTTTTGGGAAAAAATGTGATTTCAGTTCTCTGCCCATTTTTTATTCGGACTATTCCATTGGCATTGAGTTATATGAGCTGTTTATGTTGGCTATTAACGCCTTATTTTGGTGGTTCAGATGGTAAAGCATCTGCCTGCAATGTGGGATACTTGGTTTCGGTCCCTGGTTTGGGAAGATCCCCTGGAGAAGGAAATGGCAACCCACTCCACGACTCTTGCCTGGAAAATTCCATGGATGGAGGAGCCTGGTAGGCTACAGTCCATGGGATCACGAAGTGTTGGACACGACTGAACGACCACCATATATATAACCCCTTATCAGTCCCATCATTTGCGTATATTTTTTTCCATTCAGTAGTTTTTTTTCCCCTATGGCTTTCTTTGCTGTGCAGAAGTTTTTAAATTAAGTCCGTTTGTTTGTTTTTACTTTTATTTCATTTGTTTTAGGGACAAGTCCAAAAAAGTATCACAGTGATTTATGTCAAAGAATGTTCTGCCTATGTGTTCCTCTGGGAGATTTAGGGCTTCTGGTCTTACACTTAGGTCTTTAATCCATTTTGAGTTTATTCTTGTATATGGTCATAGAGAATGTCCTCGTTTCTTTCTTTTACATGTAGCTGTCCAGTTTTTGCTGCGCCATTTTTTTTTGAAGAATTTCTGCATTGTATATTCTTGTTTCTTTTGTTGTAGATTAATTAATCATAAGTACATGGATTTATTTCTGGATTCTCTATTCTGTGTCAAAATCAGGGAGTGTGTAACTTCAGATCTTTTTAGAATAAGGTAAAATTTAAGTCATAAGGAGGCACACTCATGTATTGTTTCCTCTTAAGGTTGATAGACATCATTGTATTTCATCAAATCCAAGATTTCATCCCATTTTCAGAAGAATCATGATTATATGTACCACCGGAAAAAATACACAGCCAACTAAATCATGTTACACATTCAATTAAAAACACCCTGATTTCAGAGATGTGAAAACAAACATGTGTCTTAAAATTGACGAGATGTGATGTATAAAACTGGGTTGGCTGGAATGGTCAGCAGTCAGCATTCAGGCGAACAAAAGTGTGTTCCCACAGGGCTTCCACACCACGTCTGACACTCGTCATTAAACTGTTTGCTGTCTCTGTGCACCTGTTTTGTAGGCTGACCCCCCCCAAGGTGCTAGCTGGCGGAGTGTTAAGTCCATTTGTCTCAGCCAGAAATCTGAATGTCATACGGGTCGCCTTCCCTCCTATAGCTGACCCCTGTTCCTTGATTCTGCCTCTTCAGTTCCAGCAACTGCCTCTTCCAAATGGCTGAGAGTAACAACAATCGCACCGGAGCAGGCCTCCACCATCTGTCCCAGGCGTGTCCCAGGAGCCTCCGGACGGGGCTCTGTGTCCAGACTGCACGTCCCAGGAGCCTCCGGACGGGGCCCTGTGTCCAGACTTCACCCTTCCGCTTGATTCTCTCCACGACAGCCAGCGGAAACATGTTACCGCCTGGTGGGTGCCCGATTGTGCTCTTCACTGTCTGAGAAGGATGGCCAGGCACTGGAGCCAGTTCCCTGAACTTATTTCAACCCAAGGCGTGAGTGCCACAGGCTCTTTCACACCTGCCAGACAGTCTTCTTCCCAGGTGGCGCTAGTGGTAAAGAACCCACCTGCCAATGCAGGAGACTTAGGAGACGCGGGTTCGATCCCTGGGTCGGGAAGATCCCCTGGAGAAAGAAATGGTAACCGACTCTACTATTCTTGCCTGAAGAATCCCATGGACAGAAGAGCCTGGCAGGCGAGTCTGTGGGTTCACAAAGAATCAATACAACTGAAGCAACTTAGCAAACAGGCTGAAGGCTTCATCACTGCCAACTGCACAGAACACAAAACCCACAAACAGACGACACCAGGCCCACTCACCTGGCCAGAATCCTGGCCGTAGATCGTTAATCATTTGAATGTAGCTGTTTGTTTTTTTACCTCTTATCTAATGTGAGTAAAAATGTTTTATCTGGTGTGTTTGGCCAATATTTTTTCTTTCCACTTTGTGGCTTAACTTTTGGTCTTCAGAAGGAGGTTTTTCACCCAAGAGGATTTTGATTTTATTTTTTAAAGTAAAGTGTATTTAATTGATTTTTCTTCTCACGTGTGAGGCCTTCTTATAACATGTGTTGCAAATCAGAGCTCGTGCTCTATCTGAAAAGACCCATGGCCATGTCACTGTTTCTCTGTGGGATCCTCTCTAATTTTTTATACAGTTGTGCACTTTTTAAAGTTGGCTGAGGCCAAAATGGAGTGCCCTTTGGTGTGAGTCCTGAACTGTGTTTAGATTGGTTTCCGGACACATGCTTGCTCATTGCCCTATATTTATGGTGCCGGTGGTTGTTGTTTAGTCACTAAGCCGTGTCCTACTCACTGCGACCCCATGGACTGCAGCCCACCAGGTTCCCTAAGTCCACGGGATTTCCCAGGCAAGAATACTGAAGCGGGTTGCCATTTCCTTCTCGAGGGGATCTTGCTGACTCAGGGCTCGAACCTATGTCAGCTGCGTTGACAGGTGAATTCTCTACCACTGACCACCAGGGAAGTCCTGGGAAATTGGCCTCGGCCTGTTTGAATTTCCGGAGGCAGGTGTGTTAAGCAGGACTGGCTGGAGAAACCTCAGCCCGCATTGCAGTGGGAGCGGGCTTGGCCTGCATTCTCCCAGGTGGCCCGCAGAGCGCGACAACCCGCCTCTTCCCCAGGCGGGACCCGCGTCTCATGCCCGCGGGCTTGGTCCAGGGCACAGCTGGCCGGCGTTCGGTTTCCTGACGACCAGGCAGGGCTTTGGTTTGGGAAGAAAGCAGGCCTCTGTCCACTCCGAAGGTAGCTAGGTTTCCTCAGGACCTGCTGGGAGGGGACCCTGTGGGAGAAAAGCTGAGGAAAAAGTTGGGGGGTGCTGCCTGCCGGGGGCTGTCTGCAGGAGAAAGGGAGGAGAAGCCGAGCGAGGAAGAGTCTGACCGAGCTCGTCTTGTGCGTGGTGTGGAAGGAGCTCCAAGGACTTGAATTGGTGGGTGGATTTTTTTTACCACTGAGCCACAAAGCCTGGTATTCATTTTGGATGTAGGTGTTTGTTTTATGGTTCTTAGTACAATTTTAGGAAAACTTTCTCATCAGGTGTGTGGTGGGTAACTTTTTTGCTTTTTTCCTCCCACTCTGCGGCTTAGCTCTTGGGCTTCAGAAGGTTTCTTACCCTGCAGGATCTGTGTGTGTGTTTAATACATTGTGTTATTCTGTTTCCCATGTAGGAGGGCTTTTGGTGATGTGTGGTGCCAGTCAGAGCTCCTGATCGCCATTACGAGACACAAGGCTGTGTCCGTCAGTGCTCCTCCGCGGGGTCCTGTCTAATGTTTTCTGTCGTGGTGTAGGTTTCACAATTGCCTGGGGACAGTCTGGATGCCTTTGGTGTGACGCCTGCAGTGTGCGCGCAGATTGGTTTCGGGGCATGACTTGTTCTACATTTGCAGTCACTGCCCTGTAGTTAGGGTTGCAGAAGCCCTGGGAGAGTGGCCTCGGCTCGTTTATTTCCAGAGTGGTGTGCCCTGAGCAGGACGGGCAGGAGACGACTCGGCCCGCTCTGCAGCGGGAGCGGGCGCGGCCTGCATTCTCCCCGGTGGCCCGCAGGGGGCGACAACCCTCCTCTCTTCCCAGGGCGGGAGTCGCGTGTTCAGGCCTTAGGTCTCAGCACCGGCCCGCGCTTTGGCGCAGGGGCCACTCCGGGAGGGAAACTTGAGGAAACTGGGGGGCGGGGGGGGATGCTGCCTGTTGCGGGCTGCCAGCAGGAGAGAGGGAGGAGGTTTGAATACGCATCCCCAGCACAGGAAGGCTGAGGGAGAAAATTCTGACTTTGAGTTAGTCTTGTACGTGGTGTGGAAGGAGCCTGTTTTTTTGGGGGGGGTGGGGGTGGGGGGTTGCGATGTTCAGCCTTTGGGGTTTTATCTCAGGGTGATGGTGTTTTATCTAAGCCGGTCCCTGGCAGCTTGGTATGAAAGGAATAGACCACGTGTGTGTCTGATGCTTCCTGGGCTGTCTCTACACCTGTTTTTTAACCCATGGGCATAATTCTGGGATGCCCTTTATATTCCAGTTATCTCCAGAAAGGTACATCCTCATGCCAGTATCGCAGTGTTTCCTTTACTGTGAGTGTGGGATGCACATTTGAAATTGCAAGAGCCTTCAAATGTGGCTTTTTTACAGTTGCTTTAGGGAGGTGGGTGTGTCGGAGTTACATATTGTGGGGCGTCATCATCTGACCCCTATTCATCGGGATATGCCATTCACCGCTCCCCTTGTCTGACACACCCAAGCAGAAGTTCAGAAGACCTCCTGAACTTTTTAAGGTTTAGAAAATATGGGTAGAGCCTTCGTGCAAAAGAGCACTCTTGTTTTCCTTAGGATACAGATTGGGAAAGCAGGAGGTGTGAATGCCTGGTGGCCTGATGGCTGGTCTGCAGGTTCGGTTTGTTTGGTTTTGGAAAATGCTGCCAAAAGGTATCTCGAGGGGCTGTTAGGGGTGTCCCAGCAGCAAGAAAGAAGAGGTGCTTGCTGTTGCCCCGCAATCGGAACCGCGCTTTCTGGAGGAGGGCGGCAGTTGCAAGAGGTGTGTGATGCTGATCGTTTCCTTTTCCCTCGGGTGATACCGTGGGGGTCATCTTCCTGTCCACTTTCTAGTTACCTGTTTATCTTTGGAGGCCAGGGGCCTCTTCAGATTGGCACTCATTTTGAATGGAACTGTTTCCTTCGTGCTTCTTAGTCTAATGTGAATAAAAATTCCTCATTTTTTAAGTAAAAAAGGAGCTTTCTTTTTATGACCCGTTTTTTTTTATTTTTGGCTGTGCTGGGTCTTCACTGCCAGGTGGCTTCTGATCGTTGCAGCAAGCGGGGGCCACACTCTAGCTGCCCTGCCCAGCTCTCAACGCAGTGACTTCTGCTGTCACGGAACTGGGCTCTAGGGCAAGTGGCCTAAGCCGTTTCAGCACATGGGTTCAGTGTTTGTGGCTCCTAAGCTCTAGAGCACACGTTCAATAGTGTGGCGCTCGGGCTTAGTTGTCCCTTGGCACGTGGGATCTCCCTGGACCAGGGATCAAACCCCTTTCTCCTGCGTTGGCAGGTCACTTCTTTACAACTGAACCACAGTGGAAACCCTGCGCTCCTTTCAAATGTGGATTTGCTCTGTGGTTCTTAGTATAATGTCAGTAAAAATCCCTCATGTAGTGCGGTGGGGAGTACTTTTTCCTCCCACTTCGTGGCTTTTGTGCTCAGTTGCTCAGTCGTGTCAGACTCGGCAGCCGCATGAACTATAGCCCCCTAGGCCCCTCTGTCCAGCTTAGCTCCTAGGATTGGAAAATAGGTATTTTTGCCCTGCAGGATGTGTGTGTGTGTGTTTAATAAAGTGTGTGCTATGAAGTTTTGTTTCCCACGTGTGAAAGCAGCTGGCGATGTGTGTTGCCAATCGGAGCTCTTGGTCTGCCTGACCAGGCCCATGGCCGTGTGGGTGTTCCTCTAGGTGATGGTGCCTGATTTTTTCCATCCTGCCGTAGATTTCGAAGTTGCCTTGACATCTGGAGTGCCTTTTGGTGCGGGCCTTGGAGTGTGAGCCTAGGGTGGCCTGGGGGGATATGTTTGCTCATTGCCCTGTAGTGAGGTTGCCGAAGTCCTGGGATAGTGGCCTGACCCGCTTGAATTTCCAGAGGGCAGCGGCAGCAGGCGGGATGCAGCGGCAGCAGGCGGGATGCAGCGGCAGCAGGCGGGATGCAGCGGCAGCAGGCGGGATGCAGCGGCCCGCAGGCGGGATGCAGCGGCAGCAGGCGGGATGCAGCGGCAGCAGGCGGGATGCAGCGGCCCGCGGGAGGAGGGCCGCCTGCACGGCGCCGTGCGGCCGCAGCCTGCGTTCTGCCCGTTGGCCCGCAGAGGGCGGCCGGCCCGGCGCCCCGACGCCACCCACCCGCGGGCGCCGGCCTGAGAGCCCGGCCTCGGCCCTTGCCCGGCGCCCGGCTGTCGCGCCCCGGTTCTCCTCAGGACCGGCCCGCGCTCCGGCCCCGGGGAAACGCAGGGCCCTGTCCACTCGCGGGGCGGCTGGGCCTCCTCAGGCCGTGCGGGGAGGGCCCCCGGGAGGGAGGAGGTGAGGGAGCGCGGCGGTGCTGCCGCCGGGAGGGCGTCCGGGCCGCGGGGAGGGCTGCGCGGGCATCTTCCGCTGGCGGGGGGCCTGCGCGCGGCGCCGGAGCGCCCTGTGTCCGCTTGGTCTTCTCAGTTGTGATATTCCGTTTTCCAGGTGTTTTCTTAGGGGGACCGTCCTTTCGAGGCCGTAGGTCCATGGAGCTTGGTCACGAGTAAAGGCACCGTGTCTGTGTTGCTTTCTGGGCACTCTAAATGCCTCATGGTTTTTTTTTTCTTCTCATTTTTGCACACGAGTTTAGTTCCTCAGAGGCGTGTGGGATCTCCCCGGACCAGGAATTGAACCCATGTCTCCCGCGTTGGCGGGTGGATTCACCGAGCCGCCAGGGAAGCCCGGTACCCATTTTGAATGTAGGTGTTTGCTTTCTGGTTCTCAGTCTCATGTGAGTCAAAATTCCTCGTCAGGTGTGTGGTGGGAATACTTTTTCCTTCCACCTCTGGACCCTGCAGGATTGTTATTGGTTTTTTCTGTTTACTAAATTGCATGTTTGTTGTCTCCCCTGTGGGAGGGCTTTTGGTGATGCATGTTTCTAATCAGACCTCGGTGATGTAGCCGGCTGAGCCCGGGCCGCATGGATGTTCCTCTGAGTGATTGCGGAGGTTTCGCACTGAACAGTTCTCACCGACGCAAAGGGCTGTGACAGTGCAGGGGGGGCTCGCCGAGAAGCTCCTCGAGAAAACGCTGAGCGCAGATTCATTTGGTAACCTGTCTTGTCGTCTTGAACTAAGAGCCGCAAGACAGAGACCAGAACTCCGGGATTAAGAAGCTTCCGCCTGGAGGTCTGGAGGTGATCACGTGAGAGTCATAAAGAAAGGTCTTTGAAGATAAGGGGGTTTGTTCTGCGTGCAGAACAGCGTCTAATGCTGACGTGTCAGCCAAAACGTCTAACTTCAGGCTAGTGGGGAGCAAGCAAGGAAGAGGGATTGAGCAAGATTAAATTCCAGGAGATATTTCTGAGAAAGCAGTAAAACATGGTTCCCACAATGACCTAATTTTTTATATATTAAGGCAATGGCACCCCACTCCAGGACTCTTGCCTAGAAAATCCCATGGACGGAGGAGCCTGGTGGGCTGCAGTCCGTGGGGTCTCGAAGAGTCGGACACGACTGAGCGACTTCACTTTCACTTTCCACTTTCATGCATTGGAGAAGGAAATGGCAACCCACTCCAGTGTTCTTGCCTGGAGAGTCCCAGGGACGGGGGAGCCTGGTGGGCTGCCGTCTATGGGGTCGCACAGAGTCGGACACGACTGAAGCGACTTAGCAGTAACAGTGGTTTGGAAAACTGCCTGGAGCCAGTCGGGAGTGCCTTTGGATATGAGCCCTGAAGTGAATGCCTGCATTGGTTTGGGGGCACGTTTTCAATCATTTCCCCGTAGTTAGGGTTACAGAAGCCCTGGGATAGTGGCCTCGACTCTTGAATTTCCAGTGTTGTGCCCTGAGCAGGGCTGGCAGGAGACGACTCGGCCTGCTCTGCAGCGGGAGCGGGCGCGGCCTGCATTCTCCCAGGTGGCCCGCAGAGGGCGACAAGCCGCCTCTTCCCAGGGCGGGAGCCGCGTGTTCAGGCCACAGGCCTGGTCCAGGGCGCGGCTGACAGGCTCTAGGTCTCCGCAGGGCAGGCCAGTCTTTAGCTTCGGGAAAATGCGGGGCTGCATACATGTGGAGGGTAACTAGATTTCCTCAGGACCTGCTGGGAGGGGCCCTTGGGAGAAAAGCTTGAGGCTCCGTCCTCAGTGAGACTCGGCTCTGTTCCTCACAGAGCCCAGCTCGCTTCTCACTGAAGTTCCCTTCTCCTTCTCCCTGAGGCTTGACTTTACTCTTCTGAGTCCCGGCTCCCGTCTGCACAGAGGCCCAGCTCCAGAGCTCACTGAGGCCTGGGTCTGCTTCACACTGAGACATGGCTCTGCTCCTCACTAGGGCCTAACTCCAGTCTTCAGCGGGGCCCCGCACTGAGGCCTGGTTCCACGCCATACTGAGGTCCAGATCTGGTATTCAGTGAGGTCTGGCTCACTTCTCACTGATGTGCCATTCTCCATCTCTCTGAGGCCTGACTTTGCTACTCTGAGTCCTGGTTCCGGTACTCATAAGTCCCGGCTCTGGTCCACACGAGGCCTGGCTCCAGACCTCAACACTGAGAGCTGGCTCTGCTGCTCACTGAAGTCCAGCTGCCCTCCTGCCTGAGTCTCGGCTCAGCTCAGCACTCCAGGTCCTCTCCTCACTGAGACCCGGCAAGGCTGGGCCCCTCACCGGGCCTGGCTGTGGTCCTCAGTGAGGCCTGGCTCTGCTACGCAATCAGGTGTGCCCCCTTTCTCACTGAGGTCCGGCTCCCTCCTCAGTGAGTGAGGACAAGCCCTGCTCCACACTGAGGCCTGGGTAAGGTCCTCACAGAGGCCAGGCTCTCTTCTCACTGCAGTTCAGCTCTGTTCCTCCTTGAGGCCTGACTTTGCTTCTCTGAGGCCCGGCTCTGCTCTCCACTGAGAACCAGCTCTGGTCCACAGTGAGGCCTGTCTCCCGTCCTCACTGGGTCCCGGGCCCTCTCATCACTGAGGTTCCGCTCCGGTCCTGTGCTATGCTCTGGGGCCCGGTAGGGTCCGCACTGAGGCCAGGCTCCGCTCCTCCATGAGGTTCGGCTCCAGTCCTCAGTGAGACCCAGCTCCTCCTGCACTGAGGCCTGGCTCTGCTCAGCACTGCCGCACAGCTCCGCCCTGCAATGGGGCCTGGCTGTGGTTCTCGGTGAGGCCACAGTATCGTCCTCAGTGAAGCACAGCTCCAGTCCACGCTCAGGTATGCCTCCAGTCCTTAGTGAGTCCCGGCCCTGTCCTCACAGAGGTTCGGCTTGCTTCTAACTGAGGTTTGGTTCGCCTCCGTGAGGCTGACTTTGCTACTCTGAGGCCAGGCTCCCCTCCTCACTTGGGGCCAGCTCCACTGCTCAGGAAGGCCTGGCTCTGCTCCGCGCAGGGGCCTGGCTCCAGTTCTGAGTCCCTGCCCTGCACCTCACTGAGATTCAGCTCCAGCACTGAGTCCTGCTCTGGGCCTCACTGTGGTTCAGCTACCCTCCTCACTGAAGCCCAGCTTTCCTTCACTGAGAGTGAAGGTTCACCTCCACTCTTCACTGAGGCCCAGCTCTGGTCCTCCTCGAGGACGGAATTTGCCTCTCTGAGGCAAGACTCCATCCTGCACTGAGGCCCGGGTACACTCCACATAGAGACTGGGCGCCGGTCCTCTCTGAGGTCTGGCTCTGTTCCTCAGTGAGACCCAGCTTCTCTCTGACTGAGGACTGGCTCCACCCACACTAGGCCTGGCTGGGGTTCTCACTGAGCCCAGGTTGCTTCTCACTGGGGTTCTGTTCTCCCTCTCCCTGAGGACTGACTTGGCTACTGAGTCCCGGCTCTGCACCTCACTGAGGCCAGGCTCCCGCCACACTGCTGCATGGCTCCAACCTCGGTGAGTTCCCGCTCGCTTCTCACTGAGCTTCCATTCTCTTCCCGAGGCCTGACTTTGCTACTCTGAGTCCTGGCTGTAAGGCGAGCACGGAGAAAAAGAGTGAGCCGGACAGTCAGGCAGAAAAATGTTTATTATAGGAAGAAAGAAAGTGGTTTTAGAGAGAAACCAGTGCTCTCTTTTTACAGCCAACCCTTCTTATACCGTATTGATGGGAAATTGTGCCCCAGAGGGAGGGGGCCTCAGGTTATCCTGAGCCCCCAGCTGGGGTCTTATGGTCACGCAGTCGAAGGGGTCTCATGGCTGGGTGGTCGTGTAGTCTTGAGAAACTGGCACCGGCAGGGAAAAGCAGGGTATCACCTTAAGGAAAAAACAGGATGCCCTCAGGGCAATGTGGCCACCGTGACTTCATCCCTTGTTTGTCAGGGATGAAGGAATGTCACAATGGGCCATATTTTAACTATAGCCATGAGCCCCTTGAGAGCCCTAACACCGGCTCCCGTCCTCAACAAGGCCCAGCTCCGCTCCTCACTGAGGCCTGGCGCCAGTCTTCACTGAGGCCTGGCTCGCTTCTCACTGCGGTTCAGCTCTGTCCCTCCCTGAGACCTGATTTTGCTTCTCTGAGGCCCAGCTCTGGTCCTCCTTGATGCCAGACTTTGCTTCTCTGAGGCAAGTCTCCATTCTGCAGCAAGGCCTGGCTCCACTCCACACAGAGGATGGGCACCGGTCCTCAGTGAGACCCGGCTCCTCTCTGCCCTGCACTGGGGCCCGGCTATGGTCCTCAGTGAAGCCCAGCTCCACTCTTCACTGAGGGTCAGCTCCGGTCCCCAGGGAGGCCAGGCTTCGGTCCACACAGAGCCTGGCTCACTTCTCACTGAGGTTCTGTTCTCTTCCTCCCTGAGGCCTGAATTTACTTCCCTGAGGCCTGGCTCCTCTAGGGACCGAGAACCGGCTCCGCTCTCCACTGAGGCTCCTATCCACTCCTCACTGGGACCCACCTCCCTCAGCACTGAGGCCCGGGCCTCACAGAGGCCAGGCTCGCTTCTCCCCACCTTTCAACTCTGCTTCTCCCCGAGGCCTGACTGCTTCACCGAGTCCTGGCCCCACTACTTACGGAGGTTTGGCTCCTGGGCCTGAGGCCTAAGTCACACGTTATGGAGGCTCAGCTCTGCTTCTCCCTGAGGCCTGACTTTGCCTCTCTTCAGCCTGGCTCCGCTCCACAATGAGGCCCGGCTCTGCTCCTCACCGAGGCCCAGTCTGGTCCTGAAGGAGGCAGACTCTGGTCCTAAGGCTCGGCTCCGGCCTTCACTGAGTCCTCGCTGTGCTCCTCGCTTAGGCCAAACTTTGCTTCTCTGAGAGGTTCAGCTCTGCCCCTGGCTTGCTTCTCTCTGAGGTTCAGCTCTGCCCTTGGCTTGCTTCTCTCTGAGGTTCAGCTCTGCCCCTGGCTTGCTTCTCTCTGAGGTTCAGCTCTGCCCCTCTGAGTCCAGACTGCTACTCTGAGGCCCTGCTCTGCCCCACTCCACACTGAGGCCTGGCTCACTTCTCACTGAGGTTCCACTCTCCTCCTTGAGGCCTGACTCTGCTTCTCTGAGGCAAGTCTCCGCTCCTCACAGAGGCTCGGCTGTTCCTCTCTGAGGCCCTGCTCCACTCATCGGTATGGCCGGGCTCTGCTCCTCACTGAGGTTTGGCTCTGTTCCTCACTGATTCCCAGCTCTGGTCCTCATTCTGACCTGATTATGCTCGTCTCTCAGACCTGACTATAACAGGAGTCTCCATCAATATGGAACTTAAAACCACAACCTTCACATACTTTAAAATTGTTATATTAAAAATAAAGATAATTTTTTGCAACAATGTATAGAAATTGGAACTTTTAAATGTTAGTTGTCAAAATGTGATATGGCTCAATCTACTTATGCAAAACTTTGGCATCTTATCAAAAATATAAAAATTCAGTTATCATCAGTTTCAAAAAGTCTGCTCTTACATACATACCCAAAGAATTTTAAATAAATGTTGACATAAAAGTTGTATACCAATATTCACAGCAGCACTGTTCTCAATGCCCCTCTGAAAAAAGAATTAAAATGTCCATCGTTGGATTATTGGATAAGGAAAATAGGGCAGACCGATTAGATGTGCTATTTTATCATATAACCATATGATCAGTAGGTAGGGACTGGGGTCCGGCCCTGGCAGGATCCAGAGATATCTGAAGCGTGAATGGTGTCAGCGACTGAGAGAGATATAGAGATATAGAGAGAGATACAGAAAGAATGTTACAGTTATGAAAATAGAGGAGAGAAAGAGGTTGATATTCCTTGGTTTACACAGAAGGCCAATAAAGCCCCTGCACGGGACTTGCTCTGGTCACGAAGGCCTCAGGAGCCCTCTGGATGGGGTGAAGGCACAGAGCACCTTCTCGAGAGGGTCTTAGAAGCCCAGGCAGGAAAGTGAACTCAGAGGGCCTCTGTGCTCCAGGGGATCAACCTGAAAAGGAAGGAGAAAGAAAGAACGACATGGGGAGACCAAGCTTCATTGAGCAAGGCCCATCACTTTATTTTCAGAGGGAGCTTTTACACCCTGAGTTGTACATTGAACAAAGTGAAAAATGCAGAGTCAGCTCAACATTCCATCAGTATCAACTTTTATCGACACCAGGTTTCTTCCTGCAACCGTTTCATAAACAAGGGTCTTATTTTTCGTACATTATCTTCTGGCCTGGAGGCCTGTTGACATTTTATGACCCCTTTTTGATAAAGCTTGGTCAGCTAAAACACTTACTTTTCCTTGAAATGTTTTTTTCTTAAATTCCTTAGCCTGCATCACCCTTAAAGTACAGAGTTACATTTTTATGGAGCAAAGGTTCAGTGGGTTATAGCAAAGAAAGAACTTATTAACTCAAAGTCTAATGTTGCTAATGCTAAGGCTACTACTTGTTTTTTCTACATCTTAATATATGCACTCCCAGGAAAACAATGGATAAGGGATGTGGGAACTTGGCAGCAAGCATTGGCTCAACAATGTTGCAAGAGTCTGAATAAACCTGCCAAGTAAGCTAGAATGCTAACAGGGGGTTTGAATTGAAATACTCCTTTTATGCCCAGGAGATTTATCAACTAGAGCCCTAAGTTGATTTTTTCCAGAGAAAGGTGGTCGGGGATAGCCCCCTGTTAATGTCAGAAGAGTTGGTGAAAGGCATAAAACAGTAAGACAGATTCTGGTTTGGGGGTAGATGCTTGAGCAGGTCCAGGCAGTCCCTCAAGTCCTGATTTGCCTTTGCCCGTCAGGTCTCTTCCTCATGACCTTTGTCATGGGTGGGATCTGCCCAGGGAGTCCCTTGAGTCCTGAAGCCTTGCTTGTCAGGTCTCCTTCACATGACCTTGTCATGGTGGGATTTCCCATGCTGGCTCCCATCAGGTGGAGTCCTCAGACACTGAAACATAAAATTAACATATAACTCCTAGATTTGCCTACGGCCATGCCACCCTGATCACACCTGATCTCGACTGACCTCTTAAGCTAAGCAGGGTCTGACCTGGTTAGTATTTGGATGGAAGAATCCCTCAATTCCACTCCAGGCTGTACCTGCAAATATTTAAAAGCAAGGACTGGAACAGGTATTTGTACCCCATATTCACAGTAGCCAAAATGTGGAATCAAAACAAGTGTCCTTCAGCAGATGAATGGATAAACATAATGTAGTAATATACAAAATAGAATACAATTCAACCTTTAAAGTAATTCTCACACAGGCTTCAATGTGGTTAAACCTGGAAGTCAATATCCTAATTGAAACAAACCAGACACACAAGGACAAAGGTTATCATTCCACTAGTATGAGACATCCAGATAAGCCAAATTCAGACACAAAGTAGAATAAGGTTGCCAGGGATTGAGGGTGGTGAGTGTTTGTTTAATGGCTACAATTTCACTTCAGAAAAATGAAAATATTCTAGAGATGAATGGCAATAATAGTTTCACGACAGTGTGAATGTAAGTAATGGCATAGAAGTGTATCCTTAATATGATTCAAATGATGAATGTTATATGTCTTAATCACAATGAAAAGCTACTGATACATGGTACAAGGGAAAACACTGAAATTATCCTCAGTGAAAAAAGCCACCCAGATCGCATTCATCTTGTCTACTTTAAATCCATGAAGACTTTTAACATGAAGGAAAACCCCAGGGATGGTTCCAGAGAAAGAAAATCGCATTAGAATGGAGAAGGGACTTTGCACAAAGATGAGGGTACCTGGCGAAAGTTGCAGTGGTCTTATGGATGGGACTGCAATGTGGAAAGCATAATTATCCCTCATTTTGGAGTTGTGTGCAGAAAGAGAAGCCCTGTTTTAGGTAAAACGCACTGTAATACCTGGGTATGAGTGTAGCAAACTTTGTACTGCTATTTAAAGTTTAAATATTTGAAATTGACTAGAAAGTAAATTACTTTTCAATACGTGTCAGTAACATACCAGAAAATCAGAGATGAGATCAAACACTGCTAATGGAGGCCGAGACTGACTTACCCAGTTCAAATCCACCCGAAGTGGCGATGCTAGTTGCCCTGCAGAAGTCCACATAGTGTAAAAAGGCACCGTGGGAAGCGCACATCAGCAGCCATGCCTTAGGTGCTGTGGATGACCCTGATGTAGCTCAAACTGTGGGATTTCTGAATTCTAGTTTTCCACATAGTACCACCAAAAAATGCCAGAACTAAAAAACGAGTTCAGTAAAACTGCAGGATCATTTGTGATTCTCTACACTAATAATGTGGAGAAGGCAATGGCACCCCACTCCAGTACTCTTGCCTGGAAAATCCCATGGAAGGAGCAGCCTGGTGGGCTATAGTCCATGGGGTCGCTAAGAGTCGGACACGACTAAGCGACTTCACTTTCACTTTCCACTTTCATGCATTGGAGAAGGAAATGGCAACCCACTCCAGTGTTCTTGCCTGGAGAATCCCAGGGACGGGGGAGCCTGGTGGGCTGCCGTCTATGGGGTCACACACAGTTGGACACGGCTGAAGTGACTTAGCAGCACACTAATAATGAAGTATCAGAAAAAGAAACTTAAAAAAAAAAAAACCCACTTCCATTGACAATTGTATCCCCCAAAAAACTAGGAATAAATTTAACCAGGGACTTAAAAGGGCTGCACACTGAAAATGCTAAGACATTGATCAAAAAACTGAACAGACACAAAAAAATGCCATGTTATCCCATGCTCATGAGTGAAAATATTGTTAAAATATCTATTCTACCCAAAGCCACACACACGTACAATCACTACCAGTATTTCAGTGACATTTTCCACAGAAACAATTTTAACATTTGCATGGAGCCACAAAGGACCCAGAAGGGCCGAAGTGACCCTGAGAAATGAGAAGAGGCTGGTAGCGTCTTTCCCTTTGACTTCAACCCACATTAAGCAGCTAATGGCACCACAAGACATGTGGAATTGACACAGAAACAGGCAGAGACGAGAGCCCAGAAATAAACCTACAGGCCCATGGTCAGTCAATTCACAAGAGAGAACCTAAGCAAATACACTGGGGAAAGGCCAGTCCTCTCAATAAACAAGGCTGGGGAAAATGGACACCACACACAACACTGGACACCATCCTATACCGCAGACAAAAACTGACTAAAACCCCACAACTTTCCACATCAAACTTTTCCAGTCCTGAGTCCTCTGAAGACAGACACACTCAGCATCAGCCGCACACAGAAACTCTCTCCCCAATTTCCTCACCTACTCCTTCAACGGCACCTCCTCTCTGCAAGTCCTGAGGAGACCAGACTCCCATCAGCCTGAACCAAACCCCACAATGTCCCAAAGCTGAAGCCCCCGCGTGTCCTGAAGAAATAAGACTCCTATCAGCCTGAACTGAACCCCACAATGTCCCAAAGCCAAAGCCCCAGCAGGTCCTGAGGAGACCAGACTCCCATCAGCCTGAACTGAACTCCACAATGTCCCAAAGCCAAAGCCCCAGAGGGTCCTGAGGAGGCCAGACTCCCATCAGTGTGGACTTGACCCCGTGTTGTCCCAAAGGTCCCAGGCTTTCAGCATGGACTCAGCCACGAGTGTTCCAGAAGCCAAAGCCCCAAGCAGGCACGAAGGAGACCAGGCTTCTGTCCACTGCCCGAGGGAGCCAGGTGCACGGGCAGAGGTTCAGTGCCCTGGTGGGTCAGGGAGGGGACCTCTGCGTTCCCTGCCAGCCACTAAACAAGTGCAGACCAAGCTGCCCTCACAGCTGAGTGGGGACCCCACTCCCCTGAGGGCAGTTCTACTAGGTCCATTAAAGTGTGGAAATTCAAACGGAAACAGAGCCAAGGATCCCAAAACTTCTCCAAAATAGTCAAGGAACAATTAATTTATAGACATAAACACAGAAAATCGACATGATCTTGGGTTTAGCACACAAAAAGTCAATCCACAAAAAATATTGTGGGCTTTAAAAAGTAAAGATGTCTACTCCAAAAGACCTTATTCAGGAAATCAAAAGATAAGCCACAACCTGGGAGAAAAATGTTTGCAAAACTTGTGTCTGATAAAGGATTTGGACTCAAAATAGACCTCTTGAACAGAATCTGTAGACTAAAGGCAAAATGGACCTTTCCTAGACAGTGGGATTTATTTTACAGGGTTCTTTCCAGAGTGCAGTAGCTAACAGCACCAAAGCCTGTGCACATGTAATCCGGAAAGAAGCAACGCACAGACCGAGGGCAGACAGTGGGAGCCAGGCTCCTCACTGTGGGGATGGGAAGGGCAGACACACGAGGGGAGAGCCCCTGCCCTCATAATCGCACGCCAGTGGCTACCCAGTGGTTTCGATGGCGCCACCCAGGAGAGCCAGCTTTGCAAGGTTAGCCCTGCTGGACTCGACACCGGGCCCCTTTCCGCAGACAGGATGGGGTGGCTGTTCTCACGGGCCCCACGGTGGGAGAGCTCACGTCTGAAGAAGCCAGGGCTTGATCTTTCCCAGGTCCTCATTCTCCCCACATGCCCACCCACGTGACTGCTGTCTGTGCTGGTCTATATGGGACTGTGGTGATCTCCTAAAATGAGGGTTATTTTATTCATGGATAATGGGCTGAATTGTGGCCCCAAAAGCTGAGTCCCCCCAGAACACATAAACAGGGCTGTTATCTGGGGAAAACATCTCTGTAGGTGTAGTTAAGGATCTCAAGGTGAGGTCACCTCCGGTTGGGATGGCCCTCAATCCAACTGACCAGTTCCTTATGAGACAAATGAGGAAAGACCCAGAGGAGAAGCGATGAGAACACAGGCAGAGATGGAGGGAGGGGCCACCAGCCCACGGACCTCTGGGGCCCCTGAGGCTGGAAAAGGCAGGGAGGACCCTATTCTGGATGGAGGCAGAGATGGAGGGAGGGGCCACCAGCCCACAGACCCCTGGGGCCCCTGAGGCTGGAGAAGGCAGGGAGGACCCCCATCCTGGAACCTCTGGAGGGACCTCAGCCCTGCGCCACCTTGGTCTCAGGTGTCTGGTCTCTAAGACCGGGGGAGGATGAACTCCTGTTGCTTTAAATCTCCCAACACGTGGTCTTCTGTTAGGGAAGCCACAGAGAACTCACACAGGCCCTGCTCTGTAGGGTCCTAGAAGTGTGGGTCTCAGTAAAAGAGGATGGAGGATTACAGAACCCTTGGAGTCAGCATTGGGCTCCCCCAAATCCTGAAGCAGCGTCTGGATGTCAGAATGCTGCACAGGCCTCCCCAGGTTCTTACACCGGTGCACGTGGTGTGATGTCTCAGCCCTGACTGAGGAGGACATTCAGTGTCACCGTTCACGTTGCTAATCAACAACCCACCAGTTACGCAGGTGCAAATCCCTCAGGACGCCTGCTACACGGATGGACAATTCTGAAAGTGGCCAAGGGTGAGGACTGACACACAGCCAGCAGCCCTGCTGCCCTTCCACCCCACTCCCAAGGAGGGTCTGCAGTGGGAAGCTGGGGGACCCCATGGAGGCATCTCTAAGTAAATGCTGGCTGACCCCCAGGCTGGTTGCTCCTGAGCCTCCTCCAGCCTTCCCAGCTAAGACACCTGAATGTGAGCAAAGACCTCAGAAGTGGAGGCAGGGGCCTGGAACCACCCCAGGGGCAGCACACTGGCCGAGGTGGCCGTGCAGGCCAGGCGGGATGGTGCTGACCCCGGGGGCTCTTCTGGAAGTTTCCGTCTTCCTACCTGAGTTACTCCTCTGTGTGTTTTTGCCTCCTCACCTCTGCCCGGGAAGACTTCCAACAGCAGGCGCCAGCAACACAACCTCTTCCTTATCGAGTGGCAGCCTAGCAACTCCTGCAGAAGGCCCAGCAGAGCCCCGCGCAGGGCAGACCCCCTGGAATGCCACGGCCCCTCATTCCCTCTCGCCAGCCCAGCCCCGCGGCCTCTGACGGCAGAGAAGGTGGTGTCTGGTACCGCTGCAGGCGCCCTCCTGCCTTGAAGCAGGGCCTCAAGCAAGCACACCTGGGAAGGGCTGGCCAGCTGGGTCACGCTGCCCGGGTCAGCCGGTCCTCGCCCACCAGGGGCTCAGTTACAGAAAACTGGCCCTGCTGTCCCAGGGCCAAGGACCAGCTGTGTCCTGAAGGTCAGGATGGATGTGGGGCTGCAGCTCTGGTCTGTCTTCTAAGTATTTAACTGGCCTACAAGTGGGAGACAATTTCAAGAAGACCTGTCGTGTGTCCCTGGTGGTCCAGTGGTTATTAATCCGCCTTGCAAAGCATGGGACACGGGTTTGATCTCTGGTGATCCCTGGCCAGGATGATCCCACATGCCTCGGAGAGAGTGAAGCTATGCTCCGGAACCCACACGCTGCAACCGCTGAAGTCAGGCCATCTGGAGCCTGAGATGGCAAGAGAAGTCGCCACGATGCAAAGCCCGCTGACCTCGGTGAGAAGGAGCCCCCATTCCAGACAAGCAGAGAGGAGGCTCGTGTGCAGTGATAAAGACCTACCACAGCCGAAAGTAAAATAAATGAATGAATCTTCAAAAAAGAAAAGGCCTCTCCCCAGGAGAGGAGCCCAGGAGTGAGGGAGAGGAGGGGCGATGTGGCGGCCTGGTGGGCGGAGGCCAGATAACCCCCGTGGGCTGCCCAGGCGAGTCTCAGGTTCTGGACGGCTTCTGCCCAGGTGGCTTCACATCCTGGAAGTGCCTGTTTAAAAGCGCCCCTTGCCCTGGGAGGGCCATGGGGACGGAGCATCTTCTCTTTGTGACCAGCACAGGTTCTGACGAACAGCCCTGGGCAGCGCTGGGGTGAGGTGACAGCCGAGAGACACTGGGCTCCCGAAGCCGCCTGGGCATGTCTAGAGCAAGGCAGCACGGAGGAGGCGATGGCGGCCGCACCGGCTGCTGTTCACTCGCTCAGTCGTGTCCGACTTGCGACCCCCTGGACTGCAGCACGCCAGGCCTCCCTGTCCATCACCATCTCCCAGAGCTTGCTCAAACTCATGTCCACTGATCAGTGATGCCATCCAACCATCTCATCCTCTGTCGTCCCCTTCTCCTCCTGCCTTCAGTCCTTCCCAGCATCAGGGTCTTTTCCAGTGAGTCAGTTCTTCGAATCAGGTGGCCAAAGTACTGGAGCTTCAGCTTCAGCATCAGTCCTTCCAATGAACACCCAGGACTGATCTCCTTTAGGATGGACTGGTTGGATCTCCTTGCAGTCCAGGGGGCTCAAGAGTCTTCTCAGCACCACAGTTTGAAAGCGTCAATTCAGCCTTCCTTGTGGTCCAACTCACATCCGTACATGACTACTGGAACCACAGCTTTGACTAGACCAACCTTGGTCAGCAAATGTCTCTGCTTTTTAATACACTGTCTAGGTTGGTCATAGCTTTTCTTCCAAGGAACAAGCATCTTTTAATTTCACGGCTGCAGTCACCATCCACAGTGATTCTGGAGCCCAAGAAAGCAAAGTCTGTCAGTGTTTCCACTGTTTCCCCATCTATTTGCCATGAAGTGATCGGACCAGATAACATGATCTCAGCTTTCTGAATGCTGAGTTTTAAGCCAGCGTTTTCACTCTCCTCTTGTACCTTCATCAAGAGGCTCTTTACTTCCTCTTCGCTTTCTGCCATAAGGGTGGTGTCATCTGCGTATGAGATAATTTTCTTCCGGCAATCTTGATTCCAGCTGAGTTTCATCCAGCCCAGCATTTTACATGATGTACCCTGCATATTAGTTAAATAAGCTGCCCTGGTACCCATTTTTTACCGTAGCTGCTTGTTTCATAGCACTTTATATCGTGCAATACAAGTTCTTTATCACATGTGTATTTTGCAAATATTTTTTCTTCATTTCTGGCCTGGCTTTTGACTTTCTGGATAAGTGATTTCACCAGTACAATTTTCAGTTTTATAAAGTTTGCTATTTTTTCCCCTTCTCTGTGGATTTTCATGTGATGTGTTAGAAATAAAAGCTTGTGGTCTACATACAAAAGCCACAGCCATGTCGATTTTCTCCTATAATTTTAAAAAGTTTATATTTTGAATTTGCCTTTAGACAACTTGGAGCGTCTTTTGGTTTGAGTTGTAAAGTCTGTTCCTACATTCCTTTTGTGGTTCCCAATTGCACTGTAGTTAGGGTTGCAGAAGTCCTGGCATAATGGCCTCGACCCGTTTATTTCCACAGTGTTGTGCCTTGAGCAGGACGGGCAGGAGAGACCTCGGCCCGCTCAGCGGGCCCGCATTCTCCCAGTTGGCCCGCAGAGGGCGACAAGCCGCCTCTCTTCCCGGGGCGGGACCCGTGTGTGCAGGCCAGAGGCTCGGCCCCGGGCTCGGCTGACAGGCATTAGGTCACCTCGGGCCCGGCCGGTGCTTTGGCTTCGGGAAAATGCAGGGCTTTGTCCACGCAGAGGGTGGCTAGGTTTCCTCGGCACCTTCTGGGAGGGACCCCCAGGGAGAGAAAGGTGAGGAAAGTTGGGGTGATGCTGCCTCTGGGGCCTGGGGGAGCCGTCCACAGATGGCGACCTGCCTGCAGACAGTGCCGTGGACATCCCTGAATTCTTGGCCGAGTATTCGGGGGAGCGCAGGCAACGGGGCAAACGGGTTGTTCCAGTGGCTCTTGAGCAGAACTGGGGGACAGGGGGTCAGTCCCCAAAACCTGAGACGCACTCCCAGAATGGCAAGACGTGGTTCTTCCATCTGCCAGACACGAAGGGAGGGCTGGGCCCACTGGGCCACCCTCATTCTCGGCAGCCTTCTAGGAGGCTCACCAGCCTCAGCGCACGCTGTGTGTGAGGCTAGGGCGGGTCAGGTTGTGCCACAGGGAGACACAGTGGGGGGGAGGTTCCCCCAGCTTCCTCGTGACCCCTCCTTTCCTCGAGGGCCGCGGAACATCTCCCCTCCCAGTGACGGAGGGTAGTTCCCCAGGAAAGCTCATTAGAGACTTGGCTCCCACGTGGGGCTGGTCACGTGGTGTCCACCCTCCCCCTCCAAAACGCCAGCCCCCAGAAGGGGAGCCTCGCTCAGCAAGAACCACATGGTGTGCAGTGGTGGTGCAGGGGGCCGCCCCTCAGGGCACGGAGCTTTAGGTCACGAGGAGGGTGGCTTTCCAGCTCTCCTCAACCCTGCCACCACCCCTCTTGGGCAATTCACAAAAGCCAGAGTCTGCATCAGCACCAACCAGCCCAAAGTGAGCAGCGAGGCCCACACCAGCCCGGACGCTCCCATCGGACGCGAGCTGACCTCCACAAGCCAGCAGAAGTCCTCTCCGGGCAAGTCATTTACTTCTTGCGTCACGTTTATTCCCAGGCCTTATGTCCTCTTGAGCTTACTGTGAGATGGTTTTCTTTCTCTCTGATGCCAATTCGTGTGCAGGAACACAGCTGATCTTTGTGTACTGATTTCTGTTTCCTGCAGCTTCAAATACTGTTGGTGTTTTTCGGTAGTTGCACATGGAAAACTGCAATCAGAACACCACTGTTTCTAGAGCAGCCGGCTCATCCCGAACACCAAGAGGTGCCATGCCCTTCGAGCCTACCCCACCCTGCAGTGGTACACCGCGGATCACTTTGGGGGAGTGGCCTGGGTGGCGCTTGGCCTCCGAAGCAAGTTTTGACGTCTTCTCTAATTTCTGGCTCTTCGTTGACATGGTTATTTTGAAAAGAAATGTACGTAACTTCCGAACTCTAGAAAATTGTCGACAGCAGTAGAATGGGCTCCCATTTGCCATCTCACCCAGAATTCAGCCCTGTTTTACACAGAGCAGAAACCCTCTGCCAGGGAAGTGGCACATGACCTCCAAGTGAGGACACTATTTTGGTTTCTACGTTATAATCCAATCCACAGGGCCATGTCCCCTTCCACCAGCTGCCCCAACTCTAGAGAAACGTCTTCCCATTCTGATCCGTGTTTCTTTCTCTGGGACCATAAACAGATCCTTTTCCTCCTTGTCACCACCTCGATGGACTGAAAGTGCGCCTGATGAGCAGGCTCTGGATGGCCCTTTCTTGCGGTAACAGGGGTCAGTGCTTCACTCGTTGTTTGTGACTAAACGGACCTCGCACTTACCATCTGAGCCATTTTATGCACGCAGTCCAGTGGCATCAGCCACACACACACTGTTGCATAAGCATCCTCAGCATCCACGTCCAGAGCTTTTCCATTCTCACTGGTGAAACGCTAACTCTGAACACGAACCCCCTCAGTCTACTTTGTGCCTTTGAACTGCACTTCTCTGGACGCCTCCTACACGTGGAAGCTTCCCATGGTTGTCCTCTTGTGACAGGGCCATTTCACTGATCATGCCGTTGAGGCGCGTCTGTGCTGGAGCAAGCATCAGCACTGCCTTACTTGTGAAGGCTGAATGGCACCCCTCTGTGTGTAGCCCACACATGGTCCGTCCACTCATCCATCCAGGGACACTCAGGTGGCTTCCACCGCTTGGTATTGTTCACGGTGCTCAGAATGTGGACGTGTGCCCACATCTGTTCCAGGCCTTGCTTTCAATCTTTTGGGTATGATTCTCTCTGACCAGGTGTTTTAAAACTTTTAAAAGAACATTGGACAGACTTCCCAAATATCAGATTCTATTTAAAGTTCTTCTGAACTCCAGCTGACTTTGGGGTGCTTCAAAGGGCCCTGGAGCATCTCAAAGAGAGACCCTAAACTAATTAGGCTCATTTGGAGGGTCACACTGCATGGGGAACACTGTCCAAACTCGCTGTTGCTTGTGTCGGAAGGAATCCTGAGGCTCTCCCCAGTTTTATTACAGCCACCACACAGGGGAAAGGATTCAGGGCGTCTCCTGCTGTCTAGTCTCTCACCTCACACAATGTCCAAGAAATCTAAAGACCGTCTTCATTTCCTGGCCCTCGGGTCTTGAGCCCCGTGCTGCCTTCCACAGTGCCCAACTCCACTTTCTCCAGGGGTTCCTCCCTGCATCAGCGGAACGCCTTTCACTCAGTCTCCCAGGCTGGCTGCTGCCCAGAAGCCCCTGTTATAATCTCTATAGATGCTCAGTTGCGAGGAATACGCCCCAGGGTAGGGAAACTTGCTGTTGGCTCTACCTACCCTTTATACACAGCAGAGCCTCCCTCCTCAGGCAGAGTCCTGGCAATGCCCTGGCAGTGTGCAAACGTCCCTCTCCCCACCCACTGGGGACCCGAGAAAGGCCTGGGCCAACCAGAAACGTCTGGTTAGGCAACGGGAGAGTAGAGGATGCTCAAAATCCCACTGGGGGGACTTCCCAGGTGGCCCGGCGGTTAAGAGTCCACCAGCCAATGCAGAAGACGCAGGTTCGCCCTCTGGTGCCAGAAGGTTCCACGCACTGCGGAGCAATAAGCCAGTGCGCCTCAACTGCAGAAGCCCACGTACCTCAGTGCCTGTGCCCCCGAAAGAGAAGGTGCTACAAAGAGAAGCCCTCACACCACAGCCAAGGAGAAGCCTTTGCTCTCTGCAACTACAGAAAAACCCTCACACAGCAACAAAGGCCAAGCGCAACCAAAAATAAATAACATTTTAAAACCCATTAGGTTCAAAGGGAATTCGGATGATGCTCTGACCCCTTCAGGTTAAAGCCTCCTGGTAAACGTTTCCCGGACCCTAGATTCCATTTCTAGGAAAGTCCAGCTGAAGGTTGTTCAATATGGGAGGATCCCCTTCTAAGCCAGAAGAAACACCTCTGGAGTGTATCCTTAAGAACTGAAAGTTCTTAAAAATAGTTGGGCTAAGAAAGGAAACACTTAAAGTTTATTGTAACACTGCCTGTCCTTTATGGAAGCTGGAAGGATGGAGAGGAAATAGCCTGAAAATGGGTCTCTAAATTACAGTGCTGCTGCTGCTGCTGCTGGTAAGTCGCTTCAGTCATGACCGACTCTGTGCGACCCCATAGACGGCAGCCCACCAGGCTCTGCCGTCCCTGGGATTCTCCAGGCAAGAACACTGGAGTGGGTTGCCATTTCCTTCTCCAATGCATGAAAGTGAAAAGTGAAAGTGAAGTCGCTCAGTCGTGTCCGACTCTTAGCGACCCCATGGACTGCAGCCCACCAGGCTCCTCTGTCCATGGGATTTTAAATTACAATATCACCTTGCAGCTGGGTCTTTACCATCACAAGAGGAGAAAACGGACCTAGGTTCCCTATGTTCAAGTCTTCAAGATCCTTTCCCTATGTGGCTTTTGTAATTGGAGGCCTGGGGAATCAGAAAGTACTCCTGACATCTAAGGTGATTCCCTTCTAAGCTCCCCAACCTCAATGGGGAAACCAGCCTGCCCTGCTCCTCAGGAGCCAGCAGCCTTTCCAGAGCCACCTAGTCCTCTGGACCCCTCTGACTGACCCCAAATCCCACTTCCCTGAAACCTTTCACACCCTCTGTTACCCCAGAGGGCGAGCCAGTCCCTCCGTAGTCGGGGAGCCTCCTCTCGCCCAGGATGAGGGAGAGGGACAAATGGCGAAGGACAATCAGAGTGTCCGCGCCCTTCACTCTAACCGGCGGAGCCCAATGTGGAGACCAAGCCAATCTTCTCAGGGACCTAGGAAGTCTGCTGAAAGGTTTCAGGCCTGACTCCGGCCTCTGATTTCACCTGCTGCACCCAAGGAGAGCAAAGCTCCCAGACCGCAGCACGGGTGCACACTGACCGGCATGCCAGGGCCTCCGTGCAACACCCACTTCTGCCAGCTGTCAGGCAGACGGGGAATAGGAGACGCACACAGAGCCGGGAGCAGTAAACGCGCGGGGCCCTGTGCCTTCCCTCGTGGCCGATGCGAGGGCCGCGCTGCCACTGAGGAGGGGGGAGCCACGGCGGACCTGAAGCTGTCACCCAGGGAGGCGGGAGCGCCCAGTTCTCCAGCATCGCATCGCAGGACCAGCATCCCTGAGCCTCTCAGGCAGACCCCGCTCCTCCCAGGAAAATGCACGGCCACGTCTTCGAAGGTCAGGCCATCCTGCTACGACGGTGACAGGCAAAACCACAAAAGCCACACTCCCACGGAGCCACAATCCACTCCCCCCCTCCCCTCCAACACTGAGCCCACGCTCCTCCCACACTCCTCAACACGGAGGAAAACCAGGCCTGGTGCCCCTGTCTCCTCGCTGGGTAAAGCCCTCGGCAGCAGGAGGCATGTCGGCTCTGGGTGGAGAGAGAAGTGCGACTTCCAGAGGACAGCCCTGCCGTGTGGCCGGCCATGTAACCCGCAGGGCAGAGCAGCAGACGTGCACCGGGCCCTGCGCCCAGGGCCACCGCCACCCCCGCGCCTGCCCACTGGTGCCTCAGTTCCCTCCTGGCACTGGTGTTTCAGTCACTTGCCCGTAACCCCACTGGTGACAGTGCCGTTCCCTCACCATGTGGCCAGACACGTGACACCTGGCGGTGGCTGGATGCAACCACCAGCCCTTCGCTGATCCCACACTAACACGTGGGAGACGGCACACAAGGCCACCAGCAGCTGCACTCCGGAGGGTGATCAACCACCGGCTCTGGGGCGCAGTGTCTGTGGGACCAGGAGGGTTGGATGCCCCACTTCCCGGAGGATGTGACTGGCTTGCTTAAATGACTCTGCATGTTTGTAGGGATCTGAAACTCACTACCAACAGATAAGCAGGACTGTGCCCGTTCCCTCTGATGAAAAGGGTGGTAAGGTTAGGAGATATCACCTGTGGGAAGAGTGCAGACGGAAATGCTCTACAGCCACTCGACGGCATCCTTGCTTCAGCAGATCAGGGCACCATGTCTATTGGCCTTAATTTGAAATCTTGCAACTTGACAGACAGCAGGCAGAATATCACTAACAAATTCCACAGGAGCCGGGATGGAAACAGACTTCCCGCGGTTCCCCTCAGTGATGGCAGCCTCAAGTCACTCTGCGTGCTGTCGCGGAGAGCCGCGTGTGATCTCAGATACCCACAGTCCTGCTTTTCCTGTACTTGCTGTGCCGTCAGAAAATTACAACCTTCCTCCGTTCACCCAACTGTCATCCAAAGCCTGGCGACCCGGGTCTGGTGACTTCCACAAAGAACTGCACTTGCCCCTGATTACACGCACTCGGCTGAATGAAACACCCGAGACTCCGGCAAAATCCTCACAAAATCTTGGTGAGTCCACACAACAGTGAATTCCAAGTTTCAGCCTGAGTCTGTCTTTAAATAATCCCCTGGACAGAGGAGCCTGGCGGGCTACAGTCCACGGGGTCGCCAAGAGTCGGACACGACCGAGCGACTTCACTTTCACACACGCGTAATGTATGCTGACACAATTAGTCAGTCCTCATCTTTTCAGAGATTCAGTATTTGTAAACTTGCCTACTTGCCAAAACTGTGGAAACCCCTCAAGTTAATGCTTACATGTTCACATTCATTCACAGACATTTCATTGTTTAGTCGCTCAGCTGTCTGACTCTGTGCAACCCCGTGAACTGTAGCCCACCAAGCGCCTCTGTCCACGGGATTTCCCAGGCCAGGCTCCTCTGTCTGTGGGATTTCCCAGGAAACAATACTGGAGTGGGCTGCCGTTTCCTTTTCCAGGGGATCTTCCTGATCCAAGATCGAACCCGCATCACTTGCATCGCTGGCAAATTCGTACCAGTCAGCCACAGGGGAGGCGCCCCACAGACGCACAGACACAGCGTCACCCAGGGATGCTCTGCCTTCTCATTGCAGCTCTCATACTGGGGATAAGCATTCTTCCCATGATGCCTTTGGTACTCCATTTATGCTTTTTCTTGGTGATTTTGTGGTCCAAACAGGCCTCCAAACCTGGTGCCTATGTGCCCCCTGGTGTTCCTAAGCACAGAGAATGCACCTTAAAGAAAATGCGTAATGGGTTAGCATCGTTCAGTCATGAACCACTGTTGTTGGCCATGAATTCAATGCTAACAAATCAACAGTATATAGTGAATGAGTTGCTTAAAAAAAAAAACACAGGAAAACAATGTCATTTACTGACTAGTGGACAACAATCTGTGACGAGAGGCTCTCAGGAAGTCAATCCTGTTACCCCCTAGAACAATGCTTGCGCATCTGTTGACTCAGTGAATCACAGACAGAAGATGGCTGTTGTGAATGGCAACTAACTGTACTTCAGTAAAGCTGTTTTGCTTTTTAAACAAACTCTTAAACTTTGTGGCTCCCTAGTTTACTCTGCTTTGCTGTTACACGGATGCTCTTGAAGTTGCCCGTGTCTGCTGTAGCATCACAGTCGACAGGATATGGTGCAGCGCCTTCTCTGCATCTCTGTCTCTTCTCAGGCTGCCACAACAAAATCCCTGACTAGGTGGCTTCAAGGATGTACGTTCTCATATTTCTAGAGGCTGGAAGTCTAAGGCCAAGGTGCCATCAGGATTGCTGTGTCATGAAATGGCCTTTCCTCTGTTCAAAACTACAGAGAACAAGCAAGCCCCTTCTGGGGTCTGGTCTTCTTATAAGGACACAGTCACACTAGGAGGCCATTCTCATGACCGCATTTGTCTTAATCATCCATCTCCTTGTAGGCGACAGCTAAAAGGTTCCATTGGGTGTTAGTGCTTGAACGTACAAATTTTGACGGGCACAATTCAGTCTATAACAGACTGACCAATATTATATAATGGTCTTTATTCCTTGTGAACATTCTGGTACTTTGGCAAGCTAGGGTTAAAGGTAAAGGACTTCTATTCACTAAGCTCGAAGGTCTTACTCTAATGTGAACTTTCTGGTGATTAATGAGGTTAGAGCTCTGGCTAAAAGACTTCTCATATTCTACACCCATAAGGCCTTTCTCCAGTGTGACCTCTTCGATGCTTAATGAGGTTAGAACTGTCACTGAAGGCTCTGACACTCACTACACTCATAAGGCCTTTCTCCAGTGTGAATTCTCCAGTGCTGAAACAGTGTCAAGCTATGGCTAAATGAGTTCCCACATTGCCCACAATCATAAGGCTTTGCCCCAGTGTGAACTCTATAGTGTGAAATGAGGTAAGATTTGCACCTAAAGGACTTTCCATATTGACTACATTCAAATGGCCTTTCTCCAGTGCGAACTTTCTGATGTTTAAAGAGGTTGAACGAGCTGGTACACATTCATCACATGAGACCTTAAACAAGTGTGAACTCTGTGGTGCTGGAGCAGGTGGCTGAAGGAGATAAAGAATTTCACATTCACTGCACTCATAAGGCCTTTCTTCAGTGTGAACTCCTCACGGTATAACGCTATGAGAGCTGTGGCTAAGATTTCCGACATTCAGTGCATTCATAAGGCCTTATTCTAGTAAGAATTCTCTGGTGAGTAATGAGGTCAGACTTATAGCTAAAGATTTTCCCACATTCACTGCAACCATATGGCTTTTAACCAGGGGGAACTTTCTGATGCCTGCTGCTGCTGCTGCTGCTGCTGCTAAGTCGCTTCAGTCATGTCCGACTCTGTGCGACCCCATAGACGGCAGCCCATCAGGCTCCCAGTGATAGCTAAACAATTTTCTACATTCATCACACTCATGAGGTCTTACTCCAGTGTGAACTTTCTGGGGTTGAAAGAGGCCAGAGCTTTGTCTAAAGGATTTTCCATACTTCCCCCACACACAAGGCTTTTCTCTAGTGTGAACTCTCAAATACTCCCTGAAGATACAGTATTTTTACCGCACCTGTAACATTTTTCCCTCGTCCTCACGAGGTGAGGACCCACGACTCTCTGGTGCTGAACAAGCGTGTGCTTGGGGCTCCAGGCTTTCATGCTCTCCAGGCAGTGACTTTTTACAGTGTGGAAGGCCACCGCACCCTCTCCTCTGCTCTTGGCTTCTCCCTGGTGTGAGGGGCCTGCTGCTGAAGACGTCCTGAGCTGCCAGGAAGTCCTTCCGGACCTCCTTAAAGGTAAAAGATTTCCCTGACGCTTGGAATTGGCAGCTCTTCGCAAACAAGGCTCTGTCCGTGCTGCTTTGGCAGTGTTTCTCGCCAGCGTGCCGCCTGTGCTGCTGACACAGGCTTGCCGTGAGATGAACCGATTTCCAGCCGCCCCACGCGTGTGCGTTTCTGCCTCTGCTGTGTTTCGTGGTGCTCAACCAAGGGCAAACTGCCTCTCGACATGGGCCCACACACCTCACCCAGGTGTGCCTTCTGGGAAACAGACCTGCTCTGAGGGTCCTGTCCTGCGGCATCACTTCGGCCGAAACGCTCCGCTCAGATGCTTCCTTAGCCTCACTCCACACCACCAACCTGAAAGAAAGAGGTGCTGGCGAAGCACATGTTGACTCCGGTGAGAAGGGGTGACCTGGAGAAGAGTGTGTGTGGGACAAACCCAGGAACAGTGAGATTGTTCTGAGGACTGAAGACTTAGGGACAGGTTGAGAATGGTCCGCTCAGCAGAGTTGGTCCTCTAAGATCACAGATCAGAGGCAGACTCAGGAGGCTACAGACACTGCCACTGTGACACAGAAAGGGTCTCTAACCCCTTCCTCTGGAGAAAACTCTCAGGAGACCTGGGCATTTGCTGACGTGGGTGTGTTACGTAGAACACTGAGTTTAGGCTCAAGAAAACGCAACCGCAACAGTGGCTGGTGTTCAACGACTGCTAAAAGTCACGTGTGTGAGAGCCTCTGGGGTGGGGCCCCGGCCCGCAGCCGTCAGGCCCCCAGGCTGGCCCGCTGCGCCCCGCACCCAGGGAGCCGAGCTCCGCGGGCGGAGGGGGTGGCCCGGCCGCAGCCTGGACCAGGCCAGTGAGCGCCCGGCCCAGCGCCGCTCACTGGGGCCCGACTGTCCCCCGTGCCCCAGCTTGCCCTAGTCCAGCTTTGCCTCGACAGCGACCGCCTCTCTTGCCTTCGGTACCTGCCCCTTGCTGCCGGGGCTTTGCTGACTGGCGTCATCTTCCAGGGGTGGTTCACACAGCACCGTGCCGTACAGCGGTGGTCAGGGCCCTCCAGGAGAGCGGGCTGGAGGTGGCCATGGGGTCCCCTCTCCCGCAAGGCCAGCTCCGTCGTGACGGCCTCTCCCGGATCTCTGAGAGGACGGCCTGTCTCACGGCCGCCGGCCTCTGTCCTGTGAATCTTCCCCACCCAGGCGGCTGGCTGCACCGCAGAGCCCACAGCTCCTCCCAGCCTGAAGCCGGCCTATCTTTTAATAAGTTATTCAGGCAGAATAGCATGACTGCATGACTTTAACTCTTGGGACAAAACAGTCGTTTACACCTGCACACACACCTGTGTGGTCCAGGATATACACCGTTTCCGGCCCAGTTTGGTGGGGGTGGGTGCCGGGGTGGAGGGTTGGTTTGGAATCCGGAGGGAGACCCTGACAGTACACGTGTCCACCCCGGCCCGCCCGGGTGTGCGCAGGCTCCGGGAGGGCGGGAGGGAGCAGGTTCCCCGCAGGGCGCAGGCCGAGAGCTGGGCGCCGCCTGAGCCCCCACCCTCTCCCTACCCAGGCCGCAGGCAGGGGCTTTGGGAACAGGGGTGTCAGAGCAGGAGAGCAAGGTGGTGGTCGGACCTGGCCCAGTGGCAGGAGCAGCAGATGCTCGCCGAGGCCCCTCAGTTTTTGGAGGAGGCCCCTCAGTTTGGGCCGCTGACCTGGGTCCCACGTGCAGGACTGCGGAGGGAGCGTTCTCAGAGGTGCTTTGAACGGAACCGAGCCTGGTTTCCCGAGGGGCCTTTTGTGCCATTTGCAGAACACTGTGCCGACCCGCTCTGCCCTGTACATTCTCCCGGTGGCGCCTGGTCCCTGATCAGCGGTGGGAGTTTTGTACAGAAATCAGCACACTATTTTCTTGCAGCTTTCAGATTTTATTAATCTGGATTATACAGACAGATGTAAAGTGTTTTAGCAAAATGGAAAATTATGTGTGCAGTTATTAAGGTGGGATTTCCAGAGCTGTAGGGCCTGGGCCCAAGACCAACAGAGCCACCAGCTCACACTGCCAGTCTGGGAGAGCGGCAGTCATGAGACTCCAACCCAGGAGGGCACAGAGGGGGACTGCTCCCAAGAGAGCCTCAGAGGCAGGCCTGCTCCCAGGGGCCTGGAGGGCAGAAACTGAACCACCGAGGAGCATTCTTAAGGCTTAAAGTTCAACCAAACTTGCCCAGTACGTTTTGGATATCTGGTGCCTTCCACTCCTTTCTCCCTTCTGACATGGGGTGTCTATCCCATGCCTGCTCCATTATCATACTCTGGAAGCATATGACCTGTTCAGTTATACAGATTCTCAGCTGGAGATAAATCTATTGAAGGGTTAGCTGTATTTCAAGTCTCACCCACATCTGATTTAAATGATACTTGGATGAGACTTTGGAATTCAGAGTTGATGCTAGAACTAGCTAAGACTTGGGGGCAGAGATTGACTCGGAGTATGGGGTAGGTTGGAGGGTCTTACCCAGGGGTCACAAGTGCCAAGTTCTGCAGTGTCACATGACGGTGTATGGATCGCTGAGCCTTACCGAGCAGAGTCCACCCCTCCACAGAGAAGCACACGGGCACATCCTCAGAGGGCACCCTACCCTGCCAAGATGGCGACAGAAGACTCGCAGAGCAGCCCACTTCAGGGTCACAATCTCTTCCCGCACACGTCTGTTCCAGGCCCAGCCTCCTCCTAACTCCCTGACTCAGGGTTCTGAGAAACCTGACCTTGGCACCACTGATGCCTGTGCCTTCACGTGCCCATGAATCGCTGGATCCAGACATCAAGAGGAAGGTGGAGAAACATACCGTCGAACCTTGGATAACACAGGTTTGAACTGCAAGCGCCCACTCAGTGCTCTCAGAAACAGGTGCCCACCTGAAACTCCAACAGGACCTCCCTTGAACCCAGTAACTCCTCACTGACAGCCCGGGGGTTGGGACGCACTGTGTTTCAGGGCATGTCCCCACTGTGTCTCCCTTCGCTGCACAAAGCGGTACAGACAAATCTCTGCTTCACCGAAAACTGAGCGCCGAGATCCATCCCGCACCTCTGCACAGATGCTGCGCTTTCGGCATCACGCCTACTACGACACCTACGGCAGCCCACTGTGCCTCCCCCAAGAACTCTAAGTAAACCACATCATGCTGGTCAAAATAGTTTTTCAACACTGTAGAAACCAGTGAAGGATCTGCAGAAACTAAGCAAGCACCCTAGCAAAAAATATCCCACAAATCAAAATGATAAATCGGGGGGATGTCCCAGAAGTCCAGTGCTAAGACTGCGCTTCCAGGGCAGGGGCACAGGTTTGATCTCTGGAAGGGAACTAAGATGTCACATGCCATGAGTCCAAAAAACTAACGGAAAAAAAGATAAACTTGAGGGCATTTTCAACAGCTGCACGCCCTCCTCCCAGGCACAGCAGAGTGAGGTGGAAGCTGCCGCATTCTCAGTTCTACTATGGGAAGGGAAGGAAAAGCATGGCACTTCACTGCAACATTCTGGCTTGGCCGAAGGCTGGCCAACAGTCTGGTTTCTGCATCGCTTGCCTCAGTGCTGATGACAACGGTGGCGATAGTCTGAAAGTCAGGATGGAGGCCAGTGAGACCCCTCCTGCTGCTGCTGCTAAGTCGTTTCAGTCGTGTCCGACTCTGTGCGACCCCATAGACGGCAGCCCACCAGGCTGCCCCCGTCCCTGGGATTCTCCAGGCAAGAACACCGGAGTGGGTTGCCATTTCCTTCTCCAATGTATGAAAGTGAAAAGTGAAAGTGAAATCGTCCAGTCGTGTCCGACTCTCAGCAACCCCATGGCCTGCAGCCCACCAGGCTCCTCCGTCCATGGGGTTTTCCAGGCGAGAGGACTGGAGCGGGGTGCCGCTGCCTTCCCCAGTAAGAGCCCTGGTAGACGCCGAGCCTTGGGAAAGCAGCAGGAAGACTGCAGTCCTGCCATGCCTGGGGATGGAAAGACTAGGGCAGAGGGATGCGGTAGATTGTTTAATGCCCTGAGAAAAATCAGGAGTGGGGGGAGCAAGACTTTAGGGAAATTAAGACATTTAATGCAGCATACTCTATATGGCAATATGGCGGGGGGGGGGGACACTCATACCCACACACCAAGGAAGATGCATGTCCAGGAAAAATCTGAGAAAGCGTGAAGCCTTCACATCGGGTTGATCAGCAAAGGTCTTTCCCTGCATGGGTTGCGGCTTCCCAGATAGCCCTGGTGGTAAAGAACCTGCCTGCCAGTGCAGAAGACATGAGATGCGGTCCAATCCCTGGATCGGGAAAGATCTCCAGGGAAGATCCCCCGGAGAAAGAAAGGACCACCCACTCCGACCTGGAGAATTCCATAAACAGGGGCGTGCTGGGCTAAAGAATCAAGTCCATGAAGACTTGGAGAGATGGTTTAACGTAACGATTGAGTGACAGCCCCATCACCTTTGCCTAATCACAAGACTGATACCCGTCATATCTGAAGACCCCACAGCTGTGTATGCCAGGGAGCAGGATTTTCTGGGGCCGTCTCAGACTTCTGCCTGCCACCCTGGTTTTTGCTAGGACATGTCTGCCTGAGATGATTTACGCTCTTCTCATATCCTCGATGCCTGATAAAAAGTAGTCCAGGGAGTTCCCTGGTGGTCCAGTGGTCAGGACTCGGCACTTCCATTGCAGTGGCCCAACTTAAATCCATATATCTGCATCACTTTGCTATACAGCAGCAATTACTGTAATATTGTAGATCAAATATAACACTTGTGTCTTGAGTACTGGCCTTTGCAGCAGTGAGCAGCTGAACTTGGGTTTGGCACCAGCCTTGTCCAGTTACACTAAATTTTCTTTGCCTTCAAAAGAATACTCATACCCGCAAACCATTTTTCCATTTTCTCCTCACCCCCAGCACCTGAAACCACGTATCTACTTTCACCCTCTATGGATTTGCCTAGTCTGGGTATTTCATATAAACAGGATCGTATGATGTGTGACCTTTTGTGTCTAATCTCTTTAAGTTATGCATAATGTTTTCAAGGATCGTCTGTGTTGGAGCATGCATCGGTACTCCTTTTGTCCAGCTGAACAACATCCCACTGTACAGGGAGACATTTTGTTCGCCTGTGTATCAGCTGGTGGACGTAAGTGGTATTTCCCCCTTTTTGCTCTTATGAGTAATGCTGCTATGAGTGTGTGTGTGCAGCTTTCTCTTGTGTGCAGGTACATGTATTTTCAATTCTTTCAGATATATATCTAGGAGTGGAGTTGCTGGGTCATGGACTGGCTCTATATTTAATTCTGGAGGAACCATCAGACTGTTTCCCAAATCAGCAGCCCTGTTCAGGTTAAATCTTGCCTCTCTTCATGTTTCCCACAGCTCTCGGTGACTCCTAGCTTACAGTACATCTGGCAATGCTTTCAGCTCTTTGCCTGCAGGCTCATTTCCCTCACCAGGTCCCAGATCCTTAAAAACAAAGGTTACTGTATCTTAATCGAGTGTCATATTCATTTTGACACTCTTACTCTCATAGTAAAATGGAAGCAAGCTACTGGAATTGACAGATAACGTCACTGGGGAAGCTTTATTTCATGAAAGTGGTTCCCTGGCATGGTCTGGGAGGCTTGCCCAAAGAAATTACTGGTTAGGAGTGAGAAAAGAAAATCCTGACGATTTCTCTTCCACACTTAAAAGCCAGATTTCTCTTCCAATTAAGACAGATTTATTCATGAACTATGAGAGCTAGGAAGCAAGAGCTGCTACATCAAGTGAATCTACTTTCTGCTTCCATGTCTAGCGGTGCCGCTGCACAAGGGTCTCCCGGAGGCAGTCAGGCCCACGTTCTCAGCCACCTGCGCTCCCGCGGCTGTCCCTCCGCGCGGGCTGTCCCTCCGCGCGGGCTGTCCCTCCGCGCGGGCTCGCACGCCCTGCGTCTCCGGCGCTCCCTTTCTCCCTTTCACGGCCTGCCCGCTTTCGCAGCGCGTACAGGGTCCTCTGCTCTCACTCCCGTTATTAAGTTCTGTGCTGCATTCATTCTCTTCTTTTCAAAATGTTTCCTCCTTTTCGATCTAATAACTAAAATGCAGACAATAAAAGAGGGATTTCAAATGGAGGCAAGAGGAGTGAGGAGCGAGATGGAGAAATAAAGGCAGGAGCGATGGGATTTTCAGGCTAGACTGAATGTTATTTGCCTGATAAGGAAAATTGCACTTTGAAATTATTTCCCCACTTTCTGTACTCAAGCTTTGTAAATTCCCAGTTTTAAAAACGTATAATATTGTAAATCAACTATACTTGTTTTTAAAACTTAAGCAACTTGGTACGCCCGCCCGCATGAGCATATATGCTGCTATCTCCTCACAGGAACTGGCAGGGGTGGTGCGCAACTCTCAGCAGGGGTCTCTGACCCGGGGGGTAGTAACCTGTTTTGTGGGCTTGGATCCCATTTCCACATCAGGCTGAGGCAGACAGTGTAGGAAGGCATCTGACTGTCTGCATTCAAAACTCGAGAATAATGCAACATTAATACGTATGGGTAAGGGAAATATTTAGTCCAGGAAAGGGTTTGTTTCCTGAACTCTCTTTTCAATCCTTGGAATTGCCTTGCAAAAGGAACCAAGCAACCACACAGCTGTTTGCCCCTCTGTGTAACAGAATTGTTCACTCTTGCAGGTGTGGCTAGAAATATTCATCTTTCTTACCTCCCACTTAGCTTTGCTTTTGAGAAAACCAAACCACCATTGTCAGCTCAGCTTTCCTGCAACTCGATTTGACAAGATAAACTGGTTGACCCCCTACCTGAATGAATGAAATTTTCCAGTTCCTTCTCATTCTCTGGAAGGAGGTACGTGGACTCGTCCTGGCCCTCATCCTCAAAGAACTCCTCTTCATCTCCTAATGATGGGATCTTGATATTTTTATAAAGTGATGCAAGTTGTTGTTTTTCCTCAGCCTCTACCAGTCGACTGGAGAACAAAATACATAATTTGGGGGGAAGGCTGTGCCCTGGGGCTTGCAGAATCTCGGTTCCCCAACCAGGGATCAAACTGTGCCCCCTGTAATGGGAGCGCAGAGTCTCAGCCACTGGACCACCGAAAGAATTCCCCAAATAGATAAAGTTGAAAAGCACAATTTCCACACTAAATCATCAGGTCTTAATCCTTAGTCCTGTGATTTTCTGACTAAAAAGCAGTCCCTAGTACACGCTGGTGCTAATACACGGGGAGGGAGGCAGAAATAGACTTTGAACAAAATGTCGACATTTTAAATAAAGATAGCATAGGCACTGTTGTTTTTCCCTTTTGCTCAATCTCCAGTACTTTTTGGCCTGGCACTGTGACTGATCCTGTATTTAAAATGTTCATCCTGGGGTTATAAATGCATTAAGTCAGCTTTTAAAAATACTGTATTCTTACTCATCCTGACTACCAGGTTTGGGCACTGCCTGAAATCTTGCACCTGGAGTGAGCGCCTTGTCCTCCTCACCTAGATCCAAACCTGGAAGCGGGTCACTGAACAGATATTTCTCTGTGAAGCGGAAATGGATAATACAGTGCTTAATTTTTTGTAACATACGTACCTTAATTATGTTTGACTCATGTAATAATGGGCTTCCGGGGTGGCTCAGATGGCAAAGAATCTGCCTGTAATGTGGGAGACCTGGGTTCTATCCCTGGGTCAGGAAGATCCCCTAGAGAAGGGAATGGCTACACACTCCAGTGTTCTTGCCTGGAGAATTCCACGGACAGGGGAGCCCTGCAGGCTACAGTCCATGGGGTTGTGAAGTTGGACACAGCTGAGCAACTAACACTGCCTGTAATGATAAATCATTTTAGGGTTCGCTTAATTGTTTTCTAAGGAGCTGAGATGGAGGAAGTGGTTCAGAATCACGCTGTGCAGCAGAAGAACTGATCTGACTGTAAACACTGCTGCAGATAATCAGGAAACTGGGACAGGAGCAGGATTTGGGTGAGGAGAATGAGATGCTCACTTCATGTGCAATTTTAAAAGGGTGCCAAAAAACTCAGTAATGATGATAAATATTTTGACTTAATATTTTTAAAAACTGAGATGAGTGAATTCCCTGGCCGTCCAGTGGTTGGGACTCGGTGTTTCCACCGCCAAGGGCCCAGGTTCAATCCCTGGTTGGGGAACTAAGATCCCACAAGCAATGCCATATAGGTAAAAAAAAAAAAAAAAAGGAAAAAAACTGGAAAAATCCATAATAAACCAAATATCAAAATTTAAAAAACAAGCTCCATCAGCACTGTGATGAACTGCATGAGAGCCTGAGTCAAAAGGGAAAACATTGAGTCTCTATATACACACTTTTATGTATTATTTTACGGTTCTTCTTTTCTAAAACATTAAAGTAGTTGAGAATATATTTTAAAAATTGAAAAGTCCTATATCAAAACTCACAGCATTAAGTTTAAATAATTTATACCAGAAACAAAATTTATTACAATTTTACTTTCCTGGTTTAAATGAAATAAAACTCACTAATATATTTTCAGTTTTTATATTGACTTATTTATTTTATTTGGCTGCACTGGGTCTTCACCACGGCATGTAGGATGTTAGGTCGTGGCATGTGAACTCTTAGCTGCGGCTTGTGGGATCTAGTTCCCTGACCAGGGATCGAGCTCGGGTCCCCTGCATTGGGAGCAGAGTCTCAGCCACTGGACCAGCAGGGAAGCCCCTCATCGACATATACCCAAAATACACTGCTGCAGAAAATCAATGGCTAAAAATTACATACAAACATGCACTCTGGGGCTCATATGTTTCCTTTTGCCTCAGGTTTTAAAATGTCACTTTGGGTAACACAGACTTAAAAGCTGTAAATGTTGACACTAGCTCAGTAACTTAATTGGTCACTAGAGTTCAGGATGAGATGCATTAGTGAGTTATTTCAGGGATCTTCATATCTGTTAGCATCTTTGTCTATACTACTGAAATAAACTGAAATTGAAGTTCCACAAATTGGCATCCGGTCCCATCACTTCATGGGAAATAGGTGGGGAAACAGTGTCAGACTATTTTTGGGGCTCCAAAATTACTGCAGATGGTGATTGCAGCCATGAAATTAAAAGACGCTTGCTCCTTGGAAAAAAAGTTATGATCAACCTAGATAGCATATTGAAAAGCAGAGACATTGCTTTGCCAACAAAGGTCCATCTAGTCAAGGCTATGGTTTTTCCTGTGGTCATGTATGGATGTGAGAGTTGGACTGTGAAGAAGGCTGAGCACCGAAGAATGGATGCTTTTGAACTGTAGTGTTGGAGAAGACTCTTGAGTCCCTTGGACTGCAAGGAGATCCAGCCAGTCCATTCTGAAGGAGATAAGCCCTGGGATTTCTTTGGAAGGAATGATGCTGGAACTGAAACTCCAGTACTTTGGCCACCTCACGCGAAGAACTGACTCATTGGAAAAGACCCTGATGCTGGGAGGGATTGGAGGCAGGAGGAGAAGGGGACGACCGAGGATGAGATGGCTGGATGGCATCACTGACTCGATGGACGTGAGTCTGAGTGAACTCCGGGAGTTGGTGATGGACAGGGAGGCCTGGTGTGCTGTGATTCATAGGGTCGCAAAGAGTCGGACACGACTGAGCGACTGAACTGAACTGAAATTGAGTCACAGGAGATTGTCAGATTAGAAAATCCAGAACCAAACATGCTGGTGACACTCACTCATTAGCAAAATCTCTTCAATGTCACCTTTAATTTTACCTTCATTTGACATAATTCAAGGTAGTCCTAATATGGTTACCTTAAAAGATATTCCATACATGGCAATGTATTTCCCATGTGCACACTTAATCCTAACGAAGAATTTAGTACTTCCTCAAGATGTTTCTGATAGGATATAATGGAATCCTGGAACTAAATCCTAGAATAGGGATCAACATGCTGCTCCTGATCACAGTCACATGATGTCAGAGTGCCTTGCTTTTGTCTGATACTAATTTCAAAATGATCACATAAACTGAGCTTTGCCACAAGCTTTATTTGTGTGAACAAGATGAAGTGTCTTCCCTAAATGCTACTATCACCCCAACCACATTGATGATAAGTTTCTAGTGAAAGAGACAGTGGTCACTTTTCTGCTTTGCGCTATTAAGATTTTTTTCCAAAGCATCAGGTTCACTCTAGAAAATCACATTGTGAGAGGATGCCAGCATCTCAGAACATTTTTTTATCATGAACCACAGTAAGAGATAAGTTTTACTTCACAATCTTGAGTCTGAAAAGTTGAAAATCAGCATTTCTATTCTATTAAATTGTATTCATTCTGTCCTGTTTCTTTTTTATTATTTATTCATACATTTTTAAAAATTTTTTGCCATGTTTCTTTTTATATTTTTCACTTATGTCATGATCTACCATGAATATAGGCCATATTCTGAAAAACACAGAAAATTTATAATGACTATAATTATTCAGCGATTATAAGAATTACCAACATCACCACCATTCTTAACATTACTACCATGAAATAATCTAGTTACCTGTGCGTCTTACTGAAGGGTGGTAAAGATTATTTAGCACAGACTTACTATATCACGTAGGCAATAGTGGTCCCAAATATCAGGGCAATAGTGAGGGCTATACACGCAACTGTAATTACTTTAACAAGAGCAGGTCTATGAGGAATCCATGCTAAAAATAGAAAGAAAAGAAGTTTTCATAAAATCTCATTTTTAGCTATGACTATCACTTATGAGGGCTTCCCTGATAGCTCAGTTGGTAAAAAATCCACCTGTAATACAGGAGACCCTGGTTCAGTTCCTGGGCTGGGAAGATCCCCTGGAGAAGGGAAAGGCTACCCACTCCAGTATTCTGGCCTGGAGAATTCCATGGACTGCATAGTCCATGGGGTCGCAAAGAGTCAGACACGACTGAGCAACTTTCGTAGGTGGTGCTAGTGGTAAAGCACCCACCTGGCAATGCAGGAGACATAAACTCGGGTTCAGTCCTTGGATCAGGAAGATCCCCTGGAGGAGGGCGTGACAACCCACTCCAATATTCTTGCCTGGAGAATGCCATGGACAGAGAAGCCTGGCAGGCTACAGTCCACAGGGTCACACAGAATTAGACACAACTGAAACGACTTAGCACACACACACATATCAGTTAATATATTTGTTAGTCATATTGTTTTAGGGGAATGGGAGAGAAAATCAGAAATAACATTAAAAATAAAAATTCTTAATTTACAAGAAAACCATGCAAGCTAGATTGCACAGCCTGTGTGAACAAGTATGATTTGAATTCCCACCTAAACCCTGACTCCTTTTTTTCATCTGTTTCCTGTCTTTGGTCAAAGCCATTTCTTGTGAAACTGGTCCCTGAAGTATAGCAGAGACTGCCACTGATATAGTTGAATGGAGAGTGGCCTTAGTTTTACAACTCAAGTGTTGCCGGATGGTCTTAGGTTGCACAGTGCTGTTTTTAAATAAAATAGGATATTACAGGGCAATTTAAGATCTAATCCCACAAACCTGCATTCCAGGGATTGGTGTTTAGGCCCACTGAATATGCTATAAAACCAAGGGTGGTCCTTGCAGGCTCATTCTTCTCATCATCTGAAATGAAAATAAACAAACAGAGCTACCATGGGTACAAGCTGAACAAAGGCGCAACTGACTAAGTGCATTACTCAACCATTTGCAAAATCTGACAAACTGAGTTGCCTCCTCGTCTCACACGGAGTGCTCCCTCACTTTCTTTCCCTCAACAACTGAGCGGAGCAACTCTTTGAGACTGGCACCTCAATGTGAAGTCAGCTTGACACGAAGAAAAGAACCGGGACTATGGAAATGCTCGCAGATTAAATGCTTACGCGTTCAGTTCAGTTCAGTTCACATGCTCAGTCATGCCCGACTCTTTGCAACCTCATGGACCACTGCGCGCCAAGATTCCCTGTCCATCACCAACCCCCGGAGCTTACTCAAACGTATGCCCGTTGAATCGGTGATGCCATCCAACCTTCTCATGCTCCGCTGTCCCCGTCTCCTCCCATCTTCAATCTTTCCCAGCATCAGGGTCTTTTTAAATGAGTCAGTTCTTCGCATCAGGTGGCCAAAGTATTGGAGGTTCAGCTTCAGCATCAGTCCTTCCAATGAATACGTAGATGTTCATTTAATGATTCTCTCGATTTTTCTGTACATTTTCAGGTTTTCATAATGAAATACTGATGTGGGGGATATGGGTTACAGATGGTTTCAAAACCATGACTACTGAAAACTGGTCGTTGGATTTGGCAATGGGAAGGTCATTAGAGACCTAGTCAGAAGTGGTGTTACCCATGTGCATGACTGACAGAGGTTCGTGAGAGAACAGAAGGAAAGGGATTACATAGAGCAGAAGTTTTGAAAATTTTCTGAAGAGTTCTGCTGCCATGGTGGGAAGAGAAATGAAGGCATCTCCCAGAAGGGGCTGAGGGATGGGGAGACAGGTTTTGCTTTTTAACACAGGAAAACTGACATCGTGATCTCATGAGCACAGGGACGACACTTTAAATTGTGATGCTACTGGAAAGGGAGAAAGAAGCGACCAGTGTCCCGAGTTGGCCTGAGGGGACGGAAGCTGGTGCACAGGTGAAGGGTCAGCCTTGACCTGGCCTGGAGGAAAGATGAGCAAGTGTTATTCAGCTGCTAGTTAGGGCGATGCAGACGCTCGCTCAAGTGCTTGTGCTTTGCCAGTGATGGTGGGAACCAGGTCATCCTCTAAAGCAAGGCTGGGGTAGACAGGGTGGGGGTGTTTGTGGAACGAGAAAAACAGAGGAGAAAGTCACCAAGCAAAGGGGGCAGGTAAGTGGACTAGGAAAATGGACCAGCATACTTTAAATAAAATTTCCTAGAAACAGAATGGCTGGGTATACTATTTTTTATAGCCACTCCTGTAGCCCAGAGCCCGCCAAAATTATTCAAACTATTCAACACTAGTCCATCCTAAAGGAGATCAATCCTGAATATTCATTGCAAGGACTGATGCTGAAGCTGAAGTTCCAATACTCTGGCCGCCTGATGAGAAAAGCTGACTCACTGGAAAAGACCCTGATACTGGGAAAGATTGAAGGTGGGAGGAGAAGGGGGTGATAGAGCATCACTGACTCGATGGACATGAGTTTGAGCAAACACTGGGAGACAGTGAAGGACAGGGAGGCCTGGCGTGCTGCAGTGCATGGGGTCGCAAACAGTCAGACACAACTGAGCGGCTGAACAACAACGAATGCAACACTAAAGCTGCCCCATGTGCCTGCCCTGCCTCACGCATCCCTTCCCCCAGACGCTCAACAGAAGCTCTGGGTCATGCTCCCCTCTTTCTGCCCCCTGCCTCCTAACAGGGCTGGTCCTTCCCCACATGGCTTGGCATGGTGTGCCCTGCCTGTTTCTAGGATTCTGTGTGTATAACCTTCCTCCTTCACGATGATACCTGATTAAAACAAATCCTGGGTGTATTTCAAAACTGTGGGTCAAAAAGTGAATGCATTCTTCTTATAAGAACTCCCAAACTGCCCTCTGTAGAAACTGCACTTATTCCTGGCTTACACACAAGACAGGACATTAAATTTCCCTACTCCTTTGCCAGTACAGTTTATTATGAGATATTTTGCCCACTTTCAACATGATAGCTGAAGACTGGAATTAGAGTGTATTTTCAAGGTGTACTTTCCTCTTTATGAGGTAGGCATCTTTCCTTGTAACCGAGAGCTGAGAGTTACAAGACAAAATTGGAGTCTCCAGTGATCCGACTAGACAATTTCATCTTCTGTCTCGATCAGAAATTACACTTGGGACTGAAAGCTCAGGGATGGCAGAGGCCTCAGCGAACCTCTAGGGCCACCTCGCAAGAGGTTAGTGTTGATAGTTAGTGTCAAGATAAGACTAGAATGTGGGCCTGCTAACACTTTGATCCAGATTCCTTTTCTGGACTTTGGCGGTGGTGAAGTGAATGGGGAAATAAAATACTACAGCTGAACTTTGTACACGTGAATGCGTGCTCAGTTGCTCAGTCGTGTCCAACTCTTTGCGATCCCATGGACTGCGGCCAGCCAGGCTCCTCTGTCCATGGGATTCTCTATCCAAGAATACTGGAGTGGGTTGCCATGCCCTCCTCCAGGGTATCTCCCCAACCCAGGGATCAAACGTGCGTCTCTCCTGTCTCCTGCATTGGCAGGTTCTTTACACTGAGCTGCCTGGGAAGCCCATGGCTGAGCTTTAGGAGGAATAATAAAGAATGTCTTTGGGATGGACAGATGTATTAATTGTTTTTTTTTTCTATATTTCCTGACACTTTGACCTCTGTGCTATTTTCTAATCGGTCCCTAGCAACATGGTTACTAACCCAGCCATGGGGGCAAGGGGTGCCTTTTTCTAATTTGCACGGGCCAGCGGGAGAGCTGCACAGGTTAGTTATGAGTGTCATGGGACGCCCTCCTGGAGGAGCCGTACGACACAAGAGCTCTGCAGATATTTATGGATCCCACGTGCACTCCCAGATCCCGACTTACCAGTGCTCGCTGGGGGCTGCATGGGCGTGGTACGCGGAGCTAGATGGCCATCGAAGGGTACCAGAGAGAAGAGAGAGGTTTAGGATGCATTTAGGAAAATTACAATATAACTTGGTATCAGATGAACGGGCATGACATGTAGTTTCCAAATATTAACTGCTGAGATAGCAAATGTTCTTCGCAAGTTTACTCCAATGCCGAGTAGATTCATGGGCCTTAGTCTGCAAAAGCAGGGTGCTCTGCTCGGAGCCAGTGTTTCCTCTGGTGCATATGGACTGTTAGCAACACAGTGCATTTGGGTCCTGGTCTGCTTCTGCAGTCGTGCAAGCTGGGAACCCTCCTCCCAGGCAGAGAACCTCGGCAAACTTGGTGCGGAGCTGAAGGGTGCGGTGCTGTCATCAGCTCAGAGAGGTGGTGCTGGGAGGGCCCGACAGTGAGAGCTCTGCCATCACCCAGCTCAGAGAGAGAACACAGGATCCAGCTTCCAGTCAAAGTCGATCTGATCTTATTAATTTAGGGATCCCGCTACTAACAATACGGAAGACAAGACACACTGACTAGCAGCTGGGAGGACTACAGAGTACGGTCCCCACTTCACTGACCGAGCAGTCACAATGACTCACCTCTGGGCTTGGGGATAGCTCCATGGACCACATGAAACTGCTTACCGAACTGTATGGGCTGTTTGGTGACATCTGGCTGTCTTTCTAAGGGAAAATGATCTGGAAAAGAAAACCTACAGCAGTGATGTGGAATCACCCCTTTTTACTTCCCCTGAAATGAGTGAAAGCGTTGGTGGAGGCAACCCATTCAGCCTGTGGTTTGTCCAAGTGGTTTGAACTCACCTGCATAAGGCACACACAGATGAAGTGGGCACTCCATTAAAAACAAAAATAAAACAGCAAAAGAACTTTGAACCTTGTCCATCATTCCAAAACTGCTGGCTTGTTATCGTGTGGGTGAAAGGAAGTATTTAGCTGTTGTCCACCATCTGCCCTGCATTTCTGAGAAACTAAGGAGCTCTTCTCCCTACAGAATGTCCCAGTTCTGACTGGGAGCCACCAGTATGAGGTCAGCTCACGTCGCCACATGGAATTCTTTGATGGAACCAAGTCAGCCAATGGGGAGACTAACAGAATGAGAGGGTGTGCTGGGAGTGAGTAAGACCCTCAGAGTGTCCTGACTCTTGAGGAGACAGAAGGGAATCAATTATAATTCAATGCAACATCTCACAAGAACCAAACAGAGGAGACAGCAGGGCTCTGTAGGCCCATTCTAATGCTTACCCCAGCTTCCTAGATGTTTGAACTTCATCAAGTTACTTAACCCCTCTGAGCTTCAGTTTCTTCATCGGTAAAATAGGAGGAGGAGAGAATACCCACTTCACAGGGTAACAGTGACGGCTCAATAATGCAATCCACACAAAGCTCAAAAACAGGGTGGGCCCTGAGCGTTAGTTCTGGATGTAAAACGTGAGAGTGTAATCTTTGAAAAAAAGCAATTTGGTACGCCTCCAACCTCTGGGGTACCATCCAGAAAGCCTAGACCCAAGTGGCTGTCTCCAAAAGTTTCTTTAGGGAGAGATTAATTGAATCATCTCAGCATGTAGAAAGGGGATTGAACAATGAGATGGTGTAGACAGCTGTCCCCTGGACTTGTCCTCTGCCCATCCGGTAGTTCACATGATACACGAAACAGGCTTTCATCCGTGCCACCAACGGTAGTAAGAACAGACTGGTCGCCCCTTGATGCTCACACAGCCCCGAGGACCAGGAGCCGACTCCGCCTGTGCTGCAGCCCAGAGGGCAGCTGCCCCTCCTAAAGGTCTGCGGGGTGACAAGGCTAGGACCCTGCCCCCCAAGACCTCCTCCTGCTGTGGACTGTCAAGAGGGCCTTGCTCTGTTCTTTCAACACCCAACCTGTCTTCCCCCCATTCTGCTGTGCCCCCGGGACGAGCCTGGTAAGGATGCGGCTCCCACGCTCTCTAAATCCCATAGTCTCACAACTGCCTCTGATCAAACCCGTCTCTTTTGAGCTTCCTGTTGGCCTGCCTGCGGGCACTGTTTAGACTGGACTTGGGACTGTCAAGGTCCCTAGGGACACTGCTGTCTTTGGGGCTGGCCTGGGGCATCGATCTCCCCGGGCTCACTTGCCCAGTCCTTCCCCCAGGTCTGTGAACGCCTGGCTCGTGGTCCAGGTTTCCCGGAACACAAAAGGTTGGACGGAATTAACCGTGTGTTTTCTGGGAGCCTAGAAGTAAAGTTCTACACCACCACCCCGTATCTCCAGGTTTCGCACCCCCTGTATCCCAGACCCCCCTTTGCATGGCCCCTCTAGGGAAGATGAAGCCTAGGCCACCACCCTCCTCTATGCTGTCGTGACTACATGGGGCCAAGTTGCAAGTCCCCAGCACATTGCTTGGGTCCTGCCCAAAGTGGACCCACAGTGACCTCAAGCCAAGCTGTCTTCTTCCCTTGTGAGGTATAAACCATGTCACGTCCCACTAGACATCTGCTCCAGGGAGGACAAGAACCTCCGGAACCCTGGCTGAAAATACGTTATTTCTGGGGCCCGGGGGAGGGGCCTGTGTTTTTAAGATGCCCCCAAGTAACTGTCAGGATAAGAAGGTTGGGGAACAAGACCAAACCTAGTGGTCTCTGGCTGGAAAATCTCATCAGGGCCCCCATTTCTCCACTGGGACCCTCCTTCTTTGGGACACAAGTACTTCTCCAGACCCTCCACCAGTTCCTTCCACTGTGAGGACCCACCTTGAGCAGGGCGCTGCCCGTAACCACCACACTCGCTCCACCGGCAGAGGGGTTTCATCTTTGTGACGTCGCAAGGGAGGGCACTCACTGTCTGGGCAGAAAGAACAGCTTCTGCCGGGGAGGCTGGCATGAGCCCTGGCTCTCCTGACTGAAGACTGTGTTGCTGGGAGTGCCCAGCACTGCACACATTCCTGGGCCCTTCTCTCCTCTGTCCACAAGGTAAGGCTGCCTTGTTGCTTCTGAGTTAATTGCCTTTTTTTTTTTTTTTAGCATTTAAACATTTATTCTTCAAATTAAGAAATTACACATTTTGATAATGGTCATTTTCTTAAAAGTGTCATTCAGTTCCCGCACATTTAAAAGGATATTGGTAATTCTGACCAATTCCTGTAACTGCCTCCTTGATATCCACCCTGGACCCCATCATATGGCTGAGCCTTCTGACCAGGCCTTCTCCCACATACAGGGCTTCATGAGCGTCTGCTGAGACCTCAGTGCCCTTCTCCCTGTGACGCACCCCCTCAGTCCCCCCACATCTCTGCGGTCAGGAGATCCAGATGAGGAGGTCGAGAAGCATAACTGATAACCTGCTGGTGTCCCAAGCACTTCCAGAGCCAGAGTGCCATGCTGGGCACCTCAGACATGGCAGACCAGGACCAATGAGGTCCCCACGGAGCACAGAGCCTGGTGTGTGGCATCGGGAGACAGAGTGGACGGTAAGAAAGGAGAAAACGTACGAGGTGATGTCAAGTAGTGATGTGTGCAATGCAGCAAGTGAAGGCAGGGCGGTCAAGTGGAAAGTGAGGAAAGCGTGCTGGCTGGATGGTCCAGCATCAACACGGCCATGAATGGCCCCTGGTCCAGGTCGCTGAGGGGTGGAGTCAAGGGTGGGCAGTAACTCATGCTCGGGAGTAGCTGAGAAACAGGCAGAGACTCCACGACACCAGGCATGTGTTTTTCCACCCTGACTCTACAAAGCCCTAGGCTGGCAGATCACACTTCAGAGTTACCTTGGGAGGCAAGTCACTGATTCAGAGGTACCTTGGGAGGCAAGTCACTGATTCAGAGGTACCTTGAGAGGCAAGAAGTCACTGATTCAGAGGTACCTTGGGAGCCAAGTCACTGATTCAGAGGTACCTTGGGAGGCAAGTCACTGATTCAGAGGTACCTTGAGAGGCAAGAAGTCACTGATTCAGAGGTACCTTGGGAGGCAAGAAGTCACTGATTCAGAGGTACCTTGGGAGGCAAGTCACTGATTCAGAGGTACCTTGGGAGGCAAGTCACTGATTCAGAGGTACCTTGGGAGGCAAGTCACTGATTCAGAGGTACCTTGGGAGGCAAGTCACTGATTCAGAGGTACCTTGGGAGGCAAGTCACTGATTCAGAGGTACCTTGGGAGGCAAGAAGCCACTGACTAGCTTTCTGGTGCCTTAACCTCCCCATCCCAGGATCCATCCTCACAACCCTGAACTCACTGGGGTTCATAGGGACCAGGATCTGATCCCATCCCATGTATGCATAAAAACATGTAGCTGATGAAAACAAGAGAAATAAGTGTGCTCACTGGCCAAGGAAATAAGCAATTTTCTAAGCATACTTATTTCCAAAAGAAAAACAGCACACTGGATTTCAGATTCTATCAGAGGCACATATATTAGAACAGATGGACCAACATTTTAAAGTAGTCATACTTTCAGAGAGAGAAGGCATGACATCAACAATAGGGAGTGAGACTAATGACATATAAAAGACAACCAAGACGACATACTGGGCACGTAAGCCAGTTGTTGAAACGAAGATACATTAGAGGAAATAAGTAGCAAACAGACGGCTGAGAAACAGATGGGCAACCTAGCACAGCACACAGGAACTGTCCAGAGGAAAGAAAGAAAAGGAATTCGAGAACATGAAAGCAAAGGTAAGGCATACTGACAGCAGACGCAGACATGCTAACATCCAAGCATTAATAATAGAAGTCTTCAAAAGAGAAAAAATTTAAATACATAGATGAAATCTTAGAAAAAGAAGAGATACATTTCCCAGAATGTAAAACAGAATAAAAACATCAGATGAAAAGGCCCACAGAAGTAGCTTATGAAGTTAAACATACACTTAGCATACAACTCAGCTATTCCACTGCTAGCTTCTCACCCGAGATAAACGAAAGCCTGCACACACACACACACTGGAAAAGAACACCCAGAGCAGCTGTATCCACACTGGCCCAGAGGTGGGCTCACGGCAATGTCCATCTACAGGCGAACAGAATGGCTACTGTGGCTCATCCACGTAACGGAAAGCAAGCTACTGACACACAGTACAACGTGGAGGAGCCTTCAAAATCATGCTGAGCAGAAGTATCTGGATACAAAAGGTAGGATCCAAAGAGAACACTGTACAACTCTCCCTTTATAAAACTCTAAAAGACAATTCTAATGTATAGTCACAAAACAGACATGTGGCTGCCCAGGACTTAGGGTTGTGGTGGGGATTAACTGTGAAACAGAGACATGGGGAACTAGCTTTTTGGAGAAGGGGAAAAATTCTCTAGTCTTACTGTAGTGCTGGTTACAAGGATATGGACATTTTTCTCAAAACTCACCAAACTGTAGACATAAAGGGAGATTCAACAGCTTACCTGTGGTGGTTAAAGAGCCTCAAGACTGGATGAGGTCTAGGTGGTGTGAGCAGACGGCAAGTGGGGAGGCGACAGCAAAGGGACCTGAAACGCAGGCCAGAGGGGCAGGGGTCGCGCCCCGAAAGCCAGGTGAACGTGTTTCAGGGAGGAAATGACCCATCACCTGAGAATTTGAGATGCTGCTGCTCAAGTCAAGGAAGAAAACAGAACTGACCACTGGATTTAGCAATGTGGAGGACATCTGGCAGCAAGGTAGGTTTTGGAGTGGGTTCAAGAAAGAATGGCTTCCCCAGTGCCTCAGCGGTAAAGAATCTGCCTGCCAATGCAGGAGACCCAGGAGATATCAGTCCAATCCCTGGATCGGGAAGATCCCCTGGAGGAGGAAATGACAACCCACTCCAGTACTCTTGCCTGGGAAATTCCATGGACAGAGGAGCCTGGTGGGCAACAGTCCATGTGTTCACAAAGAGACAGACACAACTGAATGGCTGAGCAGAAGAAAGAATGGAAGGGAAACGAAGACAGCAAGAAGAGACCACCTTTGAGAAATTCTGCTTTCTGTAACAAAACAGAGAATGATACAGGAGCTAGAGGGTTTTCTTTTCTTTTTTTAAAGTATGTTTGCACATCAATGGGGATAACTCAGTATATATAGAAAACCTGATGCTACAAGAGATACGGGAACCTTGCAGGAACAGTGTCCTGAGGCAGTGGACATGGAACAGGCTCTGGCGCCAACAGTCAGTTTGTATAAAGGCACCAGTGGGAAGGCACGGATGTTACTGAAAGTGGGTAGAGGAGGTGGAGACCTACAGTGGAAGGCCTCTGCTGGTGGCTCCTATTCACCCAGGAAACAGGAAGCAAACTCATCTGCTGGGAGCAACCCTGAGGGAAGCTTCAGTCAAGGGATTGTTGGCATCTTGGTACTAAACAGCCAACTAGCATAGGAAACGATATGGTGGGCAGGTCCTAGTCACTGGTAATGGAATGGTCCTAGGGATGACAATGGCAGTGCTTTGCAGGCTGGGCGGGAGGCAAAACCACTAGCAGAGAGGTAAAAAGCTGTGAGGTCAGGACATGGGAAGGCCGTCTACACGGATAGCGGGACTGGCAGTATGACGGGGGTGGTTTTAGACGTAACACTCCGAGAGCGGAAGTCTCTGCAGACGAGTGGCCCATCCCTGAGGTGACTGCGACAAAGCAGCAGGAGCGATATGCGAGCCTGAGGCTCCAAGAGAGAACTGCTCAGAGGAAAGGGCGGGAGGACCACCTGAGGGAGGGAGAACAAAAAGAACCACAAAAGGCAGGCGAGCAGTGAGTGAAGAGGAGTGGGTGAGCGAGCAGCCACTCCCCGCAAGGAGCTGAGGAGGTGCTGTGCAAAGAGGAGACTCGTCTTCCAGCAGATGCCGGATGAATGGAGACTTCCAACCAGGCCCAGAAGGCTTCAGAGCTGGGGAAGACTGAAGCAGGGTTATCAAAAGGGCAATTAACTGAGCCATGTTTTGGTGAGAATAAGGGAGGTAAGAGGGAACCTGGGAGCCCTGGACACACGAGGTTGTATGATAGGTGGTAGGGAGATAGGGAATCCTCCTAGGAGGAAACACAAGCCTGGGATCCTTTTAGAACAACCCTTTAGAAGTCCAGGAGGCCCTTTTAGAAATATTTTCTGGGGACTTCCTAAAGTAGTCCAGTTGCCCAGTGGCTAAGATTCCATGCTCCCAATGCAGGAGGCCTGGGTTCAATCCCTGGTCAGGGAACTAGCTCTCACATGTCACAACTAAACAAGATCCTGCATGCTGCAACTAAGACCCGCCACAGCCAAATGAATACATAAAATTTTTAAAGAGAAATACTTTTTAAAAAATACTAGGCTTGGTAATATAGTTACAGAAGAACTTACCAGGATGCATGTGGAATATTGTATATGACTTCCAAAACCCTCTGGAGTCACTAAATCAAGAGAATCTGGGTTCACTCAAAGTGTATTTCTTTGGGTATTAGAATACAGTTCCCATATATTGGCAGTACAACTCTTGATACATTAGATTGTGTTCTCTTACAGAGATGATGCTGATAACTCTAGACTCTTCAATGATCTTTGCACAAATCACATGAGAAATCCAATTAATTTACCCCTGCAACATTTATTGGGTTAACTATACATTAAGGTAGGGATCAGATGTTACCACCTATATAAGCACCAGCTATAGGCATCAGATAGTGAACACAGCATCCCACAATACCAGCAGGCGACTGCTTCTCACCCCCTGGAGCGTCATGGACCCCTAGAGAACTAGATGAACCTTTTGTACCCTGGATTTCTAACCAATACCATTGAAACCTATCCAGGAAGGATTGTTGGTCCCAAATTATAGCCCAACTTTAGGGAAACAGAGGAAATATTTGTGAACCAAAGAAACACCACCCAAGTCCTCCTATTCATCTTACCCCCTCTTTCCACTCTGAGCAGAGAAACTTCCTCACTTTATGAGATGATTGATGATCTCTCTTCCCTTCTGACTCCTCCCTACTATCAAGCAATCTTTTCATCTAGAGAAGATAAGGAATCACTGCATCCCAGGGAGACCTTGAGAAACGGGGATCTCCTGTGCAGAGGTGTTTCTTGCCCTCTGCCTCATGAAGGGTAATTCTAAAGCCATCAAGGGGCATTCCCCTGACTTGCCCAAACCTCCAGCGAGTCCTCCAGCCCCTGGTTGACTATAATCTTCAGGGATGGAGGTGGTGAAATTCTTGGGAAACCAGAGCCCAGAAAATGCAGTGATTCTCAATGTCCAATCTAGACTTCATATTTCAAAGGGAGCTTTGCTCTCATATTACCAGAAATTCCACAGGCAAAGAGCCAGGTAACTTTCTCATTGTTTAGGAATTTGATTTTTATTATCAAATATCTACTATAAAAACAGTGAAGAAAATTTTTAAAAACACATTAAGGGGAAAAAAATTATCACTGCAGAGGCAGCGTAACACAGTGGTTATAAACATGAACTCTGGAGTCAATCTCTCTACTCCTAACTAGTTGTGTGTCCTTAGGTAGGTTTCTTATGATCTCTGCCTCAGTTTCCCCACTTGTAAAGTTGAGATAATAATATTCCTATCTTATAGAATTAAGGGGACTGAATAAGTTAATATCTGAAAAGTATTTTGTAACAAAGTCTAGTACATGGTAACTGCTGTATGTGTTTGTAAAACTTAAAATCTTATTAGGTTAATTTACCCATGAGTATTTCCAGTCCTTATGCAAATACACTTTTCAGATGTTCTAGTGGATATGTATATACAGTTTTGTGTCCTTTTTATTCCTTTATGTTATGCGTTCTGACTCAGTGTCCATAATTATAACTTATGTGATTGCCTAAAATAGATTACAAACTAATTGTCCAACTGCAGTAATGAGTAAACCATGGACACTGACATACTAGGTTATGAAGTATCACCTTTTGTTCCAAGAACATCAGTCTCATACTTCTGCACAATAACCTTTCCATCATTAGTAATCTCATTTACTACTCTTTTCTAAGGCTAATCTTGATCAACAGTAAATATCTCATTCAATACTATTTTTTTCTTAAATTCAGGTTTAGTATTCCATATTCTATTCTTAAAGGGCACCCAGACCCTCCTCTTACAATAGCACAATCTGTGTTTCCATAATGATGCACAAATGTTATTGTAAAGCTTCCATTCAATACTCCAGCTTGATGCTGGAGTGTATTTCCAGTTGAAAATACTTTTCTAAGATAAAGTTTTTCCCGTAACAATGCACTCTGAGCCACAAACAGTAGAGACCTCTTACTAATAGACGTTTCATTCCCTATGTTCATGTTGCTCAAGTAGGATTCCTGGTGAACCATGAGGGGAGTCTGGAGTTCTCCTCATTGTACTTATTTGATTTTAAACAAGGGCTACATAACTGTGGAAGGCTTTTACTTTTCTTTTCATTCACAGGTTTCTTCTATGAAGATAATTTCTACTGACTAATAGGGGGAGAAGTCTTACTAAGCTCTTATTAAATTTCCCCGCTTGAGTATACTTATAGGGTTTTTTCAGTGTGTTATCAAGTGTACAATAAAATAAAAACCTCATCAATTCAATTCACAGAGTTTCTCTTCACTATGAATTCTCTGGTGTTGGAGGAGGGCGGAGTGACCACTAAAGGCTTTTCCGCAGTTGTTGCATATAAAGCGTTTCTCTCCACTATGCATTCTCTGATGGATAATAAGAGAAGAATTCTTACAGAAAGCTTTCTCACAATGATTACATTTGTAGGGTTTTTCTCCAGTATGGTTTCTCAGATGTACAATAAGGGAAGAACTCTCATTAAATGCTTTTCCACACTCGTTACATCTATATGGTTTCTCTCCAGTATGAGTTCTCCGGTGAGCGATAAGATGAGAGCTACAGTTAAAGGATCTTTCACATTGATTACATTTGTAGGGTTTCTCACCAGTGTGGATTCTCCGATGAGCAACAAGGTGACAGCTCTGGCTGAAGGATTTTCCACATTTATTGCATTCATAGGGCTTTTCTCCAGTATGAGTTCTTTGATGTCTAACAAGGTGAGCCATTTGACTACAGGATTTTCCACATTTATTGCATTCATAGGGCTTAATCCCAGAATGAATTATTTCATGTTTAGTGAGGGCTGAACGTTCTCTGAATGCTTTGCCACATTCCTGACAGTTATAGGGTTTCTCTCCCGTGTGAGTTCTCTGATGGGCAATAAGATGGGAGCTCCAGCTGAAGGATTTTCCACATTCAGTACATTTATATGGTTTTGCTCCAGAGTGAGTTCTTTCATGTTTACTAAGGGCTGAGTAATCCCTAAAAGCTTTTTCACATTCATCACATTTAAAGGGCTTCTCTCCAGTATGCATTCTCATATGGGCAATAAGATGAGAGCTCCAGCTGAAAGATTTCCCACATTCAGTACATACAAAAGGTTTCTCTCCAGTATGAGTTCTCTGATGCCCAATAAGATGGGAGTTCCAGTTGAAAGACTTCCCACATTCATTACATACATAAGGTTTCTCTCCTGTATGAATTCTCTTATGTACAATAAGATGAGAATTCCAGCTGAAGGCTTTTCCACATTTATTACATTCATAAGGTTTTATTCCAGTGTGAGTCCGTTCATGTTTAGTAAGGGCTGAACGATTCCTAAAAACCTTTCCACATTTATCACATTCATAGGGTTTCTCTCCAGTATGAGTTTTCTTATGTTGGATAAGGTAAGAACTCCAAATGAAAGATGTTCCACAGTCATTATATTCATAAGGTTTCTCTGTAGCATAAGTGCTTGTATGTTGTGTAAGGAAGGAGTCATACCCAAAGACTTTCTCCCATTCATTGTATTTATATGCTTTCTCTACAGTACCAATTTTTTGATGTTCCATAAAGGATGAAAAGTAAAAGATGTTTTCATATTCTTTGTAATCATACTGGTTTCCTCCAATGTGAATTCCCGGATGTTCATTAAATGAAGGGCTCTTGTTAAAGATTTGATGGCATTCCTTATATTCATAGAGTTTTTCTCCTGTATGCATTCCCATATGATCACCAAAATGCAGTATATGATTGAAAGATTTAACAGTATCAGTGCATTTTAAAAGATTATCTCCAGTTTGTACCCTTGCAGGGTGAACAGGCTGCATGGACTGGTAGAAGGCTTTGTCATACTCATTATTTTCACAGGTAATCTTATCAGTATACATTATGGCTGAGTTACATCTCCAACTTTCAGCATTTACATCAGGCTTATAGAAATGTTCCACTTGAGAAACTTTCTGAGATGGAACAATGCTTAAGCTCTGGCTACACCCTGCTCCAAGTTCACAGAACTCAGAGCCTCTTTGAGATAGTATCTGCTTTTGCATGAAGACCATCTGCCTCATAGCTGTACTCTGGTTCACGTGATACATTTCTAATTGGTCTTTACATCCCAAAACTTCTAACCTGGAGAACCAAGGATCATCCCATATGTATCTCTCCAACTTCATGCTATGAGACTGTTCCTCATCCAATATGCTCTGTGTTGGGATCAACGCTTTGCTTTCAAGATTTTTCATCCATTCTGAAATAAACAGAAAAAGTCCATGAGAAATTGAAAAGACAAGTGTGAACTTGTTTCCAAATACACTGGTAACCCAGAGAAAGATCATAACAGGAAAGAGGAAAATAGTAAAGAGTGAACGTAAGTAGTTAACTAGAATACAAAATGTCTACTGAATATGAATAAAACCCATTTAGGAACATTTCCCCATGTAAAGGAGGACTAGAATAAGGGACTACTGAAAGCCTGCACTTGGTTTCCTCTGGACTTAGAACCACACACCTTACCCTCTGTTGATGCTGCTCTGTATTATTTCACTGTAACAATCCATTACCCTGAGTTTAATGCTTTCTGAGTCCAGTGTGTACTTTCACCGAATTACTGAACTTGGGGTGGGGGGGGGGGGGTTGTCTGGAGGATCCTGACACATTTAATACTGCTAAGGTGAAAAAATAATAACTGGTTAAGCAAAAGACAGATGAACAACCAGCCCCTCAGCAACTAATATTTAAATTATTAAAGCATGTCAATTCATTTCTATGTTATAATGTCCTACTGTTTTCCTATTTTGACATCTACCAAAAAAAGGAGGGGTGTTAAGTGAAAGTATCACCAACAAGGCATCAAGCCTTATTTCCTATTCCACAGAGTTCACTCAGTAACACAAAACCATCTGCCCAAAGGGTAAAAATCACAAAGTTTAAGGGTACTCCTGAAGTTCTTGTAACGCTGCAGAATAGTTTGCAGAGTGATGGCAGAAGAGAAGACTTGAAAGCCAGCATACTGCAATGGAAAGGCACAGGAGTTATAGTCTGATAATCTGTATTTAATTACGGGCTCTGCCACTCTCCTTAGGTGAGTTTTCTGAAGATTGAATGAGATCGTAAAACCAACAAAATGTCTGGCAAATTCAAGATGTGGAAGCCACCTATCATCACTGCTGAGGTATCAGTCCTCCAACAACGGAAGGGTCTTCACTAGTTTCCTACTGCTGCTATAACAAATCACCCATCTCACAGTCTGAAAGTCAGAGGTTATAAATGGCTTTCACTGGGCTAAAATGAAAATAGCTTTCCTTCAGAAGCTCTAGGGGAGAATCCATATCCTTGCTTTTCCCAGCTTTAAAAGCTACCTGCATTCTTTGACTTGTAGCTCTTCTTTCTATCTTCAAAGTATATTATTCCTATTTCTGCTTCTGTCAATCATATTGGGGTCTCTGATACTCACTCTTATAAGGATCTCATGATTATAATGGGCCCATCCAGACAATCCAAGATAATCTTTGCATCTCAAAAGATTCCTAGTTTAACTCACATCTGAAAAGCCACGTTTGCCACATAAAGCACCATATTCAGCTTTGGATGCGGACATTTTGCGAAGGGAGGAGGGTATCATTATTCAACATACCACAGTGTCTAAATGCTACAGGAACCCAATATGGACCTAGACCCTTGTTTTCTTCAGGTTTTTCTGCATTCTTCACTATATACTATTTTCCCCTTTTACTACCCAGTCCATCACAACAGAGACAGATTCTACTCTGCTGAAGAACTGGCATTTATTATCAATTTTAAGCTTAGCTCCTAGAAGTTAGACAGTCCCTCTTTGTGCTCAGTTGTCTCCAATTCTTTGTGACCCCATGGACTGTAATCTACCAGGTTCCTCTCTACATGGGATTTCCCAGGCAAGTACACTGGAGTGGGTTGCATTTCCGCCTCCAGGGGATCTTCAAGACCCAGGGATCAAACTTGCATCTCCTGGATTGGCAGGCAGGTTCTTTACCTGCTGAGCCACCAGGGAAGCCCCAGAAGTCTGGGAATGATCTTCAAATAGCTTTTGAATTTTCCCAGTAAAAAACTTTTTTAAATGGTAGCTGACCAAGTCACTGACCAAACAATTTCTGACTAGCTTTACAATCAGTATTTGTGACCTGAGCATATCTTCCACCTGCAAATTATAATCTCTGTGATGAGAGGACAATCGAAACACTATACATCACTGTGACTGTGGGGCTGTAGATGCTAAGCAGGTGGGAGGCCAGAAAAGGAGATCAGCACGACAGAAGCCATCCAGGAAGGTTTCACCCACAAGAAACGACATGAGCTCAGCCTTCGAGCATGGCTCAAGTACAGACCGCCAGAATGGCACAAGCAGAGGCAAGCTGTGACGAGCAAAGGCACCACACATCCCTAAGGGTGCCAGCTGAGTAAACTCCAGGAATCAGGCAGGAAATAATGAGAGAAAAAGAAAATAGAGGAAAATAGGAAGGTCTTGAGATCGAGTCAGGTGTTTAACAGGTAATGCAAGTCATTGTAGATTTACTGGCAGAGACCTCACAATGGAAAACTTCAGGGATGTAAATCTAGAAACGCCACCTGAGAGCTCATGACAAAACCTTACTCAGCAACTTGAGCTGGATGAGGAGAGAGATTACTTCTTAGAGAGGAAAGAACAGGGAGTCAGGATGACTTCCCCATTTCCAGCTCCAGGGACTCACAGAAGGCTGAACAAGGAATACACATCAGGAAGGTGGGGACACCAGCCAGAAGGGAAAGCTGAGATTCCTGGTTCTATCAGTATCAAGGAGACAGCTGAGATGGTCTGCAAGAGGGCAGAAGTGTAAGGCTGGAGCTGGTGGAACCACAGGGCTCAGGATGATTACTCAGAAAGGTCAGCACATAAAAGCTACTGGAAATTACGACGCCTTGGTACAAGGTTTCAGATCCAGATGGGGGCAACAGGTAAGACTCCACAAAAGCCCACTTCGTTAGAGTGGACAGGAAGATGTCCACCTTTAGGATTCAAGAGAGAGCACAGTATATTGTTAAATTAAAAATAACAAAATACAGAACTATGTGTACTCTTTTTCACCTTTGGAAAGGTGAAAAGTAACTATGTGTGCCTATATGCTTAACCAAAGCTGTGCAGTGACCCAGAGAGTTTATTCAAGGAGAATAGTTAATTTTGATAGGAACAGATTTGTAGCATTTTAACTTAGCCTAATCCCATCTCTGACTCCTAAACTCAGCAGTAGCCTTGAAAAATAACATCTCATATTTCTGGTGCTGGAGGAAACAGAACAAAGCTAGAGCTTTTTCAAAGCCTCACTCCTAAAGAATAGTCATTATCTGAGCTGTTTGGTGGTTCCCAGAAAGATCCCACTTGAAAGGCTTGTGGGAACTTGCACATACTTACTTCCAGGAAGTAGGGATCTGTCAAACATTTCCAGGCAAAGTTTTAAGAAGTCTTTTTTTTTTTTTTTAATTACTGTCTGAGATGATGCAAAATGGTTGGGGCAAATGATATACAAACTAAGAAATGAAAGGAAAAGCTGAGGAGTGAGATATGCATAGGAGCTTTGAAAAGTTCTAACACATTCCTGGGAATCTAGAAGGCCACGTGCATACGCACTGTAGTTAAATTTTCAAAACTCAAAGAAAGAATCCAGAAAGCAACAAGAGAGAAGCAAGTCATCACACACACGGGATCCTCAACAAGATTAACAGCTTATTTCTCATCAGAAACCAGGGAGGACAGAAAGAAGAAATGTGTCAACCACAAATTCTATACCTGGCAAAACTATCATTCAAAAATAGAGAAATCAAGACCTTCCCTGATAAAACAAAAGGTAAGAGTTTGCTAGTAAAGCTGCCCTATGAGAAACGCTAAATGGAGTTCTTCAGACTGAAATGAAAAGATCACTCAAAATACAGACCAACAATAAAGGTAACTTACATAGGTAAATACAAGACTGTATAAATGCATTTTTATTTGTTTCCTATCTGATTTAAAAGACAATTACATAAAATCCAAACTAAACTGCTGCAAATTAAGATGTTAATTATAATTCCCAGGAAAACCACTAATAAAATAACCAAAAATTTATAGTAAAAGGAAAGGGGTTACCTTTGTGTGTTTCTGTGTGTCTCTCTGGAGGATAAGAACAGTGTGAATAAGTATAAATGAAACTTTCTTTCACTTACCCATTTTATATAGCTTTGAGTTTTTAAATCATGTAGTTACATTATCTGTATGAAACAATCACTTTTTGCTGGGTTTTTTTTTTTTGGAAAGAGAGTCTGTGACTACAAGGATACAAGTTTTACAATAAAAAACTAAGAAGTAGGTAAATGAATGAGAAGTCTTTTTAGACAAAAGGGACAGCAGATAATATGAGAGGTAAGGAGGGAAACTGCAGCATACAAAAACTGCTACCTTGATAAGAAGGTGGGCATCTTTGCTCTGAAAATAGTACAAGGGATGAAACTCCTTGGAAGGAACTGTGATGCTATCTGAGGAAGTGAACTCCTCATGGCCTCAGCCCTTTTCTCAAAAAGCAGGGCTTGGAGGAAGGTTCCTCACTCCCACCTGGGGCCTGCTCTCACCTGGACAAGTGCCTTGAAGAGGATATGCTGGTTCCATTGACCATGGCTCTTCTCCTTGCTCCAACAGGGAGATGACCTCAGGCTTGGTGATCTGATTCCCTACATAAAGAGGAAAAACACGGACTTGTGTAGTCAGGTAACCCTCCTTCCCCTGCTCTTTCCATGAGTGACCTCACTTCATACTTGATGATCAGTAGGGACTCCATCCTTGAACCTCAGGGCTCATGATCACCTCGGCCCTCCTGAGGCTCATATAAGATGGTAAACAGGGAGAGCAGAGGGTATTGCAAGGACAGCTTCGTTTATTTGGTCAGCCAGCAGCTTACCTACAGACAGCAGGTGCCCATAGGTCTCCAGCATCACGTCACGGTACAGGGTCCTCTGAACAAGGTCCAGCTGCCCCCACTCCTCTTGCGTGAAGTCCACAGCCACATCATTGAAGGTCACTGGTTCCTAAAAGACCAGACATGTTCCTCTTCAACGTGGAGACACCCTCCCTGCCCCTCACTCCATCTAGTGTTTTCTGGGGAGGGAGTAGGGCTGACACCGTTGGGGAGGAAACAGGACATAGAGGAATTGCCCTGAATGTATTCAATATTCTGACTGATGTGGATAAGGTCTCACTGGGAGCCAGCCAGGGCCCTGCATTTGAGATGTACTCTTAGGAAAGTGGATACCTGGGCTCACAGTAACCACAATAAAAATGAGCAGCTCTCTCCCAAGTCTTGCTCAATTCTAGTAACACTGGGTAGTATCTGGACAGTTCTTCCTGCTTCTCCAGAGCTGCAGACACTTAGTGAGACCAAGACTAAGACCAGGACAAGGATGGACGCAGAACATGAACCCTGATCACAAAGCAGAAAACCTGGGGCTGACATCTGCTCAAGTGGATCCAGGACCTGGAAGGGTTCTCTAAACATTCAGAGGCTGCCTTCCTGGGCACAGAGAGAAGTTTCCACTCCCAGACTATTTCTGAGGACAGCCTCCCAAGGACTGGAGGTGGGGTGGGCCAGGACTAAGCAGAGCTGTCCAAGCCAAGGAGAGCCACTAACTGTTGCCATCAGAGCACTTTGAGTTCTAAAAAGTTCAAACTGACGTTTTTAAGAAAAAGAACCAGGAACACCCACTAGAAAAATTAAAGGATGTCTGATTTTTGCAACGAATGCATCCTGTACAGTCATTTGAAGCCATCAAAGTGAGTCTCAGGTATCTGGGCACTTCCAGGGTGGGGCAGGGGCATGTCTTCCCTCATGAGGGCAGTGGGGAGTGAGCTGTGTTATGGGAGGTGTGCTATAAACCCCACAGCCCCTCCTCCTTTTGATGCCTCTCTCTTGGCCTGTCTATCCACTATGGTCCTCTCCTCCAGGTCAGCACAGAATTCCCTCAAGACAAACACCCACTGAATGGACACATGCGCAGTGTGCTTCCCCTCACAACATCTGGTGAACCTCTACAAAGTCTGTTAAACACTTCTCTTCCAACCACATACGGCCGCCTTCCTTCCGTCCCTGTGGGTCATGGCTCGTAAACAAAGCCTGTCATCTCTGACAAGGGCCAGCTCTCATGCTGGGTCTTCAGTGTAGATTTCTCTACTGGTCTGCACTGCTCCCCTCACCCCCTTCACACAACTGGCTTGAAACACAGAATTGCTTCTGGTCCAGTGATTCTCTTACTTCAAAAAACGTTTACAACTGCTGATCACAACCTCCTATGGTGAAACCCTCCCAAAACTCCTCCTCAATGACAATGGGTTTTCCTCTTGAAGACCTGCCCAGGTCTGAGTTTTCTTAATGGCAGCTGCCTCTACATTTTTGGGTAATGTAAACATTTTTACTTAAATGTGACATTCAGGTAGAGAAGTACACAAAACCTAAGTGTGCACAAAGCATGAACTCACTGTACTTCCAGAGTGATACACTCAGGGGTGTTAGGGAAATTTTTAAAAAATAGTCTTGTTTAGGCTTCAGAGACAAAGCAGAACAGGTCTCTGACCTTGCTTCTAAGCTGTGTGGACAGTGCCCTGACTGGGAGTTAACTGCATGCTGAGTGCAAGACTTGCAGCACCTTAGATAAAATGAGGGAGGAATCTCGAGGTCCTTGAGCCCCTGAAGGGGGCCTGGCCAACCAAGCCCCAACTAAACCCCAAGCCCCAGCAACATTCCAAGTTTCACAAGACAAAACAAGCAGCATTAACATGAAACCAGGCTTGCAGTTTGGTCACATATTGATGATGATATCAGTTTGCCTCCGTCCTTGGATTATAAGCAGGAACCTGAACTGCAATCTCTGAAGTCTCACCCACAGGGTGGACGTGCTGCCTGGGACCCTTTCCCAAATGGGACTCCAGATGTGCTGTGACTTGTGACTTCCCAGCACTGTTTAAGTCTGGATGTTGGTCAAAACCCAATTTAGTGACGTATCCTCTGCTCTATTTCTCTTTTAATGTTAGTATATTGAAAGTAAGGTAGATAATTCTCTGACAAATATTTGTATTGTTTATTTGTATATAGCGGTGGCTTATTTTGTTAACAAATCCTTTGAACCTGACATGAAAGTGAAAGCTTTCGGCAAAACAGGGGGCCTAGGCAGGAGGCCATGCTTCCTGCCCAGGGTGCTCTTAGGATGCTATCTCCCTGGAGGGTGGCACCTACTTACATGGCTTCAAAGTTTAACAGTTAACAATATCCAAGCCCACACCCTGGCAGCAGTCAAGCAGGTGGAATGAGCCACAAGTTTATCTCCCACTCCTCCAAAGACCCCAACGGATCCCCACACAAATACTTAAAAAGGAACAACCACCTTTAACAGAGACAGAAGGAAAAAAACCACTAGAAAGAATTCACAACCCCTAATAAAACAGTGGACCCTGGCACTCTGGCAATGATCAGTGATGACCGCTAAACTACAGGTGAAAAGCAGACAGGGAAATTTACGACGGAGGGATCAGGCTGACTATACCTGCACCCACTAATCCATCACATCATCTGGAAATGGGACAACATACAACTTGTGCCCACTGATGCAGCACAGGAGGGACTCGGCACCACCTACCAAGGACTCTTGCCCAAAATACAGAGCCTGGAACTGCTCTCGCCTCCAACTCCACTATCCATCTACGGGAGACTGGATGAAGGAACGCATCCAAGGACATCACAAGGGCGAAATCAGGCAAACCAACAAGACAGGCAACCTGGCTTCATCAGCACATGAAATGCATGCAATGTGCCATCCCTGCTTGGATCCTGATCTGAGTAAACCAACTGCAAAAGATATCTTGGGGACAGTGGGGAAAACTGAATGCAGGCTTGGTACTAAGTAATACTAAAGAATTACTGTTAATTTTGTTGGGTGTGATAAAGGTATTGTGTTCATTTCCTAAAAGGTGGGTATGTCTCAGACATAAACATGGGTGAAACAATGTGATATCTGGGCTTTGCTATAAAATACATTTTTTTTCCTAATACTGGACTCTTAAAAAAACTTATTTTTTAAAATGTATTTTTATTGACATATAGTTGATTTCCAATGTTGTTTGTAACTGTTGTACAGCAAATTGATTCAGTTATACATATATATACATTTTAAAAAAACACTCTTTTCCATTATGGCCTATCATAGGATCTAGGTTTTTTCTTTTTAAGGTATCCAAATAGATGCAAAGGCAGAAAGCTGAAAGGTGACATTTGCTAAGGCTGATGAACGTCGAAGTCTGTGGTCAGCTGAATAATGGTCCTGCCAAAGACGCCCACATCCTAATGACCGTTACCTCAACATGACAAAAGATGTCACAGTTACAGCGATGTGATTACATTAAGGATGCTGAGATGGGGAGATTATCCTGGATTATCCAGGTGGGCTCAATGTAATCATAATGGTGCTTACAAGTGAAGGAGGCAAGAGGGTCTGCATCAGAAAAAAGGAGACAATGGAGGCAGAGTTCAGAGTGATGCAAACTGGAAGGAAGGCCCACGAGCCAAGAAATGCAGATGCCTCCAGAACTGAGTAAAAGCAAGGGAGCCAATTCTCCCCTGAGCCTCCAGGAAGATAAGAGCCCTGTAGTCCCATTCTAGACTTAGAGCTCCAGAACAAGAGAATAAATTCATGTTGCTCTAAGTCATTGTTTGTGGCAATCTGTTATAGCACCACAGGAAATTAATAGGTTTAAAAATCACCTAGCTTTTTTTTTAATATTTATTTTTATTTATTTGACTGTGCCAGGTCTTAGGTGCAGCATGTGGGATCTAGTTCCCTGACCAGGGATTGAACCTGGGACCCCAGCATTGGGAGCACAGTCTTAGCCACTGGACCAACTAGCCAAAGACCCCAAAACCACCTAGTTTTAAAGAAAGGCCAGTGAAGAAAAGAAACCGTCAGCACGTGGTGGTCCACACATTCTTGTAAGATGGGGCACAAAGGAAAGTGTGGCTGACCAATGAAACACCAGAGACCCCTACCCTGCACGTGAGAGGGGGCTGCAGTGGAAGCAGCACCCCAGGAGAGGCTCCGAGCTCTAGGTTTAAATGCCACTGAAGTTAGGAGAGAAAATCAGGCTTAAAAGTCTGTACTCAGGACACCTTTGCCAGTTGCCCTCCTCCCTGCCAGCCACTCTATCTGATGGGAAAGTGTGTAAGAGGTTCTCAGGTTGCCCAGGTAAAGTGACCACCCTGGAGCTGAGACCCCCTTCAGCCCAAAACAGGGAGAGAGGAGGTCTGTGGATGACATGACAGTCAGCTGTATACCCAGGAAACTGCAAGTAGAACTGACCTGGTGATCGTGGCCCACCCAGGCCCATGCAGTTTAGAATGAGACTTGTCAGGAGAGACAGAAGAGAGACAAGGAGGCAGTGGAAGTCAGGAACCAAAGCTGCTCAGCTGCGGAGTCACACAGGTCTCTGGTAAACAGACAGATCGGAGGGCCAAATATCTGCACAGGTGGAGACTAAACTTAGCAGCTAAGGGGACAGAGAATCCAGGGTGCAGTCACATAGAACTTTCAATTATCTGAAATTCTAATCCCCAGATTGGAAAGTTTCAGTATAAAACAAGACAGGATGATACAAGAGGCTTGGAGTCCAAGAATCCACAGAATACGAAGAGACAGAAAACACAGCAATCAGGTCAGCAGGTCATGTAAATAACCTCAGGAAAACAATATAAAGGGGAAGGACAGGAAGGGATTTTGTCTTAAAGTAAAGGACTTCTTTACATAAAATGCTAGCCATAAGCAAAAACAAATGCATTTGACAAAAATATACCAAAAAACATCTCCCTGATAAAAGACACCATAAAGTTAAAGACGAGAGTGAAAAAGTTGGCTTAAAGCTCAACATTCAGAAAACTAAGATCATGGCATCCAGTCCCATCACTTCATGGCAAAAAGATGCGGAAACAGTGGAAACAGTGGCTGACTTTATTTTTGGGGGGCTCCAAAATCACTGCAGAGGTGATTGCAGCCATGAAATTAAAAGATGCTTACTCCTTGGAAGGAAAGTTATGACCAACCTAGACAGCATATTAAAAAGCAGAGCCATTACTTTGCCAACAAAGTTCCATCTAGTTAAGGCTATGGTTTTTCCAGCAGTCATGTATGGATGTGAGAGTTGGACCATAAAGAAAGCTGAGCACCGAAGAATTGATGCTTTTGAACTGTGGTGTTAGAGAAGACTCTTGAGAGTCCCTTGGACTACAAGGGGATCCAACCAGTCCATCCTAAAGGAGATCAGTCCTGGGTGTTCACTGGAAGGACCTATGTTGAAGCTGAATCTCCAATACTTTGCCCATCTGATGCGAAGAGCTGACTCATTTGAAAAGACCCTGATACTGGAAAGATTGAAGGCAGGAGGAGAAGGGGACAACAGAGGATGAAATGGTTAGATGGCATCACCGACTCGATGGACATGAGTTTGGGTAAACTCCGGGAGTTGGTGATGGACAGAGAGGCCTGGCGTGCTGCAGTCCGTGGGGTTGCAAAGAGTTGGACAGGACTGAGCGACTGAACTGAAAGTTAAGACAGGCTATAGACTGGGAGAAGATAATCCTTATACAGCAAAGACTCAGGATCCAGAAAGCATGAAATGCTTATATATCAAGAGTCTACAGAAATCTAGAGATGGGAGTGAGACAGAGAGAGAAGGCAATACAGATGACCAATAACTACATGCAAAGATATTCAACCCCACAAGCAATCAAGGACATGCAAATTAAAGTAATACATTTTCTTGGTTTCAAGGTAAGCAAAAATTAAAAGACCCAATATTAATATTGTCAAGCGGCAGCAAAGATGGAAACAGACACCTTCCCTCAGAGTGGGGAGACTGAGAAGGGGCTTTGCTCTTTCAGAACCACGTGGCAGCACTGGTCATACTGGCAACATATACGCCCTAAACCTTAGCAAAATTCTGCTTCCAGTAGTATGCCTAGATAAACTTACATGTGCACACAAGTAAAACTGTAATGTCCACACAGCTTTGTTTGAAATAGGAAAAATGGTAGAGGGAGGGAGGACTTATAAGCCTATCCACAGAAGAGATGAATACAGAGTGCATGTCTTCGATGGGGCAAAAAGAAATGCACCCGATCTTTATACTCACATGGAGAGACCTCAAAATTGACCTTGAAAGGCGTAAAGAAAACACGTATAAAGCATTGTCAAAAATTATGATTATTTATTACCTTATATCTACAGTTTATTATCTACATGTATCATACTATCTACATAGTATGAAAATGGACTTGCTGTATACATATTTTAAGTGGCTGTTCTCAGGAAGGGCAGGAGAAGAATGTTAATTGGGGACTAAAAAAGAAAGCAAAGCAAATACAGCCGAAAAATTGTTCATTTGGAGTGATGGGAGGGACCCTGTCTAGCTGATCACTTTTTATGTTTTTCTATAGTTATAGAATTTGTCCAAAAATTCTAAATAAAACATATTTCCAGAGTTGAGAGATGTCATCAAAATTGAAGGATCCATGGTCTGCCAGATAGGGAAAAAAAAAGGCCCCCAGCAGAACATGCCCCAACATTAGGGCCCACAATTCATGGAGGCCTTAGGGACACAAAGGAAAATGCAAAACTGAGGCTGGTAATGAAACATAAGAGATGGCAGGAGACAGGCACCTAGCCTCACCAGCTGTGGAGAGAAGAGGTGGGGCTGGGAGAGGAGTGTCACTGTTACCCAATGTTCAGGAGCTAGGTGACAGGGCAGAGAAGGGTCCATCTCTAGGTAGGAGTGAGCCCTTCCAATTCTCAGGTAACCCTTACCTGAATTCCCATCTTCCAAATTATTATCTGCCATGATGAATTGCAAAGATATTTCACCCAAATTCTTGTAAACATTTTTGGACAGATGCCTTTGCATACATGTGTAAGCATTATCTAGACATTCTAAGGCCTTTATGAAATCTGATACACCCGCCACACATCTAAACCACGGGAGGACGCAGAGGGTGATGAGCTGGGTCTCAGCTGTTTGCCTGGCAGTATCTCATCTGATTGCTCCTGAATTACCTGAATTCTCTGACCACTGGCCCCTTCATGGAACCTAGTGAAGTTCAGATGGACTCTTCAGCATCTTCAAAACTTCATGATTTATTACTATTTTAGGGCAAGCTCTTTGCAGAGAAGGAAAATGTAACTAGAGTGTGTTCATCCTTGAGACAATCAATGATGGGAGCAGAGTATTCCATTAACTGATGTCTTATATGAAAGTTTATTGTGCAGAAAACTTTGGTGGATTGTTACGGAAGAGTTTAAGAGTTTCCACATTTGGAGTGGCTGGCTGGGTTTTTTTAATGGGCTAGAATATTATTATTTTCCCTATTCATCAGAATAATGGGATCTGGACTCCCACTAGCTGAAACTTACTAACCAACATGTTTCTAAAATCAGACTATACCGATAACAAGGGATGACAGCCATTTGATGTTTTTACCAGGTGAATACTTTATTTCAATAAATATTTAATTTGGAGGGAACAGAGGCGGAAGGGGCTCTTGTCTGTGTTTCTGAAAACCTCACTTAATACAAAACTCACATATTCAAGGCTTGAGTTTCCCAGAGGGAAAGATCCAAAGTGAGTGCGGAGAGAGGGCCAGGAGTATGTGCTTATAAATTACAACTCTTCAGACACTGGAGGGTGGTGTTATTTGAATTCTCCATTTTATTTTCTTGGCATTAACTCTAATAATTCTCAGAAACCCTCACAAACATTGCCAGCTAAGTGCAGCACAGTGGTTATTAGAACTTCATAGCATTTCACTGCAGCTAACTTCTATTCCCAAGCAACTGATCCAGTGCCCATCTTTCAACCTAGTCTAGCTTCACTACTGATTATGTTACAGAATCTAAAAATGACTGCACACTGTAACAGCAGCAAACATCAGTCACTCAACTTTTGATGCCAGACAACCACCACCCTGCATCACGTGATTCAGGCCTTGCCTCCCAGAGACAGCAGCGCTGCCATGTGAGGACAGCACACTTAGGACAAACTTCACCAGTCAACTTTTGAACTGTGGGAGGTTTTGTTGATTTTTTTTTTTTTTAACTTAGTGGGAGACACAAAGTTAGGCAAAGATGTTATTAACATTTTTATATCACAGTATCTCCCATTTGCTTGATTCATTATTGTGACTTAGAAATGAAAAACCTAAATATAGTAATGGAACTATTTTTGTCTTTCATAGTAGAAAATTATTAGGATACACCTAAATTCAAAGAATTAGAATAAAAATCTCTCATTTAGAAGTAACCCTTCTCTGGTGGCTGAGACAGTAAAGAATTTGTCTCTGCAATGCTAGAGACCTGGGTTTGATCCCTGAATCGGGAAAATCCCCTGGAGAAGGGAATGGCTAACCACTCCAGTATTATTTCCTGGAGAATTCCAGGGACAGAGGAGCCTGGCAGGCTACACAGTTCATGGGGTTGCAAAGAGTTGGACACAACTGAGCGACTAACACACTTCTAAGAAACTGAAACATTAAGTTAAAAATGGCTATTTCATGGCATTGAAACATGTATACTATCATGTAAGAAACGAATCGCCAGTCTATGTTCGATACAGGATACAGGATGCTTGGGGCTGGTGCACGGGGATGATCCAGAGAGATGATATGGGGTGGGAGGTGGGAGGGGGTTCAGGATTGGGAACTCATGTACACCCGTGGTGGATTCATGTCAATGTATGGCAAAATCAGTACAGTATTGTAAAGCAAAATAAAGTAAAAATTAAAATTTAAAAAAGAAGGCTATTTCTGTGTCATGAGAAAGAAAAAAATTGATAAATGATAATCACATCGATAACCTGTCAAAACATGCTAAGTGACAGAAGCAGACACAAAAGGCCATATATTATATGGTTCCCTTTATATGAAATGTCCACGATGGGAAAACACAGAGAGAAGTAAATTAGTGGTTACCAGGAGCTAGGAGTTGGGGAAACAGGGAATAACCGCTAATGTGTAGAAGGTTTATTTTTGGAGTGACGAAAATTCTAGATACTGGTGATGGCTGCAGTTCTGTGAATATACTAAAAAATCCACAGAACTACATACTTTAAGAGGTTGAACTGTATGGAATGTGAATAATATTTTCATAAAACAGTTATAAGGAAATTCTTAAGTGGCTGCCTCCAGTAAGGAGGCTTCGCAAGAGGGGAGGAGGGGGATGACACCTCTCCAACATCAGCTCTGCTGCTCTGTTTCTCTAGGGAGCCAAGCTGGTGCCCAAATCATCACCAAGTCCTCCTGCTTCACCTCCCTTGTATGTTTCAGATCTTGCTTCCAGGTGCTGATCAGACTGAAGCCTGACTTGCCAGCCTGCTTTCCAGCCCCCTTCTTTTCACTCCCCTGCCTGGAACATCCTTCCAGCTACATTTTAGACCCTGGTGCTTCTGGCTCCCAACACTTCTGCGGCTCCTTACTACAACCAGGATGGAGCCCCAACTCTGTGGCAGGCATCTGGGATACAGCAAGGTTTTTCCTGGCCTTCTTGGCCTAAAATCAAATTATGGTTAGCCTTCACCCAGATGCCGGTCATGCAGTGTGTCCCCATGGTGCCAGAGAAGGCAGATTCCTCTCACCAGGCTATGCCCATCCAGTTGATGTGTCCCCTTCACTTCTTGGCTCAGGTGCATCCTATCTCCCAGGCACCCTCCCTCTCCACAGCAAAAGGACCCCAGCTGCGGCACATGGCCTCTATGCAGGCCCTGTCCCACCTCCAAGGCGTCCGTTGTGCTCAGCTCCTCCAAGGCTCAGGGCCTTTCTAAGCACTTCAGGCCTGTGTCCTGAATCACATGTACAGCAGCAGGCAGGTGGTGAGGCCTCAGGAGCTGACTAAACCACCCTGGAAAGGGGCCTGGGAGCTCCTAAGGATGGGGGCTCACAGTTGACCTTGTTCCCCTCCCTAAGCGCAGAGCTCAGCAAACAGGACCAACGTGAGTCAGGCGCTGAATCTATGGGGAAGGTGAGAGGGAAAGGGGGAGGGGACTGCTTGCCAAAAGGGACTGACCCTTATCTACCAAACAGCCCACGGCACAGCTGCGGCTCAAGGACTCTGAACAGGCTGGTTGACAGTGAGGCTCCAAGTCATGGAGAACTGAATTCTCCCTACCTATGCTCAGAAATCAATGAACTTCTGGCTGATTCCTTCTCTATCCAAACCTTAGCTGTGGCAAACTGAGGAGCCATATCAGCTGGGATGGTCAGGGACACCCTTAACACCTTAGGAAGACGGCAACCTGTCAGATAAAAACAGAAGCCCCATCTCACCTGGGCCTGGGCTGTTGGGAGCCCTGGGGCCCTCCTCCTCTCCTCAGCGGTCTCCTCCACTTGCCAGGTCGAGTCCTGAGGGCACAGAGCTGGGAGGGGGGAAGTGAAGTCACAGAGGCAGCTCTCTCTGCCAGAAGTGGCCCACCTGAGTACTACTTCCAGACCCTGTCCCTCCCTTTCGGGCAAGGGAAAAGATCCACTTCCTCACATTACAGATAAAGGCTGTGGGATCCAGAGAAGTTAAACAATAAATCTAAACACATGACCCATCCCCTGTTGTCCTGAGGCACTGTCATAAAGAAAGTGCCTGTTCACAGCCTTTCTGGGTCTGAGCCCCAAATGGCCACACATGCATTCTCACGCATCCTGTTCTGGAGATTTCATTGCTAGATTCCCCATGGATGTGTTCAGATCCTTCCCTGTTCCAGCTCTGCCAAGAGACGGATCTGGACCAGACCCCCTCCTCTCTCCCCACCAGCTCTGATTTCCAGCAATGGCAGGTTACTGACGGGAGAGACCACAACATAGTAACCAATGTGTCTGATGAGGAAACAGGGTCTTGACTCACCCCAGGAGGTCCACGGGTCAACAGTCGTCATTCCCCAGGACTGGTCCATAAGGATACCTACACCAGAGGGGCAGGTTAGGACAAGGAAAATAAAAGACTGTGACACCGATCCTAGTGACTAAAGGCTGCTGCTGCTGCTAAGTCACTTCAGCCGTGTCCGACTCTGTGTGACCCCATAGACGGCAGCCCACCAGGCTTCCCCGCCCCTGGGATTCTCCAGGCAAGAACACTGGAGTGGGTTGCCATTTCCTTCTCCAGTGCATGAAAGTAAAAAGTGAAAGTGAAGTTGCTCAGTCGTGTCCGACTCTTAGCGACCCCATGGACTGCAGCCCACCAGGCTCCTCCATCCATGGGATTTTCCAGGCAAGAGTACTGGAGTGGGGTGCCAGTGACTAAAGGCAACAAGATGGAAAAGGAGACCTGTCTCACTAATGCGCACAACAAAATTCCATAAATAGAGCCCAAAGATGTGTGGGGAAAAAAAACCACCATAAGCTAGATTTATAGCAAAAATGCACAAGTGGGTCACTTTCAGGCAATTTATTGATATGATACAGCTACTGAAGAATTAAGAACAGAACTCCTTGAGTGGCTGGAGAAGTATCTGATAAAATTGAACATCATTTAATTTTTAAGAAACATTACTGGTCTTTTGATGTCTTTAATGACAGATACATGAAAGATCACTTAAAAATAAAACACACTACTGACACCATTTAATGTTGTTCTTAAATTATAAACCAACGCTGTACAGTGAAAAACAATAATACAAGTAAAAAACATGGGGATGGTAGAGAAATTCTGGTTGTAGATGACTGTCTTCCAAGAAATTCCACAAATCACCAGAAAAATCTCTTAGAACTAATGAGACTTCTCAGGAGAGAACTATAAAATACACGAAAATTACATTATCTTTTATACAACCAACCAATTAAAAAACAAAACAAAACAACCTCACTCAGTTCTAATTCTGTACCAAGATAAAGAGACCCCCTCCAATCCCCAAAACCCTTAGCCCCTCTACAGCTCTGACCCCTAGCTACAGCAGGTCACCACTGGGGAAGCCCAGAAGAAACAGGATTTGGACTCACCCCATGAACCCCACGGGTTGATGGCAGCCATCTTGCGGGATCAATCCACCAGGAGCTTGCCCAGGAGCAGTGGATTTGGGTGATTACTGAAAACCAACTGCAAAACCCACCTAATAACAAAAGTAGGAAAAGACAAAAAATGGTTTTTCTCAAAGACAGTGGGAATAAGAACACATCCACAAAAACAATGAAAGACTTCTACAGAGCACTGAAAGAAAACAATGTACAAGTCAAAAACAAATTCCTGAAGAAAAATGAAGAATGACTCGGCTTAGCTGAAAAAAGGGCATGGTCCAGGATGAGGGGGGAGAAATTTGTTAACAGTTCTCATGAGACGGGTACTGACAACGACGAGGTAGCTTTTCTATCGATTTAACAAAAATTGTTGCAAAATCTACCCACAACCTTCATATGTAAGTAGTTGCCTAGAGCTGAGGGGAGGGAAGAACGGGCGAGGGGCAGCTTAATGGTTCAGGGTGGGGTGTTTTCTTTTTCTGCGGGGGGGGGGGAGGGGTGATAAAAATGTTCTGGAATTATATAGTGGTGATAACTGCAAAACGCTCTGAACGCACAAGAAAACTACGGACTTGTACGCTAAAATAGTTAATTTTAAGTTATGTAAATCTTATGTAGGAAAAAAAAAATCTGTCTCTTTGGTGCAGGGGCCAACAGAAAACGAGATTTGGAGGCCAGACCAACCCAACCCCCTAAATTCTAGACTTTTATGCAAGTTCTGCGACCTCTCGGAGGGCACCAACGCCAACTGGCAGAGCTCTGCGAATTCCTGGGAGCGTGTATAAAGCACTGGAACGCCCAATGGGCACCGGGAGCACCGGGATCTGCGCCCAAACTCGAAGTTGGCACAGTAAATATTCTGCACGCTTGTTTGCAACTTGACAAAGTCAGCCGGTCACTGCACCTTTAAAGGAGCCCCGGGCTGTTCCCAAGTCACTTTTGACTTCCCTCTGTGACAGATGAGAACGGGTTCTCACGAGAAACGCCTGTCGGGAAAGACAAGGTGGACTCCTGGGGACGATCTCGGAGGTGTCCTCGCCACCTGCCTTCTGGCCTCTCATCCCAGACTTCCTCCGCACCCCGCTGTGGGTGCGACGCTCACAGCCCGTCCCGGTAACGGTGGACCTCACCTGGATCGCAGCCGCCGGCCTCCCACCCCTGCTGACCAGTGACCGCTGCTCTCCGCGAGCAGCTAGACAACCTCGCGCTCGCTTCGCCGAGGGCGTTCGGCTTTTGTTGCGCTCACATTCTTCCCGGCTCGGCCGCGAGCTTGGGGTTCCCGCCCGGGGGACAAAGGCCCGACGCGCGGGGCTCACCCGGGCCCTCCCAGCCGATCCTGCGCCTCCGCAAAGCCAGAGGCGGCCCAAGGGACCTGCCCTGGCGGCGAGCCAGCCGCCAAGTGTAGGCGCCGCCTCTCCCCGCCCGTTCTCCCTATCCTTCGGGCCAGCGGCAGCGGCAGCAGTAACAACCCCACCGCCCGGGCGACCGCTTCACCTCAGCCGCGGACAATGGCGGCCTCACCCCCCGGCGTCGATGGGGACGCGTCGCGCGGGCTACTGGGAGTGGTAGTTCCAGGGGCGCGCTTCCGGTTGGACCGGAAGCGCCTTCTTGGCAAATTCCCCAAGCGGCGCTTGTCCCGGGTTCCGCCTCCTAGGGACTTACCGGGACAGCAGTGTGCGAGGCCTTGGCGAGGTGGGCTGTACTGTCCTCGACGCGGCCCGCGCCGGCTAGCGGGTGGGGAAGCTCGGTAAATCGCCGCCCGGCGAGCCTCAGTTTGCCTGTCCCTAAAATGGCAGCTCACGGCAGCCGCACTTTGTAGGGACTTTTGTTGAAGTCTGTTGAAGCGCTTTCCTTTTCATCAGTAGGTAAAGAGTTATAAGGAAGGGGCTGTTATGTACCCTTTTCGGACGAGGAACCTAATTTTGAGCTTCTGCTCACATATGAAGCCCTACCCCTTGTTACGAATTGAATTTGAGTCTGCTGAACCGAGGCCTCCTTCCCGGGAAAGGAGTTAGAAGGGACCCTTGCCCAGAGGATTCTGGCCCTCCTGGCCCCTACTCTTTACTCCTCATTCGCCTCGCCTGTTAATTTGTCCACCCACGTTTCTATTGTTTAGTTGCAACAACAGTAAGATGGTCAGAGTGAGTGACGGGTTGGAGAGAGCCTACGGGCATTAGAATGGCTCTGCTGTGAGCCAGGGCATGGGTCTGAGGAGAGCAGCCATAGGCCCTGGCCGCGTCAAAGGATCACTCACTCCTGCTTTTGTGAGAATAGGCTCAAGAGGGTGAGAGAAGGACCGTGATGACTTTTGAACCAATGCAGTAATCAAGGTGGATGGGAACCAGTGGTCAGATTGCGGACAGGTTAGTATTTTAAGGGTAGCGCCAACAGGCAGGGGGTTCAAGTTTGTGCATCATGGGCTGCAGTCCAGACCCTAATATAGAGAACAAAGCGTGGAGAAGGCCTCTCAGTGCAGAGCTGTTTACCAAGGGTGAGTGGAGAATGTGTTACAGGTGTGTGATGAAGCTGCTTCCCTTTCGTCCAGGCCCTCTCCTATTTAAGTTACGGGAGCTTGCTGGATGGTACCCTGTTCTCTCTGAGTGATGGGGTGGTCAAGACTGGGCCAAACAGCCATTTTGGATGTCTCTATTACAGAAGTCTGGGCTGTGTCTGAGCTGTTACTGAGGTTTCTGAATGGGAAAAGACCAGAGCGGTAGTAGAATCTCTGCTCTCCGTGGACATGCTTCCTCTGAGAGATGTCCAAAATGTGATCACCCCATGGCAAGTGAAGGGCTCCAGCTGGTTCCATTTCATCATAGCCAGATGAGAATGAAAGGTAAAGGGAGGTTGAGTCAAGGACACATTATTTGGAAAAAGTAGGGCATTTTATCGGAGAAGGCAATGGCACCCCAACTCCAGTACTCTTGCCTGCAAAATCCCATGGACGGAGGAGCCTGGTAGGCTGCAGTCCATTGGGTCGCAACTGAGCGACTTCACTTTCACTTTTCACTTTCATGCATTGGAGGAGGAAATGGCAACCCATTCCAGTATTCTTGCCTGGAGAATCCCAGGGACAGGGGAGCCTGGTAGGCTGCCGTCTATGGGGTCGCACAGACTCAGACACGACTGAAGCAACTTAGCAGCAGCAGCAGGGCATTTTATGAGCTGGGTTGTAGGGTCACCAACAATAAAATAACTAGTACAAGTCAGCTAGACTCGAAGTTATTAGTTTGGTGCAAAAGCAATTGCAGGTTTTGCTTGTTCAAATTTGCCATTTGATACTGTTTTTGTTGTTGTTCAGTTGCTAAGTCAAGTCTGACTCTTTGCAGTCCCATGGACTGCAGCACGCCTGGCTCCCCTGTCCTTCACTTTTTCCTGGATTTGCTCAGATATTGATATTGGAATACATTCTAAATAAATGTGGTTATGTTATATATAATTTGAATGCATATTTCTCATTTTATGTTTTTCTTTTGGTAATGATATTACTTGCTGTTGATTTTATATTTATTTTAGACTGAGAAAGATTGAGGGCAGGAAGAGAAGGGGGTAACAGAGGATGAGATGGTTGGATGGCATCACAACTCAATGAATGTAGGTTTGACCAAACTCCAGGAGATAGTGAAAGACAGGGAAACCTGGCATGCTGTAGTCCATGATGTCGCAAAATGTTTGACACAGCTTAGTGACTGAACAACAACAGTGGAAAATATGTTAGACAAAAAGCAAATTCCAGAAATTTCCTTATTTGAATTCAAAATGGATCATACAGCAGCGGAGACAACTCGCAACATCAACAATGCATCTGGCCCAGGAACTGCTAATGAACACACAATGGTGGTTCAAGATGTTTTGCAAAGGAGACAGAGCCTTGAAGATGAGGAGTGTAGTGGCCGGCCATCAGAAGTTGACACCAACTGAGAGCATCATCGAAGCTGATTCTTTACAACTACATGAGAAGTTGCCAAAGCACTCAACATCAACCATTCTATGGTTGTTTGGCATTTGGAGCAAACTGGAAAGGTGAAAAACATCCATCAGTGGATGCCTCATGAGCTGACAAAAAAAAAAACAAACTTGTTTTGTAGTGTCCTCTCTTCTGTGCAACAGTGAGCCATTTCTTGATTGGATTGTGACATGCAATGAAAAGTGGATTTTATATGATAACCAACAATGACCAGCTCAATGGTGGGACTGAAAATCCCCAAAGCACTTCCCAAAGGCAAACTTGCACCAAAAAGGGGTCATGGTCACGATTTGGTGGTCTGCTTTTGGCCTGATCCACTACAGCTTTCTGAATCCTGGTGAAATCATTACATCTGAGAAGTATCATCAGCAAATGTAGGAAACACACCAAAAACTGCAACACCTGTAGCTGGCATTAGTCAACAGAAAAGGTTCAATTGTCCATGACAACCCCTGACCAAGCATCAGATAACCAATGCTTCAAAAATTGAATGAATTGGGCTACAGAGTTTTGCCTCATCAGCCATATTCACCTGACCTCTGGCCAATCAGCTACCACTTCTTCAAGCATCTTGAGAACTTTTTGCAGGAAAACCACTTCCACAAACAGGAGGATGCAGAAAATGCTTTCCAAGGGGCACTGAATCCTAAAGCACGGTTTTTTATATTATAGGAATAAGCAAACATTTCTCATTGGCAAAATCTTGATTGTAATGGTTCCTATTTGGATTAATAAAAATGTTTTTGAGCCTAGTATAATGATTTAAAATTCATGGTCCAAAACTGCAATTACATTTGCACCAACCTAATACCTCATGCTCTCAAACCCTAGGATTAACTCATTTTCTCCAGCTAATATTCTAAGAGTCACAAAGGTCAACACTTGGGATTCTGAGTACCCACCCCCCCGCCCCCAGGTGAAAGTCAAGATGTTTCTGTACAGCTGGTGACCATGCAGAGGCTCCCCTTTCACAGGTCTGCTTTGGCACCAGTTCAACATTCAGCATCCAGTTTCTCATGTCCCTGGAATTTAATGTTAGATGTCTGCTCCTTTTTCTTTTAAGAAAAATATGTAAAACAAAAATTTGTAAGAGATTCAATGAAACCTGTGAAAAGACTCCTAACCTGAATAAAAAAATAATGAAAAAGAACATCAACCTACAGGCCTAAACCCCTTTGTTCCCCTCTCTTCATTGGAAAAGACTCTGATTCTGGGAAAGATTGAGGGTAGAAGAGAAGGAGATAGAGGATGAGATGGTTGGATACAATCACCAACTTGAGCAAACTCCAGGAAATAGTGAAGGACAAGGAAGCCTGGCATGCTGCAGTCCATGGGATCACAGAGTCAGACACAGCGTAGCTACTGAAAACACTGCCCTCTGGAATAGAAACCCCCCTTCCTCCAGGAGAGCCACTGTCCTGAATGAGATGTGAATCATGCCGTGTGTTTCCTGAAAGTTTGCAATGTGTCTGTTTCAAAACAATACAAAGCACGTTTTGCATTCATAAAAACCATCGAATTTCATCTACAACTTGCATTTTTTGCTCCATAAATTTATCATTACAAGATTTATCCTTTTCGCTTTCTGTAGGGTTTTTTGTTGCTGTTGTTTGTATTGCCATGTTACCTGTCGGAATCTTAGTTCCCCAGTTCAGTTCAGTTCAGTCGCTCAGTCGTGTCCAACACTTTGCGACCCCATGAATCGCAGCACGCCAGGCCTCCCTGTCCATCACCAACTCCCAGAGTTCACTCAGACTCACGTCCATCGAGTCCATGATACCATCCAGCCATCTCATCCTCTGTCGTCCCCTTCTCCTCCTGCCCCCAATCCCTCCCAGCATCAGAGTCTTTTCCAATGAGTCAATTCTTCACATGAGGTGGCCAAAGTACTGGAGTTTCAGCTTTAGCATCATTCCTTCCAAAGAAATCCCAGGGCTGATCTCCTTCAGAATGGACTGGTTGGATCTCCTTGCAGTCCAAGGGACTCTCAAGTCTTCTCCAACACCACAGTTCAAAAGCATCAATTCTTCGGTGTTCTGCCTTCTTCACAGTCCAACTCTCACATCCATACATGACCACAGGAAAAACCATAGCCTTGACTAGACAGACCTTAGTCGGCAAAGTAATGTCTCTGCTTTTGAATATACTATCTAGATGAGTCATAACTTTTCTTCCAAGGAGTAAGCATCTAATTTCATGGCTGCAGTCACTATCTGCAGTGATTTTGGAGCCCCAAAAAATAAAGTCTGACACTGTTTCCACTGTTTCCCCATCTATTTCCCATGAAGTGATGTGACCGGATGCCATGATCTTTGTTTTCTGAATGTTGAGCTTTAAGCCAACTTTTCACTCTCCTCTTTCACTTTCATCAAGAGGCTTTTTAGTTCCTCTTCACTTTCTGCCATAAGGGTGGTGTCATCTGCATATCTGAGGTGATTGATATTTCTCCCGGCAATCTTGATTCCAGCTTGTGCTTCTTCCAGCCCAGCGTTTCTCATGATGTACTCTGCATATAAATTAAACAAGCAGGGTGAAAATATACAGCCTTGATGTACTCCTTTTCCTATTTGGAACCAGTCTATTGTTCCATGTCCAGTTCTAACTGTTGCTTCCTGATCTGCATACAGATTTCTCAAGAGGCAGGTCAGGTGGTCTGGTATTCCCATCTCTCTCAGAATTTTCCACAGTTTATTGTGATCCACACAGTCAAAGGCTTTGGCATAGTCCATAAAGCAGAAATAGATGTTTTTCTGGAACTCTCTTGCTTTTTCCATGATCCAGCGGATGTTGGCAATTTGATCTCTGGTTCCTCTGCCTTTTCTAAAACCAGCTTGAACATCTGGAAGTTCACGGTTCACGTATTGCTGAAGCCTGGCTTGGAGAATTTTGAGCATTACTTTACTAGTGTGTGAGATGAGTGCAATTGTGCGGTAGTTTGAGCATTGTTTGGCATTGCCTTTCTTTGGGGTTGGAATGGAAACTGACCTTTTCCAGTCCTGTGGCCACTGCTGAGTTTTCCAAATGTGCTGGCATATTGAGTGCAGCATTTTCACAATGTCATCTTTTAGGAATTGAAACAGCTCAACTGGAATTCCATCACCTCCACTAGCTTTGTTCGTAGTGATGCTTTCTAAGGCCCACTTGACTTCACATTCCAGGATATCTGGCTCTAGGTGAGTGATCACACCATCGTGATTATCCGGGTTGTTAAAATCTTTTTTGTACAGATCGTCTGTGTATTCTTGCCACTTCTTCTTAATATCTTCTGCTTCTGTTAGGTCCATGCCATTTCTGTCCTTTATCGAGCCCATCTTTGCATGAAATGTTCCCTTGGTATCTCTAATTTTCTTGAAGAGATCTCTAGTCTTTCCCATTCTGTTCTTCTCCTCTATTTCTTTGCATTGATCACTGAAGGCTTTCTTGTCTTTTCTTGCTATTCTTTGGAAGTCTGCATTCAGATGCTTATATCTTTCCTTTTCTCCTTGGCTTTTCGCTTCTCTTCTTTTCACAGCTATTTGTAAGGCCTCCCCAGACAGCTATTTTGCTTTTTTGCATTTCTTTTCCATGGGGATGGTCTTGATCCCTGTCTCCTGTACAGTGTCACGAACCTCATTCCATAGTTCATCAGGCACTCTGTCTATCAGATCTAGGCCCTTAAATCTATTTCTCACTTTCACTGTATAATCATAAGGGATTTGATTTAGGCCATACCTGAATGGTCTAGTGGCTTTCCCTACTTCAATTTAAGTCTGAATTTGGCAATAAGGAGTTCATGATCTGAGCCACAGTCAGCTCCTGGTCTTGTTTTTGTTGACTGTATAGAGCTTCTCCATCTTTGGCTGCAAAGAATATAATCAGTCTGATTTTGGAGTTGACCATCTGGTGATGTCCATGTGTAGAGTCTTCTCTTGTGTTGTTGGAAGAGGGTGTTTGCTATGACCAGTGCATTTTCTTGGCAAAACTCTATTAGTCTTTGCCCTGCTTCATTCCGCATTCCAAGGCCAAATTTGCCTGTTACTGCAGGTGTTTCTTGACTTCCTACTTTTGCATTCCAGTCCCCTATAATGGAAAGGACATCTTTTATGGGTGTTAGTTTTCTAAAAGGTCTTGTAGGTCTTCATAGAACTGTTCAACTTCAGCTTCTTCAGCATTACTGGTTGGGGCATAGACTTGGATAACCGTCATATTGAATGGTTTGCCTTGGAGACAAACAGAGGTCATTCTGTCGTTTTTGAGATTGCATCCAAGTACTGCATTTCGGACTCTTGTTGACCATGATGGCTACTCCATTTCTTCTGAGGGATTCCTGCCCGCAGTAACCAGGGACTAAACCCAGCCCCCTGCAGTGGAAGCATGGATTCCTAAGCACTAGACCTCCAGGAGAGTCCCAAAATTTATCCTTTTTGATCTGTGAGACTCAATTTCATTTATTTTCGCTGCTGTATAGTTTCCCATTGAATGACTATACCACAATTTATTTATCCTTTGTACTTTTGATGGCCACATAAGTTCATTGAAAAATACTCATTAAAGCAACACCCTGGAGCCCATGCTCCACAAAAGAAGCCACCATGACAGGAAGCCCATGCACTGCAACTAGAGGAAAGCTCGCACAGCAATGAAAACCCAGCACAGCCAGAAACAATTTTTTTTAAACAAAGATGTCGTCATGAGTGAGTTTATGCTAAGTTGCTTCAGTCGTGACTGACTCTGTGACCCCATAGACTGTAGCTTGCCAGGCTCCTTTGTCCATGGGATTTTCCAGACAAGAATTGTGGAGAGGGTTGCTATTTTCTCCTCCAGGGGATCTTCCCAACCCAGGGACTGAAACCACATCTCTCATATCTCCTGCATTGGCAGATGGGTTCTTTACCACTAGTGCCACATGGGAAGTTTTCATGCCTTTTGATCCGGTAAAAGGAAACTGGGGAGAAAAAGGGTACACATTTTATGAAAGAAAAACGAAAAACAGTCTTATTTTTCATTTGGATTTGCAGGTGAGGGAAGTGGTAATTTACATTTTATGAACACTTTAAAGTTTTCTTACTTCAGACAGAAGAGTAGCTTTCAGTATGACAATCACAAATATGATCCTTTAGAGTCTCTAACACCTTAAAAACTAGAGCTTGCATCATGAGAGCATTCAGATCAGACACATCTCATAACAACCACTGTTATAAGGCTTACTAGATTTGAAATCTTTCACTCATGTGTGAACCAGCCAAATCTTTTCACCTGTTGTATGTAAAAAAAGATGTCACCAGCTATTTTTTTCCCTAAGATAAGAATTCTTATTGTCTGCTGTTTTCAGCATCAGAGTTTTTCCAAATAAATAGCTGTTTTAGTCAAAGAAAAGATTCCTTGGCTTGAAACATTTTCTCAGCTTCAGATCCATCATGCAAGCCCCAAATTATCTGAATCAATCAATCCCCTCTTTAAAGGGCAAAGGCAGGTGTCTCAGCCTTTGTTAGATTCTTGTTCCACTGGATATTCATAGGCATTACTGAAAATCAGTCCAGCTCAAGTAGGGGAATGGTGAACGTTCTCACCTTGTACACTTGGCTGTTGTACCCTGAGCGTGCCACCTGGTTGGCCTTGATCAGTGTTCACCAAATGGCGAATTCAGTCGTGTGTGGACGTCAACTTTTAATGTACTCATGCTCAGTGGCATCTGACTCTTTGCAACCCCACGGACTGTAGCCTGCCAGGCTCCTCCGTTAGTGGAATTTTCCAGGCAAGAATACTGAAGTGGGTGCAGTTTCCCACTTCAAGGGGTCTTCGCCACCCAAGGATCAAACCCGCGTTTCTTGCATTGCAGGGGGATTCTTTATCACTGAGCCACCTGGGAAGCTTTGCATACTGTGTGCAGGTGCTAAATCGCTTCAGTCCAGTCCCATTCTTTGCGGATCCCTGGACTATAGCCCCTCAGGTTTCTCTCTCGAAGGGATTCTCCTGAGAAGAATACTGGAGTGGGTTGCCATTTCCTGCTCCAAGGGATCTTCCCCACCCAGGCATCAAACCCTCATCTCTTGCATTGTCAGGCACGTTCTTTACCACTAGCGCCACCTGGGTGAATGCTGCTGCTGCTGCTAAGTCTCTTCAGTCGTGTCCCGACTCTGTGCGACTCCATAGAAGGCAGCCCACAAGGCTCCTCCGACCCTGGGATTCTCCAGGCAAGATCACTGGAGTGGGTTGCCATATCCTTCTCCAATGCACGAAAGTGAAAAGTGAAAGTGAACTCGCTCAGTCGAGTACGACTCGGAGCGACCCCATGGACTGCAGTCTACCAGGCTCCTCTGTCCATGGAATTTTCCAGGCAAGAGTACTGGAGTGGGGTGCCATTGCCTTCTCTGACCTGGGTGAATACTATGAATACTATGCTGCTATTGCATTTCTTTTCCATGGCAATGGCCTTGATCCCTGTCTCCTGTACAATGTTGCAAACCTCCGTCCATAGATTATCAGGCACTCTATCTATCAGATCAAAATGGCTGTCTGGGGAGGCCTTACAAATAGCTGTGAAAAGAGAAGCAAAAAGCAAAGGAGAAAAGGAAAGATATAAGCATCTGAATGCAGAGTTCCAAAGAATAGCAAGGAGAGATAAGAAAGCCTTCCTCAGCGATCAATGCAAAGAAATACAGGAAAACAACAGAATGGGAAAGACTAGAGATCTCTTCAAGAAAATTAGAGATACCCAGTGAACATTTCATGAAAAATGGGCTCGATAAAGGACAGAAATGGCATGGACCTAACAGAAGCAGAAGATATTAAGAAGAGGTGGCAAGAATACACAGAACTGTACAAAAAGGATCTTTGCGACCCAGGTAATCACGATGGTGTGATCACTCACCTAGAGCCAGATATCCTGGAATGTGAAGTCAAGTGGGCCTTAGAAAGCATCACTATGAACAAAGCTAGTGGAGGTGATGGAATTCCAGTTGAGCTGTTTCAATTCCTAAAAGATGACATTGTGAAAATGCTGCACTCAATATGCCAGCACATTTGGAAAACTCAGCAGTGGCCACAGGACTGGAAAAGGTCAGTTTCCATTCCAACCCCAAAGAAAGGCAATGCCAAACAATGCTCAAACTACCGCACAATTGCACTCATCTCACACACTAGTAAAGTAATGCTCAAAATTCTCCAAGCCAGGCTTCAGCAATACGTGAACCGTGAACTTCCAGATGTTCAAGCTGGTTTTAGAAAAGGCAGAGGAACCAGAGATCAAATTGCCAACATCCGCTGGATCATGGAAAAAGCAAGAGAGTTCCAGAAAAACATCTATTTCTGCTTTATGGACTATGCCAAAGCCTTTGACTGTGTGGATCACAATAAACTGTGGAAAATTCTGAGAGAGATGGGAATACCAGACCACCTGACCTGCCTCTTGAGAAATCTGTATGCAGATCAGGAAGCAACAGTTAGAACTGGACATGGAACAATAGACTGGTTCCAAATAGGAAAAGGAGTACATCAAGGCTGTATATTTTCACCCTGCTTGTTTAATTTATATGCAGAGTACATCATGAGAAACGCTGGGCTGGAAGAAGCACAAGCTGGAATCAAGATTGCCGGGAGAAATATCAATCACCTCAGATATGCAGATGACACCACCCTTATGGCAGAAAGTGAAGAGGAACTAAAAAGCCTCTTGATGAAAGTGAAAGAGGAGAGTGAAAAGTTGGCTTAAAGCTCAACATTCAGAAAACAAAGATCATGGCATCTGGACCCATCACTTCATGGGAAATAGATGGGGAAACAGAGGAAACAGTGTTGGACTTTATTTTTTTTGGCTCCCAAATCACTGCAGATGGTGATTGCAGCCATGAAATTAAAAGACGCTTTCTCCTTGGAAGAAAAGTTATGACCAACCTAGATAGCATATTCAAAAGCAGAGACATTACTTTGTCAACAAAGGTCCGTCTAGTCAAGGCTATGGTTTTTCCAGTGGTCATGTATGGATGTGAGAGTTGGACTGTGAAGAAAGCTGAGCGCTGAAGAATTGATGCTTTTGAACTGTGGTGTTGGAGAGGACTCTTGAGAGTCCTTTGGACTGCAAGGAGATCCAACCAGTCCCTTTTAAAGGAGATCAGTCCTGGGATTTCTTTGGAAGGAATAATGCTAAAGCTGAAACTCCAGTACTTTGGCCACCTCATGTGAAGAGTTGACTCATTGGAAAAGACTCTGATGCTGGGAGGGATTGGGGGCAGGAGGAGAAGGGGACGACAGAGGATGAGATGGCTGGATGGTATCACCTACTCGATGGACATGAGTTTGGGTAAACTCCAGGAGGTGGTGATGGACAGCAAGGCCTTGCGTGCTGCAATTCATGGGGTGGCAAAGAGGCGGACACAACTGAGCGACTGAACTGAACTAATGCTGCTATTGAAACGCAGTTCTGACCATTACGAAGCAGTGTGTAAAGCAGTTTTCAAATATCCGTGTTTCTCATAAACGTGTACTAAATACTGACACCTACTGAACGCCGGGCTACCATCACAAGGCGCCTCACCGCAGCGGGGGCACGGAATATTTATGATGGGGACACAGAGGTGTCAGGACTCGAATTCAGGTACCAGAGGAATCTGACGGCCCATGTTGGGACCTATCCTGGGCCACGACAGGCTCAACAGGCCCCACTAGGCCTAAGCCTCAGGTTCTTGTAAGCGTGAGTCATAATTCCAGGAAGCCGCACCCAAGGAGAGTTCCCGCCGGCGCCAAACCTGAGTCATGATTCCGGGGACCCACACCCTGGGAAAGTCCCAAACCTGAGCCAATCCGGATAGGGATGCGGGATTTGGAAATCGCGCGCGCATACGGCTCAGCTAATCATTACCCGCCAGCTGGACTAAGAACCGCCCGTATAAAAGCAGCTGTGAGTCAGCGCTCAGGGCTCTCTCATCAAGACTCCACTGCGCTGGATGAGACTTGAGCCCTAGCTCGAGCTAGCAATAAACCCCTTTATGCCTTTGCAGTGCTGTGGACGTCTTATTCTCTCAGTTTTGGGGCCTCGGACTCTGGGCAGAACACCCGGAATAGACGCCCAGGGAAACCGCAAGTGGCCCCGGGCGATGCAGCTCGGCGCCCTCTGCGCAGGCGCACTTCCAGACCAACGCAGTCGTCGCCTCCCGCTGCAGTCCTAGGAGTGAGGCGTCAGAGGCGCTCGAACCTCTCAGCCTCCGTCCCAGGCCGAGTGGGACGACCTGGGAAACGACCGGCGGTGAGCGCTCTGCCCTCTGGGAGTTGTAGTTCGACGCCCGTCCAGCTAGGCGCAATCTCGGCCAGCAGCGGGCGTGGCCTCCGTCCTGCCATTCCTCCAAGGAGTGCGGAAGGAGAGGGTCCATGGGTGGAAAACAAGGCGGAGCCAAGATTCAGAGCCCCTCAAGCTCAGCCACCCTGGACGGGGCGTGGCGAGCGGAAGACGCTCGGAGGCGCGCGCCTCCCTCTGGGAGGTGTAGTTCAGCGTCGGCGCGCAGGCGCAGTGCGCTCCGTGGCGGCCTCAGCCTTTGTCCTGCAGGCCGGCGGTAAGTGAGGTTTGGGTTGGCCGAGGTAGGGGAGGCCGGGGGGAACGCGGGTCCTGGGGCTTCCCTGGGACTCCGGCCAGGGTGTGTACATAGCCGCGCGCGGCTGTGTCGCACCCCTTTTACTGCTTCGGCCTAGTTTGCGTCGCTGTGGGCGGTGTGGGAGGGCCCGAGTGGGCGGGGCCCGAATGGGTGTCAGTGTCCGAGGGGAGGAGTTGGGGCGGGGGTTGGCTCACGGCTTTGGTGACGGGATTGAGGGTTTTGGCTTCAGGAGCATAGTCATAGAGATTAGCTGGCCTGACTCCTCAGAGCCTGGAGCCAGACTGACCTGCATTCTTCCCCGGACTGGGCGAGACCTCCGACGTTCGGAGGTGGGAAAGGACGAGGCCCCACCATGTCAGCTCTGGAACCTCGCTTTCTTGAGGGGCTTCTGTCCGTAAAGAATAAAGGTAAAGGAGACCCAAAGCAACGGATTTTGATCTTAGCCACAGGGGACCCCGGAAATAGACAAATTAAAATCTTATTGAGCATCAGCTGCGTTCCGGGCACTCCAGGTTCCTTCATTACTTCAACAAGCAAGGGTTTACATGTCCTGGGTGCCAGGCCCCGTCCTATATCCCCAACATTGTCTCCGCCCTGGATGCCACAGGAGAGTCAGGGAGAGGATGATAAGCCCATGAAACATCACTGAATATGCTAACTCCCATCCAGTTCAGTTCAGTCGCTCAGTCTTGTCCGACTCTGCGACCCCATGGACCGCAGCACGCCAGGCCTCCATGTCTATCACCAACTCCCACAGTTCACTCAGATTCACGTCCATCGAGTCAGTGATGCCATCCAGCCATCTCATCCTCTGTCGTCCCCTTCTCCTCCTGCCCCCAATCCCTCCCAGCATCAGTCTTTTCCAGTGAGTCAACTCTTTTCATGAGGTGGCCAAAGTACTAGAGTTTCAGCTTTAGCATCAGTCCTTCCAAAGAAATCCCAGGGCTGATCTCCTTCAGAATGGACTGGTTGGATCTGCTTGCAGTCCAAGGGACTCTCAAGAGTCTTCTCCAACACCACAGTTCAAACGCATCAATTCTTCGGCGCTCAGCCTTCTTCACAGTCCAACTCTCACGTTCATACATGACTACTGGAAAGACCAGAGCCTTGACTAGATGGACCTTTGTTGGCAAAGTAATGTCTCTGCTTTTGAATATGCTACCTCAGCTGCTCATAACTTTTCTTCCAAGGAGTAAGCGTCTTTTAATTTCATGGCTGCAATCACCATCTGCAGTGATTTTGGAGCCCAAAAAAATAAAGTCTGACACTGTTTCCACTGTTTCTCCATCTGTTTCCCATGAAGTGATGGGACCGGATGCCATGATCTTTGTTTTCTGAATGTTGAGCTTTAAGCCAACTTTTCACTCTCCTCTTTCACTTTCATCAAGAGGCTTTTTAGTTCCTCTTCACTTTCTGCCATAAGGGTGGTGTCATCTGCATATCTGAGGTGATTGATATTTCTCCTGGCAATCTTGATTCCAGCTTGTGTTTCTTCCAGTCCAGCGTTTCCCATGATGTACTCTGCATAGAAGTGAAATAAGCAGGGTGACAATATACAGCCTGGACGTACTCCTTTTCCTATTTGGAACCAGTCTGTTGTTCCATGTCCAGTTCTAGCTGTTGCTTCCTGACCTGCATACAGATTTCTCAAGAGGCAGGTCAGGTGGTCTGGTATTCCCATCTCTTTCAGAATTTTCCACAGTTTATTGTGATCCACACAGTCAAAGGCTTAACTCCCATCCAGGAAACTACAATGAAGACACCTGGGCGGAGTGGCTGGGGCAGAATCCGGTGCATAGGCAGGGTCGTTAAGGGACAGTCCAGAAAGAAGGGAAACACATCCTGCCTTTGGCCTGAGTTTCACTTGGCAGTCAGCCGGGGATGAGCTTGTAAATCACTGCGAGTGGGCTGTGCATGGAGCAGATGCTCAGCAGATGCTCGCTGAGGCCGTAAGCCTTCCCCCAGCAGCAGTCGCCTTTCTCTGTGTTCTGCTGCTGGCTGGGCTCTACCTTCAGCTCTTTTCACAGTTTGTTTATTTACCTATTTATTTAGCCACACTGCATGGCTCACAGAATCTCACTTCCGCAACCACGAATTCAACTCCAGGCCACGGCAGTGAAAGCCCAGAATCCTAACCACTAGCCCACCAGGGAACCCTGCCTTTTCACATTTTAATTCTTGTAAGCTCCATCCTGGGTCACCATCCTCATTTTATAAGAGAAAAACCTTTTGTAGAAACAGGCACACCAAAGAGTGCCAGAGACCCCAGTACTGCCTGGCTTTCTGCCTTCTGCACAGTAACAGAGTTATCACCCTGGGAATCATCTGTGCGACCTGGGCTGTGCCCCTTGCCCCTCTGGCCATCCGTTTCCCTGTCTGGAATGAGGTCTTCCTTCAGCAGTGCCTGGAATAGCATCGGGCTCACAGCAGGAGCTCAAGAAATTGCCACGCTGAGGTGGCAATCCTATTGCATCCCACCTGGGTACGCAGTTCCTTCTACGTGCACACAGGCCTTTCAGGGCCTGGGGTCACTTGTCACTTGCCTAGTCTCTCGTATCCCCTTTCCCTCCAGAACTGCCTACAGAGGAGCTGACTGTTCTTGCGAGAGGCCCGAGGAGGAAGGAATGACCGCTGGGCTCCTCACTGCCGGGGACCTGGTGAGTACAGCGCCATCTCCCACCCGGCCCTCAGGCTCTGCCCGTCATCCCCACCGGGCTCGTTCTGCGCTCAGGGCCCTGCCCTCGCCCTATCCCCAGCCCGGCCTGTGCTTTCATCAGCTCCACTTCCCTCCACATCTCAGCTTGCCACTCCGAGAAGACCAGCTGGGTCCCACCACCCCACCCCTGCCCTGTGCCACCCTGGCAGACATCGCTTATCCATCCCACTGGCGGGCCTGGACCTTTCTCATCACAGGGTTCAGGGTCTGTTCTCCCAGCTCACACTCCCTCCAGTCACTTGGCCAACAGGTGCTGAGCACTGCCCGTGAGCAGGCACTGTTCCCGGGACTGCAGGTGCGGAAACAGACAAGAAATCTCCGCCCCGTGGCTCACAGAGTACTTAGGACTATACATGTACCATGTGTTGGGTAGGGAAATAAGGCCCCAAAGAGGGTGGGCTTGGGCGTCAGAAGGCCTCTGTGAGGCATGGCCCCCAGGCAGAGACCTGCAGGAAGGGAGAGGGAGGGGTCAAGCCGACAGGCAGAATGGTGCAGGTGGAGGGGACAGCAGGAGCAGAGGCCTGGGGGTGGGACCGCACCGGGCACTTCATGTGAAGACCAGGCACACGTGTGGCAGGAAGATGGAGAGCCAGGTCTCCTAGGCCAGCTGCAGGGGCCTGAGGCCTTGGGAAGCAGTTCTGGCCATTTTTACCACGTGCAAAGGCCTGGCACACAGTAGGCACACGGAGAATGGGTGAAGACAGTGTTCTGAACCTTGGTCAGCGCTGGACATGTTTCACCGGGTTCGACCTCCACATCAGTCCCATGAGGCAGGAGGAGGGGCAAGTGACTCAGCTGGGAGTGGTCGAGCTGGGCCTGAGCGTCGACCCCTGAGGCCCCAGAGCCCCACGCACATTTTGCTGCTTCGTGCCTCTTCCTCCAGGTCCCTCTGCCGCAGCTAGCGTGTGTGTGTGTGTGTGTCTTGTCTCCACGGCCTCTGCAGCGTCCAGACCTGTGCTCAGTAGGACTCTGCAGATAACTGAGCAATCCAGACCTAATGAGTCTGGAAAGTGTGGAGCAAGCAGGGAGGGTTGGTGAGAGAAAAGAAAACCACCCCGCCCTGCCCTCAGCGTCATTTGAAGCTGGGTCTGGAGGTAAAGCAACCACTGTGTGCCGAGTCCTGGGCAGACTTCCTGTGACTTCCCTCATTCCTCCCAATAGCCTTCTCCCAGGAGCTTCCAGCAAATTGCTGATGAAGCCAGAGGGGCGGAGTGTAGTGCAGAGATACCTGGGGCTGGGGTTGGAATCTCCACCAAGCGGATCCACCGCCAGTCTTCACATCAACACCCCACCCTCGGCCCCCCCCCCCCCCCGGTGGGAGAGTCTCTAGCAGAGGCAGATTCTGCCTGGGAGACCAGGGTCCAGGAAGTGGGTGGCCTTGTGTCCCTGATCACCCCCTCCACATGGCCAAGTCCTTAACTCTGGCCTCCACTCTGACCATCCATAATACTTGCTTCAGTGATGTGCAAATCTTTTTGTGGAGGATGTGAGTACCCAAACCTCATGCGCCTTGTAAAAAAAGGCATCAGTTCCCCACCTAATCACGGAAGAAACTGGCCTTATTCTCTGGGAGTCTGTTGTTGTTTTGTTTGTTCATTTGTTTATTTTTAGATTCCATATGTGAGAGAATGATCAGTATTTATCTTTCTCTGGCTTATTTCACTAAACATAATACCCTTCAGGTCCATCCATGTTGTGGCAAATGGCAGAATTTCATTTTTTATGGTTGAGCAGCATTCCAGTGAGTGTCTGTAGGTGTGCATGTGTGTACCGAGTCTTCTTTACTGGTTCATCAGTTGATGGACACTTAGGTTACTTCCACATCTTGGCAATTGTAAATAGTGCTGCGGTGAACACTGCGGTGCATATGTCTTTTAGAATTACTGTTTTTTATATTCTTCAGATACATACCCAGAAGCAGGATTCCTGGATCATACAGTACTTCTATTACTCCAATATTTAAAATTGAAGACTAGGAAACAGTCCTTGGGGGTCCTGCCCTGGACATCCCCACCATTTCATTTTTCTGGCCACCCTCCACTGCTCTCTCTCTCCACAGTTCCTCTTTGTATTCAGGTGTTGTTTATGCACTGTGTAGATTTCGTGAGTGTGCACCCTGGTGCCTCCACGTATGGACACCAGTGGATGGTCCAGCTGAGGGGTGGGGTTCGCAGCCCCTCCGGGGCTCCCTCAGTCAATTCTCCTGTGACATCTCAGGGGTCCTTGTTTGTCCAAGGAGGAACCAGGTAGGAGGGTGCGAGTCCCCTGCCTACCCCCAAGGCCCAGAACTCTCCCATTCCGACCCCTGGAGCCTGTTTTTCTCTCACTTGTCTTTCAGAGAACTGGCTTAGCCCCATGGCCAACAGGCAATCGATGGACCCAGACTTCCTAAGTTCAAATCCTGGCTCAGCCCTTTCTCCGGGTGGTTTTGGGCGACTCTGTTGTCGTCCTCCCTGGGTGAACAGTGGCTGGATGTGATCACCCATGGCTGGGGCTATTGAGTGAGCAATCCATGTGCATCTCTCGGCACCATCTACGTGTTTGCTCTGAATTTCTTTTTTTTTTAAGGTTCAGAAATTTAAAGTTCTTGATGTGTCAGAACTCGGGTATCTTCCGTAGCTGGCTGGCTTGTTTAAGGCCACACAATCCCACGATGATACTCTCACTGTGAAAGTGTCAGGCAGACTTAGAAAGCCCCCTTGTTCCTCAGTCCCTCCTAGACTTCCTTCTAAAGCTGCCACTGTTGCCACTCTGTGCACCTCACTTTCCGGTGCTGACATACCTGTGTTCAGACAAATAGGAACTGGAACTCTGTTTTGTTTCACATAAATAGCACTTTGCTGGCGGTGTCCCACCCTGGGATGTTTCCGCCTGGAAGGTTATTCCCCAGCTGTGCGTTTCAATGCCCCCCATCTTGTGCATGGCTGCAGGTTTTCCAGAAACTGTGGCTGCTCCCATATGACAGGTGTCTAGGCTATTACCAGTTGTCTGTCACGTATAGACAGTGCAGCAAGGGAGCGAGGTTCTTGGGGGGATGGGGAAGTGGAATTGCCAGCATAACTACTATATGTATTTTTTAAAACCTGCCAGTTGTGCAAGTGATCCATGCCTGGGTACTCAGCAACCCTCTTCTCAGAAGGGCCGGACTCTGTCCTGCTGTTTGCCTGTTACTTACTGATTTGTCAGGTCTTTGCATGTGCTGGCCAGTAATCCTTTCCCTTCCATTTATGTTGCAAATATTTTCATTCTGCTGTTATGGTCCTTGTGGCTTGTAAAGACTGTCATCTAGAAATTGTGAATTTTGATTGGGGAATGTATCATTTTCCTGTTGATTCTGTAACAAATCCCAACAAACTTAGTAGCTTAAAACCACACAAATTTATTGTTTTATACTTCTGGAGACCAGAAGTCTGAAATACGTCTTCTTAGGCTGAAATCAAGGCGTCCGCAGGGCTGTGTTGCTTCTGGCAGCTCTAGGAGAGAATCCGCTGCCTTCCCTTTTCCAGCTTCTAGATGCCTCCTGCGTTCCTTGGCTCCTGGACCCCTTCCATCTTCTAAGACCGCTTCAGCCATTTGAGTCTTCCTCACATACCATTCGGAGAAGGCAATGGCACCCCACTCCAGTACTCCTGCCTGGAAAATCCCATGGACGGAGGAGCCTGGAAGGCTGCAGTCCATGGGGTCGCTGAGGGTCGGACACGACTGAGCGACTTCACTTTCTCTTTTCACTTTCATGCATTGGAGAAGGAAATGGCAACCCACTCTAGTGTTCTTGCCTGGAGAATCCCAGGGACGGGGGAGCCTGGTGGGCTGCTGTCTATGGGGTCACACAGAGTCGGACACGACTGAAGCGACTTAGCAGCAGCAGCAGCAGCACATACCATTACTGTGAGGCTGACTCTTTGGCCTCTTCCTCATTGAAAGACCCTTGTGATTACATTGGGCTCACTAGGGTATTCCAGGATAACCTCCTTATTTTAAGGTCAGCAGACTAGCAACCTTAATTCCACCTGCCATCTTAATTCCTCCTTGCTAGGTAATCCTGGGATGGTAGAGACACAGTTCTTCCTACCAAACTCATTTTTCTTCTTTCTGACTTCTGTTTTATTTGTGAAGACTTTCTCTGCCACCCACAAATTAAATTAATGGTCTATACTTTTCCAACTTTTTCCTTTTTTATATTCATCCCTTTAAGATTTCTTGAATTTATTTATGGTGTGAGGTAGACATCTACTGTTTTTCCCCCTAAAGGGCCAGTTGCCCCAGTATGCCCCATTGCTTTGAAATGCTCCCACTACCACACTGATGTTCCACTAATGCATGGATCTTCATGTACTTGAATTTAATTTACACGGTAAACAGATTCTTAATAAAATCTCCCACACTCAACCCTTGGACTTGCTGCTTACTAGCTTTATACCTTTGGACAAGATACTTACATTCTCCCAGTCTCTGGAAAACGGGCTTGTAGCAGCATGACCCTCTTATCTCTTAAAGAGGGCTTTGTTTCATTATGTATGCATCATGGACCCCTCAGATGTGATTTTGGCCAAAGGGTGAGGCAGAGAAACGGCCTGACGGTTTTCTAGGTGCTCCTTTCCCGCCTTCTCCCTGAGGGACACCCACGCAAGCACACTTCCTGTGACTCCAGCATGTCAGGACAGTCAGCCTCTTCACTGTTACTCCTCATTTTTTCATCTCAAGAGTCTCTCCTCCAGCAGGACTAAGGAGAACCTGACCCAGATCCCCTGACCCTCTCACCTGCGTGGCCGAGGCCCCTGTTCACCAGCTGCTCGCTCCCAACAGCCACGCTGGGGACTCTGAGGATGCATGTGTGTGATGTTTCAGGACCAAGTGACTTTTGAGGACGTGGTCGTGGACTTCACCCGGGAGGAGTGGGGGTGTCTGGAGCTGGCCCAGAGGACCCTGTACCGAGATGTGATGCTGGAGACCTTCAGGCTCCTGGTCTCTGTGGGTGAGGCCACCCCCGTGCCCTGACGATCTGCCCCCAGCACAGGTTCTCATTTTCCTGGGATAAAAGTGGGAGTACATCTAGGCCTTAAGTGGGGATACCTGGGCTGTCCTGGGCTTCAGGTACCCGACTGTTTTAGTGTAGGTAACATCAGTTATAGTGTTTTGGTTGCAAATTACAGATCCGAGTGAACAATGCCAGAAGCAGAAAGTCCTGAGGAAAAAGGGACATATCAGTCCCGCGACCACAGAACCCCAGGGCAGACCTGGATCTGTCTTTGGTGCTGTTGGGAACCCCCTCCTTCCCTCATACCTCTTTCATCCTCCATTCACAGATGGGCCCCTCTGAAGGTGATGAGACAGCTAATAGGGTGCCTCCCCTGGGCTTGAGACCAGCAGTAGAGGCAGGGTCTGTGTCCCGGGCACCCACATAAGGCCCCTAGGTTGTCTTGGTTTGGCAGCCAGGTCCCCTCCACACTGGTCATTGTTGCCATGAGGCAAAGGAAGAAGCAGAGCTCTGATTGGCTGCCCTGGGGCTAGGGATGGGGTCAGGGACTGAGTAGGGGGAAGGGGCCTCTAAGGAAGGGTAGAAGCTGTTACAACAACCATGTCTTCCCAGAACTCCAGACACGTGGTCCTGGAAGACTGAAGGTGGGGGCAGAGGGTTAGGGAGGCTCCTAGGACACAGATGTTCACTGTATGGGTCTCCTTCTGAGCAGGACACTGGCTCCCAAAGCCGGATGTCATCTCCCTGCTGGAGCAGGAGGCAGAGCTGTGGGCAGCGGATGAGGGAGGCCCCCGAGGTGTGTGCCCAGGTGAGTTGAAAGCCCTGCAGTCTGGGGGGAGCCTGTTCACCCCCCAGCTTCTCTCTCCACACCCACCCTTGGTTCTTCAGAGCAAATTGACTACTCAGTCTCTCAGGGAACATTCACCAAGCACCTGTTCTCCTGTGAGAAGGGTAACCTCAAATTCAAAGCCTCCAGGGATGAGGACGTGGATATGTTTGGGAGTCTCTGTTCTGCCAACCACATCTTGCTTGACCTTTTCTGTATAACTTTTCACTGGAGTGTAACAAATGGGAAAAGTGCCCACGTCACACTTTTAAGCAAGTCTGGTGTCAGGGTGGGGGTGTCAGGCACTGAGGCCATGGCTGTACAGGGAGAGTCAGATCCCAGGGCTAGAAGGGAGGAGGAGGAAATGCATTTGTTTCTTTCTTCAGCACATCCATTGAGCTCTGCTCTGGGCCGGGGGTACTCCAGGCCCAGGACATCTGTTGACAGTTTCCCTGGAGGAATGCTTTCTCCTCAGCATCCTCTCCTGCCCTCATTCTCTGTGCTCCCCTGAACATTCCATCCACACCCCCTATACCAATGCCCGACCCGTGATTATTCTCTGTGCTTCCTTCCCTGATTTGTAAAAATGTACTTTTTAACGGACAAAGCCACCTGTGCCTTGGACCTTTCCAAACTATGAGTTTTATTCTTCTGTCCACTCACCACCACCACGCCCACACACACACAGACTTCCCTCAGAACCAGGATTAGGGGACATTTCCATTTCTCTGCTTCTTTCAGATTTGGAAACCAGACCCCAAAGCAAGCTATCAACTGAAAAGCAAGGTGTAACTGAAGAAATACCCAACAATGCCCTGGTAGAAAGGTTCCTACAGGAAAGTCTGTGGCACTCTAAGGATGAAGATGCTGCAGGCCACAGGGAACAGGGCCGTGAGAAGTCAGATAGCTGTGTGGTGCAGGCAGCCTGCATGCTTGTGAAGACACTGACAGAGGAGCAGCAGCAGGGGGATGGGTGTGGGGAAGACTTGAGTCTGAGGCCAGATCTCCCAACTCAACCAATGACTCCTGAAAAGCAAGGTGCCCCAGTGTGGGGAACCCATGGACAGAGGGAGAATCCAGGCTCTAATGCGCAACAGGAAACCTGTGCAAAAGAGAAGCTCTGTGGATGTCAGGAATGTGGAAAGGCCTTTAGTCACAGCTCAGCACTCATTGAACACCACCGAACACACACAGGTGAGAGGCCTTATGAATGTCATGAATGTGGAAAAGGCTTTCGAAACAGCTCAGCGCTTACCAAGCACCAGCGAATCCACACTGGTGAGAAGCCTTACAAGCGTGCTCAGCGTGGGAGGACCTTCAACCAAATTGCCCCACTGATCCAGCACCAGAGAACTCACACCGGTGAGAAACCCTATGAGTGCACCGAGTGTGGGAAATCCTTCAGCTTTAGATCCGCCTTCAGCAAACATGAGCGGACACACACAGGTGAGAAGCCCTACACGTGCAGTCAGTGCGGGAAGGCCTTCCGACAGAGCATCCATCTCACCCAGCACCTGCGAATCCACACTGGGGAGAAGCCATACCAGTGTGGAGAGTGTGGCAAGGCCTTCAGCCACAGTTCATCAGTGACTAAACACCAGCGGCTCCACACTGGGGAGAAGCCTTACAAGTGTGCTAAGTGTGGGAGGACCTTCAACCAAATTGCCCCACTGATCCAGCACCAGAGAACTCACACCGGTGAGAAACCCTATGAGTGCAGCGAGTGTGGGAAATCCTTCAGCTTTAGATCCTCCTGCAGCAAACATGAGCGGACACACACAGGCGAGAAACCCTATGCATGCAGTCAGTGTGGGAAGGCCTTCCGGCAGAGCACACACCTCACTCAGCATCAGAGAATCCACACTGGGGAGAAGCCCTACGAGTGTAGTGATTGTGGCAAGGCCTTCAGCCACAGCTCATCCCTGACCAAACACCAGCGGATCCACACTGGGGAGAAGCCATACCAGTGTGGAGAGTGTGGCAAGGCCTTCAGCCACAATTCATCCCTGACTAGACACCAGCGGATCCACCCCGGGGGGAAGCCCTATGACTGCCAGGCATGTGGAAAAGCCTTCACCCAGATCACACCACTGATTGAGCATCAGAGGATACACACAGGCGAGCGGCCTTATGAGTGCAGTGAGTGTGGGAAGGCTTTCAGCCAGAGCACACTCCTGACTGAGCGTCGGAGGATCCACACAGGAGAGAAGCCCTACGGGTGCAGTGAGTGTGGGAAAGCCTTCAGTCACAGCTCATCGCTTAGCCAGCACGAGCGGACGCACACAGGCGAGAAACCCTATGCATGCAGTCAGTGTGGGAAGGCCTTCCGGCAGAGCACACACCTCACTCAGCATCAGAGAATCCACACCGGGGAGAAGCCCTACGAGTGTAGTGATTGCGGCAAGGCCTTCAGCCATAGCTCATCCCTGACCAAACACCAGCGGATCCACACTGGGGAGAAGCCCTATGACTGCCAGGCATGTGGAAAAGCCTTCACCCAGATCACACCACTGATCCAGCATCAGAGGATACACACAGGCGAGCGGCCCTATGAGTGCAGTGAGTGTGGGAAGGCTTTCAGCCAGAGCACACTCCTGACTGAGCATCGGAGGATCCACACAGGAGAGAAGCCCTACGGGTGCAGTGAGTGTGGGAAAGCCTTCAGTCACAGCTCATCGCTTAGCCAGCACGAGCGGACGCACACAGGCGAGAAACCCTATGCATGCAGTCAGTGTGGGAAGGCCTTCCGGCAGAGCACACACCTCACTCAGCATCAGAGAATCCACACCGGGGAGAAGCCCTACGAGTGTAGTGATTGCGGCAAGGCCTTCAGCCACAGCTCATCCCTGACCAAACACCAGCGGATTCACACTGGGGAGAAGCCCTATGAGTGTAACGAGTGTGGCAGAGCCTTCAGCCAGCTTGCTCCACTCATTCAACACCAGCGGATCCACACAGGAGAGAAGCCCTATGAGTGTAGTCAGTGTGGCAGAGCCTTCAGTCAGAGCTCCCTCCTCATAGAACACCAGAGGATTCACACCAAGGAAAAACCCTATGGGTGCAACGAATGTGGAAAATCCTTCAGCCACAGCTCATCGCTCAGCCAGCACGAGAGGACACACACTGGGGAAAAGCCCTATGAGTGCCAGGACTGTGGAAAGTCCTTTAGGCAGAGCACCCACCTCACTCAGCACCGGAGGGTCCACACAGGAGAGAAGCCATATGAGTGCAGGGACTGTGGGAAGGCCTTCACACACAGCTCCTCCCTTACCAAGCACCAGAGAACTCATACTGGGTAGACCCACTCCAGTATGTGTGCTGGGACCCAACAAAGCCTTAAGCCATAGCACATTGCTTACTACATTTGACCCAGTCATGCTCCTGATAAACAGTACACTGTAAACGAGCCTTTGTGCTCAACACACCCTAAGACTCCCACACAGAGTTGACATTTACAGGAGTGATTGTGGGAACAGCAAGCTCTGGGTCATCCATCCCAGACAGCCAGTCATCCAAACAGTAGGGAAGTGTGAAGTTAATCACTGTTGAGAACCTTCAGCCATGAGTGCCCACCAGTGCTTCACTATAGAACCTACAAAAGGGAGAAATGGAAAAAATGTAGTGGACATGGGGTGGCTTCTAAGAAGTCACCATATTCTAAACCAGACATTCTCAAAGTGGTGAGAAACTCAGCAAATGCCTGTCATATAAAAGAATCAGATGCAGTCAGAACTTGTCATTATTGCACATGACATTCTTGTGGGTAGGTGCTTATGAAAAGTGCAAGTTGACTTTTATATTTGCTAAAAACCAATATGGCAGAATGTTCCAGACATGATAGTGGCATTTTTATGGAATCATGAATATGCAAATATCTCAGCACAAAATTTTCTGATTTGTGTGTAATTGTTTGAACAAGGTACATGGCCACCAGCCTTACAGATGTGAATGCCATATGATAATTATCCATGTACTATAAACAGATTTTAAAATAGTTGTATGCGTTATGTGGCAATAAGTTAATTTTTATATGCAATGGAACTGAAAAGATTTGTTTAGGAAGACTTGAAGGTAGAGTGATCCACAGAGTCTGGCAGATTCTGAGATGGCTTTTACTGCTTTGTTCTTGCTGTAAAATTTTCTACCAGACTCAAAGGCATTAGAAATGCAGATGTTGCTGTTTCACAAAAAAGTTTTAATCTTTGTTAAGTCACCATCTTGGGGCTTCCCAGATGATTCAGTGTTAAAGAATCCACCTCCCAAGCAGGAGATGCTGTTTTGATCCCTGGGTCAGGAAGCTCTCCTGGAGAAGGAAATGGCAACCCACTCCAGTATTCTTGCCTGAGAAATCCCATGAAGAGAGGAGCCTGGCAGGCTACAGCGCATGGGGTTGTAGAAGGGTCAAACATAACCTAGCAACTAAACAACAACACCATCTCATGAGCAAGTGCACATCCACATTGGAAGCTCATGTTTTGCAAGATTTCTCCCTTGAGACATGTACAAGTTAATCTTTTCTGAGCTTTTTTTTTAATGGACTCTTTATCCTAGTGTTTAATAAGATTTTGTTTTTATAAAATGCAACTAGAAGGGAGTCTGTAGTATTTCACTGAACCCTGAATCCGCTAACAGCGGTTGCCCTGACAACCATGATTCTTAGTGACTTGTCACCGTCATTAGAAGCCAAATGTAAGTTGCATTGGCTGATTTTGGTAACTAACCATCAGTTAGGGTTATATCAATCAGTTTGATTTTTTGAATCACAATGCTGGAATATGTTTCCAGTTAACTTGAAATTTCTCCATTGGAGGGGACCATGTTTGCAAATGGTCTTCAGTACTGTTCTTCAGTACCCTTGGGGAATGCCTCTTCTTTTATGAAATTAACTTGAGCCATTTAAAAACCATTTAAGGGGATTTCCCTGGCAGTCCAGCTGTTAAGAATCCACCTTGCATTGCAGGGGATGCAGGTTTGATCCCTGGTTGGGGAACTAAGATCCCACATGCCTTGGAACAGGTAATCCTGCATGCTGCAACTAAGACCCGACATAACCAAATAAAAATTTTTAAAAACTGATAAAAAACCACTTAGGAAACAATATTTAGTGCATAGCAACACTCCCCAATTGAAACAACGTAAGCCAGAGATGTAAATTAAATATATTGTAATAGTCCAGTTTAAAAAGCAAGAGGACATAGGTGAAACTAATTGACTATCTTTCCCTGTATATCCCAAATGTTACCACTTTGGCATGCTAATATAAAAGGGCACTAGTGAGATAATGTGCTTTTCCAGTATACTGCGTCTTTGAGATGGAGTGTATTTGACATCTGCAGTACATTTTAATTTGCTGTGACCATGTTTCAAGTGCTCGTTTGCCGCACATAGCCAGCCAGTAGCTGTACTGAACAGGGCAGCTCAATAGCCTCGATCCTTTGGCCAGGTATTTTTTTCCTCCCATGTGTCCTCTGCTGTTTCCCTGTGCTTCTATCTTTGTGTAGTTTCTTGTCCTCAAGGAAATCAGATGTGCTGGGAAGATCAGAAACAAAGTAGTCAGAATAGAAAGGGGACAAAGTGAAAACTGACCAGAGATATTCACATCTGTATTATTGTGTATGGTGGACTGGGAGTTGGGAGGGGGCTCACATTAGGAGCCTCTGCACTTGTGGTTTGTCAGTGTTTTCAGAGATTTGCCCTGAGGCTTTGGTGAACACCTGTTTTATGGCATTGCTGTTCTTAGTTTTTTTGGTGCTTACGTTGTCCCAGAAGTGGCCAATGAGAGTCCCTTCAGGAAAGTTTCTAACATCCCTGCGACATGCCTCCATCATTTTCTGAAGACATCCTTTCTTTTCAGAATGTTACAAGCTTATCTTGTTACTAACCCTGTAATCAGCCATAATTCTTCAGTTCCAAAGAACTGGTTCCTTTTAGAGGGGGACACTACTCAGGACCAAATCTGAGTGCCAGGTGCACTTTTTGCTGGGAAATAAAGGCACACATACGAACACACAGATTCATACCAAAAGGTATCTGGGTGTGTATACATACACAGAAATACCTCCAAATCCAATCTATGATTCCCTCACATTTTTAAGTCCGTTTTCAATAGAATGGGGCTTCCCTGGTGGCTCAGAGGGTAAAGCGTCTGCCTACAACATGGGAGACCCGGGTTCGATCCCTGGGTCGGGAAGATCCCCTGGAGAAGGAAATGGCAACCCACTCCAGTACTCTTGCCTGGAATATCCCATGGACTGAGACGCCTGGTAGGCTACAATCCGTGGGGTCGCAAAGAGTCGGACATGACTTAGTGACTTCACTTTCAATAGAATGCTGATTACCCCCATAAAAGCACTAATTTGCTGAATTCTAAAATATTTCTAAAATAGTTTCAGAGTTGCTTTTCTTAAACCATTATAAAAACAAACCTACTAAAAGAAATTTAGGATGTGTTTGCTGTTCCCCTACTATCACCATCCTGCCCAAGACATGGTGAAACAAACCAATGGATGATTTGATTCTACAAAGAGAAAAATATCGCCAGATGTCCCCATTTGTTAATATCAGGGGAAAGTGAGTTGGCTCAGGCATTAGGAGTCTGTGCTGAGGGTCTTACCCCACATCCAAACGTGAAGGGAAATGAATCACTGAGAACAAATTTGGTTAAAAAAAAAAAAGAAAATGGGAAAATTAATCTGTCCCAGCCTCCCTTTCAGAAGTCTCCACTACCGGACCGGAACCCCACTGCAGAAGCCATGCCCCTTTACCCACACTCCCAGGTAGCCTGCTTCCGGCTGGGAGTGGGGCTGGGGCTGGGGCAGGGGCTGGGGCACGGGCGGTGTTGTTCTCAGAGAGTTGTCTCAGTTTTGTGTGGCCTCTCAGTAGCACAGTTCTCAAGAGAGTTTTTTTTCTCAGCCAGAGGCTGGAGCTGGAGAGCTAGTAGATACCACTGAGACTTCTGCAAACTGTCCTGTCTATACACTCAGGTGCTGGTGGGCTGAGAGAGGCCTGGGTTAAGTTATATTTTGCGGCTTGGGTCTCATGGATTTGTCACAAAGTGAAAGAAGCTATACTCCAAAGTCATTTACTAACTCCTGCCCCGCTTCCAAGGTCTACCACCTAATTTCATCTTGGCAGTTTTTAATTTTTCCTCCCAAACTGGCACTCAGTCATGTGAGCTTCGAATCCAATGAATTTGGACTGATCCTTGACTCAAGATACTTAAGAGAGACATTTATAGTGATGATGCTTATATATTTCATATAAGCACTGAAGACATACATACCAAATCTTATACACATAAAAATGAGTCATCCATACACTCAGAAGTCAAAAGTAATAGTTCCTATGTGCTGGGAACATGAGAAAATATTTCTTCTTCTTCTTTTTAAATTTTCCATGATTGGGAGGTTTTTTCAAAATGGTGGAAAGTAAATTTTATAGAAGCCCAGTAAATAATTTTCAAGATAATTTTAAAAGCAAAAACAAATATAACCAAAATTCCATGACTCCAACAAAACTATTTTCAGTTTTACACTTTCTCTGCTATGATTTGACCACATTCACTGTTTTATAGTTACAACAAAATAAATATAATTTACTTACTAAGCAATGCTTAGAAATAAGTTTTTCTGTGTTCCCACACAGTCTTCTTAATTATCATTATGCTTATTATTCCTTTGAATGACGCTACCAAAATTCAAGTCATAGTTCCTCGGTGATCAGGTATTTACCTCCATGTAAATGAACATCCTAGTCACTTGCGTATATTTTATTTTTAGTATCCCACATAGGTCCAGGAAGGATTTCAGCCTCAATGTACACAGCTTTCTCCTTCCCCTGCCCCACCCCACCCCGCCAACCAACTAATTCTTTAAAAAAAAAAAATTTATTTTTGGCCATGCCACACAGCATGTGGTATTTTCATTCCCCAACTGGGGATCAGACCCATGCCCTTTGCATTGGAATCTCAGAGTCTTAATCACTGGACCACCAGGGAAGTCACTCCTCACTAACTTTAGGAAAAATCATCATGTCTTTACATTTCAAGAAACACAAATGTCAAAGTAAGTCAAGCAGTTGGGCTGTTTGTGTTCCAAGTGTTTACACTGGTTGACACTGATTTACAAAGCTCATCAACTCAGGCAATGATGGGGGGCATGTATTAGTCTGCTTGGGCCGCCATAACAAACAGGTCAGCTGGCTTAAAGAACAGAAATTTATTGCTGGAGGCTGGAAGTCCAAGTTATGGAGTGACAGAGCTACAGGGGCTGAAAGTCCAAGATCAAGGTGCTGTCAGGGTTGGTTTCTGGTGAGACCTTTTTCTCTAACTTCCTCTGTGCACACTTGGCAAGAGGGAGTAATCTTTGCTTTTTCTTCCATTCTTGTGAAGCCACCAGTCCTATGGAAGTAGGGCCCCACCTGTGTGACCTCATTTAACCTAAATTATCTCCCTAAAGGCCCTATCTCTAAAATATGGGTCAGGGCTTCAACACATGAACTGGCGAGGGGGAGCGTGGCAGCACATGACTCAGTCCATAACAGAAGGTAGTTAAGCGTTTCCTTCACATTGGAATTCATTCCCATCTTGCCAGGTGGCCTTTTATGTGGTTTTACCTTCCCCCGTACCTTTGAACATAGGCACCCTCTGACACAGCAGGCCTCCCTGATGGCTCAGGGGTGAGGAATCTGCCTGCGAATGCTGGAAACACAGGTTCAATCCCTGAGGTAGGAAGAACCCCTGGAGAAGGAGATGGCAACCCATTCCAGTATTCTTGCCTGGGAAATCCCATAGACAAAGGAGCCTGGTGGGCTACAGTCCATGGGGTTTGCAGAGTCAGACACGACTTAGGGACTAAAGAAACTCTCTGACACTCTGTGTGAACCCACTAACACTCAGGCAGCAGCAACAACTACGAGACGGGGGTGTGAATGAGGAAATAAATCCTTGATTATGTTAAGCCCCTGTGATTTGGGCACGATTACAACAGAATGGTATTGCTGGAGAAGACTCCTGAGAGTCCCTTGGACAGAAAGATCAAACCAGTCAATCCTAAAGGAAATCAACCCTGAATATTCATTGGAAGGTTGATGTTGAAGCTGAATCTCTAATACTTTGGCCACCTGATGTGAAGAGCTGACTCACTGAAAAAGACCCTGATGCTGGGAAAGACTGAACGCAGGAGGAGAAGAGGGTGACAGAGGATGAGATGTTTGGATGGCATCACTGACTCAATGGACATGAGTTTGCGCAGACTCTGGGAGGTAGTGAAGGACAGAGAGGCCTGGCATGCTGCTGTCCATGGGGTTGCAAAGAGTCAGACATGACTTAGCAACTGAACAACAACAGACTTCCTGCCCCAAAACTGACAGAAATAGGCAACAGTATCTATAGAAAGCAGTTAAGTTTATGCTCAGGCAAAAAAACCAACAGTGCTGCAATCTGAGGCTAAATGCAGAAACCAAAAGATCACCTTACGCAGCCCAAGGAGTTAAGCTCCCCTTGCTCACGCAGACAGAGCTCATCAACCTTTACTTCTGTTCTCAGTTTTTTTTATCACAATCCTCCCCACTCCCTGCCAAGTAAAATACACATTTTACATGGCATCCAGTTTTCATATTTAGATATATGGCTGCAAAGTTTCATAAAACAGTATTTGCCTTTACTATATTATGAATTTTGACTTTTTTATTCTATGTCATTACTTTGTAATGTCGGTGGTCACCTGCTGATTTGATTTCACAACTCACTAATGAGCTGAAACACATGGTTTGAAAACACTCCATTACTAGGCTCTGAGTGTTTTTGTGATCTTTATAAGCCACTCCATACCTATAAAGACATGTGAGTTAAACTGGAAAATAGTAGGCTACTGAGTATTCAGACGTGAATGTGACATCACGTGTTTATGAAAAGGCCAAAACAGCTGGCAAGATTTCTCCTTGAACAACCGCCTTCAGAAGTTCTACCAAGAGGAACAGAAACAAGGCTGACTTGGAGAAGGAGCTGGCAGATGACACACTTTAAGACAAGTATACACTTTGCACAGAGACCAGCGTTCCATTGTGTGGGTGGTGCTCAAGTGGGTTAGAAGAGAGCAGAGTCTTCGTTCATTCTCGATGGCTTGTGTTCAAGGTCAGCCCTCTTTAGCTGTGTTTGCAAGACGAGGGCTTCCTCGCAGCTCTTCCAGGGTTCTACCTGCTTTAGCCACATTAGCTCATTTAGAAAACGGGCGGACTCACACACACACAGACACCACAGGAAACCAGGCAAGGGTTTCGAAGGAACCTGCTGTGTGATTCGGAACACTGAGGCAGGCAGCTGTCCTCCTGTGCCGGCACGCACCGCAAAGTGGCTCGTCTCTGCCTCAGAGTGAACGGGGCAAACGTCAAGGCCCACGTGTTCTGGAACCCACCAAGCCTCCACGGGTCCGGGCTCCACGTGCAGCCCAGTGAGGCCCAGGGCCCTCTCAGACGCACAGACTCTCTCCTTCTCACGGTCTCCTGGTGCCCGGCCAGGGCCAGGCTGAAGTGGGAGTTCCCAGCAGCCCTGGCCACCTAGAGCTCCCTGCTGCAGTCTGTGAAATGGCAGGTCCCCCACAGGGCCTGCAGGCCCCTGGCTTCCCTGGGGACCCCCGGCCCCCACCCAGGTTCACCTACTGCAGGGCAGCAGATGGCTGGAAGTGCCCCGGTCCTGCCTGGCCACAGCAGGTGCCTTCTTCATGTGGCACTGCTGGCGGCTGCTCCCGCTGGAGACACCCTGGGGCCCTGCCCGCCCACACCCTCTGCGCAGGGCCTCTTTCTTCCCCAGTCTTGCTGCAGGGTGCCAGGGGGGATGGGCAGGCGGGCTCTCCCCAGCTGTGCCCCTCTCCTGGCTGGCTCCGGGATGACTGACAGCCTGCGGGCTATGGTGAGAAGGCCTGGTCCCCCTCCTGAGGATCCGGAACCTTCTGCAGCTGGCTTTCCTCCCACATGGCAGTGCCCCCAGGGAGCAACTGAGACTTTCTCTCGCGAGCATCTCAAATGCTCTCTTTGCTTTCCCGCCGCTTCCTGCTGCCTGAAACAAGGTCATGTGAGTGGCCCTGACTCATGGGGCTCAGAGAAGGAGACGGCTATGGGAGCGGGTGTGGGCGAGGATGGAGGGTCTGGGCACGCGGGGAGGAGCGGGCAAAGGCACGCCGTCGTCGACGAACTGAGGGAGCCGTGGACTCGGGCAGGATCAGTCGCTGAGGGTCATGGCGCAGCCCAGGGTGGTCCCCAGTCTGCTTTCCCATCTCTGAGTCCCTGAGCGCGTGGCTGCCTGGAAGACCCTCGCTCCCTGCCCACCTTATCGCTAAAGCGGCCACGTGACTCAGTGCTGGCCCCAAAGCACGAGTGGAAGGGCTCCTACTGCCGTGAGAGCTGGGCCACTCAGCCCAGACTGTGAGCTGACGCTGGCAATGGACGGTCTGAACCAGGACTGTCACCGGGAAGGGCCAAATGCACCCGTGTTGTAACTAATGTTACGCTTGAGACCCCAGCGATGCACGTCTCCTGTGATTTGTGCCCTTGGGTACACCCCCTGCTATGCCTGAGCCCACCCCCGCCCACACACACACACACGCACAGTGGCTTGGCCACGTGACCTATACAGTCTACCGGACATCAGCACACGTGGTGCAAAGGCTTGATAAGCACCAAGCACGACAGTACTTGCTGTGTTAGTCGCTCAGTCATGCCCGACTCTTTGTGATCCCGTAGACTGTAGCCCATCAGGCTCCTCTGCCCATGCGATGACCCAGGCAAGAACTCTGGACAGGGCTGCCATGGCGCAGCGCCTACCCTCCTGGGTGCTCCCTCCTGCACCCGGCTGCCTGCCGCACCGTGAGGCAGGGAAGCGACATCAACAAGAACCCGGGCAACAGCTCCAGCTGAGCCCTGTGCCAAGGGCCAACGCCAACTGCCAGGGGCTGAGGGAGGCCACCCGGGACACGCCAGCCTGACTCAAGCCTGCAGGTGACACGGCCCAGCAGAAGGGCTGCCCAGCTGACAGTCAGTCCACAGAATGACAGTACCTAACACTGCTGTCCTCAAGTGACCACGCTCTGGGCTGGTTTTAGTACACAGCAGGAGATCACTGCAGCGGCCAGCATTTCGGAAGGACAGGTGGTGGGCGGATGCGTGAGGTCAAAGTGGAGATCTCTACTGAGGATCTTGGGAAATGTGTTCAATGTCAAATACATTTAGCATGTCTTTGAAACAGGGTGGGGTCCCAACTGAAGACCCCCGTGGGGTAGGGTTCTTGAGACCAGCAGGGCTGGGGGAGGGTGAGCAGGGACGCCGCAGACGGAGGTCTCGCCCGCAGCGGTGGTGTCTGAGGGTCTTTCTCCAGCAGGGCCCTGCTGGTCCCCTAGCCCGCCCTCCCCTGTATGCAGGCACCTCTGGAAACCAGCTCCACAACTGAGGCTCCTGATCCAGAAAGGCCGGCCCCTCCGCGTCAGGCCCACAGCGAGATGCTTGGGGAGCACCGTCCTGGTTCTGCCCAGACGCCCTGTTTCCCGCCCGGCCCAGGGCTCCGCAGCTGCAGCACTGCCCACCTTCTTGGGGCCAGGCCCGCCCTGGGCACGCAGGGTGCTGCACAGCACCCCAGCCTCTCCCTTATAGATGCCAGGACAGACACCCGAAGTGGCCCCCAGACACTGCCCACCACCTGCGCTGAGGACCAGTCCTTTAGTCCCCCGAGGCTCTTCTGTCCCTCCAACGCACATGGGCTCCGCGGCTGCGCTCGAGGTGGCAGGGCCACAACAGGGCAGACAGACATCGACAAAAGCCACGCAGGAGATGAGATCGGGAGTCCTGGCTGGTGGGAGCAGGAAGCCCGGGAACGCAGACGCAGCAGGAAGGGTGAGGAGGGGAGCAAGAGCACGCTGGGCACAGCCAGAGGGACAGGGAGGAGGCTGCAGTGGCCGCAGTGGGCCGGGGGGCAGCGTGCGGTCAGGGGCCACTTGGCCAGGACCTCCCAGGAGGCGATGGGAGGGCTCGTGTCAGAGCCCCTCCCCGATCTCGGGGAGCTCCAATTCCCCCACCTCCAGCCTCAGCTCAGGACCAGGCTCATCCTTGTCTCCCGGGGAGGCGGCAGCCGGGGTGCCCACCCTGCTCCTCCTCTGGCCTCCCTGGGGCGGCTGCGGGTGCACGGATGATCGGGGGAGATGCTGATAAGCCAGGGTGGACGGGCCTGGGAGCGCCCGGGAGAGAGGGCCCTCTGGCTTCCACTCAGCCTCTGTGAGCTTGGCCTCTCTGATCTCCACAACGTCCCCCTGTTCTTCTAGAACAGGGTCTGGAGCCAGAGAGGCTGGGACAAAGGAAGGCAAAGCTGAGGACACTGGATCTCACAGCTTTGTTGTTCAGTTGCCAAGTCGTGTCCGACTCTTTGTGACCCCGTGGACCGCAGCTCGCCAGGCCTCCCCGTCCTTCACCATCTCCCAGAGCTCGCTCGAACTCATGTCCATCGAGTCGGTGATGCTGTCCAACCATCTCATCCTCTGTTGTCCCCTTCTCCTCCTGCCTTCAATCTTTCCCAGCATCAGGGTCTTTTCCAGTGAGTCAGCTCTTCTACCACAAACCCAGCAGCTTAATATAATGCAGATTTATCATCTCACAGCCTTAATTACCTCAGTGGCCTTCCCCCCGACGAGAACCACCCGGGGCTCTGAGGCCACCCTGACCAGTGGCAGCAGGTCACAGTGCTGCTCAGCCTAGGAAGGAAGCCCCAGGTCCTCCTAGACCTCTCTGTGGCCTACTCCCATCTGCCACGGGAACACCCTCTCATCCTCCAGGTTCTGACAAGAGAAATTATCCTCATGCCCCGAGCTGTGGATGCTAAACCCAGAGCAGATTATGCCTGGACACTCCCATCCATGGGGGGCAGGGGTTCCCCTGGATACCCCTCCTCCATTCCCCCATCCATTCTTATATAAACTGCCCTGAGACCCTGATCCAGGCACTTCTGGTCTGAAAACGGTCCAAAGAAACCCCACCTTTTCACTTCTCAACAAATTATTGAACCACCACCACATGATTTGTGATGGAGGAAGAATCACACACAGTCAACAGTCCCTTAGAAAAACCACGTTTATTTCTCTGTGATCAACTTCCAACCTACACCTGTACGTGTGTGTGCCTTTACATGGCTGCAGCTATGCAAGTCTATTTTATGCTTTCAGTTGTGGCCATATTATAAGCATTTTCAATACGACAACAAAATCTTTATCATCATGATTCGGCATGGCTGCACAAATCAGGAGTGTCCCAAGTGAACAATGAGGGGTGACAACACAAACATGCCAACTCAGTGTTTTCTGTCTGCTTGGCTCAACAACTAAAGCAATGCCTCGCATTTCTGAGCAGCAGCCCCTTCCCTCTTGGAGGAATCTACTCAGTCTCCTCTTAGAAGAAACATCATTGTTCATTCACAAGCAACTTCCTCACCCAGCTGCCCCTGCTGAAACAAGTCCCCAGCACCTGGCAGGACAGTAACATGGGAATCCATTCAAACAGCAATCTGCTGTAACTCTGCAGTCGCTGCGGGGTGTAGTGGTGTGTAGGCTTTTGCTGATACAGATAAAGCATGTAAGGGCTCCAGCCAACAGTCCCCCTCACTGGGCTCTAGCAGGAGTCTGCCTACTGACCGCGAGGCAAACACTCCCTGTCACGGACCCCTCACCCTGATTACAGTTCCGGGATCCCAACATTCGGGCAGGCGGCTTCTCCAGGGGAGCGCAGGCTTCCCTCCAGTGTGCGCACTGTCACGCAGGTGCGCTGTCACACGAGGTACGGGGGAGTCACCCATGACGCCTTGGCCACGCCTATCACCACCTGTATTCTCTCCAGGAGGTCCCGAACCTGCAGACTGAACAGTGTGGCCAGGGAACATCTCACATCTGTCGATTCGCTGCAGGGCTCGGAGGAGCGCTTTCCCTTGACAGGGAGGAGCCACGCCTGGAGGCCCTCCTCCCACACGAAGGTGTCTGAGAGCCAGTCAGTCGGGCGAGAGCGTGGCCCATGTTCCCTCAGCGCCCACGGGCTGCTTGCCGATGAGGGCGGAGCCCCTCCGGCACGTCTTCCCACGCTGGGGACAGTGGCTGGGGCCCTCCCTGCCGTGGAGTCTCCGGTGCGCCGCCAGGTGAGAGTTCTGCCTGAAGGGCTTGCCGCACTCTGGGCACTGGTATGGCGTCTCCCGGGTGTGGATCCTCCTGTGCTTGGTCAGACAGGAGCTGTCCCTGAAGGCCCGGCCGCACTGACTACACTCGTAGGGCTTCTCGCCAGTGTGCGTCCGCTGGTGCCGGATGAGGCCAGCGATGTTCCTGAAGAGCTTCTGGCACTGGTCGCAGCCGTAGGGCTTCTCGCCAGTGTGCGTCCGCTGGTGCCGGATGAGGTACGCGCTCTCGATGAAAGCCTTCCCGCACTCTGTGCACTCGAAGGGCTTCTCCCCGGAGTGGATCTTCTGATGCACTGCGAGGTGGGAGTTGCGGTTGAAGGCCTTCCCGCACTCTGTGCACTCAAAGGGCTTCTCTCCCGTGTGAGTCCTCTCATGCTGGGTGAGGTATGAGCCGTCTCGGAAGGCTTTCCCACATCTGCTGCACTCGTAGGGCTTCTCGCCAGTGTGGATCCTGAGGTGCACGGTGAGGTGGGAGATGTCCGTGAAAGGCTTCCCACACTCGTTGCATCGGTATGGCTTCTCCCCCGTGTGAGTCCTCTGATGGAGGATCAGGGACGAGTTTCGGTTGAAGGCCTTCCCACACTGCGGACACTCGTAAGGCCTCTCCCCGGTGTGGGTTCTCTGGTGCTGCGTCAGAGCCGACCCGTCACTGAAGGCCTTCCCGCACCTGCTGCACTTGTAGGGCTTCTCTCCTGTATGGATCCTTTGGTGCACGATCAGGTTGTAGTTCTTGCTGAAGGACTTTCCACACTCATCACAGGCGTAAGGCTTCTCCCCAGTGTGGGTTCGGTGATGCAGGACAAGAGAAGAGTTCCGCTTGAAGCACTTGCCGCATTCGGCGCATTTATACAACTTCTCTCCAGGACTGCCACTCCTGCTTTCACTAGGAGACGGACTCAGGGTGAAAAGGTCCCCAAAGTCCTCACCCTCACACAGTTTCTTCCCTCGGGTCATGATTTTCTGTTGGCCAAGAGGGGTAAAGTGGTTGAGAGACTTAACACTGTCAGCGTATCTATAGGGCTTCTCTCGGGTCTGAGTTCTTCCAAACTGAGTCACTTCCATGGAATGGCTGAAGGCTTTCCCACAGGAGTCCCTGTCACCCGCTCTCTTAGCTGCGTAGCTTTTCTGACCAGCATGTGAAGCTGGGTCACAATCCAGACTTTTAACATCTGAGCCACGTACACGGAAACCATTTGTTGCAGGAACTCTCTGACGTTGTGGAAGATCAGCGCTCATGCTCAAATGCTTCCCAAACCCAGGATGTTCAGGAGCTGCCTCCCGGGCCCCTGGCTCCTCCTGAGTTAAGGCTGATCGCCTCAAACGTCCCTCTGGGTTCTCAGAGTCCCAGCTGGGCCCTGGAGTGGAGAGACGAGGAGCCTCTCTCACAAATGCCTCCATCTCCACGTCACAGGACAGTCCTTCCTCAGGCACATTCCAAGCTGTCATTTTCAATCTTGTGTCCCGGGCTGGAAAGTAAAGAGTGAAAAAGACAGACTTAGGTACACGAAGCTGAGTCTAGAAAAGGAATGAAAACGGTCACAGGCCAGGTGTGTGTTTTCTTTTCACTTGTTTTCTTTTTGAAATTCATTTATGAACAAGGTGGAGAAACAACGAAAGTCAAGGACAGGGCCAAGAGCAAGTTCAAGAAGAACCACGTGGCATTTCCCGCTTCCCAGAGACCAGACAGGAGGAACGGTGCTGGGGGTGATGATCACCAAGAGGACTAGTCTGAGGCACGGCAGACCAGGGGCCGTGTCACCGCTCACCCGGGAGCACCGTCTCAGCCACTCTGTGCTTGTCCCCGTGACCCTTCCCCACCAGCGGTCAGCACATATTCCAGAGCAACACCCAACAATGGTCTCAGCACTGAACAGGCAGTCCTCAACCCACCTCTGTGGTCAGAGCTCTGCCTTTACAGACTGGACAGAGCACGGGCCTACTTTCCTGAAAGTTCTGACATTCCGAAATCTGTCACCAACCTCCCTGTAAAACTTCCAAGTCCACAGAGCAGGGGTTCTCAACCCCCAAAAGACACCAGGCACCATCTGGGGACAGCTCTGGTTGACATGACTGGGGAGCAGATGCCACTGGAAACTAGGGATGCTGCTGAACACCCTTGAAAACACAAGACAGCCCTTCACAACAGAGTGACCAGACCCAGGGGTCAACAGTGTTGCAGTGGAAAAATCCTATTAGAGGAGGAAAAGATAAAGACAAACAAAAAACCCAGATTGATCCAGAAGAAGGTGGCAAGGGTGAGAGTTCAGAAAGGACACATCAGAACAGAAAGTATAAAACAGGACACCACCACTAGCAATAAATGACTCTGATGGGTAAGATAAAGACACTGTCGGACTGTGTTAAAGAAATGTGTTTGTAACAGACACCAACAGCAAAACAACACAGAAGCCAAAACCAAAGTTTCCAGCAGACATATGCTCTCCAAACAGAGCCCAAACCAAACCAACCAACCAACTGTTGGTTCTTTGCTAACCAACACCAAACCTCAAAGATGACAACAGGGCTCTGTAACAGTCTACGTTAACATTTTGCCTGCAAACACACAGCAAGGTCAGCAGATATAACCATACTGCGTGGGCTTAAAGGGCCTCCTTCAGAAATGGAAATACAGAAAGACTGAATACAGACACGCGTGAGAATGTCATTAGTCAGCCTGGTCACAGAGCTGCATGAAGGACCGCTGCCAACAATCAGAGCCAAAGGCTTCCCACAGGTGGAGCATACACTACGCTGGCCATAGACCAGGCCAAAGAACAGGCTCAACAAAGGCCAGACCACAGTCTTCTGACTACACATGTAGTCAAGTTAAAAACCAGTAACAGAAGATGTGGCGGCCTGGGTGGGAGCAGGGCTTGGGGTAGACTGGATACATGTATATGTACAGCTGAGTCTCTTCGCTGTTCACCTGAAATTATTATACCACAACATTGTTAATCAGCTATATCCCAGTACAAAATAAAAAGTTTAAAGTTAAGGGGGAAAAAAATACAGTAACAGAATGAGCACCAAATACACAACAAAATAATTAAGTTTTTAAAAACCCTCTATTTGGAAGAGTGAAAACTTGTTTCTCAGTAATCCACAGATCAAATAGAAATCCTGATGAAAATTAGCAAGCACTGACTTAGAAAACAGAGTACCGAACAACTGATGATGACGACGCAGCTCAAAACGCGTGGCAAAGGAAGAGCAGCGAAAGTAGCTCCTCGGCAGAAAATGTCGGTCTTTGACGCTTGGGCACCTGGGGAGAGGGCTGAGGTGGGTTCGTCTGTTTGTTTGTCTGTGGCCGAGCTGCAACGCTTGCAGGATCTTAGTTCCCCGACTGCACCTGTGTCCTCAGCAATGAAAGCGCAAAGTCCTAACCACCAGACCTCCAAAGAATTCCCTAGTGCTTCTATTTTAAAGAGAAGGCTGCAAGTTAGTGAGATCATTGCTCAAATTTAAGAAGCTACACAGAACACCAACAGGAGGTGGTAGGAAGGTGATCAGAAAGGCAAAAGCAAAAATTACAGAAACAAGTAAACATCCAAGAAGGTGAAGAAGAGCGAGAGTCTGTTACATGAAACAACTAACGAAACCATTTTTGACAAGAATATAATCATTAAAAAATAAGAAGCCATACAAGGTGATAGTCATCATAAAAGGGGGATTTAATGAAGAAAGAGAAAAAAGTTACCAAAATGGCAACGTTGGATTTATCCCAGGAAAGCAAGGACTATGAAACATTAGAATATCTACTGATATGATTCCCCACATTTTCAGATCAACATAGAAGACACCCCCTACACCCAAGAGGAGAGTGAAAAAGTTGGCTTAAAGCTCAACATTCAGAAAACGAAGATCATGGCATCCGGTCCCATCACTTCATGGCAATTAGATAGGGAAACAGTGGAAACAGTGGCTGACTTTATTTTTGGGGGCTCCAAAATCACTGCAGATGGTGACTGCAGCCATGAAATTAAAAGACGCTTACTCCTTGGAAGGAAAGTAATGATCAACCTAGACAGCATATTAAAAAGCAGAGATATTACTTTGTCAACAAAGGTCCGTCTAGTCAAGGCTATGCTTTTTCCAGTGGTCACGTATGGATGTGAGAGATGGACCATAAAGAAAGCTGAGTGCCAAAGAATTGATGCTTCTAAACTGTGGTGTTGGAGAAGACTCTTGAGAGTCCCTTGAACTGCAAGAAGATCCAACCAGTCCATCCTAAAGGAAATCAGTCCTGGGTGTTCACTGGAAGGACTGATGCTGAAGCTGAAACTCCAATATTTTGGCCACCTGATGCGAAGAGTTGACTCATTTGAAAAGACCCTGATGTTGGGAAAGATTGAAGGCAGGAGGAGAAGGGGGCGACAGAGGATGAGATGGTTAGATGGCATCACTGACTCAATGGACATGAATTTGGGTAAACTCCGGGAGCTGGTGATGGACAGGGAGGCCTGGCGTGCTGCGGTTCATGGGGTCGCAAAGAGTTGGACACGACTGAGCGACTGAACTGAACTGATATGATTCCCCACATTTTCAGATCAACATAGAAGACACTCCCTACACCCCATCTCAATAAATAACTAAAGTAATCTAAACAAATCTCACCCAAACTTATAATCAAAATGCTCTCAGATTAAAGCAGTAGACCCCTTTACCTTATGTCAATAAACTGATAAAGTATTTTAAGGCTGCATGTTTCCAAACTGGCCTTCTGATGAGACTGGAGCCTGGGTGTCCTACAGCTGTCCTGTGGGAACAAGAGATGGAGAGTACCTCCCTGCATGTGTTTAAGGGGAGGATGAGTGTGTGCACTTAAAAGAAATGAGGTAAGTCAGATAGATGTCATCATATATAAGACGATACCACTTAGTGAAAATTTTGACACACAAAATATTCTCGAAGTAAAAATATTAAAATGCCCTGGCAACATGCCTACCAAAGCTGTGATCACGACTGCGTGGAAGTGTGGAAGGCAACAGGCCTTGAGGAGCAAAAGCAATGTCCATTTTATCTATAATAAACACTTCCTCTATTGAAATGAGATTTACATAGCACTAAGCAAGTAAAAAGACAAGCTACCAAATCAGAGGAAATGTTTACAATGCATGAATCTGATACAGGACTTGTAGAAGGTATTAAAAAAAATTCTGACAGCCCAATAATAACAGGACAACCCAAATTTCTTAAATAGGCGAAGAATCTGAATGGATATTTCTCCAAAGATGACCCACACATGGCCAGTAAGCACATGAAAAGATGCTCAACAGCACTGGTCATTAGGGAAATGCGAATCAAAACCACAGTGAGATGCCACTTTACACCTACTAGTGTGGCCAATATGGAAACAGACAGACAATAACTCGGAGCTCCCTGGCAGTCCAGTGGCTAGGACTCAGTGCTTTAACTGCCGTGGGCCTGGGTTCAATCCCCGAGGTGGTGAGAAGTGCCCTGGCGGTTACTGCAAACAGAACAAATTATCTCAAGTATATAGGAGGACATTAAGACAGACTTCAGGGCGACAGTATTAAACTAGGGTAATTAATGAAGGAGCTGAACTGAATTTCATTAATTAAGGTTGTTTTTAAAATCTATTATTACCCTCATACATATCTGTGTATTGCTATTTTTGGCAGTACAATGATACAAAAATTATGTGGTAAAAAATTCATCCTCATGCTCTTCACAAATTTGGCGAGTTCTCTGTTTCCTCCACACACATACACTTTTCCTCTGACCTGACCTCAGATATTCAAAAGCACTTCTCTGGAGCCCCAGCATGACTAGTTTCCCCTAGCCTTCTCTTCCCCATGGCCACCAAAGAAGGTGGTCTTCAAGGTTTTTTACACTGAACGGTGCCCCAGCACATGCTGAGACTTCAGCTCTGTCTGGAGAGCTGTTTTCTGCAACAAATCACCCTAATGTTGCTGCAGCTTACAGTGGAGGGGGTGATGGGTCCCACACCTGTCACCCCAGACCATCCAGACAGCCTGAGCTGCCTTAACTGAGTGAGGTGCTTAGAACCTGCTTCCACCAAGGTACATTCTTCCCTTCCTATTTAATACACCTGGTCTGGATCCACCCACAACACTCAGGTTCCAGCAGGATCCAGTCACACCTCCCCTCATTCAGTTTCACTGAGGACAGTGAGTTCTGACTGTCGTATTTCTCTTAACCCAAACCCATAATCTCCAGCACCAGACTTCTTCCTACAGGTACCTGTGCCAAGCATTTAAATACAGAAATACATTTTTAATACAAATGCCTTGTATTGATTCTTTATATTTACTTTTTAAAATTATATGGATTTTTAATATTATCCATAGAATTCTTTTCAGGATGGTGAAAGCCACATTGCAACTATCGATCTTAAAGAGTGAACATAACAGAAAAATTAAGTCAAAATGCATCATAAGCATAAATATACAAGCCAAAACAATAAAACTCTTAAAAACACAGGCATAAATCTTCAGAAACCTAAATATAACACCAAAAGCACAAGTGACACAGGAGATAAAATGGACTAATCAAAATTAAAACTGTTTGTGCTTCAAAGAATGTTACTAAGAAAGTTAAAAACACAACCCATGAGACTGGATAAAATATTTGAAAATCATATACTTGATAAGGCACTGGTATCCAGAATAAATAAACTATCCTTACAATTCAATAATAAAAAGATCAATAACCCATTTCATGAATGGGCAAAAGATGCAGATAGACAGTGTTACAAAGAAGCTCTACAGACAGCCAACAAGCACGATGAAAAGAAGCTTAATATCATTAACCATCCGTTCAGTTCAGTTCAGTCGCTCAGTCGTGTCCAACCCTTTGCGACCCCGTGAATCGCAGCACGCCAGGCCTCCCTGTCCATCACCAACTCCCGGAGTTCATTCAGACTCACGTCCATCGAGTCCATGATGCCATCCAGCCATCTCATCCTCGGTCGTCCCCTTCTCCTCCTGCCCCCAATCCCTTCCATTAACCATCAGGGAATTATAAATCAAGACCACATCGAGATACCATTTCACACCCCCGAGGATGGCTACAATTAGTTCCCCTCCTAGGTTATCTAAGAGAAATGAAGACATATGTCCACAAAAAAAAACCCCACAAAACTTGTATGTGAATGTTCACAGAAGCATTATTCTGTGAAAGCAACTTAGATGGCTATCATCTGATGGATGGATAAAAAATTTAATATATTCATACAATGGAATATTATTCATCTATAAAAATGAACCAAGTACTAACACGTTACCATGTGGATAAACCTAGAAAACACTGTTAAGTGAAAGAAGCCAAAACAACAGATTACACATTGTATGACCATCAGTGTGAAATGTCTAGAATAGGCAAATTCAGAGGCAGAAAGTAGGGTAGTGCTTGCCTAGGCCTGAGAGGAATGGAGCAAATGGGAAGTGAGAGCTAATGCTAACGTGCATTTCCTTTCAGAGGATGATGAAAATATTCTAAAACTGATATTGGTAATGGATGCACAACTTAGTGAATTTACTAAAAAGCACTGAACTGTGTATCTTAAGAGGGTGTATTCTATGGTATGTGAATTATACTTTAATACAATTATTCAAGAAAAAAAAAAGCAGATACTGAAACTGCTGGGAGTCAGAATTACTGGTCCAGACTCCACTTGGCATGTTTCTGGTACCTTGAGATTTAAAGCTTAGGGAGAATTCCATACAACAGTGTAAAGTAAAAAATAAAGAAATAAATAAAGCTCATGGAGAATTCCATTCCCAGGTACTCACCTCTGAAGGGCTTTTCCCCCAGTCTCTATGACCCTGCAGAGGAATTCATTTAACCCCGACGACTGGATGTTTGACATCAGAGGTTGCCAGACTTCAGCTGTCTGATGCCATCTGCATGGTTCCTGACATCTCTGTGGACCAAACATGATAACGTTTACTTGTTCAAATGATACATTCTTTAACAAAAATAAACTGTTTGCCACTAATGTTAGCCCTGTCCTAATAAAGTTACCCATCTGAGTACCAATTGCGATCAACAGTCTGACTTCATTTCTGATGACTGACTGCTGGCAGCTTTCAACTCCCATCCTCATCACCACCTACCGCCCGTTCTCCTTCTGCAAACTAGGCGAACGAACAAGAAGCCTGAAAAAGAAAAGAGAGAGCAAAGTGCTTTCTCCTCGCAGTTGGCAGGAAGTTCAAACCATCCAAGCCCCAATCAATGCAAGGCCACCATCATCCCAATTCCACTCTCTAATCACTATAAAAGCCCAGAGAAAGACTTCAATGATGGTCCAGTGAGTAGGACTCTGCACTTTCAATGCCGAGGACCTGGAGGTCAATCCCTAACTGATCCCACAGGCTTCTCACTAATAAATGAATAAAGCCTAGCAAGCTTTTGCGTGGTCTCTCTTGATTTTTTTGGATCACTTTAGGAAGCCTGTCCTGCTCTCCCAAAATAAGTCTCATCCTCTTGGGTTGTCTGTAAAATACAAAAAAGAGTGTGCCTTTATGTGTTTGGACAGTAAAGAATCCACCAGCAATGAGGCAGACGTGGGTTCCATCTCTAGGTTGGGAAGATCCCCTGGAGGAGGGCATGGCAACGCACTCCAATACTCTTGCCTGGAGAATCACATGGACAGAGGCCTCTGGCAGGCTATAGTCCATGGGGCCGCGAGAGTCAGACAGGACTGAGCGACTAAGCACAGCACAGCGCAGTATGTGTGTGTGAGACAGGGAGGAAAGGAAGGCAAGCTAATGAGGCCAAGTGCTAACGACTGACCATCTGGACGCGGCTCCACAAGTGCTCACTGAGCTGCTCCTGCAACACTTCTGTAAGCGCAGAACTTTTCAAAATAAAAAGTCGGGTAGGAGAGAGAGACAAGCAACAGAAGGGGGAAAAGTTCCTGGCTGTGGGTGGGAAACCTAAAAAGCTTGGCATTCAAACACGTTTTTACAACCCACGTCCTTAAACTTTTTTAATTGACAAAAGATATAGGAGTACGTCAAGGCTGTATATGGTCACCCTGCCTGTTTAACTTCTATGCAGAGCACATCACGTGAAATGTCGGGCTGGATGAAGCACAGCTGGCATCAGGATTGCCAGGAGAAATATCAATAACCTCAGGTATGCAAACGACACCACCCTTACGGCAGAAAGTGAAGAAGAACTAAAGAGCCTCTCGATGAAAGTGAAAGAGGAGAGTAAAAAAGCTGGCTGAAAACTCAACATTCAAACTACTAAGATCACGGCATCTGGTCCCATCACTTCAGGGAAAATAGATGGGGAAACAATGAAAACAGTGACAGACTTCATTTTCTTGGGCTCCAAAATCACTGTGGACAGTGAATGCAGCCATGAAATTAAAAGACACTTCCTCCTTGAAAGAAAAGCTATGACCAACCTAGACAGCATATTAAAAAGCAGAGACATTACTTTGCCGACAAAGGTCCATATAGTCAAAACTATGGTTTTTCCAGTAGTCATGTATGGATATGAGAGCTGGACTATAACAGAAAGCTGAGCACTGAAGAACTGATGCTTTTGAACTGTGGTTTTGGAGAAGACTCTTGAGAGTCCCTTGGACTGCAAGGAGATCCAACCAGTCCATCCTGAAGGAAATCAGTACAGAGTATTCATTGGAAGGACTGACACTGAAGCTGAAGTTCCAATACTTTAGCCATCTAATGCAAAGAAATGACTCATTGGAAAAGACCCTGATGCTGGGAAAGATAGAGGGCAGGAGGAGAAGGGACAACAAAGGCTGAGGTGGCTGGATGGCATCACTGACTCGATGGGCATGAGTTGGAGCAAGCTCCTGGAGTTGGTGATGGACAGCCTGGTGTGCTGCAGTCCATGGGGCGGCAAAGAGTCAGACACGACTGACTGGATCTGTGAACTGAAAGGATCTTTTGGGGGAATGGTAATTTGGATAAAAGTTGAATTACATTTGTCACAACTCATCGAGTGTTGCATTTCACTGTAAGTCAGTTTTCCCTCAAAAATGTTTAGAGCAATACTGAACTCTAATTGATGTCAAGCACAGTGAGGTGTGTGAGGGGGCAAGTAGTAGTAATAATCTGTCATTTATTTTGAATGTATCCCCAAAAGATTCTTGAGCAAACTCTGGGAGACAGTGAAGGACAGGGAAGCCTGGTGCCCTGTAGTCCATGGGGTCACAAAGTCAGACACGACTTAGCAACTGAGCAACAACACAGAAAGATTAGTGGAGCTGAAAGGGTGGACAAAGGGAATATGGGGCACACAGCGAGCAGAGCAGATGTTAATGGATTAGAATAAGGACGTACGAGTAACTCACTTCACGCTCTGCAGAAAAGCTTACCCAACCTACTGGTGAAGAAGAGCTCAGGAAAGGAACCACTAAGCCAAGATAGCAGAGCTCCCTGGTGGCCCAGGGGCTAAGACTTCACTCTCCCAAAGCAGGGGGCTCAGGGGTCAGCCCCGGTCCCGGAACTAGATTGCACATGCCACAGCTAAGACCCAGAGCAGCCAAATAAACAAATATTACAACAACAGCAACAAAAAGTCACGGGAGAGCAAAGTGAAAAGGCCCCTAGCAGGTGGGAAAACGCGGTTTCCACTGAGAACCCCGGCAAGACCTGACTCTGCAGCTCCTAGGTGGTGAAACACGGGTGGTCTGACACCGGCTGGTCCGCCGGGCGGCGGGAAACCGCACCGTCCGCGCGCGCAGCGGGGCCACCGTGGCCCGACTCCTACCGATGCCCACGCCGGCTCGCCCGACCCCTGGCAGGGGAAGGGCGGCGGGCCTGGGGGTCGCCCAGCAGCCGGGCTCGGACGCCGAGCAGGCAGGGGCCCAACGGTCCCTGCCGAAGGGCCGGCTGGCTCCTCCCGAGCGCGGAACCGCCGGGCCCGGCGACGGAACTGGCTGGGGCGTTCTCACCAGGAGAGGGGCGTCCACAGCCGCAGACGCGCTTCCAGACGCGCCGGGGCGTCCACACCCGCCGGGGCGTCCTCGCTCGCAGAAGCCGGGGCGTCCTCGCCCGGGAGAGCGGCGTCTGCACACTCGCGGCCGTCCTCACTGCCGCCGCCCGCCGCGCCGCTCTCGAGCCGCCGGCGCGCAGCGGACGCCGCCCCCACCCCAGCCGCGCCGCGCTCGGGGGGACGCCGCGGCGCCAAGGGGCGAGCGGCGCGGCGGGCGCCCCCTCGGTAGGTCGGCGGCGCGGGCCCCGGCGGCGGCCATGTTCCCGCCAGCGAGCGTGCGCGCGGCGGCACCGGAAGTGCGCGGCCCGCGGCCCCGCCCCGCGCCTCTCGCTGCCCGCGCCGCTCGCTCCCCGCGCCCCTCGCTCCCCGCGCGCCGGGGAGGCCCGCGCCCCTCGCTCCCCGCGCGCCGGGGAGACCCGCGCCCCTCGCTGCCCGCGCCCGTCGCTCCCCGCGCGCCGGGGAGGCCCGCGCCCCTCGCTCCCCGCGCGCCGGGGAGACCCGCGCCCCTCGCTGCCCGCGCCGCTCGCTCCCCGCGCCCCTCGCTCCCCGCGCCGGGGAGGCCCGCGCCCCTCGCTCCCCGCGCCCCTCGCTCCCCGCGCGCCGGGGAGACCCGCGCCCCTCGCTCCCCGCGCCCCTCGCTCCCCGCGCCCCTCGCTCCCCGCGCGCCGGGGAGGCCCGCGCCCCTCGCTCCCCGAGCCCCTCGCTCCCCGCGCGCCGGGGAGACCCGCGCCCCTCGCTGCCCGCGCCCCTCGCTCCCCGCGCCCCTCGCTCCCCGCGCGCCGGGGAGACCCGCGCCCCTCGCTGCCCGCGCCCCTCGCTCCCCGCGCGCCGGGGAGGCCCGCGCCCCTCGCTCCCCGCGTCCCTCGCTCCCCGCGCGCCGGGGAGGCCCGCGCCCCTCGCTCGCCGCGCCCCTCGCTCCCCGCGCGCCGGGGAGGCCCGCGCCCCTCGCTCCCCGCGCCCCTCGCTCCCCACGCCGGGGAGACCCGCGCCCCTCGCTCCCCGCGCCCCTCGCTCCCCGCGCGCCCGTCGCTCCCCGCGCCGGGGAGACCCGCGCCCCTCGCTCCCCGCGCCCGTCGCTCCCCGCGCCGGGGAGGCCCGCGCCCCTCGCTCCCCGCGCGCCGGGGAGGCCCGCGCCCCTCGCTCCCCGCGCCCCTCGCTGCCCGCGCCCCTCGCTCCCCGCCGCGCCGGGGCCCGCCCTGCGCCCAGCCTTCGCCGCCAGCCCCGGGCTTCTCCAGCCCCGGGCTTCAGAGACGTGCACTGGCGCAGAGATGTCCTTTCGCCGCACCTGCTAACTCAGTTATGTATGGCGATCAGTGTGGGTTCCCCGACATTTATTTTCGCCTACGGCTTTCATCCGAGGACATCATTATTGTGCGGCCCTATTTTCGTGTACTGCGCAGATTGCCAAAATAATTCTATGCCATCCCTCGTTTGTTGTTTTTAAGAACAATATGTTCAAATTCAGATAAGGGCAACTCAGTATCAATTAGCAGTACCGTTATTTACTTAGAAATCTAAACAGAAGCTACGCATTTTTGGATTTGATGGGACAATTAGTTAAGGATTTTTTGATGGATTAGGACTGCGAATGAATGTATGTGCTGTGGAAAAATCACCATTCAAAAATAATATAACAAGCAGTTAGAAAGTATGCTTTGAAAAGATCGCAGTTTTGTGTATGTGTATAAAACAATCCAAAAAAAATCATTCGTGTATATACAAAAAATAATAAATTGCTATTCTTCCAGCATGAATGTGTGTGGGGGGGTGACCCTCAGAGTAAGCCCAGGCAGGACGTGTCTGGGAGGCCTAGGAGACCAGGCTCAATCCCTACACAGCTAAAGTCAAGGTTAAGGAAACCATTCTCAAAGAATCTCGCCCAATATTTATACCTTTTTGCCTTCATATTGGTGATTGTAGGGTTTTTTTTTTTAATTGAAATAAAACTTATTTACAATATTGCCTTAGTTTCGTGTGTGCATGCCTGCTGAGTCACTTCATTTGTGTTCGACTCTTTGCGACCCCGTGGACTGTAGCCTGCCAGGCTCCTCTGTCCATGGGATTCTCTAGGCAAGAATACTGGAGTGGGTCGCCATGCCCTCCTCCAGGGCATCTGACTCAGGGATCAGGATGATAGTTTACGGTGAACGATGTTGGATTCGTGATATCCGAAGATAAAGATTTAGCTTCGGGACCAGGGACCAGGCTTCAGACAGCCAGAACTTCGTGTGGCCGAAGCCTTACTACCGTGAAGGGCAGAGGAAGCTTCTGACGGAGACATCAGAAGGGGGTGAAGAGCGCCCGCAGGCTAGGCCTCTGGGTCTCCTGCATCGGCCGGCGGGTTCTTGCCCGCTGGCTCCATCTGGGACGCCCTTAGTTTCAGGTGAAAACCAAAGTGAGTCGGTGACTTTTCAGATTCCTTCTCTCAACAGGTTATTACAAGACACTGACTTCAGTTCCCTGTGCTATACAGTGGACCCTTGGTGCTTATCCGGTTTATGCATTGCAGGTTGAGTCTGCTAACCCCATATTCCTGATGCATCCCTGCCTCCCTCTCTTCCCCCTTTGGTAACCGTAAGTTTGGTGCCAACCCAAATGCCAGTGCTGCCCTCAATTCCAACTCCTCTCACAGTGCTACCTGTCTGGGCTCCTAGCGTTTCCACTCTTTGCCTGGTGCAGGCCAAGTCTTCACTGGTGTCTGGATTCCCCTAACTCAGATCCTATCTGTGACTGGACAGCATGTCCTGCCAGCATCATGCTGACCCCTACGCAGAATGCAGCTGTCTCTGCCTGCCCGACAGCCAGCATCTCTTACAGTGATCCTGTCGGCAGCCTCCCTGCTGTCCTTGCTCCCAACTCAATTTCCCCATAGCAGCCAGACGGTTCTCCTGCCACCTGCCTCCTTTGCTCAGGAGTTTCAAGGGCTGCCGCTCTCTCAGTGGGGAAAGTCCATACTGTAGCCTGAGAGGTGGCCAGGCCAGCTCAGCTGCCTGTCTGAGCTCATCACCCACACCTTTCTGCCTCAGCTGCAGCCACACCGGTCCTCTCCCCGGTGCTCACGTGCACAACACGCTTCCACCTCAGGACCTTTGCACGTGCTGTTCCCCCTTCCCTGGCCTATGCTTCCACCAGATACGTGCTCAGTTCATTCCTTCTTCTAACCTTTCTTCTGCCTGGCAGATACTAGGTGCTTAATGAACATTCATTGGCTGAAAACTAGTTAGTTCAATTGTTGGTCCCAAATTTTCACTGCCTTTCCTGAAGAAGGATTACATGTCCTGACGTGTTGCTAGTCACTTGCAAAGTATCCCTGTGCAGGTGGGGAAGCATATATATGTGACATACATGTATGTGTATGTGTCTTTGTGTGTGTGTAATATACATCAGTTCAGTTCAGTCGCTCAGTCAAGTCTGACTCTTTGCGACCCCGTGGACTGCAGCACATCAAGCTTCCCTGTTCATCACCAACTCCCAGAGCTTACTCAAACTCATGTCCATCGAGTTGGTGATGCCATCAAACCATCTCATCCTCTGTGGTCCCCTTCTCCTCCTGCCTTCAATCTTTCCCAGCATCAGGGTCTTTTCAAATGAGTCAGTTCTTCGCATCAGGTGGCCAAAGTATTGGAGTTTCAGCTTCAGCATCAGTCCTTCCAATGAATATTCAGGACTGATTTCCTTTAGGATAGACTGGTTTGATCTCCTTGCAGTCAAAGGGGCTCTCAAGAGTCTTCTCCAACACCACAGTTCAAAAGCACCAATTCTTCAGCACTCAACCTTCTTTATACATAAATGTCTCTGTTTGCATATGGGTGGTGCAGTGGTAAAGAATCCACCTGCCAATGCAGGAGACACACAAGAGACGTGGGTTCAATCCCTGGCTCAGGAAGAGCCCCTGGAGGAGGAAGTGGCAACCTACTCCAGTATTCTTGCCTGGGAAATCCCATGGACAGAGGAGCCTGGTGGGCTACAGTCCATAGGGTCGCAAAGAGTCAGACGCGACTGAGCACTGAGCACTTACATTTTTTTGCAGGTTGGGAAACCCAATTCAAAAGCAAAGAGTTAACCAGAAAGCAGAGTATTTCTCCTAGAATCATGTGCTGCTTGAGAACAGAAAGATTCATGAAGGATGAAAGACATCCCTCCACATTTGGCAGAGACTAGGAACAAGGCTCGCTTCCAGTAGCTGTAGGAGACCCAGCCGAGAGAAGTGGACACTTGGCCCCTGAGGAAACACTGTTTCAAGACAATGGGAGCAAGAATAGTACATTTGGGGGAAAAGTTAATTAGGACTGTCCTTCCTTCTTCCTCTATTCAGTGACATCGAAGAAGCCATACTCAAGAGGATCATACAGATCTATCGAGACTACGGAAATACGAACAGAGCTCAGCCCTTAAAACCACGAACAAATTCTCTCAGGAGACACATCTTCCAAATATGTGAGCGGAGGAGAAAGATTACCTTTCAGTACATTTTAGAACTTATACAGGAGAAAAATCCTATAAACATACAGGCACAAACTATCCGTTACTGTGTATGAGACAAGTTATACTTATGAGATAGTTCATATTTGCAGTGAATTCAAGACATTATTTTCAAGGAGTGACTGCTCTATGTTACAAGGGTCTGTGAAGAAACCCTACAACACACTCATCCAGGAAAAGGTTTCACGCTCTTCTCCTTGACTCAACATCACAGCAAACGCACTGGAGAGAACCCTGTGGATATATGCGTTGTGGGAAAGGCTTTAAACACAGCTCAGCACTATGCTGCGACATCAGAGGACTCATACTGGGAAAACCCCATACAAGTACACAGTGCAGAAGAACGTTCGGGAGGTGCTCTCTCTTTATCCAGCACAAGAGGCCTCACACTGGAGAACAGCGTAGAGGCAAGGGTGGCTGGCTTTCGATTATGGCTTTCATGTTGTCCGACACCAGGAAACTCATAGAGATTAGAGAAACTCACTGAACATAATCAATACGGAAAAGCTGTTGCTTGGAATTTCATTCGATGTGACATCATAAAGAAACGAAAAAGGAGGCAGAATCCACGAGTTATCTTTGACCCACAAATAGGTGTTGTTGTTTAATCACGAAGTCATGTTCAACTCTTTGTGACCCCATGGATTGTAGCCAGGCTCCTCCGTCCATTGGACTCTCCAGGCAAGAATACTGGAGCCAGTTGCCATTTTCTCCTCCAGGGGATCTTCCTGGCCAGGGATCAAACCCGAGTCTCCTGCACTGGCAGGTGGATTCTCTACCGCTGAGCCACAACGGAAGCCCTGACTGTAATGCGACTGTGCGCTTGTAGCTCCCCATAGGCACGGACGGTGCAGTCTGAGCAGTTATGCTCCATATGTGCCCTCGATTTGCTGCAGAAACATCATTTAGTGGGCCTTAGGGTCTAAGCCTCAGGGACAATGCCTCATGGAAATAACGCGATAGATAATAAAATGTAAATGTTACCAGTGGCGACACCCCATTTTTTCTATCGTATAAAAGCCAGAGAACCATCCCATTGAGTGTCAGGCAGAGATCGCTGATCCTTTAGCATCACAGGGATTAATATCTGCCCAACTTTATACTGATCACAGAAGAGCGCTGAAAAATATGCCATCCACTTCTTTCTTGCATAGTCCTGTCACATCGGACAAATTACAGAGTTTTATACTAACTCATGACTGTTTCACATTTGGCATTCTACTACTAAGTTTAAGAGAGGAATCATAAAGAGTTGCCTGCATCTTCGTGTTTCCAGGGGCACAGCCAGCGTCCAGGCAGGACGAAACAGACATACCCATGTGCTCTGCAGCCCACAGGCTACACAAGAGAGAAGCCCTTGTGCCCCAGAGAAGACCCAGTGCAGCCAAAAACAAGTAAATAAACACAATTTTAGAAAGGAAAAGACAAACTAAAAAGGGCAGAGAATTTGAATAGACATTTATCCAAAGACAAACAGATGGTTAACAGGCACCTGAAAAGATGTTCAGCATCATGAGTCACCAGGGAAGTGAAAAGCAGAGCACAAGATGTCACCTCACACTTGTCAGAATGACTGTTATCAGAAAGACAGCAAATAGTAAGTGTTGGCAAAGACGCAGAGAAAAGGAAACACTCATCCACCATGGCTGGGGATGTAAATCAGTGCAGGCACTGCGGAAAACAGTATGCGGTGCCTCGGAAAATTAAATCAGGGGACTTCCTGGTGGTCCACTGGTTAGGATTCAGCGCTTTCACTGCCATGGCCCGGGTTCAACCCTGGTTGGGAAACTAACATCCCATAAGCCACTTGGCATGGACAAAAAAATAAATAAAAAATAATCGAAATACCATATGTTCCAGCAAGTCTATTCCTGGTATTTATCCAAAGAAAATAAAAACACTAACTTGAAAAGACACATGCACCCCTCATGTTCACTGCAGCATTATTTACAACGGACAAGATGTGGTCCAGATTTCTGCTGCTAGCAAGTCCGGCATTTTCCAGCACCAGCTGCTCTCCAGGGACACACGGCCCTACAACCCAACTGGAGGAGAGGGTTCTGGGGCAGATGAGTTTCCTCCAAGCTGACTTTTGTGCCCACCGCTGAGAAGAGGTCAGCTCCAGATGCCAACACATGAGCCACCCTTTTCCAGCTTTTATCAGAGGCAGGACATGGATACGTGCATCAACCCTAGCCAACGGGGCCTGAGAAAGTCTATGGAAAGAGGGCTCGAGAAGATAATGAATTCCTTCCTTGTGGTCGGCAGGGAATAGCTCCTCAAAGCTGTTCACACCCTAATAGCTGGAGCCAGTGACTGTTACATTGCAGGGCAAAGAGCGCTTTGCAGGTGCAATTAAGTTTTATGGCCTTGAGATGAGATTATCTTGCGGCCGATGTAATCGCAGTTGTCCTTGTTTAAGAAGCAGCAGGAGAGGGGCTTCCCTGGTGGTCTAGTGGTTAAGAATCTGCCTGTCAATGCAGGGAACGCAGGTTTGATCCTTGGTTGGGGAATAAGATCGCACACGCCACGGAGCAACGAAGCTGACCAATCACAGCTCCTGAAGCCGCACGCTCCAGTGCCTGCGTGCCACAGTTGAGAATCTGTACGTTGCAGTGAAAGATGCTGAATGATGGCAGGAAGATCCTGCACGTGGCAACGAAGACCCAATGCAGCAAATATAGAAAAAAAGAAAGAACCCTCCAATTATCTTCAAAAAAAAGAGAGAAAGAAAGAAAAGAAGCAGGAGCATCAGAGTCAGTGGAGGCGATGTGATGATGAAGCAGAGGTCAGAGTCAGAGAGAGACTTATAGATGCTACACCACTTACAAATAGCTGTGAAAAGAAGAGGCGAAAAGCCAAGGAGAAATGGAAAGATAGAAGCATCTGAATGCAGAGTTCCAAAGAACAGCAAGGAGACATAAGAAAGCCTTCTTCAGCGATGAACGCAAAGAAATAGAGGAAAAGAACAGAATGGGAAAGACTAGAGATCTCTTCAAGAACACTAGAGATACCAAGGGAACATTTCATGCAAAGATGGGCTTGATAAAGGACAGAAATGGTCTGGGCCTAACAGAAGCAGAAGATATTAAGAAGAGATGGCAAGAATACACAGAACTGTACAAAAAAGATCTTCATGACCCGGATAATCATGATGGTGTGATTACTCATCGAGGGCCAGACATCCTGGAATGTGAAGTCAAGTGGGCCTTAGGAAGCATCACTATGAACAAAGCAGGTGGAGGTGATGGAATTCCAGTAGAGCTATTTCAAATCCTGAAAGATGATGCTGTAAAAGTGCTGCACTCAATATGCCAGCACATTTGGAAAACTCAGCAGTGGCCACAGCACTGGAAAAGGTCAGTTTTCATTCCAATCCCAAAGAAAGGCAATGCCAAAGAATGCTCAAACTACCGCACAATTGCACTCATCTCACATGCTAGGAAAGTAATGCTCAAAATTCTCCAAGCTAGCCTTCAGCAATACGTGAACCGTGAACTTCCTGATGTTCAAACTGGTTTTAGAAAAGGCAGAGGAACCAGAGATCAAATTGCCAACATCCGCTGGATCATGGAAAAAGCAAGAGAGTCCCAGAAAAACATCTATTTCTGCTTTATTGACTATGCCAAAGCCTTTGACTGTGTGGATCACAATACACTGTGGAAAATTCTGAAAGAGTTGGGAATACCAGAGCACCTAACTTGCCTCTTAAGAAATCTGTATGCAGGCCAGGAAGCAACAGTTAGAACTGGACATGGAACAACAGAATGGTTCCAAATAGGAAAAGGAGTACGTCAAGGCTATATATTGTCACCCTGCTTATTTAACTTATACGCAGAGTACATCATGAGAAACGCTGGACTGGAAGAAACACAAGCTGGAACCAAGATTGCTGGGAGAAATATCAATAACCTCAGATATGCAGATGACACCACCCTTATGGCAGAAAGTGAAGAGGAGCTAAAAAGCCTCTTGATGAAAGTAAAAGAGGAGAGCGAAAAAGTCGGCTTAAAGCTCAACATTCAGAAACGAAGATCATGGCATCCGGTCCCATCCCTCCATGGGTAATAGATGGAGAAACAGTGGAAACAGTGTCAGACTTTATTTTTTTGAGCTCCAAAATCACTGCAGATGGTGACTGCAGCCATGAAATTAAAAGACACTTACTCCTTGGAAGAAAAGTTATGACCAACCTAGACAGCATATTCAAAAGCAGAGACATTACTTTGCCAACTAAGGTCCGTCTAGTCAAGGCTATGGTTTTTCCAGTGGTCATGTATGGATGTGAGAGTTGGACTGTGAAGAAGGCTGAGCACCGAAGAATTGATGCTTTTGAACTGTGGTGTTGGAGAAGACTCTTGAGAGTCCCCTGGACTGCAAGGAGATCCAACCAGTCCATTCTGAAGGAGATCAGCCCTGGGATTTCTTTGGAGGGAATGATGCTAAAGCTGAAGCTCCAGTACTTTGGCCACCTCATGTGAAGAGTTGACTCATTGGAAAAGACTTTGATGCTGGGAGGGATTGGGGGCAGGAGGAGAAGGGGAAGACCCAGGATGAGATGGCTGGATGGCATCACTGACACAATGGACGTGAGTCTTAGTGAACTCTGGGAGTTGGTGATGGACAGGGAGGCCTGGCATGCTGCGATTCATGGGGTTGCAAAGAGTCGGACACAACTGAGTGACTGAACTGAACTGAACTGACACCACTGGCAGGAAGTCCCTAGAAGCTGGAAAAGGCGAAGAAGCTGGTTCTCCCCTACAGACTCCAAAGAAGGCAGCACTGCCAACATGTTTATTTTGCCTGGAAAAGTCTATTTTCCCTTCTGATCTTCACAGATGTGGGATGATACATTTTTGCTGTTTCAAGCCACAAAATTTGTGGCAATTTGTTGCAGTGTCAAAGGAAACAAACACTCCCTGGTGCCAATATCTTCGGCCAAATGTTGTCTGGCTTCAAGCGATGCATGAAACAACCACCTTGAGACCATGAGAACAGGAACCTCCAAAAAAACCAAGACAATATACTGAGGACCGATGAGCAGGCGATGGAGAGTGCCTGCAACCCCCCTGGGAGCTCTTGCCTCTGGGCTGCATGCGATGTAAGGTAATGTATGGTGGCAGATTCTGCAACTTGTGGCCAAAGAAAACCCATCTTGCACAATAACTCCTTCTTGTTCCCAACCAACTACTGCTCTCCAATCTCATTTAGTCATGCTGAGCCAGTTTAGCGACAGGCTTGGCTCGCGCTGCTGTGCTCCGTAGTGTCCGACCCTTTGCGGCCCCATGGACTAGTCCGCCAAACTCATCTGTCCAGGGAATTTCCCAGGCAAGAATGAGTTGCCATTTCCCATGCCAGGGGATCTTCCCGACCCAGGGATCGAACCCGTATCTCTTACATCTCCAGCTCTGGCAAGTGGATTCTTTACCACTAGCACCACCTGGGAAGCCCCTTAGGGACTCCTAGAAGAAGTCATCCCAGGTAATCAGGTTGTACAGGCTCAGGCTGACCCCTGCTTACCTGACTCAGAGTCCTTTCTCAGGAGGTGGACACACCACAAGGAGCTGAGACTCACTGTGGTAAGCAAGATGGGCCAAGCTACCTCAGCTGCAGTCTCAGAGGCACTGCCAAGGGGCCACAGAGGACACAAATAGACATTGCAGGCTCCAAGGATATGAAGTGATAATACACGGGACCAAGGGCCTATGGTGGATTCATCAAGTTACACACACAGACGTGGGCGCAGTATCCCCTTGAGTCTTCATAGTGGGTTACAGGAGTCCTCTCTGGATGAAAAAAAAAAAAAGTGCTTGAAAAAAGCCATACACTTCAATTTTAAAAAATTGTGCCAACTTGCTGAACAAGATGAAACCCGTGCAGCCATCACCACACACATGAGAAAAGTTGTATGATTATTACTGCATGCTGTTGATGGCTTTGAAGTCTAAATTTACAGGGAAGAAAAGAATTTTTTGGCACTTGTACTTTCTGGGGGCATTTCTTAGAGAAAATGAGTTTGAATCCAAGTAGTTTCCCAGTGAGGATGGTGGTGAGTTCCATCACATTGTCAAGAGGAAAGAAGCATAGAGCCTAGTCCAGGAGCCAGGCGCCCAGAGCACCCACTGTGGTCCTGTAATCCCACTTGCTCTTGTATTCAGCCCAGTGATGGTCTGTGATTTATAGTCGGCCTTCCCAACCTGGAGCATGATATTCATCTTCATTTATACAATTTTACTTGTAATTCTTTCCAGAAACGTATCTTCCTGTAGATTCCTTGCATTTCCCAACAAATTAATCCCAGACATTTGTCTTTATGCTTCATCTGTGGATCTCCTTTTCAGTGTATCTGTTTGTAAAGATTTTGTATGTTACATGTGTGTTGATTCACATACCTTTATTTCTTATCGCCTTGTTTATTGCAATCTTGTTTTTTTTAATCTCCAATTGGATTTTGTGCATACGATAATGTGCTCAGATGCTCAGTTGTGTCTGACTCTTTGCAGCCCCTTGGACTGTAGCCCGCTGGGCTCCTCTGTCTGTAGAATTTTCCAGGCCAAGAATACTGGAATGTTGCCATTTCTTCCTCCAAGCGATCTTCCTGATCCAGAGATCGAACCCAAGCCTCTTACACCTCCTACATTGGCTGGCAGATTCTTTACCAGTGTTACGTGGGAAGCCCAAGTATTTTATTGTTACCTATTTGGAAAGGCATTTTTATATTTTCTTTTCCAGTAGTAATAGCCCTTAGGTCTGTTTCCTATCTTACTTGTGATAATAAGAACACCCGGAAATCTTAAACTTAAGGTTGCTGAGAGCAGATATGGTCTTCTGTTTTGGATGTGCACATCAGTCCATGGTTATTGAACAGAAGAGTGAACCGGCAAGAGAATGAAGAAAGGTCAGTTTTCACTGGAGAGGAAAAGGTCAATTTCCTAAGGCAAAGAGAAATGTAGAAATTGGTGACATTCAGAACCATAAAGGCTGAGTGATGAAGAATTGATGATTTCAAACTGTGGTGCTGGAGAAGACTCTTGAGAGTCCCTTGGACTGCAAGATCAAACCAGTCAATCTTGAAGGAAATCAACCCTGAATATTCATTAGAAGGACCGATCCTGAAGCTGAAGCTCCAATATTTTGGCCACCTAATGCAAAAAGCTGACACCTGGAAAAGACCCTGATGCTGGGAAAGACTGACGGCAGGAGGAGAAGGGGACGACAGAAGATGAGATGGTTGGATGGCATCACCGACTCGATGGACATGAGCTTGAGCAAGCTCCGGGAGTTGGCGATGCACAGAGGAGCCTGGTATGCTGCAGCCCATGGGGTTGCCAGAGTGGGACACGACTGAGAAACTGAATAACAAAAGGACTAGCAGTAAGCAGGTTGTTGGCTTCCTCTTTGTCTACCCTCCAGTGGCCAGGAAGGGTGACACACTCCTGCACTGAGAGCAGCAGGGAAAGTGAGAGTGTGGTCCTGGGTGACACTGGCAGCTTAGCCGGTCCCAGGACGTTCATTTTTGAGGAAACGGTGTTTATGATAGCTGGATTTTCAGTTATTTATGGCCAAACACACCCTATTCCAAACCCGACTTACTGGTTTGCCCAGTTTCTGTGGACTTCCCACACTCCTCTTTGAAACAGATCACTTCTGGAAGCTGCATGTGGTCTGTCTCTGCTCAGAGCTCAGATTCTTTACCTTTCCTCCGTGTGCTACACCCAGTCTGGATCATCTTGATTCTGAACTCACCCTTTATCTTGGGGGGAACGGGCACAGAACAAATGTGTAGGAGTCACGGCCCCAAAGTCTGTTTGGGGAACCAGTTATGACCCTAATAATTTACAGTTAATGTGCTGATTGCTGTATTCCTTGCTTCTCCAAGCTGAAGTTCTCAAGCTCTGAGGAGTTCGGAGAAGTATCCTAGAGGCTCATGTTTTAAAGACAAAAATGTACATCCTTCTTCCTCTTCTCTTTTTAAATGAGTTTTAAACTCATGTTCCCCTTCACATGAAACACTCTGAGATGCTCTGTGTGATGAAATAAGACAATGATGACTGTTGAGTCGACTGAATGCCACTAGGTGCTACAGTGATTTGGTCAATATATAGTTTCATATCTCTTATTCAGCCAGTAGTACACTCTTGATTTTAAAAGCATAGGAAAGAATATTTAAATATTTCAACAATTCAGTATCTCAATAAACATGCTTGTTAAACTATATAGAGTATACAGAGAGATGAAGTGCAAATTAAACCCTGCAATTGAATGAAACTATTATTGCTAATCTAGCCATTTTCATAAATGATCCACAATGCCTTTTCTGCAATTCTAAAACCTTTTCTAATGAAAAGTTTCTTCCCCTATTATGCATCTGCAAAATTCAGCTGAAATAACAAGGCTGTGTAGGGTTTCCCAGGTGGCTCAGTGGGTAAAGAATCTGCCTGCAATGCAGGAGACACAGGTTTGATCCCTGGGTTGGGACGATCCCCTGGAGGAGGAACCATCAACTTCTCTCCAGTATTCTTGCCTGGAGAACCCCATGGACAAAGGAGCCTGGTGGGTTACAGTCCATACGATCACGAAGAGTCAAACACGACTGAAGTGACTGAGCACAACACAGCTATTTACACAGTTTTTCCCCAGTTTACTGTGACCCCTTATATATTTTGCTACAGATACACCCAGATGCTGCCCCAGACCTGTGGGGGATGTCACATGTGGTATGTCACATGTGGATTCAAATGCTTATGAATTCCAAAATACTTCCGGCTCTGAAGGTTTTGAACAAGGGATTGGGGCCCTGTATGCAAACAGGATACATAACATTTTTTTAAATTTATTTAATTGGAGGCTAATTATTTTACAATATTGTGGTGGGTTTTGCCGTACCTTGACATGAATCAGCTATGTGAGCACACGTTTCCCATCCTGAACCCCGCTCCCACCTCCTTCCCCATCCCATCCCTCAGGGTCATCCCAGTGTACCAGCCCTGAGCACCCTGTCTCATGCATCGAACCTGGACTGGTGATCTATTTCACATATGGTAATATACATGTTTCAGTGGTATTCTCTCAAATCATCCCACCCTCGCCTTCTCCCACAGAGTCCAAAAGTCTGCTCTTTACATCTGTGTCTCTTTCACTGTCTTGCATATAGGGTCATCGTTACCATCTTTCTAAATTCCATATGTATGCATTAATATACTGTATTGGTGTTTTTCTTTCTGACTTACTTCACTCTGTATAATAGGCTCCCGTTTCATCCACCTCATTAGAACTGATTCAAATGCATTCCTTTTAATAGCTGAGTAATATTCCATTGTGTATATGTACCACAGCTTTCTTATCCATTCGTCTGCTGATGGACATCTAGGTAGGATGCGTAACATTTTTGACATTTAACAGTTAACATTCATCCAAAAATGTGTTTATTTACTTATTTATCTTCGGCTGTGCTGGGTCTTTGCTGCTGTGCACAGGCTTTCTCCAGGTGCAATGAGTGGGCTTCTCACTGCAGTGTCTTCTCTTGCTGTGGAGCACAGGCATTAGGCAAGCAGGCTTCAGTAGTGGGGCACATGGGCTCAGTTTCCCTGCGGCACTTGGGATCTTCCCAGACCAGGGATCAAACCTGCGTCCCCTGCATTGGCAGGCAGATTCTCAACCACTGAACCACCAGGAAACCCCCCAAGAAATGTTTTTTAATGTAATCAAGTTACAGCAAATTAAATAGCATTCTTAATTTGCTAAATGGGAAAAAGAATATGCAATTTATTATTAAAAGTTGTACTAAAGTGAGTTTGATGAATCAATCTTAAATAATATACTTAAGATCACCTTTTAACCTAAAATCATGTTTTTACTCTATAGTATACAAACAGAAAGAACTGAAAGAACTTCCAAGAAGGCCCGTTTCCTTAAGATGTTAAAACCTCCATCAGATTGACAGTAAACTACTAGAAGGATCCCTAGTCATAACCAGAAGAAAACAATATGGCTAATTGCCTTGTCCTACTACCCATGGCTATAGAACACCATTCTTTTAAGTGACAATATGAGAAAGAGGCATGAATTATTTAATGAATGGGGATGCTGTTTTAGCTATAACAGCCAAGAAAAATTCAGGGAAACGCATGGTTAGTGACTCAGTGCTGACAGGAACAAGTCAACAGACACACCGTCTCAACTGCAGTAAGATGAACAACGTGCAGCCCATGTGTGAGTATTCTCCACGGTGGCCACAGAGATGTACAACCGCTGGAATAAGCATGGCATGCAGTGGGCAGGATGACTCACACAGAGGCATAAGGCTGCTGAAACCTGCTCGAAGTGGAGAGAGGGTGCACTGGGCCCTGGGTCTCAGTAGGAGAGTCCCAAGCACCGAGGAGGAGAGAGGACATCAGAGCCTGGGCCCTGGAACCTCAGGAAGATGGAAGGACACCAGATACTGGACTTGGAGGAAGCCATGAGACTATTTTGTCCTGGGCTCCAAAGAAAGATGAGAGTGGATTGGGCTCAAGGAAGAGGGGCACACACCAGGTCCTGGGCAGGGAAAGACTTCTTCCATTTCCTAGACATGGGCACCTGGCTCACAGATGACCCAGGGCAGAGGAGCCTTCCTGTCCAGCCCACACACCAACTCCCTGATTCTCTGCTTAGCCAGTTAGCAAGGTTACTCTGAACCTTCTCCCCAGTAAGGCCCATACCTGTACTTCCTCAGAGAATCCCACTTGAGCAAGAATCCTAAGTCGGTTTATGAAGACTCCCCTACTCTTGATATCTGATCAAATTCCTCACCCCTACTCTCTCCCCCGGGTGATACATCACCACCCTGGCCTGCCTTCCTTAAAACAGTCTATTAGCTTTGTCCAGCTGGACTCCCCCAGACACGACGTCTCCTCCTCCTAACTTCCTGTCTACTGGTGCCTTTCCCCTCACTCCTAGGCCATAAATCGCCACTTACTCTAGCTGTATTCAGAACCGAGCCGCTCTACACTGGAGTCTTCCCCCTGCCCCCGCTGCAAGCTTACTGAAGGAAATCTATCACCGCTTTAACTTCCGTCCAGCTCTGATTTACCCGTGAACAACCCTCCCTCCACTCTCCTGCCTTGGCTCCACTTGCTCTGCCCTCCTCACAACTTGAGTGGATAGTCAGCCCTGACCCCATTCTCCTCCCTGGGCCTGGAGGACATCTAACCTCACCTTCTGCACATTTCCCTGGTGGCTCAAACCATAAAGAATCTACCCGGATTCCATCTCTGGGTCGTGATGATCCCCTGGAGAAGGGAATGGCAACCCATTCCAGTATTCTTCCCTGGGAAATCCCATGGACAAAGGAGCCTGGTGGGCTACCGTCCTACCGTCCATGGGGTCGCAAACAGCTGGACACGACGAGCGACTAACACTTTCACACCCGCACAGTTCACAGCAGGCCCTCACCTCTTTTCCTCGCAGGAGCTCGGGAGGATTTCAGTCCCCCCTTCAGAACACGTCCCACCGTCCCAACCCGACCCCTTTTCCTCTCCCTTAGATGTGAATACACACTTAGTATCCTCTTCCCCAAAAGTTGGCAGGACTTTGTGCTCAACTGTATCGGAACCTTTGGCCTGAAGTCCATCAGGCTCCTCTGTCCATGGAATTTTTCAGGCAAGAATACTGGAGTGAGCTGCCATTTCCCGCTCCAGGCGATTTTGCCGACCGAGGGATCGAACCCGCGTATTCTGTCTTTTGCTGCTGCTGCTACTGCTAAGTCACGTCCGTCGTGTCCGACTCTGTGTGACCCCATAGACGGCAGCCCACCAGGCTCCTGTCCCTGGGATTCTCCAGGCAAGAACACTGGAGTGGGTTGCCATCTCCTCCTCCAATGCACGAAAGTGAAAAGTGAAAGTGAAGTCGCTCAGTCGCGTCCGACTCTTCGCGACCCCGTGGACTGCAGCCCACCAGGCTCCTCCGCCCATGGGACTTCCCAGGCAAGAGTACTGGAGTGGGGTGCCACTGCCTTCTCCGGTGTCTTTTGCACTGCAGGCCAATTCTTGACTGCGGAGCCTAGGGGGACCAACTTTACCGCCGCCTCAAGGCGCCTCCGGCCCGCCCCTCCTCTCCGCGCGCTTGGTGTGAGGAGCTCGCCCCGCCCCTCAGCACTCCCGGCCCCGCCCCTCCCATGCCTTCCTTTCTCCGTTTCCCATTCGTCCCACGCGTTGCAGCCCTCGAGGCTTGGCGAGGCTCCCGCTCAGCCTGCGTTGCCGCCCATGCAGGTGCTGGGACCCACCAGCGGCCCGACTTGCCCCTCGAAGGCCTCCTCCTGTCCAGCGGGATCACCGAGGGCGCTCTTTCCGCGACCCGGGCTTCGCCGACCGCCGGAGTTGGCCGCCAAGATGTCCGCCGCCCACAGCGTGGGGCGCGCCGCGCCGCGGGGGGCTCTGGGAGTTGTAGTCCAAGTGGACGCACTGACGCAGTTAGCCGGGGGGCTGACAGGCGCCATTGTAGGGCGCGCGCGCGCAGGGTGAGTGTGGCGCGAAACCTGCGCCCGTCGGGGGCTGTGTTCCAGGGCTGCTCCGCGGGGAGCGCCCAGTTGCGGCCCCAACTCTTCAATCGCAGGAGCCCAGAGCCAGCCTCGTCTGCCGTCCTTCCGCCGTGGGGCCTTTAGGGCAGTGAGAATCGGGGACTCGGGGCCCATAGGGGCGCGAGGCGGGCCCACCCCATCCGGGCGCTTGCGAGCTGGGTAAGGGGCCGGCTCCATCTGGGTGAGGAGGTTGGGAAATTGCCCCTCTGGCTGTTCGAGAACAGGTGGAGACGACTTTTTAGAGCATTTTCCGAGGTTGGAGTTAGACCTGTCATTTCCTGTTGATTGGGCCGAGGGGTCGGGAGCCTTGGTCTAACCCTCACGCCCCTTCCACCTCCCAAATTCGACCTTCTTAGGACTCTGCCTACTCCCACGGCACTCGTTGAGGAAGAGGAAGTTATGGCCTCCGGGCTTCCGACGGATTGGTTCCGTGTGAGTAGAGGTTTCTTGATAAGTTTCAGAGTCTACCGCTGGATTTGGGAGCGGGGGTGGGGGGGTGATGCAGGCACACGCGTTTCCTGGGATACCCCCAGGTCCCCTAGCAGCTAGGTAAGGGATGGGGGACTGTAGGAGGAGGAGGGACCCTAGTGGGCGGAGGGATAGCAAGTTGCTTAGCTTTCCAAGGGAGCAAATAGAAGAGAGGCCAAATAGCAGGGGATTCTAATTTATCTTTTAAACGGAATGGGGGAAAAGCCATTGGCAGGTGTAAACAGGAATCAGGCTTCACTCAGGGGTCAGTAGTACTTTAGAATTACAGCTTAGTCACTGGGTGAGAAGAGAGATGGGGATGAATCCCTGATAGGTGAAGGAAGTAGCAGAATAGCCAGTGGATGGAGGCTAAAGGCTGAAGTGTGGTTTAGCTCACGGAATTCCGTAGGAGAAAGGATAGACCCGATATCACTGTTAGAATCCTCAGGTTAGTAAGAAGTGGAAAGGTTTTCAGAGAATGAACAATGTTTTCTGACGTCATGGGCTGCCCTACTTGCTGTGACCTGATAGGATCAAGCTTGGGTTTGCTGTTTCAAATTCAGGAACTCCTGATGTATCTGGAATGCTTGAGTCACCTTGTTAATTGTGCCTACATGTGCTCAGTCACCCTCCTCCTCCTCCTGTCAGCACGGGTGACAACAGGCCCTGGCTGAACAGGCACCTGTGGGTTTTAGGAACCAGTGACCTTTGAAGATGTGGCCTTGGGTTTTACCCCAGATGAGTGGGGCCAGCTGGACCTCGAACAGAAGTCCCTGTACAGGGAGGTGACGCTGGAGAACTACAGGAACCTGGTCTCAGTGGGTAAGGCCGGCCTCTGCGTCAATAAAGATTTGTGCTTTGCAGCCCGAATGTGGTGCCTTTCAAGTGTGTGTCTGCTTTGGCTCAGTCTGCAGGGATCTGAGTTCAAGGATCAAGGCCCTGGAGCCTGAGGGAAAGGGCAACTTTACATAAAACTTTTGAAACTTTACCAAGTCCACCCCTCAGAGGTGTTCAATATCAGGGATGTGGGCCTATGGGGGATGTTTCCAACTGCTGATGGATGCTTACTGTTTTTCTAACAAGAATTCCAGAACGTGGTGTCAGTGTCTGAGAGCTTAGGTGCATCATCAAAGGCCTTGCCCCCTACCATCTCTGCATGGTTAGTGAAGCTTTCATTCTTAGGTTGGTATGTGCCTGACTGATGCCAAGCATCATGTCCATCCAAGTTTAAGGCAGAAAGTAACGCCAGGGCAGCCCTGATTAGTTCTCTTTCTATAGCTGGCACACTTTACAAAGAAAAATGCCATAAGCCCCCAGCTGACAAACTTCCCCTAGTGTTTTACTGACCAGAACCAAGTCCCCCTACCTCCTTTACCGTCAAGAGAATCCAGAAAAGGAAGCAGCTGGCGCAGGGCGTGGGTGGAGTTAGCAACACTGCCCTCGACCAGAAGGCGTGTCTGCCAGGGAGAACGCAGGGACAGAACTGCTACAGCAGCAAAGTGCTTTCTCCCGAACACAGACCCCCAAGCACTGTCTCTTTTCCCTTGGGCAGAACATCAGCTTTCCAAGCCAGATGTGGTATCTCAGTTAGAGGAAGAGGAAGAGCTCTGGTCGGTGGAGAGAGGAATTCACGACACCTTTTCAGGTGAGAACCAGGCACACGGGCGTCCTGGTGTGGGAGTCCTGGTTAGCAGGAGCTAGTGTCAGCAGAGGAGGTGGACGGGGCCAACCCCTAGCGGGGTGCTGGGAGGAGCGGCTGCAAACACGCTGAACCAAGCTCTGCATCTTCCTCGGCTTCAGTCGGGGGCACTGCTTGGCTGAATGGGAACTTCTTGCTGGTGCCAGGTTGGCAGTAGGGGCGTCCTCACCCTGCTTCACTCATGGTCTATTGCCCTTCCCTTTGGTAATCTCTGGTAACTGGTGTGTGGCTTTGGCCAGATTTAATGTTTACATTTATGTAAGTTTATGTTTTGGGGGTTGTGACCATACTCAGTGGAGACAGGTTTGCATCATTCATTCACAAATGCAGTGTAGACTTTTGACTTTGACTTTTTTCTCTTGATGGACATTCAAGTTGTTGCAAAAAAAATCCTTGCATACAATGTTTTGCACAATCAAGTTGGGTTTTTGTGTAGATAGCATTTCTAGAAATAGAATGTAAAATCAACCAAGATGTAAGCAAAAAAACTTGGTAGCAACAAGTTGCTGTCTTAAGTTCCTTTAAAATACATATAGCTGCGTAAGATAGATTGGTGACTTATAGTCCTGTTTTTAAGGTTTACAGATCTGATAGGAAAAGATATATTCAGTTTGGTTTCTAAGTTTACAGATTATTTGTACTTTTGGTTTTGTGAGTTTTTCTATTTTCCTTTTTTTTCCTTCTGTTGGTTTGTCTTTTGTGTGTGGTGCTGGGGAGGACTCTACCATATATTATGGATAATAACACTGCAGATAACAGTCCAATATGTATCTCCTACCTTTAGTCTCCATAAAGAAGTTTTATGATTTCAGATTTTTTTTTTTTCCTTTCAGATCTGTCTTTATTCATGCCATACATGGGCAGATTGTACAAATACTTTATTCTGGTACTTTTGGGTTTTGTTTAGCTGTTTCATGTACTGGGTTCCTTATGTAATTGGTGTGGGGCACAAGTTTTTTCAGTGCCATTTTCTGATTATTGGAACACCATTTTTACCATCTCGCATAGTCACTGTTGCGTGCAGGCCTTCTTGGCCCCTTATGGCCCCTTGATCTCCGTCAGTATCTTAGTAAACACCGTATTACTGTACTTACTGTAGCTTTATAACAGTCTTGGGTAAACGGTAGGCCCTCTGGTTTTTTTTTTTAATTAAAAAAACGTTATCTGTTCTCAACCAGATGAATACCTACCATCAGCTTGTCAGGATTCACTGAGAAAATGCTGTTAGAATGTATATTACATTTAACTTCATCCAGAAATTTGATCAGAACTGGTCTCAGTCAAGTTCTGCCACAGGTGTACAAGGAGGGATCCGCTCCCCTCACCGCGCTAGTCAGGCTTTCCACCTGCGGTTGGGCATTCCTTCCAGTTGCTATCTTACTGCTCAGGTTACCCCTCCCTTGCAGTCCTGTGTAGCTGCTGCAGATGAACCTATCCTGCTGCTAAATTCTTATTTGTAACAGTTTTGTTAGGTCATCACTAATTTCCTCAGTACAGGGTCATATTATTGGCAAGTATAATTATTTTACTTCTTTTGCATTCAAGGTAGGTGGGGAGCTAATTGTATTCCTCACAGCTACTACTTCCAAAACACTGGGCTGAGAATGTGATGATTTTAAGTATCTGGTCTCTGACTTGAAAGGGACAGTTTCTGGATTCTGCTGATTCATATCACTTTTTATCTGGATAAAGGAACAGTCATCTCACCCTTTCTAGTAAATGAAAATTAGTAAGAGCCCTAATTTTCCCCCTCCAAGGTGATGATGGAGATTTTCTGAACAGGTAATAATTACAGATGTGCCCCTGTAGTAATGTCCTGATGTCTATGAACTTTTTCAGGATTTCTGCATCAGTGTTCATAAATTATACTGGGGGGGTGGATGGTTTTGTGTCTGGCATTTCTGGACACTTCTGGATCAGAGTGTGTGGCTTTGTAAGGAGAACTTCTTGTGTTCCTGCTTTGTTCTCTGTGCTTCAGTGCGATTGGCTCTGGAACTACCTGGAACTTTCAGTGTCCAGCTGTGAAATCTGTGCCTGGCCTGCATCTTTGGTGATGAGGACCTTCTAGCCATGCATCTCTGGATGATCTGGCAAAGTTTCCTGAATCTGGCTGCCATCGGGGGGCACTGGGCACTTATGGTTACGTGCAGTGTCAGAAAAGCTGGCTTCCCAGGGGATGGGAGATTCAGGGCTGGTGTCCTAGAACGAAAGATCCTGTGTTACAAGCTAGGCCTGGGGTGATAGGTGCCTAACATATTTATGCTGCGTTCCAAAGAACGCTTTATGTGATGTTTTTTCCTCCACTGACTCCCCTTGACCTCAGAAATATTTGTAGAAGGCCCCTTGTGTCCTATGCAATATAAAAAGAGAAAGTATGTACTTGGTAGTAAGCCAAAGACCTAGTCTAATCCCTGTGATTGTAGACTCCTCCGTCTCACAGAGGAGCACCTTCTACCAACACGCTGCACAGATGTAACTGGGTCACGCCAGGTAACTAGTGGTATGGGCAGAGAAGGAGAAGAACATGGTGTTCAGCAGAGAGCCACAGGGAATTACTCTAGAGGTGGGGTCAGGGGACACTGCAGGGCCAAGATTTTAAGCCAATGCCTACAGAACAGAGTCGGCAGATGGGCAAGAATAGAGGTGAGGAGCTTCGTTTCCTAGTGCAGAAATGCCAGTGGGGGTTCCCCTGAGAATGGGGCAAGGGTGGCACATTCTGGGAATGGAAAGTCACCTATTAGGCTGGAAGGAAGTAACTGAGGTGTACTGATAGGCAAGTTAAGTTTGGGGCCTCCACTGTCAGGAGGGTTTCATCTTCCTTGAGTAGGTATGTGTTGTGCTTTTTACCGCTGAGGACAGAAGGGCACAGATGCGAGCAGGCGGGGGACTGCGGTAGTAGTACATAGGGAAGAGGTGGTTAATATCTGCCCCCAAGAGAATAGCAACAGGGCTGGGAGAAGCTGGCTCCTCTTGTCAGGTGGATCCAATGGGGCCGGTTGAGTAACTGACCAGGAGGGCACCGGAAAGGAAGCTGCAAAGAACTGCTCACAGGTGAAGGCTTCAGGAGATTTCTTATGACTATTGTTTCTAATGTATGTATTTATATGCATTTTTCATGCACACTTAAAATGTATCAGTATCTCATTTTTAAAATACAGTAGCAGAGATGAGATGGTTGGATGGCATCGCCGATTCAATGGACAGGAGTCTGAGTAAGCTCCAGGAATTGGTGATGGACAGGGAAGCCTGGCGTGCTGCAGTTGATGGGGTCGCAGTCGGACACAGCTGAGCGACTGAACTAAAACCAGAGGTATTACTACTCTGGCATTTTTGGCATTGGCCAGTGACATGGAAGTCTGGTAAAGGCCAAGACTTTTGAAGGGTGCAAATAGATTTTCTTTGGCTTTTATTTTTATGTTGAAATAATTTTAAGCAAATGGAACAATTGTACAAAGAACTACCTAAGAGCTTCCACCTAAATTCACATGTTTTTGCAACTGTACCATGTCCTGACTGGTTCTATTAATGGAGTATGAATAGGAGGCGACTTAGAAACACCCAAGTAAAGGTCTGTGAAGCCAGTGGCATGCCCCTGTCTGAGGTCCAGGCAGTGCATAAAAACATGGGAGTCTTAGGTGTTTGGAATGGCCTGCTTACTGTTAAGAGAACCGTCTCCTTCAGTGGTCCCTTTCTCCCAGCACTCATGTAGCTGTGCCTCTCCTCAAGGCAGAGAACAAACTGAACAAAAGCTAGGCCTCATGAATACAGCCCAGTCTGCACATGTCTTAGCTCTCCAGGACAGCAAAAATGGCAGCACAGACAGTGGCCGAAGTAGAAAGGAACCTGGGTAAATGCTTAAGACATGGAATTAATCTTCAAGAAGGCACTAGTTTGAAAAGATGCTGTGAAGATAAGAAGTGTGGAGAAATATTTGATGGCACTCACATCTTAAGCCTTCTCAATGTTCTTTCAAGAAAGTATTACCTACCATATGCGTGGCTTGGGTGGAATATCTTGAGACATAATCTCTATAGATCAAACATCAGGGACAATGCAATGGAATAAAGACACTATTTTGAAGGTCATGATTGTAGGAAAGCCTGCAGGACAGTTACATTTTTTTTGATTTGTCAAGAGCCCTGCAAATATGAATGTGGCAACTCAAATTAGTATAGACTTTAGTAGGAAAAAAAAGGCTAGTACAAGAAGATTGTATTGTTGGGAGGAATAGAAGGAAATTCTCAAGATTTTTTGTGTAGCCTGAGAGGACTCACATGGGCTATAAAACCAACATGTGGGGGACGTAGGAAATCATTTGTTTTATACAAAGGATAATTCTTTTAGGAACAAGAGTAAATATGTTTAGTGTGAGAAAGCCTAGTTTTAGCTCAGCTCACAGAGGAGACTCACATGGAAAAACCTCAAATGGAGGAAGTCCTTTTCATCACGTGTTTTTCAATATGAGAACTCAAATGGAAGAAATCCAGGAATCATAGCAGGAAATGCTTATAGCCTGATTTGAGAGAATTCATACTAGACAAAAAATTCCAGTTGTATTCCGTTTGGAAAAGTTCTTACATCAAGTCATTGTATCTGAGAACTCTGAAATCACAGGGAAATGGTTGCTGTGGAGAGGTTTCATAAACAGCTGTTTTCAATATCACAGAAGTAGATACTGAAGAGTGTCTGAGAATGTAATCAGTGTTAAGCATGAGGAGTCACAGAACCCACTGACCAGAAGCCCTTCAGTAGGAGTCCTCACTGTGTTCAGCATCAGAGGACTCATATGAGAGCAGATTCTCATGTAATCTGTGCGGGCAGGTCGTTCATCTTAGCTCTCCCCTTGTTTGACAGAACAACAGAGAAACAGACTGAAGAGACCTACCCTGAATAACAGAAATGAAACGTCTCATTCTGTTTTTACACCAGATTGTCATAAGAAAGACAAACCCTAAAACCTTGATCACATGAGGACTATCCCTTGATATCCATGGGGGATTGTTTTAGGACTCCTACAGATACCAAAATCTAGATGCTCAAGTCCCTTATAGAAATGGTGCAGTCCAGTGCTTGCTCCGGCAGCATGCACACTGAAATTGGAACAACACAGAGAGGGTCAGCATGGCCCCTGTGCAAGGATAACAGGCCATTCGTGAAGCACTCCATGTTACTTTAAACAAATACAATAAAACTGTGAAGTACAGACAGATGTGAAGGGTCAGCTGTATGAATATATAGTAAAACAGGTTCTGTTTCTCCAGTCTGGGTTCTGTTATCTATCTGAGCATCTAGAACAAATGTTGAGTAGCATGAGTGAGCCAGCCATCCTTATTTCAGTCTCCTTCGCATGTCCCCAGTGGCTAGGAAATAACTGACGTTACAGCTCAGGAAACTGTTGAGTGAATAAACAGTTAGAAAAATTACAAGAGATGAGGAAATCTTCAAACAGGAAAGTCTGAAGACTAGGCCAGGCTCCAAGAGGATGATAAAAGAAATCTTAAAATAGTGCTACAAAGAACTTTGAAATGGTTGCACTCCTGGGGACAAGGTCAAAAGTCTATAACCTTGAATGGCTATCAAACACGTTTTGGCAGGAATCCAGCCTATCAGGGTGTGGTCACATACTGTGCAGTCTTTATTCAAGAATACTTCATGTTCTCTGTTACCATCCATTTGCTCTCTAGGACCCATGTAACCTTAATCCTATTATCTGAGGACCACTTTCCCTAGCATCTAGGTACAGTCTCTGGAGTAATTTCAAGACCTGAAGTGCTTTAACTATTAACTGAAAAAGAAGGAAAGTAAATGAACTAAGCATTGGACTCAAACCTTTTTTGAGGAGAAAAAAAACTTCTAAGAGTCCTGAGGAAAAAGAAGATAAAAGCAGTAGTAAGTCAGAAACGAAGAAGAGAAAAAGAGCCCATTTTCTGGATAGATAAGGGTAAATAAATGGCAAGTTAAAAACCTACACAGAGAAAGGAAACTACGCAGGTATTCAACAATACATGTTCCCAGTATAGTGTTTTAAACAACTGTCAAAGAATAAGCCTGCTCAGGACTTCCCTGGGGGTCCAGTGCTTAAGACTCAGCTCTTCCACTGCAAGAGCTGTGGGTTCAGTCCCTGGTTGGGGAACTAAGATCCCCTTGCCATGTGGTATGGCCAAAGAATGAAGAATAAGCCAGCTTTATGTACTGATATGAAACAACCACCATGAGATATTTGTGTTTCTTAAAAATATATGCCTGTAACACAGATACCTACCTGTGTTTAACGTGAACGTGTGAAGTGAAAGTGTTAGTCACTCAGTCCTGTCCGACTCTGCAACCCACGGACTGTAGCCTGCCAGGCTCCTCTGTCCATGGAATTCTCCAGCCAAGAATACTGGAGCAGGTAGCCATTCCTTTCAACAGGGGATCTTGCCAACCCAGGGATCAAACCTGGGTCTCCTGCATTGCAGGCAGATTCACCATCTGAGCCACCAGGGAAGTCCACCTTAACGTATATAAAGATGTACAGACGTCCAGGATACCCATGTCTTTTTTCTTTTCATTTAAAAATATACTTGCAAACATACACCAGGTATTAATACGCCAATTGTTACCACTGGGAGAATAGAGAAACTATAGGATGTGATTGTCTCCAGAGAAGGAAATTGGGTGGGAGGGTGACCTTCCACTCTCAGAGGTCCTGCCAGTAACTGTGCTCATAAAATGGAAGACTGTCATCTTCCTGCTGCGTCACCAGCTCCTGACACAGCATAGGTGCTCAGTAAGTATTTTAAGTACGGGAATGAACAAACAATAAGATGGAAAGATTTCTGGAAAAGTGTAAAGTTGGCCCATGAGAAATGTTAAAACCAACTTTTTCTTAAGAACAAAGGAGATAAATAGTTGCATCTCTGTATTAACCCAGGCAGTAAATATTTTTTAGCTTCCTATTAAAAGACAGGTTTCCAAAGAACATAAGCTACTCAATGACAGAACCCTAAGTGCTTCGTTAACAGGCCCTTTCTGCAACCTGTACACAGCACTGTTCTCACTAAAGCACAAAATGAGGAAAATATTGGAAAGGAGAGAACATCTGTAGCTTGTAATAACCAACACCTGTTTCATCTATTTTTAGATAATGTGTTAAAAAAAACAACTTATCCTCTGAAATAGTTATAAGAGTTGAGCAGCTGCCACAGAGTATAAAATACAGAAACTTAGTACCTGTGGCTTAAAGCAGGAATAACCACTTAACAGAGAGGGAGACTTCGTTAGTGGCACTTTCTTGAAATGGAACCTAAGAATAAATTGGTAAGGGATGAGCAGGCTCTGTTTGGAGAAAGTTATGTTAGAGGGCCATGTAAGACTGAAGTATGTAAAAACACTGACTTCCTTTGAGGGGTTAAAAGGCTAGAAGTGCATGAAGTCGCTTTCTTAAGTCCTATAATTATTCCAGCCAGCAGCCCCAGAGAAACGCCACATCCCCATTCATGCTGTGGGAGCATGAAGGCAAGTCCCTGACCTGGCTTGTCTGGGAAGTAGCAGGTGGGGGTTTAAACCAGGGTCCTCTTACCCCATGACGTGCTTAGGCTCCCAAGCGAAAGATGGGAATGTTGCAGCAGCAGCTATCTTCCCATAACTTACAGATGGACACAATTTCAGTGCCAGTGAGATTTCCTGAAATTTGAAATATGGGCAAGCATAAGCCTTTGAAAGGCCCAAATGTCTTGGTGCACTGTTCATCAAAGCACTTAGAAGCTGTGCTGTATCAACAAATACTGCTTGAACACCTGCCAAAATGCCAAGTGCTGTTATAGGGAAGGGTCACCATGATAAACAGAGTGGAAAGGCCCCCTCACTGGGCTTACACTCATTCCAGAGAAGCTACTAGCCTGTGTTGATGAGTAAATGTAAACCTACTAAAACAAACTTACCAGTTCAGTTCCTCAATTGTGCTGGCCTTTCAAATGTTCACTGGTCACTCACTTGCAGCTAATGGCTACTATGTTGGACAGTGCAGATCTGGAATATTCCCTTCACCAAAGAATGTTCCACTGAGCAGTGCTATTCTAGAGAGGGTGGAGAGAGAAATTAATGAGCCAGATACTTAAAATGGCAATCAATGGTATGAAGAAAAATGAAACAATAGACTCTATATATGGGGAAGATACAGGAGTGGAGAAGCACGGGTGGGCAATACTAGTTTAGAACTGGGTGGGAAGATAGCTCCGAGATGACATCTGACCTGAGAGCTGGATGGGGAAGGAGAAGCAGAGATGTTAGGAAAGACATCACCGGGCAGGCAGGCAGCAAGTGCAGTGACTTCTGGATGAGACACTCTTGGGCACATTTGAGGAAAAGATTGTAGCTATGTGAAGTGGTATAAAAGGCATAAAAGAACAGGGTTTGGTTCCCAGGTGCTCCCTTCTGCAGATTCTTAGCCTCTCCCAGCGTGGATCTGTGTAAAAGTTGGTCACTTGCTTAATGGGGCTGTGGTGTTTTAAAAGCCCAGGCAGGTCCTTGGAGGGCTTCATGAAATGGTAGCTGCTGTTACTGACTGTGTAATCATCAACAGCTTTGGCACATCCTCCTCCAGGCTTGGCTTAGGAGTTTCCAATGCGTGAGACCCAGTTAGCAGCCTCAGCAGGCCAGTGAGGGGAGACACGTTTAGAAGGTGATGTAGCAAGATGTCCAGAGCTGAGGAGTAAGAAATGGGGAAAGGATGAGACAGGGTGAGCTGAGGGCATCCTAGACAAAGGGAGGGTGCAACAAGAATGAGGAGAGCTGCCCCTGCCCCCCCCAACAAGCTGGTAGAAGGACATTGTAATTAGTTACTATTATTTTTGTGGTCTGGTAGCAAAGCTTTCACTAGAAAACGGCACTGTGAGAGAGACAGCTTACCTGAGGGTAGCAGAGAGAGCATGAGAGAAGGAAACAACAGCTCCCATCAGCCTTTACAACTCAGTACCTGCCTGGAGGTCCCTATTCACTTAGGGTGGGGAAACTGAGACCCAGAAGGATTAAGCCCCTTGCCCAAAGGCTCAGTGAATTTGTAAAATAGCCTCCTAGCTAGATAAGGAATTGCACGTGGGGGAACTAAATTCCCCCAATCCTACCCCACCCTCCACCCCCCGGGTTTTTCAGCTGGTGGGTTGAAAGCCAGCACTTGGGATTTGTGGCTGAGGAATCATTTTACGCAGCTCCCAAGGCAGGTGGGTAGGTTAGTCAGCCCCGCCTGAGTGAAGTGTGGATCGAGGTTCAGGCTTGCTAGCTAGTACACAGAGCTTTCATTTTCTGTCAAGTGGGGCCAATACAGACAGCATGGAGGGTTACCTTTAGAGGGATTGGGGAGTTGTTCCTGAGATAAGACAGAGGACTGAGGTGCCTGGAGTGACACTTACCCACGGCCATTTCAGGTACTGCCCAGCATCCAGTAGGTGTTTACAACTGCGTAACCAGTGTCCACCTGAAGGGTTGCTACAGCAGGGAGGGCGGGTACACTGGACTCAGCAAAAAAGTACAACACCCTGGTGCCCACAACGGTAAGGGAGAAGTAAATATATGACCCAGATTAAAGAAGGGGTGGGGTTAGAGGGAATGAAATAGGATAGGAAAAAACCAAACACTTGTTTTTAAGGGAGAAAGCACTGAATAAAAATTCCTCTGATTAACCAAGGAATAAAACACGGAAATTTCATAAATTAAAAAGCTATTAAGCAATCTGGAGAATTAAGGCATGATTATTGCTCAAAATGGTGCTGGTGGCCCAGCACGGAGCCCCTAGCGAGCCCCACCTTGTTATCCTCAGAGAGAAATTCCAAGCCTTAAGAGCTGTAATTGAAAGAAAAAACTCTTCAAGTCAAGAATAACTGCGCGGGGAGGTGGGAATCAGTTCAGTTCAGTCGGGTCCGACTCTTTGCGACCCCATGGACTACAGCACGCCAGGCTTCCCTGTCCATCACCAACTCCCAGAGCTTACTCAAACTCCTGTTCATCGAGGCGGGAATAAGCCTCCGGAAATCCTGAGGAACAGGAAGGGAACTAAATAAATGCTCAAGATAACGCAGGTATGAACTAAGGCAGGCAAGCATCCACATGAAACTAACTTAAAGCCTTATTTGAGAGGAAGTTGGGGGAAGGGTTTGGAAATGGAAGGTCAAATGTCTGTCATAATTTTCATCAAGGAAAAAGTCCTTTAAAAGTAGGAAAGAAGTGACCAGGCAGCGGCCATTAGGTGACAGCGTGGCGCAGGAGCTGTTTTTCAACCCTGGAGCGCCCAAGGCAAGTCTGGATGGGCGGCCCCAGCTGGCACTGGGCGACTTCTGACCCCGAGCTGACTCGTCGGATCACGCGCCAGCAATGGGCAAAACCCGTGAGGTCCGTGGAGGCCGCTGCCGAGTGGAGGTGTGTAATCAGAAAATTCGGAGAAAGGAAGACAAAAAAGCCCTAAATAGGGAACGAGTGTAGGGGCGGGGAAGGAAAATGGATCGGGAATCCAGGTGCTCGTTACTCTCGAGGAAAGTGGCCGCGCTCCCGACACCCAGCGTCACCCAACAAGACAGACTTGCAGCTCGGGAAGGTGTGCATGGAGGCTCCGCCGCACTGACCCAGGGAGGCCGGGAAAGGGAAAGCGAGAGGAGGAGGCGAGAGGCGAGTGAGCCGCAAACCTGCCAGAGGCCTCAGCGGACGCCAAAGCCTCAGTATGGCGGCGCCGGAAGTCCCTCGACTTGGAGGCTCCTGGGAGTTGTAGTGCGGCGGGAGCGTGACGCATTTCCGTCCAGGCCGGAAGTCGCGGGCCTAAGCTCCTAGAACTTGGAGAGCAGCCGGTGCGGCTGTGGAGGGAGCGTAGGCGTCTAAACTCTTCACCCTGGGGAGGAGGGGCCAGGCACTTCGTACACAGTCGTCTGGTGTGGCCACGGGCTCTGCCAAAGCCAGCTCCGCGGCCGCCGTAGCTAAGTGCGCGGCGACATACGCGGCAGGTGCTTGGGCGGCCACAGACTGCAAGGGGAAGCACGGAGACAGCGAACAAGCAGCCGCTACTCCTAGTCGCTTTCAGATTTTTCTTTTTAAGCAGCTGCAGTTACTCCACAGTAATATAACTGACCTCGTGTGCGCCAGGCGTAGAAAGCCAAACTCCAACAGCGGGAGTTGGCAGCAAAGTAAAGGTTTATTCAGTTCAGTTCAGTTCAGTCGCTCAGTCGTGTCCGACTCCGACCCCAGGAATCGCAGCACGCAGGCCTCCCTGTCCATCACCAACTCCCGGAGTTCACTCAGGAGTCGAGTGATGTCATCCAGCCATCTCATCCTCTGTCGTCCCCTGCTCCTGACCCCAATCCCTCCCAGCATCAGAGTCTTTTCCAACGAGTCAACTCTTCGCATGAGGTGGCCAAAGTACTGGAGCTTCAGCTTCAGCATCATTCCTTCCACAGAAATCCCAGGGCTGATCTCCTTCAGAATGGACTGGTTGGATCTCCTTGCAGTCCAAGGGACTCTCAAGAGTCTTCTCCAACACCACAGTTCAAAAGCATCAATTCTTTGGCGCTCAGCTTTCTTAACAGTCCAACTCTCACATCCATATATGACCACTGGAAAAACCATAGCCGTGACTAGACGGACCTTTGTTGGCAAAGTAATGTCTGCTTTTGAATATGCTGTCTAGGTTGGTCATAACTTTTCTTCCAAGGAGTAAGCGTCTTTTAATTTCATGGCTGCAGTCACCATCTGCAGTGATTTTGGAGCCCCTCTAAATAAAGTCTAATACTATTTCCACTGTTTCCCCATTTTTTTCCCATGAAGTGACGGGACCAGATGCCATGAGCTTCATTTTCTGAATGTTGAGCTTTAACCCAACATTTTCACTCTCCTCTTTCACTTTCATCAAGAGGCTTTTTAGTTCCGCTTCACTTTCTGCCATAAGAGTGGTGTCATCTGCATAGCTGAGGTTATTGATATTTCTCCCGGCAATCTTGATTCCAGCTTGTGCTTCTTCCAGCCCAGCGTTTCTCATGATGTACTCTGCATAGAAGTGAAATAAGCAGGGTGACAATATACAGCCTTGACATACTCCTTTTCCTCTTTGGAACTAGTCTGTTTTTCCCTGTCCAGTTCTAACTTTTGTGGAGACAAATCCTAGGAGTGTTTTAAAGGGAAAGATTGCAGAGGCTGGGGTTAATCATCGTTTTTTTTTTGACATTTCTTAATCCTGTTTTCTGGCAACCCACTCCAGTATTCTTGCCTGGAGAAAACCCGCATGGACAGAGGAGCCTGGTGGGCTCCATAGCGTCGCAGCTTGAGATGACTTATCATGACGTCTCTGGCCAGGTGATCCATGGCTCCAGGATCTGTTAGCTCATCTTGCCCTGGACAGACAGCTTCAGTTTGTATTAAAGTACGATGCTATCAATCACAGCAGTTTTGGTCGTCTGACACTGGTTGATTGATGTTCAGTTAGCGCGGAATTGAAGTCAGAGAGGACAAGAAGGGGAATACAGTTTTGGTAAGAGAGGTTAAGCATAAACTCGGTAGGGAAGTCGTTTTTAACAGTAATTTCCTGTTCTACTTTTTACTGCATGTGACAGGAACATTCCAATGTTGTCTTGGTCCCCCTCAAATCAATGTACTAATTTTATAATGTTCACGTGGGGATCTCTCACAATTTTCTTGACCTGTGTTTGAATACGCCCTGTGTCTTCCAGTTTTACTCCATCATTTACCACATTGCTCAGGAAGTGAGTGTTGTGGAAATAAAGCCCGCTCAAAAGAGGACATGCAGAGGCTATTACTCAAGAGTCGAGCCTAGCAGGGGAGGTCAACCACCATCCTTTGTGTTTGAAGTGAAGTGAAGTGAAAGTCGCTCAGTCGTGTCTGACTCTTTGCCACCCCATGGACTACACAGTCCATGGAAATCTCTAGGTCAGAATACTGGAGTGGGTAACCTTTCGTTCGGAGAAGGCAACGGCACTCCACTCCAGTACTCTTGCCTGGAAAATCCCATGGATGGAGGAGCCTGGTAGGCTGCAGTCTGTGGGATCGCTAAGAGTTCGACACGACTGAGCGACTTCACTTTCACTTTTCACTTTCATACATTGAAGAAGGAAATGGCAACCCACTCCAGTGTTCTTGCCTGGAGAATCCCAGGGATGGGGGAGCCTGGTGGGCTGCCGTCTATTTGGTCGCACAGAGTCGGACACGACTGAAGCGACTTAGCAGCAGTAGCAGCAGCAGCCTTTCCTTTCTCCAGGGGAATCTTCCTAACCCAGGGATCGAACCCAGGTCTCCCGCATTGCAGGTGGATTCTTTACCAGCTGAGCCACAAGGGAAGCCCAAGAATACTGGAGTGGGTAGCCTATCCCTTCTTCAGGGGATATTCCTGACCCAGGAATTGAATCGGGGTCTCCTGCATTGCTGGAAGATTCTTTACTAACTGAACTGAGAGTCAAGCAGATTGGGAGGGGGAAGATCATGGAGAAGAAAAGAGAAGGTTCTGATTGGAGATTATTGGCTTGGGGGTCAGAAGGAAAAACTGGAAGCTTTCGACCCAGTCCTGAGAGCTGGGCTTGTTGCCACAGAAGTTGTAGTTCGGAGTTCTGTTGGCTTATACTGGCTTTCCTTTATCTGTGTATTCATTCTGTGGGTATCGCAGAAGTCATGTCTTCATCTCTGGCTGGCTCCCTGCTCATGAGTAGACTAGTATGGTAAAGTTCCTAGGCGTCCATTGTGAACTCTCTGTGTACTCAGATCAGTGGCCTGGTGGGGATCTTGGGAACCCTGGGCCGCACTGAGGTATAGCCAGTGGGGTAGGCGGGTACAGCTGTTCTGAGGCAGATCAGAGGCTCAGCATGGGCTCCATTCGGCCAAAATCTGTCTCCAGGCTGGAACAGGAGCCGCCCTGCTGGGGCCTTTCTGCCTACCGACTTGGCTGGGACGGCTGTGCTGATGAGTCCAGTTGAGGTAAATGCTTTGTCCACTGGGCCCCTCAGCCAGCTTTCTTTTTTTTTTTTGTAATGCTTTTATTTTGCTGTTGCTTTTCTGGCCTTTCTTTAGGGGCGAAGAGCTGGGTCTGCTCTCTGGTGCGGTGCTCGGGCTTCTCATTGCGGAGCTGAGGCTGTAGGACACGGGCTCCGTAGCTGCGGCTGCTGGCTCTAGAGCACAGGCTGATTGTCTGTGACACGGAGGCTTAGCTGCTCCACGGCCTGTGGGGTCTTCCTGGATCAGGGATGGATCCCACGTCTCTTGCATTGGCAGGGGGACTCGGACTCTTTACCACTGAGCCTGGTGGCTCTTGCCAGAGACCCAGGTTTGACACTGGGCCTGGAAGATCCCCTGGAGAAGGAAATGGCAACCCACTCCAGTATTCTTGCCTGGAAAATCCGTGGATGGAGGAGGCTGGCAGGCTTCAGTCCATGGGGTCCCAAAGAGTCAGACATGACTGAGTGACTTCACTTTCACTTTCATTCTGGCTGGCCTTTGTCTGTGTGTCCATTCTCTGGGTATCACAGAAGTTGTGTCTTCATCTCTGGATGGCTCCCTGATATAAGCAGGGTCGTCTGGTAAAGTTCCTAGGCATCCATTGTTAGGCTTTGAGTTCATGCTATGAATTCCTTTCCAAGTAGAGCTGTGCTTAACCACTTATAATACTTACAATAGCAACGGTGAAAGTACAGGTTTGCTTTTGATATCAGCCATGCCATTTCTGTCTTTATAAAACAAGTCTAATTGAAAGTAAATCATAATTTTACCTTTTTAAATTTATTTTTTGAATCTTTAAGTCATTCAGAATTAGCATTTCTTCTTGGAGTTGTAGAGAACTTTCTTGTTTCCTGTTACTTTGTGCATGTTCCTTAGCATTTCAAGGCCATCCTGGAGTTCTGTTTAGCAAATGCTCTCTGGACTCTATTCCAAGACCCAGCATCCCTGCCTTTCCCGGATATTTTCATTCTTGGCCCCCATGGAGGTGGGATCAGGTTCAGTTCACCTCATGGCTGCAGGCATATATAGCAACATGGTTCTTGTTGTCTCTTGGGGTTTTTTTTGGTTGTTGTTGTTATTCTGTGTTGAGATACAATTTATATATCATAAAGTTCACCCTTTGAAAGTAAAGTTCAGTGGTTTTTATTATATTCACAAGGTTGTGCAACCATCAGTATGATCTCATTTCAAAATAGTTTCTATATCATAAAGAAGCCGTCACCCCCCAACCCCCTCAGCTCTCCTATCTCCTGGAAACCACTCTACTCTCTGTCTTTCTATATTTGTTAATTTTGGACATTTCATATAAGTAGAACCATACATATGTGGCCTTTCGTGTCTGGTTTCTTTCACTTAGCATAATGTTGTCAAGGTTCATTCGTGCTGTGGTGCGTATCAAAACTTCATTCCTTTTTATTGCCAAAGAAATGTATTGTATGGATAGGTCTGATTTTGTGTATTCATTTATCATTCGATGGACGTTTAAGTGGTTTTCCTTTTTTGGCAATTATGAATAATGCTGCTGTGAACATTCTTGTACAAGTTTTTGTGTTGACATGTGTTTTTAATTCTTTTGAATCGAAACCCATGTATCATGATATCACTCTCTGTGTAACTTGTTGAGGAGCTACCAGACTGTTTTGCAAAGTGTAGCATTCTGTAGTCCTACTACCAGTGTGCACATCCTCACCAACAGCTGTTACCACCCATCCTTGATAATTGCCATCCTAGAGACTGGGTAGTGGTATTTCACAGTGGTTTTTGACTTGTATTTTCCTGGTGGCTAAAAACATTGTGAAACTTTTCGTGTGTTTTTTTGTCCATCTGTCTTGCTCTGTTTTCAACTTTCAGAGTGTCCTGAGGCTCAGCTGGAACCTCAGTTGGATCCTTTTCCTGCCGGGAATCCCCTGATGAAGATTGAGGTGGTTGAAGTCCTCACGCTGAACCAGGAGGTGGCTGCTCCCCGGAATGCCCAGATCCGGGCCCTGTATGCTGAAGATGAGGGCCTGAGCCCAGAGGTTCTCAGGGAGCCCCCTCAACATCTGCATAAGCCTACGGCTGATCCTGAGATGGCTCGGCAGAGGTTCCGGGGGTTCCACTTTGAGGAGGTGGCTGGTCCCCGCGAGGCGCTGGCCCGGCTCCGGGAGCTCTGCCGCCAGTGGCTGCAGCCCGAGGCGCACTCCAAGGAGCAGATGCTGGAGCTGCTGGTGCTGGAGCGGTTCCTGGGCGCGCTGCCCGAGAAGCTGCGGCAGTGGGTGGAGTCGCAGCACCCGGGGGACTGCCGGCAGGCGGTGGCCCTGGTGGAGGACGCGACCTGGATCTCTGAGGAGGGAAGTGAGTTCCACGGAAGGGTGGGGAGATGGCTGCTCCTGGGAGGGTGTCTTGAGGGTGGGAGCAAAGGAACCCAGGCTTCCTGACGGGTGCCAGAAGGGTGGTGCCCACTCCATCTAGGGCAAGGGCATCTGCTTGCTCCCCTTCCCCAACCCCATTTGGGGAATCAGAGTTTTAGATCCTCAGTCCCCAACCTTTTTGGCACCAAGGAATGTTGTGAAAGACAGTTTTTCCATAGACAGACGTGGAGGGTGTGGTTTGGGCTGTAATCGAAACCATGGGGATCAGCCAATGGAGCTTCGCTGTCTTACCCGCCACTCACCTCCTGCTGCGTGGCCTGGTTCCTAACGGGCCTTGGGCTGGTACCTGTCTGCAGCCCAGGGACTGGGGACTCCTACTTTAGACGTTTCCTTGCTGACATACCTTTCACTACCACTAGATCAAAGAATTTTGAGAATGACCTCATCCTTGGACTGTTTGTGGAAATGGAAGGCCTCAGGCCCTACCTCAAAGCTGCTGAAACTCTGGGGTGGGGCCTGGCACTGCGTCCCTTTTTTTAAAATTGGAAGATAATTATGTTAGTTTCTGCTGTACAACAATGTACATCAGTCATAGGTATACATATGTCCCCTCCCTCTAGAACCTCCCTCCCACCCTGGCATTGCCTTCTGTAATGAGCCCTCCACACATTTCTGAGGGAGGCCAGCAGATAACGTGCTTCATTTTTTATCCTTCTGGGACCCCTGCTGCATCCATTGCCGTCACACAGGTGTATGTATACGTATTTCTGGCAGGGCTTCTAGCATCACACACTCACTGGGGGCTGTGAATAAGGTGATGACTGAGACAGACAGGACTCATGCACTCGTGAGGTCAACAAGCGTCCAACCTAGCAAGAAAGATGGGAGTCTGACAAATAAGCATGCATCTGACAGCAATGGGCTAGAGTGGTGACAGGAGCGGTGGGCCGGGGAGATGGTACAAGCTTGGGATGTACTGGGGGTCCAGCCTCGATGAGCCTTGATTTTCATTAGGCTGAGTTCTACAGAGCACACACACCTGTTTGCTCACCTCCATTTTCTATGTCCGTGACCAGTACTTGAAAGATGCTTCTTGAGGGAGTGAATGATTGACTGATTGACTTTGATGCTTGAGGAGGAGGGAGGGAATCTGAGCCTGGAGAGCGGCATCCAGAGAACAGGGCTTCCTGGAGAAGCAGGTGTGGGCAGGGAGCAGGGCTGGCAGCCGCAGGAGTCGTCTCTCCATGGACACCGAGTCTGGGGTGCTGTGGCCAGCAGGCTGAGGGTCCCAAAGATATCCACATTGGAACCCCTTGAACCTCACATGGCGAAAGGGACAAGGGACTCCCATGTGCGATAACGTTAAGGAGCTAGAGATGGACAGGTTAGCCTGGACTATCTGGAAGGACCCAAGGTCACTGCGAGGATCCTTATGAAGACAGGCAGGAGGGTCAGAGTCAGAGTAGGGGGTGTGACAGCTGAAACAGGGGTGCTACAGGGAAAGTGTCATGAGCAGCGAGCCTCCGGGAACTGGAAGGAGCAAGGACTACATTCTCCCTAAGTCTCCAGAAGGAATACAGCCCTGGGAGCACTTTGATTTTAGCCCCTTGAGTTTGTGTCAAACTTCTGATCTCCATAACTGTCACACAGCAAATTTGTGTTATTTTGAGCCACTGACATGGCAGCTTGTTACACCAGGGAACTAATACAGGTGCCAGGAAGACGGTTGTCAAGCTCATAAGATGAAAGTCAGTGAGTCCATGTCACACCACGGGGGCGAACGAAATCAATTATTACAGAGGACGATGGAATAGGCTGTCCAAGGAACCCTGCATTTTTGGTCAGCGTATCTGTTGAACTTGGGTGTGACCACTATGAACCCTTGCAGAGTGGTTCACGGGAGAAACACAATTCACTGAATATTTCCAGAGTGATTCAGGTTCACATGTGGCTAGACCCAGCGGTCCAGACGTCTCCAGAGCTTGCCCTCTGCTGGATCATCCCTCTGGTAGCTGCACTCAAATGCACACTGTTTCCATGTAGGGGCTCCCAGCACGGGATTTCTCTTTCCTATATGTTCCAGCAGTTGCCTCTTTGGCTCTCATTGGCTGGCTGGGGGGCCAGGGTTTGTCCCTGGTGCCGTCATTTTGGCCAGGAGGAAGCGACAGCCTGGCGGCCCAGCCTGGGTCATATCACGTGTCCCCTTGATAGTGGTGGGGGGGCGGCGGGGTCGCATCATCATTATACAAGCCTAAGGACCGTGTGGGGACACATGGGGGAGTCACGTCAAAGCATCACAGAGCTGGGCAGAGCTGTTTTCTAAGGTGGAAGAAACTTGGTAAAATTGCATCAAGGTGTGTTTGAGGGAATGAGTCTGGTCCTGGCAGCCAGAGAAACTCCCACCCTCCGTGGGGAGGGGGGAGGGCGGGAGGGAGGACTCGGAGGCCAGCAGTGGGTCTCTGTGTTTGAGGAGAAGGTGTGAAGCCAGCTGCTGAGGTGGTGTGGCGGTGACTCGGCTGCCTCAGGGGAGGGCCTGGCTCCAGAACAGTCCTTGGAGCGGCAGGGAGAGGGGCCAGCAGGAGGGACGCCGGTGCCCTGTGGTCACAAAAGTGGGGTTTGGGCACAGGTCAAAGGGGGCACTGATGGGATGAGCTGCGGGTGTGTGCCGGCCCCAGGAGCTGTAGTTGGACTCAACTGTACTTGCTTATATGCAAGGGGAAAACCATTTAATGTCCCAGAGCCAGAGGTGGGCTGCCCTTGCCCTACTAACCCTGTGCTGACGTCTCTTCCCAGCACTGCCCACCCAGGGCCCCCCCGGCGCGCTCCCTCCCGCAGCTCAGCAGAAGGACACAGCTACCTGGCCCGCGAAGGCACTGCCTGAGGTGAGTGGGGAGTGTCGCACTTTCCTTCTCTGCTCGTGACTTCCCGGCAGGCCTGCCCTCCAGTGTCCATAGTGTCACTGGAGACCATGATGGGGCACAGGGACCCAGAGTCAGGAAATCTGGACGGAAGAGGAAGAAGGGCCAAGTGAGAGGCAGGCAGCCTTGAGCCCTGGCATGCAGATGACTGCTGATCTCAGTTAAAACAAGAGACTTCATTCTCTGGAAACACAGACTTGGGTGTTTACACCTAAAACAAAGCCTGGTATTTGCTTCAAAATAACCAGAGCCAGGGTGTAGACAAAATAGGACTGGCCCTGCTTTACTGACTGTTGAGGCCCAGAAAGTGGCCGGTGATGGTGTGTGTATGGCTTTGGTCAGGGCTGACACCTGGCTTGAGCACAGAAGTGGTCTCGTGTAACGAGTGGTCTGAGGCAGGCTTCAGGCTTCGTACAGGCACGTATGGCTGTATTCAGGTGCTCCAGCCTCTTGCTTCTCAAGCAGGCTCTGCCCATCGTGGGCAGAGTGCTTCCCAGACATAGGGCAGTGGAAGCCCTCTTACTCCCAGAGTCCTGGTCGGCATCTCGAAAGGACTGACCATACTGCAGCTGGTCTGCTGCCCGCCCCCCCCCCCCCCCCCCGCCCGAGGCAACCCGAGGGGTGGTCCCCTGTGGGAAGTCACGGGGAAAGAGGGAGGAGTTTGTGGCACCTGTAGTCCTTGTGAAGGAACTCCAGTCTGGGCCCAGACTCTGGTTTCATCAGCACACACTCACTGGGCCTCTTCCGGGCCCCAGGCAGTGCTTCCCAGTAAACCCGCAAAGCTGGGGAGTGCCAGCACAGTGAGCTCTGCCGGAATGGCCCCGCCAGCCTCTCTTCTGCACCTGCCAAGGACTCTGACCTTCCTGCTGAGACAGGTGTGTGACGTTGCAGGATCCAGTGACCTTCCTGGACGTGGCTGTGGACTTCAGCACGGAGGAGTGGGGGCTGCTGGACCCAACGCAGCGGACTGACTACCACGACGTGATGCTGGAGACCTTCGGACACCTGGTGTCTGTGGGTAAGGCCCCGCCACCGTCCCCAGGACTGGGATGCCCCGGAGGCTGTAATTCCAGGCTGATACCTCCTCTGGGCCCCGCGCAAGGCCTCTGCGTGCCTTCGAGACTGCCCTGCAGCCTCCAGGCCTTTAGCTGACGGTGTAGACCTAGAGGGGCAGCCTCGGGTCCAGCGAAGGACTGATTCGCTGTCCAAACCCCGAGGGGATATGAGAGCGCAGCGCCCAGCCTTCGGCGAGCTCTGCCGCTTCGGTGCTTCCGCCTCCCTCCCCCGCCTGCGTGGCTGCACGCGGGCCGGCAGGAAGCTTCTGGATGTCTGGTTATGGCGAACTATCCACCCTTTTCAGCACGTTCTCTCAGCGCGGTCCCCACGTCTGCGTTTCTTGCAGGGTGGGAGACGGCCCTGGACAGCAAGCAGCTCGCACCACAGCCCGGGCCTCCTGAGGAGGGGCCCGCCTGCGGCCTCAAGGAGGCGGCCGGGGCCTCGGCCGCTGCCGCCCGGCCCTCCACCTCCGCAGAGGCTCCGCGGGCCGGGGCTCCGGGGGGCTGGGCCGCGGCGCCGAAAGCGGCGACGCACGCTTCGGAAAACGGCCTGCCCCCGCGGCCGCCCGGGCACGGCCCCCGACCCCCGGCGAGCGCGGGCCCGGGCCGCGGCCCCCTTCGCCAGGCTGGCCCTCGAAAGCGCCTGCGCCAGCGCCCGCCCTGCCGTAAGACGGGGACGCGCGGCGCGCGCCCGCCCTGCCGTAAGACGGGGACGCGCGGCGCGCGCCCGCCCTGCCGTAAGACGGGGACGCGCGGCGGCGCCGGGAGGGCTGCGGGCGGCGGCGGCGGCGGCGGCGAGGCGGGCGGCAGGCCCTGCCCCCGGGCCGCCCCGCAGGTCACCTTCACGCGGATCCACAAGGGGAGCCAGGAGTGCCGCTGCAGCGCGTGCGGGAAGGCGTTCCGGAACCCCCGGTACTTCTCGGTGCACAAGAAGATCCACACGGGCGAGAAGCCCTACGTGTGTCGGGACTGCGGGAAGGCGTTCGTGCAGAGCTCCTCCCTCCGGCAGCACCAGAGGGTGCACACCGGGGAGAGGCCCTTCGCGTGTCACGACTGCGGGAGGACGTTCAACGACCGCTCGGCCATCTCCCAGCACCTGCGGACCCACACCGGGGCCAGGCCCTACCCGTGCCCGGACTGCGGCAAAGCCTTCCGCCAGAGCTCGCATCTCATCCGGCACCAGAGGACGCACACCGGCGAGCGCCCCTACGCCTGCAGCAAGTGCGGGAAGGCCTTCACGCAGAGCTCGCACCTGATAGGGCACCAGAAGACGCACAGCAGGGCGAAGTGCGGGAAGAAGTAGCCCAGCCCCCGGCCCCCTGGCCGCGTGAGGAGGCGCCACCTTTGCGGCAGTGTCACCTGAGGAAACCTGGTTGGGGTTCGGATGCGAATGGAAAGTCTCTGGTGATGCGATTCTCAAGACCCTGGGACGACCAGGGACACCGCCCTGCACTTACGAAAACCCGTGTGGAGTCACCGCTCCCGAATCCATCGCTCGCTCCTGGGTGTTTGCTCAGTTGATCTGCTGTTCTAACTTGTTTGTTCATTGGTTGTTAAGAGTGATAACTAGTGAAACCTGAAAATGCTTATAATGGAAGTTTTAAAAAACAGATACCAAGAAGCACTGATGTTTGTGGTAAAGTGTTTATGCGTATGGACAAGGGTTGAAAGAGAACATGGATAAATAAACTATATATTTCTGTAGTAGGGTCTCTGTGTTTTTTCCCCACCTATTTAAACATCTTTTCACTAATGACTTAGTTAAAAGGAGCAATGTTAAAACAAAAGGATGGGCCCTGGGTGGACGCGGGAATTTGTCCCAGAGTGCGTAAGGGGAGTGTGTGGGGAGGCAGGTGAAGGAAATGCTCTGGGAGCCTGATCAGCGGATAGGAGGGCGGGTGTTGCACGAACCTCCTTCAGATGAATGGCCATCTGTCAGGATTATATGAACAGGGAATTCCCTGGTGGTCCAGTGGCTAAGACTCTGAGCTCCCAGTGCAGGGGGCCCAGGTTCGATCCCTGGTCAGGGAGCTAGATCCCGCATGCTACAACTAAGACCCAGAGCAGCCAAATAAATAAAAATTAAAAAAAAAGTTTTTGAAAAAAAAAAGGATTATATGAGCAGCCTGGATGGTGAGCTAGAGGATGACCAGGGAATGGTGGCTGATGCCACCAGGAGGGCCAGCAGTGCCCCAGTCTCGTGGCAGGAGCCTCTGTGCTCACCACTCTGTCACTGAAGGAAACGTGAAGGTAATAAAGGCTCAGCTGGGAAAGATTTCAGGCTGTGGGTAACTTCATATCCTAAGCTGACTGCTTCAGAAGGCCAGAGACAGCTCACCTCTGATGTGAATGTAAGAGTTCACACTTAACATAGCGTAAAGTGATGCAGGATTTATTACATTGTGTCAGCTGAAGGCTGCAGAAAATGGAGAAGCCAAGATCTGGTTTTCTTCTACCTCATATCCACAGATCACAGAACATAGAAACAACCGCCATTCCAGCTGTTCCTGGAGCTGGAATTTAATGAATACCAACCATCTAGACAACCAGGAGAGCTCCCATGTGGAGTCAGCATCTTCTTGGTGTGCACAGTAACCTTCCCAGCCTGGCAGTCTTCTTCCTATTTGTGGGGACAGAGCCGGTGAGCAGCAGAGCCAAGAGATCTACATATAGTTAGTTATTTGCTCAACAAGCAGGCCTTGAATGCCTACAGACAAGAATTCAAAGGCCACGTGAGAATCATCTTCCAGCCCCTAGGGGCTTAGATTGTAATTGGAAAAATATGGCCAGTGGAAAATAGAAGAAGGTAAGGGTGAAAAGGAGAAGGCAAAGGCACCCCCACTCCAGGACTCTTGCCTGGAAAATCCCATGGATGGAGGAGCCTGGTGGGGTGCAGTCCATGGGGTTGCCAAGAGTCGGACACGACTGAGCGACTTCACTTTCACTTTTCACTTTCATACATTGGAGAAGGAAATGGCAGCCCACTCCAGTGTTCTTGCCTGGAGAATCCCAGGAACGGGGGAGCCTGGTGGGCTGCCATCTATGGGGTCGCACAGAGTCGGACACGACTGAAGTGACTTAGCAGCAAGGGTGAAACATAAAGGATTCAAGCAATTGTTCAGGGCTCTAATAAGGGTCAAATAAGGACTTTGGTGTATGAGAGTGGAGGTTTTCAGAGTATGGAATGAGCTAACGGATGCCCGGTTCCTCAGGATCTTCATCCACAAAATGAAATGGTCTTCCTTCTCCTTGCTCTTCATTCCCAGTTGCCGCTTCCAGCGTTGTCTATGATATTTGTGTATGTCAAGACCTACTGGAGGTTAGCATCAAGTTTGAAACAATCCCTCAAAGGACACTAAGAATTGGAGGTGTGTGTCTGTGTCTAGAATTATAGGACTTAACTCATACTGGAGACTATGACAAGATTAGTGTGGTACATCTATTAAGTGGAGTTCTCATCTGGTTGCATATTAAAGAACTAATATGATCAATGGTGGGAAGTCTTTCACCTGGTGCTCCCACCTGTTGACATTACATAATTTGTACTACAGAAAGGCTCCATGAATGCCATGAATGTGGGAGGCTTTCTGCAGGAGTTCTCAACTAATTAGGGATCAGAAAACTCATACTGAAGAAAAACTGTTCTGTTGCAGTCAATGTGGGAAGTCTTTTAGTCATTTATTTTAATGTCTATCAAAGAATGGAGAGAAGTCTTCATGAATACAATTAATATAAGAAATCTTTCCTTCAGAGCTCTGATGTAATTTCACATCAAAGAACTCACACTGAAGAGAAAGAAGCCTTTCTCTTCAATGTGAAAGTGTAATCAGTTGGGAAATGCTTCAGTTGGAGTTCTCACTTTGAAGTGTCACTTCAGAGAACTCACACTGGAGAAAAACTTCATAAATGTCATGGGAAAAGTATTCCCAATGGAAAGTGAAGTCGCTCAGTCGTTTCCGACTCTTGGCGACCCCATGGACTGTAAGCCTACCAGGCTCCTCTGTCCAGCGGATTTTCCAGGCAATAGTGCTGGAGTGGATTGCCATTTCCTTCTCCAGGGGATCTTCCTGACCCAGGGATCGAACCCGGGTCTCCCACATTGTGGACAGACGCTTTACCGTCTTCTCACCTTATTGGACATCAAAGAATCCATATTGGAGAGAATCTCTGTAAATGTAACCAATGTGGGAAATCTTTAGATGGAGATTTTTATCTTATTGTGAATCAGAAAATTCATATATAGGTGGAAAAACCACATGAATGTAACATGAAAAAGCCTTCAGCAGATCATCTGACTTATGGAACACCAGAGAATTCATAGTGAAAAAAACCTCATGCATACAATCAGTGAAGAAATGCTTTCACTTGGTGCTCTTTCCCTTGTTGCATCCTTGAAGAAAACTATTAGGCATCCGGTCCCATCACTCCATGGGAAATAGATGGGGAAACAGTGGAAACAGTGTCAGACTTTATTTTTGGGGGCTCCAAAATCACTGCAGATGGTGACTGCAGCCATGAAATTAAAAGACGCTTACTCCTTGGAAGAAAAGTTATGACCAACCTAGATAGCATATTCAAAAGCAGAGACATTACTTTGCCAACTAAGGTCCGTCTAGTCAAGGCTATGGTTTTCCCAGTAGTCATGTACGGATGTGAGAGTTGGACTGTGAAGAAGGCTGAGCACCGAAGAATTGATGCTTTTGAACTGTGGTGTTGGAGAAGACTCTTGAGAGTCCCTTGGACTGCAAGGAGATCCAACCAGTCCATTCTAAAGGAGATCAACCCGGGGATTTCTTTGGAAGGAATAATGCTAAAGCTGAAACTCCAGTACTTTGGCCACCTCATGCAAACAGTTGACTTATTGGAGAAGACTCTGATGCTGCGAGGGATTGGGAGCAGGAGGAGAAGGGGACGACAGAGGATGAGATGGCTGGATGGCATCACTGACTCAATGGACGTGACTCTGAGTGAACTCCAGAAGTTGGTGATGGACAGGGAGGCCTGGCATGCTGCGATTCATGGGGTCGCAAAGAGTCGGACATGACTGAGCGACTGAACTGAACTGAACAGTTTTTAGTGTAATGACATATGGTCAATCTCTGCTCCTCTGCTTTTATAGGGCTCCTTAAAAGAAAATCCTACTAAAGGTGATCAACTAGACAGTGTTCTTAATAGCAGTGAGGCCTAGATTTGAGAAGGAACAAGGACAATAAAATAGGCACTGATGTGGGTAAATGTTTCCTTGGATGATTAAAGATGGAAACAGTTGATGGAAATGTAGAGTCAATGTTTTTTACTTATAGTATCAATGTTCTTTTTCACTTAGATATTTTACCATTTGGGGATATTTGCATAGTTTCTAATCTGTTTTATGGGGAGTCTGTAGTTTCTAATGTTTATGCAGATTCTGTAATTATATAAAGTGAAAAAGACATTATGTACATGATTATGCTGTCATAGCGTTTAAAAAAATGTTTGCACATGGACAAGAATAAAAGTGGAATGGGTAAATAGTTGATTGGTCCCATTTTGAAATATTTAAATACTCCTGTGATAATTAACAAATTAAAAAAAAAAACAGAACAAAAATAGAATCCTGTGGACTATCTCCTCCTTTGAGGATATCAGGAAGAAGCAGGATAAGGAACTGAGAAGCTAAGTGTACCTGGCTTCTGGGAAGAAAAAGTGTGTGACAAGCACACCTCCTATCATTCTTAGGTTCTGGGGATTTACCATTAAGAGTATCCAGTAGTTCCTCTGGAGGGGACTTGAAATCCATTGAAGAATCTCATCACAGAAAGTTCCAGATAAGAGACCAGACAAAAAATTCAGGCAAGGCTTTATTGGGATTCGTGCTGCAGCTCAGGGGAGGGAAAACAAGTAACAGCTACCTTTGCTGGCTTCCTGAGGAGGAGACAGCTGGTTCCTTATGTGGCGAGGGAGCAGGGGTGTGTCCAGGAGTTGGGCTGGAGGGGTCACTTAGGTGGTTTGCCCAACCCCTGGGTGGCGCTGTGTACAGGGTACCAGTACCCTGCTTCTGCTCAGTTTTTGGTCTTTTGGTATCTCATCATTGATAATGTGCCCCAACTGTGTAGGCACACAGCTAGTTTTAGTCCCTTCTAGCTTCTTACTTTTTTGTTGCTGAAAGAGACCATTTGTCCAGGTGCAGGCCCTGCAGCAAAGGATCCCAGGGGTCAGGTCCCAGCCTGTCTCAGAAGGGAACAGCTTCAACCATTGCCCATCTCCTGAGTGTGAGTGTCTGACATGCAACAAGCTTGGGATCCATTCCACGAGCTGGCTGTGGTTTTCTGGTAGTCAGTGTTTGCTGCTTTCACTTAATGAAAGAAACTCTGTATTTCAGGGAGGAACAAGAAAAAGCTAAACCTAAAATTGTTTGCACTTCCTCTCCCTAATGTGCAGTGTGCATCTACATCGGAAATTAACCAGAGCTCTTCAGAGGTGGGAGTGCCTGCCTGACCATTCTGACACCACAGTGTAACTTCATAAAGAGAATGACATTTGTTCCCACCTCTGTGATGGGTCCAAAAGCTCCTTCCCTATTGGATCCTACTGTTTGTTGAAATCAAGCCCTCAGCAACAAGAAGCCCTCTGCCAGGTTCACTTGGCACTACTCCAAGGTGCATCTTAGGTGTTAAGTTGGTGTGAGGTGCCCACTTTCAAACTATTTAAATAGGACATCTAGCAAAGAAGATATTTCCAGGAGCACAAGAGCAGAGGCTTCTTCCACTGCTGCTGTTTCCAGGAATACAGGGCTGGGTCTCAGAGTAGGCGTTCTCACAGGCAGCCCTGTTAACATCTTAACAAAAGTGTACCATCAGGACCACATTGGTGATGAGACAGAATTAGAGATCATACTTAGGGGGTAATTAGCATTTACTCACACAGGACGCAGCAACAGGTGGCTGACATGTCCCCTTACCTCTGAGAGGTAATCCTCTGATAAAGCGCATTATCAAGGGGCAGAGAATATCCCTGCTGCCTTTTCAGTGGGAACAGCCAAAGGCAGGAGTTCCTTTCATGACACAAAAAGAAAGAAAAGCTAAAAAGTCACAAAATGGGAAAGTGCTAGAGTCCAGCTCCAGCAGCCAGGGATTCAACCTGAAGGGGTGAGCGGTGTCAGCAAGAAACGGAGACAGCCTTTCAGTTTTTTTTGGACTGCCTGTTTATTTCAAGCTTATGATTCTCTTTTATACTTTTATAAAAGCATTAGGTCAGAGGTTTGATATTTTTAGTTCCCATTGACCCAGATTTCTTTTTCTCCAAAAATCATTGTTGCCCCTCAAAAGGAGTTCCTTCCTCAGCAATTCTCTTATCTTCTTTTTCTCATGTGTCCTTGTGAATACACTGTAACCCATGCTAATGTCTGGGCTGCATACCACATTCCTCAGTTTAATTCTTATCTTTCTATGTCCTGTTTGCCCCTAGTATCCTAAGCTCACTATTTCTAAGAAAGGGCTTCTAGCTATAAATATCTCTAAAGTCCCTAATCTCTATAACCTATAGTAAAATATGCTAACATTACAGCGTCCCTTAAATCTTTAGTTTCTAACTATTTTAATTATTCCTAAGCCCTAAATTCAGCAAACTCCTTTGCCATAAACACTTGCCTCACAAATAGGCTTCAGATAGCAATCCCTCCCATGGTCTCAAGCCGTGGCCTCTGTGCTCACCCTGGAACACTTTGATCAACTTTAGGAATTACTCTTTGAGCACAGCTGCAGAAGGCTTTATGCCTTCTCATGCTCCTCTCAAAAACAATAAACACCTTAATATTCTCTTCAGTCAGCTCAGCCGAGGAAAGAAAGAAACAAGTCAGAATCACAAAGCCTAACTCCTTCATTCCGGGTCCGTGCCTACTGAACAAAGGGAGGGGATTTAGGGCCGTGCCTCCATTTTGTCAGTAATGCCTAACGCGGCTCCCCACAGGAAAGAAGATGATGAGAGCAGTGTTCTGCATGGGAGGGGCACCCCCTGGAGTTGCATGAGGCGCTGCCCAACAGAGCAATGATTGTTCCTGGAATTACGAGCACACCCAAGCCTGCAGGGTCCGATTGGTAGGAGAGCTGTTCAGCAGTGTTCCTTCTGTTCCTGGGTGGGGTGCTGGGTTTCTGCCTACAGGCTCCACTCATCACATAAGGCAGAGTGGTTCCTGCCAGTGACACCAACACTCAGCTTTTACACCCCAACTTTGAGGGCTCCCCTGGCACAATGAGAAAATTGATCTTCCAGAGAAGAGGAGACATGGCCAAGACCAAACCAGGAGTGGAGGGAATCTCAGATTTCCAAGTCAGTCTGGTCTAGAACTGGCATATATTTGCAGGGGCGGGGGCTGTGGCGGGGGGGAAGCTCTGCAGCAAGATGACCTGGGTTCAAAATCTTAGGCTTTGCTTACCAGCTTTGCCACTCAAGTTAATTACTTAACCTCTTTGTGCCTCTGTTTCCGTATCTGTTCCAAGCAGAAGTTAATATAGGGTTGCTAAGAGGAGTACTGAATCAATACACATGTGTGCTTTACCAGGCTGGCAGTTGGCAAACTCTTAAGCTATTACTATTCTTATTACTATTATTACTGGGTCCTCTTTCAACACCTGTCAGCTTATATGGGCTCTGGTTCCTCTGCCTTTTCTAAAACCAGCTTGAACATCAGGGAGTTCATGGTTCACGTACTGAACCTAGATAGGATATTCAAAAGCAGAGACATTACTTGGCCAACAAAGGTCCATCTAGTCAAGCCTATGGTTTTTCCAGTGGTCATGTATGGATGTGAGAGTTGACTGTGAAGAAGGCTGAGCCCCGAAGAATTGATGCTTTTGAACTGTGGTGTTGGAGAGGACTCTTGAGAGTCCTTGGACTGCAAGGAGCTCCAACCAGTCCATTCTAAAGGAGAGTCATCCTGGGTGTTCATTGGAAGGACTGATGCTGAAGCTGAAACTCCAGTACTTTGGCCACCTCATGCGAAGAGTTGACTCATTGGAGAAGACTCTGATGCTGGGAGGGATTGGGGGCAGGAGGAGAAGGGGACGACAGAGGATGAGATGGCTGGATGGCATCACCGACTCGATGGACATGAGTCTGAGTGAACTCCGGGAGTTGGTGATGGACAGGGAGGCCTGGCATGCTGTGATTCATGGGGTTGCAAAGAGTCAGACACGACTGAGCGACTGAACTGAACTGAGCTGAAACAAGTGTTACTCCAAAGAACAAGAATTAGGCAAAATTAAAAACACACTTACGTTTGACCCAATATCCCACTTCTAGACATCTATTCTAAATTTACACTGGCAAAAATGCAAAATGATGTAGGCACAGGAATATCCATTGCAGTACTGTCTGTAAAACAATACAGCTTATGTGTCACCAGTAGCGGGCTGGTGGAAGGAACTGCAGTCCGAACACACAATGGTGCCCTGGCAGTTGCCAGAGAACAATCTCCCACCAAACGGTTAGGTGGAAAACAATGAAGTGTGTCACAACACTATGTATAGTAGCGAAGCTTTTACCCAAGGAAGAGTGATGGATACACTTACAGAATCTATTGCTTATACTTTTTAAACAGAAGGATAATCCAAAACTTGTAATTACCAATGGGAGAGGACAGGGATACAGGGATGAGAAGCCAAAGAGGCTAGGCTTCTCTTAGTACACTTTCGTGTCTGTAGTTTTCATGTTGGAACCATGAAAGTACTTTGCATAAATTATAAATTAGTTAAGTTTTAAGTGATGTCTAAATATTGAAAAGTATTCAATTAAGAGCTTATCACAGATAACCTCTTTCATGAAGAGCCAGAGTAGTTCCCACCAGAAGGCCATCCTAGGAAGGTTTCCTGTGGTCTCTCCCACCTTGAGGAGCCAGCGCGGGATAGCAGGTCTGTGGTCTCAGCCCCACAAGGCAGTGAGGCTGAAGATGCACACAATGGTCAGCCCACATAAAACAGAACTCTCTGACCCACAATCTCTGTAGCAACAGGTCCAAAATAGTCAGAACTTGCTCACTAACTGCCAGTTTCCCTATTTTTTGCCCCTGTCCCACTTAGGACCAATTCAGTTCAGTTCAGTTCAGTCACTCAGCCGTGTCCAATTCTTTGCGACGCCATGAATTGCAGCATGCCAGGCCTCCCTGTCCATCACCAACTCCTGGAGTTCACTCAGACTCACACCCATCGAGTCAGTGATGCCATCCAGCCATCTCATCCTCTGTCGTCCCCTTCTCCTCCTGTCCCCAATCCCTCCCAGCATCAGAGTCTTCTCCAATGAGTCAACTCTTCGCATGAGGTGGCCAAAGTACTGGAGTTCCAGCTTTAGCATCATTCCTTCCAAAGAAATCCCAGGGCTGATCTCCATCAGAATGGACTAGTTGGATCTCCTTGCAGTCCAAGGGACTCTCAAGAGTCTTCTCCAACACCACAGTTCAAAAGCATCAATTCTTCGGCGCTCAGCCTTCTTCACAGTCCAACTCTCACATCCGTACATGACCACTGGAAAAACCATAGCCTTGACTAGACGGACCTTAGTTGGCAAAGTAATGTCTCTGCTTTTGAATATGCTGTCTAGGTTGGTCATAACTTTTCTTCCAAGGAGTAAGCGTCTTTTAATTTCATGGCTGCAGTCACCATCGGCAGTGATTTTGGAGCCCCCCAAAATAAAGTCTGACAGTTTCCACTGTTTCCCCATCTATTTCCCATGAAGTGATGGGACAAGATGCCATGATCTTCGTTTTCTGAATGTTGAGCTTTAAGCCAACTTTTTCACTCTTCAGTTTCACTTTCGTCAAGAGGCTTTTTAGTTCCTCTTCATTTTCTGCCATAAGGGTGGTGTCATCTGCATATCTGAGGTTATTGATATTTCTCCCGGCAATCTTGATTCCAGCTTGTGTTTCTTCCAGTCCAGCGTTTCTTATGATGTACTCTGCATAGAAGTTAAATAAGCAGGGTGACAATATACAGCCTTGACGCACTCCTTTTCCTACTTAGGACCAATTGGAGAAAGCCAAACAGGCTTCCCTAAGCCATCACACACGATTACGCACTGCTAGTTAGCCGGCCTCCAACTTTCATACTCCACACTCAGAGCCTCCCCTTGGCCGGCCTTTGAGCCTTTGCCAAACACCCGCTGTGGCCGACTCCCCTGCTCTAGCGGGCTCTGTGAAAACGTCTTCCGTGCTCCTCGGCAGGTGGTCTCTCTGGACTTCCACACCCAGACGCCAAACGCCACTGTGGTGCCGCCGCGAGGTGTAACTTCTGCTGCGGCAACTGGAGAAACTGCCACCTGAGCGAGAAACACCGCCGCCGGCGCGCGACGTTCTGGGACTTGTAGTTCCTCGCGCCCAGAGGGCGCACTTCCGCCACCTACCGGAAGTGCCGCCAATACCCGCGCGCTCAGGTGAACCTGGCCCGGGAGCCAGCCCGGAGGCTCCCCTGCGCCCCACAGGCCTCCCGAGCTCAGTACGTGGACACAGTTCTTCCACTGGTACGTGGGTTTCGAACTCAGCTTGAAGAGAAAGTGTATGTTGTCCTGGTGGCCAGAGAATTACAGGCAGTCTTGGCAGAGCAAAAGGCACCGGCAAACCCCGGACCTAGGTGTTGGGGGCCCGTGTTGGTCGTGTTTGGTGATGCTGGCCTGGGTGGAGAGATCGGTGTGAGAAGGGGCTGGAGAGGTGAACATGACTGGAGGTGTGGAGAGCGCGCCATAGAATTGCCGGGTGCGCGAGAGGGCTGGGGTTTGGGTTTCAGAGCCTCAGTAAATAGAATCCGGCGGTGAATGGCTCAGTGGAGGGGCAGTGCCGAGGGAGTAGAAAGTGTGAGGAGGGCTCTTGAGTTTCCGGTTCTAGTGAGGAGCCAGGACGGAGGCCGCAGTGCAAGGGATGAGGGAACCCTGGACGCTATCAGCTGTGTTGAGTCTGTGGACGAAGACATTGATCAATATTTGCTCTAAGAGAGAAATGGGACATTTTATTCAAGCCTTGGATCATAACTCAGCCAGCAGCTTTTCAGAAAGCTCTGAGGATTGTTCCACCCTGGAGGTCAAAGCACAGTTATATACTTTTTGAGACAAAGGGCCATGTGTCAGATGAGGAATTGACAGTTGATATAATCCAGCCCTGCGGTACAAAGTGGATAGTGGGTCATTGTGACCCCTTAGAAAGAAGGAAGTTTGTCCCCTAAGCAGGTATGGTTAATGTGGATGCACCATGCACACTAAATGGGAGGGAGGAGGCCCAAATGAGCAACGAAAGAGTTTAAATTTTTTTGCCTTGCCATGAAATACGATTTTTTATTTCATCAAGTCTTTAGAGGCATGGCTGGATATGGAGGAGAGAATGGCAGTGGTAGGGAGCCTGGGAGGGAGGTCTGGGCTGGACATAAGGCCTGGGGCAGTACTTGAAACCCCCACCCCCTCACTGGCAGGAAGAAAAGAAACTAGAAAGAGAAGGAGAAAGAGAGGCCTCTAGAAAGAGATCAAGCATGAGGGAAAGGAGTTTTGTGTCCAGGTGTAACCAACAGAATTCAATCTGCTGTGGCCTCTACTGTGTGTCAGCACAAGTGTTAAACTCTATAAATGCAACTCTTGTAATCATCACAGCAGCACCACAAAGCAGGCCTGCTCTCCTCCCAGACTTCTGCAGATGAGGCCCCAAGAGGCTGAGGAGGCCTGTTCAGGGTCCTCCAGAGGCAGCTGGTGGAGGTAGGACTTTGAATGCAGGCAGTCTGGCTGTGGAGGGGAGGTGTTCCCAGCCCTCGCCCTGGATGTCTCCAACAAGGAAGAAGAGGACCTGAGGGTGAAAACGAACTCACATAGTAGATTGCCCATGGATGGACAGGAATGTCAGAACAAGATAGCTTCACACACAGCCTTGAGCGGTCTTCTTAGGTGTGGTGTACACGTGTGTGTGTGTGTGCGCGCACGCATGCCTGCAAGCATGCAGCATAGGTGTGCTTTTAGTACACAGAGTGAGAGAGAGTCAAACATGGGGAAGGGTTTGGGATAAGATAAGCAGAGTATGGGAAGCAATGGCAGCGTTAAGGGAAGCAGGGGATAATAGGTATGGCTTCTGGCCAGTTGGGCAGCATCAGAGCAGGTCCAGAAGTTTGATACCCCCTGATAGAGCACCCTTAGTTGTCTTCCTGGGAATTTTCATATGCTCCTTGTCCCCTTCCCCCACCTCAATTTTTAGAAACCGGCTGATGTTTCACTGAGATATTTTTAAAAATTGTACAATCAGTTGTTTTGATACTGCCTCCATTTCTCTCTGTTTAGTATCTTGAGATGATAGGAAAAACTGGCCCCTCCTTTATTTGAGTGTTGAGGTACTGTTGTGTGTCTTTGGGTTCATGGTTCAGACACCCCAGCACATGCCTCAAGGCATTTACCTTGAGCCTATTTCAGCCCAGGCCCAGAGCTAGGCAGATTGGCCCTCTTCAGCGAGAGAGCTTAGCCACCTTGGCTGACCTCAGAGCCTTGAACAGGGAGATCATGTGGTCAGAGCCCCACCTCCCTGCCCTACACTCCCCAGGGGTTAGTCCTCAGCTGGCACTGGTGGCTCTTGCCTTTGGGCATGGGGGTGGACTTGGGAGTGTGGAGGCACTGAGGTAGGGGCTAAATCCCTAATTGTCCCCCCAACCCTAGCCCTGCTTTCTGAGGACTTCTGTCTTCACAACAGCGTCTCCAGATATGAGGAGGAAATGGAGGCATATTTTCAGCAGATCCCATCCCAGGCGAGTTGGAGACCTTTGTTCTCATTGCCTTAGTCTCCATGGCTGTAGAATGCGTCCAGGAATAACACCCACCTCCTCACGTCAGCGCACATGAGAGTTCTTGTAATGCTGCCCTGTGCCTTGGGGTGAAGTACACGGGCTCCCACATGAATGAGCCAGGCATTCCCCAAACCTGGGTCTCTGGGCCAGGTCTCTTTAGACTTCTTCATGGTGTTTGCTCAGTGGACCCTTGAGGGCGAATAGAGCTGAGCCTCCAAAAACAGTCAGCCACTCTGGCCCATTGACCCTTACTGAGACCACTCAGGAGAGCAGCTGAGAGTGTGCCCATAAAGCGCCAAAGGCACCCTTAGATGGCTCACATGTGGTTTCACGAGGAAGCAATTGAGCTCATGGCGTTAGCTTCCTAGAAACACACCACAGCCCTGATTTGTCTTATGGCTGTGCTGACCCCTGATTTAGAGCATCCTCTTTGCCTGGTTTCCAATCTGATATTGTACAGAAGCTGGGGGTGAAGATCTCCAAGACAGGTCCCCGTTGTTCCCAAAGCAGAAAATCAGGATCACCGATGCAACCAGCAGTAGAGGAGATACCCAGAGAAAAATGAAAACACCTTGGACCTGGGTCTGAGTCTGATCTGAGCAAGAGGTTCTCCCTCCCCTGTGCTGTCCTATCCCTAGCTTCCTCATTAAGAAAGCAGGGCTCCATGGTAACACCAGTGATGTTTCAGCCAACTGTGAGCTTCAAGGACATGGCTGTGACCTTCACATGGGGGGAGTGGGGACATTTGGACCTGGCCCAGAGGACAGTGTACCGTGAGGTGGCTCTCAAGACAAGTAGTCACTTGGTCTCCCTAGTTAAGGCAGTCACTGCCCATCGCCAGACCCAAGGCACAGCTCATTTCAGGCACGCCTGGACTGGCCCAGAAGATGCTGGAAGTGGGTCCCTTTGAGATGCAGGTCTGGGTATTGCTGCTTATCCCTCCTCCAGGGCAAGTCTGTGGCTTGTGGTTCAGGGTGTGGGGAGTCTACTCGGGAGGATGGGGGCCCCTCCTAGTCCATCCACATCTGACCCCAGGGGTGAGAGCTCAACCTGTCACCCAGCAGAAGACCAAGCCCTCTGTTTTTCCTCCATTGACCAGGACTTCTGCTCTCGAAACTAAATATGATCTCCTACCTGGAGCAAGGGAGGACCAATGGAGAGTGGGGCAGGGACCTCCCCAAGGTGAGAACAAGCCAACAGCTCAGCAGTTAAAGTCCAAGGAGCAGAGAGACCACCTGTAGAAAGTTTGCTCACGTGTTCTCTGCTGCCACCTCATGTCCAGTGTGGCAGCCACGTTCTCATCCATGCCAGGCTGTCTCTGCCCAGCCCACCCACAGAGGACATTTGCTGCTGTTGTCAACACGTGTCTCGCACACGAGTTCACTTCTGTCCCCATCTCCCTTTGGTCTTCACTTCTCTGCTACCGCGTCTCATTCCCAGGTCCTCATGCCTCCTGTTCTCCTCAAACCCCTCATCATAACTTCCATCCAGGGTGGCAGCTCCTCAGGCCTCCCCTTCCTGCTGGCCTTTGCTCTGCCATTTGGGTGTCCACCCATCTTCCATGTTGGACATTTTCAGAACTTCGAAATGATGCCAAGGTGTGGTAAGAATCCATGCCTTCCGGAAGGATTCCTACTAAATTACCATTCCTGGACCTGCTTTCCCACCTCCCCTCATCCCATAGGCCCACCACCTACCCTGCATGTCAGCCTAATTGGATTTTTTTTTTCTCTTGGAGCTATATGGAAATATTAAAACAGTTCTCATACCATACAGTTCATCTGTATAAAGCATGCAAAGTTTCTTAATATAGCTGCAGCTTGTGTATTTATCACTACAGTCTATTTTAGAACATGGTCATCTCCCCGACTAATTGAGCTGCTTCTCATTTTTTTGTGGTTTTGTTTTAACTGATAAATTTATTTTTTAGAGCCAGTTTCATCCTTACAGAAAGTACAGGGTTTCTCTATGCCAACCCTCCCCATCCAGTTTCCCCTATTATTAATATCTTGCATTCAGGGTTACATTTGTTACAATTGATGAACTTACATCAATTAATTATTACCATCAGAGGTCAATAGTTTACATTAGATTCACTCTGGTGTTGTACACTTTGTGGGTTTAGACAAATATGTGATGTTATATATCCACTGGTGTAGTGTACAAAGTAGTTCCACTGCCCTAAGAATCCTTTGTGCTCCACCTGTTCATCCCTCCCTCCACCCTAACTCCTGGAAACCGCTGATTAATTTACTGTCTCTACAAGTTTACTTTTCTAGAATATCCTATAGTTGGAATCATGCAATACATGGTCCTTTCTGAGAGCCTGCTTTCACTTAACAATAAGCAGCATGTATGTCCATCACACCACCTTCTGCCAGCCTAGAGGTGTTTGATTTATCCCATGTGTTCCTGCTCCTTCTTACCCTATAACTGTCATGTCTGCAGCCTCTCTTGTTTCTTACTTGGAAGTCTTACCTACTTTTACTTACCCTTGGCACTCAAATGACATCGTTCTGAATTCATTTTACAGCAGTGTCTTTCTTCTCTTCTACCCTCGACGTTACTTTCTGGCTGACCCACACAGCCTGTCTTCCTTATTTCAAGATTCTGATGCAGATACTGCTGTAGAATTTTAACCTCCTCAGCCCATTTTTTCAACAGCCAGGCATATCTTAGACATAGCTTAGCCACGCAAAGATTCTTCTCCTTCCCGTCATGCCCAGATACTCTTTCACTCCCCTTCATGAGGCTTTTGTTTCATTTAAAAACTTCTTCTCATCAGAGATTCCAAGGCAGCACCCTAAAGGAACACAGCAGGGTCTTGGGAAGGAGGACAGTGTGTTTATGGGAGTGTTGGGCAGAGATTAAGGCTTCCCCCAAGAGGGAAAGAAGGTCTGTGTTTGGCACAAGGAAAACATCCTCCTGGAAGTCATACTTTGCCAAATGGAGGATGCTTGTCTCCTTGGCAGGCATGGGAGAAAAGGATGGGAACCTGGAGAGAGGCCTTAATATTACTGGATGTGGGTGGCTACCCACCTAAAAAGGGCAGTTGTGTGGGCAGAGTGACAAGGGAAGGGGGAATCTTGGAGGACTCAGTTGAGTGCTCTGAACTGGGAGCCCATTGCACTCTTTATTAGAGGCCTACTACTGATGGCTCAACAGTAAAGAATCTTCCTGCAATGCAGGAGACTCGAGTTTGATCCCTGGGTTGGGAAGATCCCCTGGAGGGGGATCCCCTCCAGTATTCTTGCCTAGAAAATACCATGGACAGAACAGCCTGATGGGCTGCAATCCATGGGGTCTCAAAGAGTCAGACCTGACTGAGCAACTGAGCACAGTATCTTCAACAGATGGAGGAATCCCTCTCATGACAGTACAGGGGTGGTGACATCAGCAGAACCATGTATAACATGGTGCGCTATGCAGCAGACACTGTGGGAGGCTCACAAACTGATTCATTTTCACCTCAAAGTAACACTTGTTAGCTAAGCATTCTTATTCCTGGCTTACCACCAGGGAAGTGGAACCTCAGAAGTTGTCAGCTGGTGGAGTCCACTGGCCAAGCACACTGCCTCAGGGACCCCAGTAATTTTCTGGGGAGTCTGTGGCATCAATTCTGGCATGGTTAAAGAGACCCTTCTTTTTCTCTGTGGGCAGACTGAACCAATGGTAGAAATGGTCCATTAAGAATATTAAATCATCGTTGGTATTTGGGGTCTCATTTTAAGATCCAGCACCAGGAAAGAGACTGAGTGTGAGTCATAAGTTCGAGGCACATGTTAAGACCTTGTTTCTTGTGACTTCTCTAACAGATTACCAGCTGGGTAATGTAAAACAACACAGATTGATTCTCCCACAGCTCTGGAGGCTAGAAGTCACAATCAGCATCACTGGGCTGAAATCAGTGCACACAGGCCATTCTCCCTCTGGAGACTTCCCTTTTTTTCTTGCAGGTTCTAGTGGCTAGGGGAATTCCTTGGTCAGTGGCCACATCACTTCAGTCTTTCAGGCCAGCACCTTCACGCCTCTGCTCTGTGGTCAGATTGTCTTCTTTGTGTGTATCAAGTCTCATTCTGCCTCCCTTTTATAAGGACAGTTGTGATAACATTTGGGGCCCACCCCGATAATCCCTGGGCATCCCTGTTGGCTCAGATTGTAAAGAATCTGCTTGCAATGCAGGAGACCTGGGTTCAGTCCCTGGGTTGGGAAGATCCCAGGGAGAAGGGAAGGGCTATCCATTCCAGTATTCTTGTTTGGAGAGTCCATAGACAGAGAAGCCTGGCGGGCCACAGTGCATGGGGTCACAAAGAGTCAGACATGACTGAGGGACTCACACACACACACTGATTTCCTGTTTGCTGAGCCATCCCTCCATTTCACATTCTGCATGAAATTACAGTCCATAGATTAGAAACAGACCCAGAGATATATCTCTCATACTTGGTGGTCTGTTTTATCCCACCCTCCCCTTCTAATGCTTTTCCAGTAATTCAGGCCATTGGGATTTCTTTCAGACTGGAAGACTACACTTGAAAGAGTCTGTCTGAAGAGGATATTGCTGTGGAAGGGCCATCTTATCACATGGAGGGCCCCAGGTTGGTGTCATTAGGAGAAATGCACCTTTGGCAGGAACAGCTAGGGAAGAACCAGTAGGACTCTGAATCAAACAGTACTCACCTCAGAGAGACGTTTTACTCAAGGTGGGAGTTGTGACCCTGAGCTTAGGGAAATTATCTGAGTTTAAGCCTTCTACCTCTGACATTACCTACAAGAACATATTTCCATGAGGTCAACTCACAGGGTAAAAAGTTGAAACTGAACTCAGTTTTCATTAATCATTAGAAAGACTGGGCTGATCTGAAGCCCTGTGAAGATCATCAAAGTGCTAGAGCCTTCTGGCAGATTATTTACTTGAATAAACTTGCAGATTTTGAAACAGGAAATAAAAAGCCTTATGATTATACTGTCAATAGTGAATGTTTCAACTATGGTACCTCCTTTTGTTTTCTTAATAGAATTTTTTCAGCAGAGAACAGCAAAGATGGTAAGAACTATGGAAACATTAATCATAGCTTGTCTCTTAACACAAGCCAACGCATTTGGAGAGTCAGTTCAGTTGTGACAAATGCCTTGAACAGACTGAAATAAGTCATCCTGGAGAGGCACTACTCACATATAAGGACGACTGTGATGCCTCCCACATGGCCTCACCTTTTACTTACTGTGACATCATTTAGACTGGAAAGAAGCCATATGAATGTAAACAGTGTACAAGATCTTTCAGCTGTTGCTCTAAGCTTGTACACCAGAGAACACACTGGAGAAAAGCCCTATGAATGTACTTGATGTGGAAAGTCTTTCAGGCAGAGCTATGACCTTGTTGTACACCAGAAAACTCACATGGGAGAAAAACCCAACGAATGTAATCAATGTGGGAAATCCTTCACCCAGAGTTCCAAACTCATTAGGCATCAATGAACTCACACTGGAGAAAAACCATATAAATGTCGTGAATGTGGAAAATCTTTCAGGTGGAACTCTAACCTTTTTGTACATCAAATAATTCACACTGCCTTAAAACTTATGAGTATGCTTATTGTGGAAAGTCCTTCAGTCAGAGCTGTGACTTTGTCACACATAAATGGACTCACACAGAGATAAATCCTATGAATATGAATATAGTGCAGTAAATCCTTCATTTGAAGCACTCAACTTAGGCATCTGTGAATTCACACTGGAGAGAAGCCATATAAATGCAATCAATGTGATAAAGCCTACACTGGGATCTCTCACCATATTGAACATCAGAGAACTCATACTGGAGAGAAACCATTTGAATGTCATCAGTGTGGGAGAGGCTTCACTGGGAGTGCTTACCTTCTTTCACCTTAGAGAGTTCATTCTGGAGAGAAACTGTATGAGTGTAACAACTGTGGGAAGGCTTTTCAGCAGTGAATTCAGCTTGTGCATCAATGAACATGTGCTAGAGAGAAACCTGATGAATGCAGTCACTGTGGAAAAGCTCTCAGCCAAAGGGCTCCTCTCTGCATCAGAGAATGCACATTGGAGAGAAGCCCAGTCAGTGTAACATATGTGTTAAAGCCTTTAGTCAGAGATCACACCTTATTGAACATCAGAGAACACATACTGGAGAAAAGCCCTATGAGTGCATTGACTGTGGGAAGACCTTGAATGATCGATCAACCCTTAGAAAACATGAGAGAACACACGCAGGGGAAAAACCCTATGAATGTAAACATTGTGAAAAGGCCTTTAGCCAACTTACTAGGCATCAGAGAAACCATACTGGAGAGACCCTTCGAATGTAATGAGTGTGGGAAAGCTTTCAGTTATAATACATCTTTTTTTCAACATGAGAAAACTCGTAGGGAAGAAACCCTGTGAATAGTCAAGATGAAAAAGCTCACTGCCAGACTTTCTTTACTAGACATGAGATGACCAAGGTATGACTGTCACTGTAGTCTAATGACTGCAGGTATCAGAATTGCTTGGAGTATGTGTGTTGAACTGCACATTACCAAGCTTACCCTCAGCTTACTAAATCAGAATCTCTAGCAGTAAAACTCAGGAGCCCGCAGTTTCCAAAAGCAGCATGAAGGACTTGTTTGTACACTAAAATATATTTACTTCTGCAGTTAGGTGAGAAGCTATGAATATGACCACTGATGAAAAACATTGTCAGAGCTCTCAGCAGGAATTAGAAAACACAGACTGGAGCTGTACCCACCAGATAATCTTTTGTAGTCCAAACAACCAACCAATCTCAATCAGACATTGTCCCAGTAACACATTCCTGGAAATGGTAGTGAACTGAAAAATATTCTTGACACAGAGCTCCAAACATTCCACCTAAGAAGAAACCATTACATGAGGAAGATGGTGTTAGAGATGAAATTTGGGGCCAGCCATGTTCAGTTGCTAGGAGAAATATAAATAACCTCAGATATGCCGATGACACCACCCTTATTGCAGAAAGTGAAGAGGAACGAAAAAGCCTCTTCATGAAAGTGAAAGAGGAGAGTGAAAATTTTGGCTTAAAGCTCAACATTCAGAAAGCTAAGCTCATGGCATCTAGTCCCATCACTTCATGGGAAATAGATGGGGAAACAGTGGAAACTGTCAGACTTTATTTTGGGGGGTTCCAAAATCACTGCAGATGGTGACTGCAGCCATGAAATTAAAAGACGCTTACTCCTGGGAAGGAAAGTTATGACCAACCTAGACAGCATATTCAAAAGCAGAGACATTACTTTGCCAACTAAGGTCCATCTAGTCAAGGCTATGGTTTTTCCAGTGGTCATGTATGGATGTGAGAGTTGGACTGTGAAGAAGGCTGAGCGCCAAAGAATTGATGCTTTTGAACTGTGGTGTTGGAGAAGACTCTTGAGAGTCCCTTGGACTGCAAGGAGATCCAACCAGTCCATTCTAAAGGAGATCCATCCTGGGTGTTCATTGGAAGGACTGATGCTGAGGCTGAAACTCCAATACTTTGTCTACCTCATGCGAAGAGTTGACTCATTGGAAAAGACTCTGATGCTGGGAGGGATTGGGGGCAGGAGGAGAAGGGGACGACAGAGGATGAGATGGCTGGATGGCATCACTGACTCGATGGACATGAGTTTGAGTGAACTCCAGGAGTTGGTGATGGACAGGGAGGCCTGGTATGCTGCAATTCATGCGGTCACAAAGAGTGGGACACAACTTAGCAACTGAACTGACTGAACTGATGCTCAGTGTAAGCCAGCAATAAAAAACACAAATTGAAGGAGTACTAAGGATGGAAAGTTTTGTAAAATGTTTTTTATTTTAGTTAAAAGTAGACTCAGTTTTTCAGGGACTCTGTGTGCTCTAACTTTCTTGCTCAGTTAGGTTGACTAAGTGAGTCCAGAGCAATATGAAAAATGTCAAATGAAGTGGAAACAGGACCAAAAACAGTATGTATGCAAAATGTTACAGCACATAAAAATTTGTGCACAGATGGTCGATTAAGGTCAACTCAGCAACATATTAAAAAACGATATATATGTGTGGGCTTAGTTGCTTCAGACTCTGCAACCCTGTGGATTGTAACCCACCAAGCTCCTGTGTCCATGGGATTTTCCAGGCAAGACTACTGGAGTGAGTTGCCATTTCCTTCTGCAGGGGATCTTCCTGACCTAGGGATCAAACCCATGGCTCCTGCTTTGGCAGGCAGGTTTGTTTATTTATTTATTTATTTATAACCGCCGAGCCACCTGGGAAGCCGTCCATAAAAAAGGCTGAAATGTAAACCCACAATGGCGAAGCAAGTAGGGGAGGCTGTTAATTGCAGGTTGGTGAGGTGACAGCGCCTGGAGGTGCAGAGTGGGAAAGGTTGCAGTAAGGAACTCGTGAAGAGGGGCTGCAGCAGTGGAGGTCACAGCCGCCCCAGCAGAGCTGTCAACTCACAGGTGGAGCAGGAAAGTCGGCTTCACTGAAGGGCGGTCCGTGAGACTCCAGATTTTCTCCTCTCAAGTATCTGGCAGTGAAAGAGGAGAGTGAAAAAGTTGGCTTAAAGCTCAACATTCAGAAAACGAAGATCATGGCATCCGGTCCCATCACTTCATGGGAAATAGATGGGGAAACAGTGTCAGACTTTATTTTTGGGGGCTCCAAAATCACCGCAGATGGTGACTGCAGCCATGAAATTAAAAGACGCTTATTCCTTGGAAGAAAAGTTATGACCAACCTAGATAGCATATTCAAAAGCAGAGACACTACTTTGCCAACTAAGGTCCATGTAGTCAAGGCTATGGTTTTTCCTGTGGTCATGTATGGATGTGAGAGTTGGACTGTGAAGAAGGCTGAGCGCCAAAGAATTGATGCTTTTTAACTGTGGTGTTGGAGAGGACTCTTGAGAGTCCCTTGGACTGCAAGGAGATCCAACCAGTCCATTCTGAAAGAGATCAACCCTGGGATTTCTTTGGAGGGAATGATGCTGAAGCTGAAACTCCAGTACTTTGGCTACCTCATGCGAAGAGTTGACTCATTGGAAAAGACTCTGATGCTGGGAGGGATTGGGGGCAGGAGGAGAAAGGGACGACCGAGGATGAGATGGCTGGATGGCATCATGGACTCGATGGACATGAGTCTGAGTGAACTCCGGGAGATGGTGATGAACAGGGAGGCCTGGCGTGCTGCGATTCATGGGGTCGCAAAGAGTCGGACATGACTGAGCGACTGAACTGAACTGAACTGAACTGAAGTATCTGGCTGTGGGCCAGCAAAAAAATAGAGTAGAGAATGAGTTATGTTCTGACAAAGGGGAAAACAATTCTGAGGGACTAGAGAATCTGCTATAGTGTGCTTCAGAACAAGGGCTTCCTTATTTTGCCACTCCAAGGACCTTCATCATCATTGTTAGTTCTTCCCCTTTTCATCCCAAAGCCAAGTGTGCCATTAACCAGCCCCAGCCATCTGCGGATGCTTTCATCTCTGCCTTCTCACCTTGCTAAGTCTTTAGTTCTAAGTCTTGTCCCACTCTTTGCGACCGCATGGTCTTTAGCACACCAAGCTCCTCTGTCTCGCCCTCTGGGAATCACACAAGGATCCCTGTAGGGGGCAGGAAGGAATGGAAGGACAGCAGCTGCTGTGTATGCATGAGTGCTTCAGGTCCTGTTCTGGGAACGGTTTTACCCTTTCATAAAGCAGACACTTCCAGGGCCAGGAAGCAGGCTCATTTGAAATAGGAACCTGGTAGCTTTCTTCTCAAATGGTTCTCATACCCAGAGACCAGTGGTTCCAAATTGGAACATAACATAAGATACACATGAAAGGAATTGTTAGAATGAACAGCTTGCTGGGCCAGTCTTTTTAATTAGTTAATTATTTGGCTGCACCAGATTTTAGTTTTATCAGGTGAGATCTTTGATATTCATTTGGGGTCTTTATTTTTTCTAAGTTGTGGCATGCAAAATTTTAATTGTGGCATATGGGATCTAGTTCCCCAACCAGGGATCGAACGCAGGCCTTCTGCATTGAGAGTCTTAGGCACTGGACCATCAGAGAGGTCCCTGGACCCATTTTAACATTGTAAAGAGTAATCTCACAATTGTATATCCGTGTATCTATTTGATTTTTGTTGGTTTCACTTATGTTTGTGGCTTATTTTTTTTTTAATCCCCTAAATATAAGAGGGAATGGCAGCCCACTCCAGTTTTCTTCCCTAGGAAATCCCATGGACGTAGTCTGAACCTGGTGGGCTACAGTCCATGGGATTGCAAAGAGTCGGACGTGACTTAGCGACTGAGCACACAAACACAGGAGACCCAGGTTCAGTCCCTTGTTTGGAAGATCCCCTCAAGAAGGGAATGGCAACCCACTTCAGTATTCTTGCCTGGAGAGTTCCATGGACAGAGGAGCCTGGCAGACTACAGTCCATGGGGCAGCAAAGAGTCAGACACGACTGAGAAACTAACATAAACCAAAATGCCACACCTGTGTTACATATGACCCAGGGGCTCCTTCTAACAGAAGTTCATTCTTCCTGCTTTTAAACATAGAGATATCAAAATATTGCTGAATATGTTTTTGATACAGCCAGCAGTGGAACTGTTGCGGGTCCACAAGGCCTTTCCCACATCAGGAGACTTTCTAGAGGAATTCATGAGACTCAGTATATAGTTGCGCTCATGGCTGAGATTTACGGCAGTGGTGTTACAGGGTAGTTGGATCATAAGGGAAAATGCAGGCAAAGTCTGGGTGAATCCGTGTGCAGCTCTCAACACTGTGCTTCCCCTGAGGGGTCATAAAAAGCACAGCAGGCACCAGGCAAGCAGACACCTGCCCAGCAAGTACCACAATCCAGACCCACAGGAAGCCAACAGATGCTCAGTGTGAATGAAATTGTCTCCACAGTCTAGGCACAGTACAGACAACACTAAAGGCCAAGTTCCCGGATGCCAGCTGAGATCAGGCTTGCACACGTGTGCTGAGTCACTCAACTATGTCTGACTCTTTGGACTGAAGCCCACCAGGCTTCTCTGTCCACAGGATTCTCCAGGCAAGAACACTGGAGTGGGTTGCCATGCCCTCCTCCGAGGGATCTTCCCAACCCAGGGATTGAACCCACATCTCTTACATCTCCTGCATTGGAGGGTGGGTTCTTTATCACTGGCACCACTTGGGAAGCTCAGGCTTGCACACAGGATCCCCTAAAACTTGCAGCCTCAGGCCTGCTTTGTCAATCCATTTTTCTCAAGCCATTCTGTCTCTTTAAACATGAATACAGCTAACAGTATTTATAGTATCTGTTCCACTAAGCTGTTTAAGCTGCAGCTCTGGGGGCTTCCCTGGTGGTCCAATTAAGAATCCGCCTTGCAATGCAGGAGACACGCATTCCATCCCTGACCCAGGAACATCCCACATGCTGCAGGGCAGCTAAGCCCATGCACCCTAGAGCCATGCTCCTCAACAGGAGAAACTACCGCAGTGAGAACCCGCTGGACCACAACTAGAGAGTATGCCCCACTTGCCTCAACTAGAGAAAAACTTGCAAACAGCATTGAGGACCCAGTGCAACCAAAACTAAACTGCAGCTCTGAACTTGTTTTAGAAAAGGCAGAGAAACCAGAGATCAAATTGCCAACATCCATTGGATCATTGAAAAAGCAAGAGAGTTCCAGAAAAACATCTATTTCTGCTTTATTGACTATGCCAAAGCCTTTGACTCTGTGGATCACCACAAACTGGAAAATTCTGAGAGAGATGGGAATACCAGACCACCTAACCTGCCTCTTGAGAAATCTGTATGCAGGTCAGGAAGCAACAGTTAGAACTGGACATGGAACAACAGACTGGTTCCAAATAGGAAAAGGAGTACGTCAAGGCTGTATATTGTCACCCTGCTTATTTAACTTCTATGCAGAGTACATCATGAGAAACACTGGGCTGGAGGAATCACAAACTGGAATCAAGATTGCTGGGAGGAATATCAACAACCTCAGATATGCAGATGACACCACCCTTATGGTAGAAAGTAAAGAAAAACTAAAGAGCCTCTTGATGAAAGTTTCAGAGAGTGAAAAACCTGGCTTAAAACTCAACATTAAAAAGCTAAGATCACAGCATCTGGTCCCATCACTTCATGGAAAATAGATGGGGAAACTATTTTGGGGGGCTCCAAAATCACAGAAAGCTGAGCACCAAGGAATTGATGCTTTTGAACTGTGGTGTTGGAAAAGACTCTTGAGAGTCCCTTGGACTGCAAGGAGATTCAACCAGTCCATCCTAAAGGAAATCAGTCCTGAATATTCATTGGAAAGATTGATATTGAAGCTGAAACTCCAATAGTTTGGCCACCTGATGCGAAGAAGTGACTCATTTGAAAAGAATGCAGGGAAAGTTTGAAGGCAGGAGGAGAAGGGGCGACAGAGGATGAGATGGTTGGATGGCATCACCGACTCAATGGACATGAGTTTGAGTAAACTCTGGGAGTTGGTGATGGACAGGGAGGCCTGGCGTGCTGCAGTCCATGGGGTCGCAAAGAGTCAGACACGACTGAGTGACTGAGCTGAACTCAGCTATCTACACACGTGGATGTAGTATGTGGTTCATACAATTCCTGCTTGAGATTGGATTCCAGGAACAGATCGGACCCCAGCCGACATTCCTCAGCAGTTACTCCATCACATAGACGTAAATCCCATTTGCACTGCTCCAGGCTTAGCAGCCTTTTTTCCTCCTATAGACATCCTGAATATAAAATGCAAATATATGTGTTAACACTAATCATTCTGAATGATGTCCAGGTTGAGTTTATCAGCAGAACTCTTAGTGAACCTGCAAGGGTGCCGCCGCACCGTGATCTTTCCCCTTCATCTCTGGAGGAGAAATGAAGCTTCTCTCATATCACCGAGCCATGTCCCGTTCTGTTCTCAGACATGGGACATGCAGGAAAAGCCCTCTAGCTGGAGGTGGGGGAGATGCAGATAACGCAAGGGTGGCTTCTGTGTCTCCTGCACATGTGGAAACCCTCTGCACAATGCTGGGCTCAGAGTCAGTGAGGAGGGACCACCTTGTGCTCACTGCACACTGAGGCCTCCATCCAGCCATCCCCTCTGGAAAATGGCCTCTTCATCCATCCACACTGGAGGATTCTCCGTCTGGCCACCTCTTGGCAGGAGCCTATACCTGGCAGCGTGAGGGATCCCAGTCACCACCACACCTCACGTATCACACACATACACCTCATACCAGGAGTACTGCATATCAACTGCTCTGTTCCAGGAGCAAGTATTATATGTCAAGCACTGACTCTGGGCTAGGCTTATGTTAAGTTCTTTGCATGTATCATTAATTTATCTAGCCCTCATCACAATCCTTTGAGGTAGCTAACATTACAATTGAGGTATCTGAGGCTCAGAGAGGTGCAAAGCCTGCTTAAGGTCACCCAGCTAGCAAGGTAGGAAACTGCTTTTTATTTTTGCAAATCTCTTTAATGTTTGGCCTGACTGAAGGCATCTGGATTTCCACAACGATTTATGCCTTTGAGAGTTGCAGAACCCTCAGCAAATAAGAACTCAGTCCAGGGAATTCCCTGGCAGTGCAGTGGCGGGACTCCATGCTCTCCCTGCCAAGGGCCCAGGTTTGATCCCTAACGGGGAACTAAAAATCCCACAAGCCTCGCAGTGCCGAGGGGCGCAGGGAGAGAGAACTCAGTCCAAATGCCTGTATTAAGAGACGACCAAAGTCCACCATGACTTCCAGCGACATAAGCTTATATTGCTAGGAAGATCCCAACCTCTCGTTATTATATCTTCTTGAGAAATTCCGCTAGGAGGATTTACAGTGTTTTTTCCAGCCATCACCTGAGAATAGTCTCCTGACTTAGCATGCCTGTGTGTGACCCTTTGGACTGAAGCCCATCGGTCTCCTCTGTCCATGGGATTTCCCAGGCAAGAATGCTGGAGTGGTTTGCCATTTCCTACTCCAGGGCATCTTCCTGACCCAAGGGTCAAACTCGTGTCTCCTGTGCTGGCAGGCAGATTCTTAACCACTGAGTCACCTTAGAGCACTGACGAAAAAGGGCTTGCAGTTTTCAACCTTTCTCTGTCCCTTTGAAATGCATTTGTATCTCCTTTAACTCTGAAGTGTCTTTCTCAAGGACCTGAAGTCCACTCCTTAGAAATGCAACCACCAGGAAGGATGGGGCCTCTGTCTCCAGGCTCCAGGAGGACAGTGTTACAACCTCACCAGAGCCATGACAGGCTCAGAGAGGTGCACTAGGCCAAAAATAATCCCTGAGCCATGCTTCCGGGGCTTCCGGGGATGGTAACTCTGGCCAATAAGAGTGATGGTAACTCTGGCCAATCAGAGAGATGATAACTCTGGCCAATCAGAGGGATGATGACTGGCCGATCAGTAAATACCAGGAAACCCCTGCAGCCAATCAACCCTTGCCAACTCCCTGTCTTTGTTCTAAACTTATAAATACTGCTGTAAATCTGGGCTGGGGGCTCTCATCAAGACTCTACTGCGCTGGATGAGATGGGAGCCCTGGCTCAGGCTGGCAATAAAACCCCTTTATGCTTTTGCATTGCTGTGGACGTCTTATTCTCTCAGTTTTGGGGACTCGGACTCTGGGCATAACAGACAGAATCCTAACTTCAAGAATGCCCAGCATCTGATGAAGCTGACCTAGTCACATTGACACTGAGCAACCGTTTGTGGTTTTCCATGTGAGCCCCCACACTCCCCCTTCTGATTCCCTCATTCTCCCTTTCAACTGCCCAGTCTCAGGCTTCCCTGGTAGCTCAGTGGTAAAGAATCCACCTGCCAAAGAGGGAAACACGTGTTCAGTCCCTGGCCCGGGAAGATACTCTATACTGTGGAGTAACTAAGCCCCCATCACAACTACTGAACCTGCGGTCTAGAGCCCGGAGGCCACAACTACTGAAGCCCTCATGCCTGTAGCCTGTGCTCTGGAAGAAGAGAAGCTACGGGAATGAGGACCTTGCTCACCCAACAAAGAGCAGCCCCTGCCCACTGCAATTATAGAAAAGCCCTCACAGCAAGGAAGACTCAGCACAGCCATAAACAAATAAATAAATAAAATTATTATTTTTAAAAAAGCCCAATCACCTCCGTACACATTCAAATGGAGCTCAGTTATTGCCTCCTCTGTCAGCAGTTACTGAATAAAATGTTTTCACCAAGTTAACCAGTATCCAGCTTTGTTTGACACCTTCAGTCTGCCCCAATATTGTTCATTCAGAAGCTTAAAAAAACCCTCTACCATACATTCGTGAGAAATGGGAATGGGGGGAAGTATTATTACGAACTTAGTTTGGAACTCACTGACTCATAGAAAGGATCTTAGGAATCTCCCAAGTTGTCCCTAGTCCACACTTTGAGAACTACTTAAATAGACAAAACCCATGGTAAAGAACCTGCCTGTTATGCAGGAGGCCTGGGTTTGATTCCTGGGTCAGGAAGATCCCCTGGAAATTAATGGTTACCCACTCTAGTATCCTTGTCTGGAGAATTCCATGGACAGAGGAGCCTGGCAGGCTACCGTCCCCCTGGGGCAAAGAGTTGGACACGACTGAGAGACGAACACTTATAATAAAGAAGAAAACAAAACTACAAGTAATAGAGAAGAAACAGTCCAAGTAATAGGCAAACATCATGCATCCAAGATTCAACAGGACCCGGAGAAAAGTCAGTGACTATCCAGTCACCAGTCATGTCCGACTCTGCAACCCCGTGGATTGCAGCACGGCAGTCTCCTCCATCCTCCCCTGTCTCCCAGCGTTGGCTCAGATTCATGTCCGTTGAGTCAGTGATGCCATCTAACGTTTCACCAGTCCGTGACTGCAGAGAAGGGGATGCTGCCAGGAAATGTTGCCGGGTTCCTGATAGAGGCCAGGTTTGGTCTCCTTGGAGGCTGCCTGATTTGTGGTTTCCATAGGCACCTGCTGTGGTGAAGGAAGATGCTTGACCACATGCTCCTCCTGGTACTGCAGACCTTTTGGGTTTGGGCCCCAGATAGGGTTGCAGGGAGGATGCCCAGCAAAGAGCAGAGGGGTCACTGGAGGAGCGGAGATTCAAGGGCAGAAAAGAGAGGAGCGGGAGAGAGTGCAGAAACTTCAGGCCCCTTGGAGGCCGCCTGCCCCATCCCCGCAGTGACCGTGGCTGTTCACCCCTTTGCCATGTTTGTGCTTTATTGTCTGCCTCTCCCCTCTACACCAGCACCACTGTGAGGGCAGGCAAGTACCTCTGTTCTCTGCTTGCTATGCCTGGCTCCTAGCACACAGTAAATGGGCAAGTAAATACTCTTATTTGGTTGCATCCTGGTCTCTGTCCTCTGTTTGCTATGCCTGGTTCCTAGCATACAGTAAATGGTCAAGTAAATATTATTTGATTGCATCCTGGTGAACATCTGCTTTTTCCTTCTTTTCTAGTAATTTTTTAACAGACTCTAACAAACTCAAGGATATGACCCACGGCAAGGGAGTGAACACCCCCAGTCGAGAAACAGAACAAGATCAGCTTTCAGATCTCGAGCGGTGCCCCCTCTGGGCAACTGCTCCTCAAAACGTTTCCAGTAACAAACGTTTAAACGTTCGTGTTATTCTGAAGCATAGAAATATTTTGAGCACAACGACAGTATACAATCCAGAAAGAAACTAGGAAAGCCCCAGCCCTCCTCCTCCGTGTTTCCGGCTAGGAAGAGCAGACCCCGGGTTTCAAGGGCTGTGGCAATCCAGGTTGCCGACTGGCATTTGGAAGAGGGGCCGCGGGGCACAGACTGGCATTTGGAGGAGGGGACCCGGGGCACAGGCTGGCATTTGGAAGGGGGGCCGCGGGGCACAGACCGCATTTGAAAGAGGGGCCGCGGGGCGCAGACTGCATTTGGAGGAGGGGACCCGGCGTGCAGACTGGCATTTGGAGGCGGGGCTGCGAGGGCGAAGGCTGCGGAACGGCTGGCCTGGGAGAAGGACTCCCCCACGACGACGAGCCGCAGCACAGCAGCAATGAGCAGAGAAAGCCCGCCCACTCAGGCCCGCGGCTCGGCGCGGCGAGCGCCTGCGGTGCCTGGAGGCCGGCGCATGGAGGCTCCCATTGGCCGCAGGGCAACAGGGAGGAAGCTCCCATTGGCCCGAAGCCAACGGGCTCCCATTGGTTGAAGGCTTGACGAACGAAAGCTTTCATTGGCCGGGGCTGCGGCGTGCCGCACGGCCTTCTGGGACTTGTAGTTGCGGTGTCCCCGGCGCGGCCGCCATTGTCCAGCGGGCTGTGAGTCTTGCGGTTCTTGTGGCGGGGACGGCTCTCGTGTTCAGGGTCGCCTCGGGCACCAGTCCTCTACCTGTCAGCCTAGGATGGACCCCGAGGAGGAAGCGGCGGCACTGGCGATGGCTACGGGGCCGCCGGCAGAACGGCTCCAGGTACGGCGGAACAATCATAGTAACAGAAACAACGATGGCAGCGGGCCTCGGGCCGGGTATTACCCCTTTAGCCCTCACAGCGCACGGTGGGCAGGGTCGGGCCTTATCCTCTGCACAGACGGGGAGACTGAGGCCCAGGTTGGGGTACGCTGACATGCCCAGCTGGTGAGGGGTGGCGTCTGGATTCGAACCCGGGCTCTCCCGTCCCCGAGTGCGCGTGCTCCGCGAGTCCTCCGGCCTTTCCGTCCAGGGAAAGGATTTGGGTTCGTTCGCGAGCACCAGGCTGGCCCCCCGCCGATACCCTGCCCCTCGCCCCGAAGGCCGTCCACCGTGAGGATGGGTCTTAGTAACTGGAGTAGAGATGCTTCAACGTGCGGAGTCAGCCGACACCCACCCAGAGTCCCGCTCCCCGAAACCCCGGGCACCGCCTCCTGGGTAAGGACACACCGCGTTATTGGGGCGGGAGCGACTATCAGGGTCTGACCCCTGCCGGGCTGTCGGGGACTCAGTTCAGAGCAGTCTCCAAGGGCATCTGGGAAGGCGCCTGTTTGAAAGCTCCGGCCCTTCTAGACAAAGTGGCTGCTGCCCGTGTTCTCCATACAGTGCTGACTCCACGTGGCAAGAACCGAAAGAAATGTATAATTCCTTAAGTTGCAGACTTTCTGTCCTCCTGTCCTTGCCTACCGGCTTTTGCATTTATTTGGTATGCAAAGTGAGACTGTTGATAGTCCTAGGTGTGCATAGTGTTCAGAGACTGTTGCAAATGTGTAGGAGATGCAACCACGTTTTTGTTTGCTTTTGCTGTGGATCCTGGAGAAGGGGCAGGGAGTGAGCAGTGTCAAAGAGTATCAGAGCTGGGCCATAGTTAAAGCAGTAAAAACAGGTTTTCTTTGGGGACAGTTGCAATAGGGGGAAAGAGACTTCAGTACAGAACTGGGCTCAATTGTGAATACAACAAGCAAACGTGGGTATTTTTATAGTAGGGGTAGAGGTAATTTTTGGTTGTCAGACTCTTTGCGACCCCATGGACTGCAGCATGCCAGGCTTCCCTGACCTTCACTATCTCCCAGAGTTTGCTCAAACTCATGTCCATTGAGTTGGTGATGCCATCCAACCATCTCATCCTCTGTCATCCCCTTTTCCTCCTGTCTTCAATCTTTCCCAGCATCAGGGTCTTTTCCAATGAGTTGGCTCTTTGAATCAGGTGGCCACAGTATTGGGAGCTTCAGTATCAGTTCTTCCAATGAATATTCAGGGTTGGTTTCCTTTAGGATGACTGGTTAGGTTTCCTTGCAGTCCACAGGACTGTCAAGAGTCTTCTCCAGCACCGCAATTCGAAAGCATCAGTTCTTTGGTGCTCAGCCTTCTTTATATCCATACATGACTACTGGTAAAGAGTCTGTTCTCAATGCAGGAGATCCAGGTTCCATCTCCGAGTGGGGAAGATCCCCTGGAGAAGGAAACGGCAACCTGGTCCAGTATTCTTGCCTGATCCAGGCAAGAGAAATTCTTGAGAGAATTCAAGAGAATTCCAGACAGAGGAGCCTGGTGGGCTACAGTCCATGGGATCACAAAGAATTGGACATGGCTGAGTGACTAATACTTTCACTTAACTATATGGACCTTGGTTGGTAAAGTGATGTCTCTGCTTTTTAATGTGCTGTCTAGGTTTGTCATAGCTTTCCTTTGAGGGAGGAAGCGTCTTTTAATAATTTCATGGTTGCAGTCACCCTCTGCAGTGATTTTGGAGCCCAAGAAAATAAAGTTTGTCACCGTTTCCATTGTTTCCCCATCTGTTTGCCATGAAGTGATGGGACCAGATGCCTTGATCTTAGTTTTCTGAATGTTGAGTTTTAAGTCAGCTTTTTCACTCTCCTCTTTCACCCTCATCAAGAGACTCCTTAGTTCCTCTTTACTTTCTGCCATTAGAGTGGTGTCATCTGCATATCTTGCTAAACTGACCTAAAACAGGGTTCTTGCTGAATGAGGCCAAATGATGGGATGTTGCTGGGAGGGCTGTGGGGGTGAGGACTTTGAAAAGATACCAAGAGTGATCAGGTATGGAGGGTAGGATTCTTGGGACCAATGGGACCCAAGAAACCAGTGGGACTGGAGTTTTGATAAAACTGAATGATGCAGAAATGGACACAGAAGCCCAAAGGTCAAAGCTTATTTGGGAAGAGGGTTGTGAGCCAGACTAAAGTTCGGTCAAGGAGAGAATCTGTCAGCAGTGAGAGGCTTGAGAGAGAGTGTGTTTGTTATCTGTTGCTGTGTAACAAATAATGAAAAACACAGTGGCCTAAAACAACAATAAATACTACCTCAGTTTCCGATGAGAGGGATCCTGTAGTGACTTTGCTGGTGAGTCTGGCCTGGGTTCGTGACAGTTAAGATGTCAGCCTGGCCTGCAGTCACCTAAGACTTGACCGGGGCTGGAGGGTCCACTCCTAGGACGGCTCATTCATGACAGTTGGCAGGAGGCCTCTCTCCCTTCTGATGTGGGACTCTCTCTGGAGCTGTCTGGGCGCTCTTACAACATGGCGCCCAGCTTCCCACAAAGGGAGTGACCCAGGAGAAGGCTCGGTGGAAGCCACAGTGTCTTGTGACCTGGGCTCAGAATTCACTCTCTGAATTATCGTATCAGTTACGTAAGTCAGATCTGCTCAGTATAGGAGGAGGCTACACGGGGGCTGGGGACCACTGCGGTCCATCTTGGAGGCCTGCCACCACGGGAGCCGAGGACCGGAAGCAAAGGGCTTTGAGGTCCAGTGTGTTAGCATCCTTTGGCTGCCACAACAGATTATTACGCATGTGAAGGTTTGAAATCTATATTAATCTGTTGATTCTTGGGGTTCCAGAGGTCAGGAGTCTGGAATCACGTTCCCTGAGGTCAGGGCCTGAGGTCAGGCTCTCCGCTGGCCTTGCATTGCCTTTGTCACCTATCAGAGCCATAGACTTTGCATTTTCGGCTCACGGCCCTTTGTCCACCTTCATTTTGCTTTGGTGGTCACGTTATCTTCTGCCGCCTGTAGTTCCGTCTCCCAATACCTTCCCTTCAGAAGGACATTTGTGATTGAATGTAAGGACCACCTCGGTATTCCAGGATAATCTCCCTATTTTGAAACCCCTTAAGGGTTTTAAATGGGTTTCAAACCCATTAAGGGATGTGATTAACACATCCACAGAGTCCCTTTTGCCATTTATGATAATATTCACAGGTTCCAAGAACTAGGACCTGAGTATCTGTAGGGGCCATTTTTCAGCTACCCATAGCCAGGCTAAAGGGGGTCATCCTTTATCGAAAGGAAGGAGCTGTTTGAATCGCTTTAAGCAGGAATGGCATGGGTTTGAAAAATACATTCAGGCATTGCCGGGTGGGAGTGAGAGACGCTGAGAGCAGGCTAACGCCCAGGGCGGAGTCCAGTGACTGGGCGCTGGCCGATGCCAGGGCAGCCTGCTGAGCTGGGGAGGATGTATGGAGGGAGCACGTCTGACAAAGCCCATCCCGCCGGGCCCCGCAGTGCAGAGCAGGAGGAGGGCTGCAGGGGTCTGCCGTGAAGCAACGGGGAGGCTCAAAGACAGCGAGGAGCGGGCTTCTGCTGGGCTTCTGCGAGGAGACATGCGGGACTCATGGGATGTCACTGAGAGGTCTGTGGCCTAGACAGCCAGCCCGCAGCGGGCCCAGCACGGTCACTGGCGCTGCACGCAGAGCAGGTAATGGCTGCCGGAGGCACAGTGACCGTGCTTTCAGGGCTGGAGGACCGTCAGAGTGGGAGGCGAGGACGCGGGGACACGAGCAGAGACCTTGGTCCCAACCAAAGGGTTCTGTAGCTTTGCTGCATAATTTTTGGTCGAACCACATGCTGCCTGTACTATGATGTCTTAGATATTTAAAAATCTAATTGTGGTTTTTCTTAAAGGAAATACCACCTGAAAGTTGAAGTCTTTTGTATGTGATTTTGCTTGCATTTCCCTGGTGGTGAATGACCTTGAGCATCTTTTCAGGTGCTTATTAGCTGATTGTTTATTTTCTTCTATATCTTCTTGAAGAAATACCTGTTTAGAGTCTTTGCTTATTGGATTGTCTTCATTGTTGAGTCTTAAGAGTTCTCTGTATCTTCGGAATACAAGTCGCTTAGGAGAGAGATGATCTGGGACACCTCCCATCATACCAGTGTCTTTAACTTTCTTGTTAATGTCCCTTAGAAACAAAAAAGGTTTTAATTTTTATGAAGTCCAGTTTACTCATTTTTTTTTTACTTTATTGCTTGTTTTTTTGCTGTTATAGCGAAATAAAAATTTAGCCATATGTTTTCTTCTGAGAGGTTAATAGTTTTAACTCTTGTATTTATGCCTTTGATGCATTTGAGTTAAATTTTATATATGGCGTGAGATAGGAGACTTAACTTTATTCTTTTACATGGGACTAAAAGTTTTCCCCTCATAAAATGTGGCCTAATTTTCAGTTTCTTACCAGAGACTGGACATTCTGACCACGTGAGGCCTGTATTTCGCCACAGTTGATTGGTTCTGAGTCCGAGCTACCCCTTCAGAAAGGGCGCGTGTTACCATCACTTCGTGTGCCACCTCTCATAGGTTAAGTACCCTCACAGGCTCTTACGTGAACCACGTCAGTCACTTGTGAGCCTGCCTAGTGTCTGAGGGGCAGTGAATTTCTAACTCCAACTGCACACCCCTCTTTTCGGGGAGGAGGATAAGCCTTGCTTTGACTCTGAGGATTTCTTAGTGTGTCAGTTAGCCATTTTTGCATAACAGACTATCCCAACATGTGGGGGCTTAGACACAACAGTCGCTGTTTCTTTGGCTCACGAATCTGCAAGTCAGCAGTTTAGACTGGTCTCTGTCAGCACCTGTGCCTGTCCACGGTTGGCTGTGGGCTGGTTGGCTTTGCTCATGCCCAGATGCCTTTCTCGCGTCCTGGCCGACAGCCCACCCCAGGCGGGAGCCCAGCAATGCCCGGGAAACCTGACTCTGTTGCTCGGGACGCGCTCCCTGGACACTGGCCTGCTTGTCTTTATTTTCCCCGCCCCTCCTCCTAATCCTGAGGACACTGATGGGGACAGTCCGGGTGACAGAGCATGTGTGATGTTTCAGGAGCCGGTGACTTTCCGGGACGTGGCCGTGGACTTCACCCAGGAGGAGTGGGGGCAGCTGGGCCCGGCCCAGAGGACCCTGTATCGAGACGTGATGCTGGAGACCTTTGGGCATCTGCTCTCCGTGGGTGAGGCTGCTTCCCCCGCTGCTGACCAGATTCCCGCGCTGACTCACTATTCATGGGTTATGGGTTGCCCGGCCTCTCGTGAGACGAGCTGACCTTGGGCTGGAGACCACGGAGCTTGAATTCTCACTCCTGTGGGACATGTGGTTGTAGACTCTGCCCTTGAGTGTCCTGATGCAGAACCTTTTGTGGCGCCCCGGCCCCTGATGGTCAGGAGCCTCAGTCTGGAGCCTGGACTGGTTCTCATCTTCTCCAGAGCAGACCCACACCACCTTTGTCTTCCTCTGTTTCCAGGGCCTGAGCTTCCCAAACCAGACGTCATCTCCCAGCTGGAGCAAGGGGCTGAGCTGTGGGTGGCGGAGAGAGGACTCGCCCAGGGCTGCCGTCCAGGTGAGAGCCCGCCGAGGGGGAGCGCTGATGGGAGTGGCTGTGCCCCTTGGGAGGGTGATGTGTCGGGGTCCCCAGAGGGAAGTCAGCAAAGGGAAGAGGCCAGTCAGGGGGCCAGGTCCCCCCTGGGCCCCTCAGTCCCCCGGCAGTACGCTGTAACAGTTCATGGGGAGTGTTGGCTACTAGGCAGGCTTGTGTAGGCTCTGGGCCAGGGGCTGACTGGGGTCTGGTCATGCGGGCACCCTCCACCTGGCACAGACCAAGACCAGGCTCCCAGGAGAAAGCAGGTGTTCGCCCTAAGCCACAGTGAGTCTCTTTTCCTAGTTTGGGTCGGGGCAGTGCCCCCAAATCCAAGTTCCCTGACCAAGCCAGAGGCCAGCCTTGAGAGCTGGTCCTCCTGGGACAGCTGCCTCAGAGCTGCCTCCCCTCCGGAGAGGGACGCTGGAGCCCTCTCTCCACAGGGGCCTGGGCCCCGTCCTTCACCCCTGCCTGCAGTGCTCCTGGTGCTCTGGGCTCCCCTCACCCATGCCCCCCTTCTCTGAGCTCAGAGACGCCAGCTCTGCTCGAGCGGCCAGAGTCCAGCACTTCCTCCTTTCCCAGCAGCGTGTGGCGTGTCCTTTCCGTGGGATGATTTCTGAGTGTGAACCTGCCCTTCAGCTTCTCCGTTTCATTCTTGCATGTCCACGGTCTGTGCACTTGTGCTGTGCGCGCTTCTGTTCTCGTGGAAGCTGTGAGTCCCTGACAGCTGGCCCAGCGCCGTCAGCACGGGAGCGGCGGGCCTCTCACGAGGCAGAGCCGGGGGCATCGTGCCAGTGCTGGCTCGGCATTCCCGCGCCACCAGGGCTGGTGTTCCCAGTTCTCCTGGCCTTTCCCTGGGCTGGGTGCGGCTGCAGCAGCTTTGGACGCCACATCCGTGCTCCACGCAAGTGCTGAGGGAGCTGGGAAGCGTGGCGCCGGTCGTATTTGTCCCCTTTCTCCAGCTCCAGATGTTGTTGAGGAGGGGGACAGCCCTGCTGCTCGGAGACTGGGGTGGGGTGGGGTCGGCTTGTCATCAGTCCCTGGGCCGGTGTGTTGGTACGCTGACTACATTTGAAGGACGTGGGCTCTGGCCACGGGAAACATAAGCAGCTGGACACACAGTCCGCTCCCCCTCTGACACCATCCTTAGGCAGCCTGTGGTCCCTCCACACACGGCGTGGCCCCCACCCGGGACGGGACTGCCAAGCACGCTGTCTCCTCTGGCCGTGGAGCCTATTTATCTTCAGCCCCAGACAGTAGCCTTCCTTCCCCTAGGCTCTGAGGTAGCTCTCACCCATCTGGCCAGCTCCCTTCTAGCTGCCCGGTCCCAAGCTTGCCATAAAATTAACCCATGTAAAGTGTACGGTTCTCCGGTTCATGGATTGTCCATCCGTCACCACTGTGTAGCTCCAGAACCTTGCAGCTCCCCAGAAATCACCCACTAGAGGTACCCTGGCTTGTTTCTACCCATAGAAGACTCTTGATGCCAAATATGTGGGGTTTTCCACATCAGCAATCGATTGTCCAACTCTGTAGGCACTAGATGGGTGTCGCAACAGTTCAGTCCAGTTCTGACCCGCCTCCCTGGAGTTGGTGCAGACCTCACAGCTTAGGAACTCAGGCCTGTTAGACTGGCCCCTCCTCAGGCATGGGCCGCAAGTCGGCCTCCCATCCTTCGGCTGACTCGCTGTAAACCCGGGGTTCCCACGGCCCCCCTTAGGTTCAGTAGTGTGCTGTAACAGCTCACAGAACTCAGGAAGTCACTGCTTTTATTCACTGTGTTTTATAAATGACAGTATAAAGGGTATAAATGAAAAGGCAGGTGTCAGGGGAGAGGATAAAGCATCCCATCCTGAAGCTGTCGAGGGCCCATCAAGAGTCACCTCTCAGCATAAACTCATGGTTGAGGGGAATTTGTTACAATTAACAAAAGACAGTCCTAACCTCTCTCACTAAGGAAATTGCAAGGGTTTTAGGAGCTGGGTGCCGGGGCCCAGGGATGAAGACCACATACATATTTCTCTTTAAATGACAGTAGTCGCTCATCACCTCATCCCACCCAGCCCCTGGCAGTCACTAATCCACTTTCTATCAGGGAATTTGCATATTCTGGATGCTCCATTTAAGTGGAGTCTTATAACATGGCCTTCGGTGTCTGGCTTTCATTTTTTCTTGGAATGTAGTTGATGTGCGACATTATGTAAATACAGGTATACAGTATAGTGAGTCCGTTTTTAAAGGCTACACTCCCCTTACAGTTATAAAACATTGGGTAAATACCCTCTGTTGTACAAAATATCCTTGTAACTTACTTTAGTACGTAATAGTCTGTGTGTGTCTAGCTTCTTTCAACGGAGAAGGCAATGGCACCCCACTCCAGTACTCTTGCCTGGAAAATCCCGTGGACGGAGGAGCCTGGTGGGCTGCAGTCCATGGGGTCGCGAGGAGTCGGGCATGTCTGAGCAACTTCACTTTCGCTTTTCACTTTCATGCACTGGAGAAGGAAATGGCAACCCACGCCAGTGTTCTTGCCTGGAGAATCCCAGGGACAGTGGGCTCCTGTCTGTGGGGTCGCACAGAGTCGGACACGACTGAAGTGACTTAGCAGCCCCAGCTTCTGTCAAGGAGCATCATGTTTTCAAGATTCAGTCATGTTCTGCTTTGTTTCAGTAGTTCATTCCTTTCCATCACTGAATCATATTCCACTGTGTGGATGGACCACATGGGGTTGGTGGACCACATTGGGTTGTTTCTACTTTTTGATTCTGTTGGATAGTGCTACTGTGAACGTTCCTGTACAAGCTTTTGCAAGGGCTGACTCGTGTTTTAGAAGACCCGCTCTGGGTGCTGTGTGTGGAGCCCAGTCTGGGGTCTGGAGGTGAGGAGATGCGCTGGCTGCCAGGCCAGCCTGAGCCCCTCCAGCCCCTCTCCCCAGCCAGCGCTCCCGCACTGCCTTGCATCTGAGGCAGGTTTGAGAACCTGCTTCCTGTCAGGAGCTGCCTGGGGACATTCTGATGTGGTGAGTGGGCCCTGAGTGCATGAACACAGAGTGTGCCGTGGCCAGAATTGCAGCAGGTCAGGAGGTTCGAGCCTGGGGTGGGCAGGCCCGCTGGCCCCGAAGACGTCCACGTCCTAATCCCAGAGCCCATCTGTTGGATTGCTGGGCCAGCCTGTGACCTCACAGCAGCCCTCTTGTGAGGGAGGCAGGATGAGGACGGGAGATGTCAGAGGGGGATTGCCCGATGCTCCGCTGCTGGCTCTGGAGGTGAGGGGGAGGGCCGAGGCCCGTAGGCGCTTCTGGAGCCACCAGGAAACCCACCCCTGCAGCCTCCGGAAGCTACCCTGCCTTCCCGGGAATAGGTGTGTGCAGGGGCTGAGCGTGTAGTCAGTTGGTAGAGCGGTAGGTTGGGAGGAGGGAGCGCCTTGCCTGCCTGAGGGGCGATTCGGCTTCTGGAGGACCCGGGACCAGGGGCTGCTCCTCGCAAGGTGTCTCACAGGTGAGAGGGCACCTCCACATGGAATCTGACCTGTCACACCCGGGTTTGAAACAGCTCCTCGTCGCCCTGAGCCGCCGCCTCCTGTGCTTTGTGTCTGCCTCCCCAGCTGGGCTTTCTGTCCTTCAGTCACTGCTTTATCCCCAGCACCTCAGGCCAGACAGTATTTTAGGCTTTGTGGGCAATGTTCAATCTCCGTATTTGTTTTCTGTCATGGCTGTAGCAAATTGCCACAAACACAGAGGTTTAAGGCAACGTATTGTCTCTCAGTTCTGTCAGACCCAACTGGTTTATTGCCGCGGCCCCCACAAGGCCAAAGGCAAGGTATCAGTGGGCTGGGAGTGGAGATGGCAGACTTCCTGGGAGGCTCAGGAAGGCTGTTCCTCTGGATGCAGGCAGGTTGTTGGCAGAGTCCAGTTCTGCGTGGTCATTGGACAGAAGTCCCCGTGTCCTTGCAGGCTGACAGCTGCCTCAGCTTCCCTGGCTCAGGCCCCCTGCCCAGCCTCTCCTTTCTACCTCCTCCTGTTGGTAAAGCTTGAGGGGATTGCTCCTGACCTGCCCAGCTAACCCAGCATCATCTCCCAGGGCTGAGGTTTTTTAAAGCCAGCTGATGAGTGGACTACGTGTCACCCACAAAATCGCCTGCCAGCAGCCCCTCTGTGACTGACAGAGACACCTGACTGCTTCAGCGTCCACCCGTAAGCATGGTTAGCTTGGGGGCTGTCTTTGGCCAGCTCCTGATCTAGGCCAGTATCTGGCCCATGACGGGTGCTCAAAAAGTTCTTGTTGAAAGAATGAGTGAGGGAAGCTTTGCAGACAGAGCGCTGCGGTCAATGTGAGCGGAACTGGGAGGCAGGACACCGTCCCGGGGTGTGTCCATCGGCCCCTCACAGCTCTTCGGTTTTCTTTCAGGCCAGGAAGCTGGACCGGAGGGTCGGCCACCAGCCCGGGAGCAGGGCCTTCCTGAGGAGAAGGGGCAGGAAGGCTTCCTGGGGAAGGCGCCGCGTCGCGCCACGTCGGGGGAAGACTGGGAACGGGCGGGCCGGGTCGGGGGGTCCGAGCAGGACCAGGGTCATTGGCGGCGACTCCAGGAAGCCCCGGTTCAGGACGGAAGTCTCAGACTTGGGGAGAGCCCCGGTCCGCTGCCGGAGGTCTCCAGGCTGGAGCGTGCGTGTGTGCCGGAATCTCGGGGTCCGAGCTCGGCGCGGAGCCCTGGCGCCGCGCGTGAGGAGACGGGCTCCCCGGCAGCGCAGCCGCGCGACCGCCACGAGCGCGGCGAGGCGTCGGCTGCGGCGCGTGCTGTGCTGGAGGCGGCGCTGGCGCGTGGCCCCGCGCCCGACAAGCCCTACAAGTGCGCAGACTGCGGGAAGTCCTTCAACCACAACGCGCACCTCACGGTGCACCGGCGCATCCACACGGGCGAGCGGCCCTACGCGTGCAAGGAGTGCGGCAAGGCCTTCAGCCAGAACTCGTCGCTGGTGCAGCACGAGCGCATCCACACGGGCCACAAGCCCTACAAATGCGCCGAGTGCGGCAAGTCTTTCTGCCACAGCACGCACCTCACGGTGCACCGGCGCATCCACACGGGCGAGAAGCCCTACGCCTGCCAGGACTGCGGGCGCGCCTTCAACCAGAACTCGTCGCTGGGCCGCCACCGGCGCACACACACCGGCGAGAAGCCGTTCGCCTGCAGCGTGTGCGGCAAGGCCTTCTCGCGGACCACCTGCCTGTTCCTGCACCTGCGGACGCACACGGCCGAGCGGCCCTACGAGTGCAGCCGCTGCGGAAAGGGCTTCCGGCACAGCTCGTCGCTGGCACAGCACCAGCGCAAGCACGCGGGCGACGGGCCCTACGACTGCCGCCAGAGGCTGCTTTTCGCGCCCGCGCCCGCCTGGCCCGAGCCCCTGAGCCCGGGCGAGGGCCCGCCGCGCAGCGACAGGCCCTTCCGGTGCGGCCAGTGCGGCAAGGGTTTCACGCAGAGCTCGCACCTCATCCGCCACCAGATCACGCACACCCGAGAGCAGCCCCGGGGCCGCGGCCGCCGGCGCCCGCAGGCCCGCAGCCGCGGCCCGCACCTCGCGCGGTGCCCGCTCGGGCCCCCAGAGGAGAGCCCTGGGGGCGGGACGAAGGCGGGGCCGCCCGCCGGCAGGGCGCTGGCGCTGTTCGACCTCCACGAGATCATGCAGGAAAAGAACCCGGTGCGCGTTATTGGGGTGGAAGAGCCCGCCGTGGGCACGTCCGTGCTGTTTGACATCACCGAGTCCACGTAGGGAAGGAACGCGGCGGATGACTGTTGAACCGCAGGTACAGGAATGTGGTACGTCCACAAGGTGTGTTTCTGGAAGGGGGCTGAGGGTAGAAATGCCCTCAGATTTCCTGAGGCAGTGGTGCTTGCAAACACCTGAGATCACTGATTGTCCAGAGTCTCAAACCCAGTATTCAGAAATGAATTCAGAGGTAACGGAACCTACACACGTGTGTAATGTTGAAAACCCATATATGTCCCCGTTTTGTAAAGGATAATTAAAGCAAAAGACACTGTCAGTAGGTCACGTCGGCTGAGTTGCTGTCTCTCCCTGTGGTGGCGACCATCGTGCCTGGAGACTTGGGGCGTTGCCTGTGGCTTGCCATCTGGTGCATGGGGTTACCCACAGACACATGAGGAGAGGCCTGTGTGGTTGTGATATCCCAAAGTGGTGACTAAAGCTTGGGAAAGATTTGCACAAAACAGATGCAGCTGCGTTACTGGAAGGTTTTGTCTAAATTCTAAACATGCAGGAATTCATATGTGGAGTCAACCCAAGCCGCAGTTCCTATTTATGGAAAGGAGTCGCAGACATACACCCATGGCTGCTGGGATCCATGTCTGCACTTGAGAGTCGTCAGAGCAGGCCTGGCAGCCACACTCATGCCCAAATCGAGCGACAAAGGATTCCCCCGTGAAATCCCACAGCTTTCCCTGGGGGTGTCACGGCTCCTGTTAGAAACCATGGCCTTAGATTGGCAATGTTGCCTGTGATGGAGGGTCTCACTCAGAGTGGCTTTGTTCCCCAGGAGATACTTGGTGATGTCTGGACACATTTTGGTTGTCATGACTGGCAGAGGGGAGCAGTGGCATCCTGTGGGGGAGGTCGAGGGTGCTGCTGAGCATCCTGCAAAACCCCGTCACCAAAGAGCCACCGGGCCTTGAGGTGGAGAACCCTTGCCCAGCATAAGAGGTAGCTTTCCTGACTCTGGAAGTTGATTAATCAGGGCTTTGTTAACAGTCCTTTACATTTGGTTTTAACACATGCTATCTTGAGCATGTACACATTTTCTTTTAGTAATTCTTTTCCACTGTTTTGCAACATTTGTAGTTGGTGTGAGGGAAGAGAATCCACTTATTTTTCTGAGTAATTTTAGCATTTTATTTTGGACATTCCGTGTGCTGATACATTTTCACTGGCACCCCTGTGGTCATAGGATTATTTTTACATCAGCACCAGAAATCTTGTCATTTTATCAGTTTTTAAAAATATCTCTAAAAAGCATGGCCCATGATGACAAAAACCATTTTTATAGTCATTCTGAGCTATCATTTGCCTTTTTCACTAAGTTAATGTTTACACTGATAGTGCAAATCCAACACTGGGTAACACTGCCAGAGTCTCAGAATCAAGGAAGTTGCCCCCAGGTCACTGTTCATATTTTTCCTTCCCTGGCATTTCAGTAAAGGGGGTCGGGGTGGGGGGGATGGTTTCACTTAAGAATGTCTGTGATGAAGCAGGAAAAAGTATTAATTTCATTAAATCTTGAGTAAAACTATATTACCATCTAAGGGGAAATAACAGTAATTACTATGTCATCAAATATCTAGTGGGTATTCCTGGTTTCCTTATAAATTTTGTTTTCTGTTTGGTTTGTTCTAATCATGATCTAAAGAAAAATCACACAATGCATTTGCTTGACTTAGGTCTCTCTTAATCTATAGGTCTCCCCTCTTTTTCTTTTTTAGTCTTTTATATGTTGGGGGAAACAACAAGATAACCTAAATTTTGTCCCTATCCCAAGCCTGCCCATCAGATCCACTGGAGTATGCTGAGGGCCTTTTGTGAATGATGTGACTCTGTTTTGTTCTCAAAGTTTATCTGCCCCATCTCAAGCACAGCCTACCATCTTGCTGGGATCTCTGGTGACCTTCAAAAGACCTTTCTTTCAGCTGTCAGTGTCCAGGAAAGCAAGCTGCCTGAGAAAATGGCTTATTTATATATGATGCCATACATTGTAATATGACCATTTTCATGTCCACAATTGGAAACTTCGCCTGGCTCATCATCTTCCTCTCTTCCAACTTTACTCCTGAGGAAATCAAAGCCTTCTGATCTTTGTCTATGCTGTTCTTGGTATAAAGAACATTGTGTTCAAAGGTGTGATCCTTGGTATCTCAGCAGAAAGGATGCAAAAACTAAGGACTTAATCTGCCTGCTTTCTAACCTAGAATGAAAGAGTGAAGTGCCTGTGCCTCTGGGATGCTGCCTTGTGTGCCCCAGTTACACAGCACAGTTGCCTTTCGTTTGTTTGCTGTTCCCACTGTGGTTGCATCCTCGCAACGTTAAATACAAAACATAAACATCAACAATTGGAAGGAAGGGAAATTGGCCACGGCACAGGTCAGCTTGTAGAAATTGTCCCAGAAAAGTATCCCCCAGAAGGAATACTGCATTGTCAGAGCGTCGAGTTGAATGGAAGAAGTATTCTGGAACGGTGCAGCGGTTGTTCTAAGCACGGTGTCAGAGTGACCGACCGTCAGAACTCACTGCTGAGATGTGATGGGTGAGTGTCAGGACCTGTCAGAACTTTCCTTTGTCCAATTCTGTTCTTGGGATGCTTGAGTGTCACACCCCGTAGGTTTTCCCCAGTAGCGGAGCCAGGCTTGCAGCTCACCTCCAGAGGTTCCGCAGGATGCCTCGGAGCCTCGGGTGTGTCTCTGCCACCCTGTCACTCTCTGGGCTTGTCTTGTGGACTTCTCCGTCAACACTCATTATCACAGCGCCTCTGTTGTCACGCCTTGGCCTGCACCACCTTCCATTTCATTCTTAGCAAATAACCTTCTATTTACGTGGCTCAGAAGAGGTGTGTTTTCAGACAGGCAGTGACTCACACCTCTGTGAGGTGGCACGGTTTTATGTATAAGGAAAATCTGGCCCAGGACAAACAGAACCTTCCCAAGGTTGCACAGCTGGGAGTTGGAGGCAGCATTTGAAGTCAGCACCCTGTTAACCGCGGCTTAAACAGATCAGACTTTGCTTGAAGGCTGTGTCTTCAGTGGCTCTGCGCCATCAGAGTCAGTGTCTTCTCTCCCAGCCTGTCCCTCGTGGTCACAGGGAGACCACTGCAGCCTCAGCCAATGCACCCACCATCATCAGGACTGGAGGAGGGGGAAAGGCAGGCCAGTACTCATCACTGGTGAGGTTTCAAAGAAACGACTCAGAAGCTTCCATCCAATGCCTCCATGTCTCGCTGGCCAAGACTGAATCACTTAGCTTCTCTAACCTCTGTGGTTGAGACTATCCCCGAGAAAAAGCCTCAGAAGAGGTTAACAGTGGACAGCTGGCAGCGCCTGCCGCCTTTCTTCCCAGTCTCTTCTGGAGGAATCTGCCGCACTGCCCCTTCAGGTCAGGCGCCACCGCCTCTTCAATGCCTGGCTTGTCCCGCCTGCCTACCAGGCCCCCACGGTCCTCGGTCCCCTGGCACGCTGGAGCACTGTGCTCACCCAGATGCCTTCTGCCTCTCAAGGGGCCTCTTGCCTTCCCCTCCTCAACTCCTGGGGCCCCTGGGCTGCTGTCCCAGAGGCGCATCTTGAGCACGCACTCCCGAGATGCCCCAGTCCACACCGTGGCTGTGTGCTGCTCACTCCCAGGTCCTGGTCTCCGAACTTCGGGCTGGAACAGCAGCTGCATGCTGCCAGAAGCTCCCCCTGGATGCCCGGCAAGCTGGGGAAACCGCCTACCCAGAGGGAAATGCCACTCTCCATCCCAAACCTGTGCCCCCTGCCTTGCTCCCTTTCTCGAGGATTGTTGCCCCTGCCATCCCATCTCTCAATCCAAAAGATAGCGATAGACATCCTGTTGATTTTACCATGTAAGCAGCGTGGCTGTCTTCTTTGTTCCGTTTCCTTCCCACTGCTGCCGCTGACGCAGGATGGCCAGGAGAAGCCTGGCCACTAGGGCCCTCCACTTGCGACAGCCCCATCGTCGGTGTGGGGGTGCAGACTTGGAATGCTCCCGCCACTCGTGTGCCCTGGCTCGGGGAGACCCCGCGGTAACTGGACAGCTCAGAAGCCAGGCCTGCGACTGCCCCGTCCCCTCCGCCGCGGCCCGCACAGTGGCAACTGCAGAAGGGTCGTGTCTCCACAGTTCTTCGGGTGGGCACTGGGTGGGCTGGGCTCCAGTCACCTCATCGGTTAAGCTGGGAACAAGCTTGTCACCGTCAGCATTTGCGGCCCTCTCCATGAAGTGCAGCTCTTTTGGAATTTTCCATTTCTCATTTCGGGTCACCTTTTCTAGGCATCATATTCCTACTAATTTCCTTACAGATACTTTGAAACCAAGTCAGATAAGAAACTCCTCAGGGGAAATTGCTGTAAACTAGAGAAAGTATATGGTTTTATCAGTTTATCAGAATAATGCAAAATCTTTGTAGCAAAACCTGGAAAATGCACAAAAGTAAAATACACAAAAGTAGGAAGGCTTATTTAAAATTTAGTTCCTCATGCTTCCACCATCCAGGGATGCTCATTACCTTAAGGTTTTGTTAATTTTCGTTGTAACTTTTTCTTGAAGTATACATGTGTGTATACATAGAGTGAACATTAAATTTTATACACACAAAAATATGTATAGTTATCTTTTGTTTAGAAAGTTCTCTTGTAATGTGCTACTTACTATATTGTGAACATTTGCCTGTGAAGATGGAGTTTTAAATTAACATTCAGGAGGGTTGTAGCAGTGTGATCTCCACCCACCAGCTTACCTAAGCTTTCACTTTTATCTAAAAGGGGGCAAAGGGATTCATACACATTTCTGAGGGAGTGTGAATTGATACAGCCTCTGTGAAGGTCACTTTGTTGGTTGCTATCTAAATTACAGCAAGCCATTTGCTGGAAATGAATCCTACAGATATATTTGTACCCACACAAACTTCTTGTGTACTTTTTACTACGATATTGATTTCAGAAAGTGAAAACTTAGAATCAACCTTGGCGTCCACCACATGGGACTGGCTAAGTGATTTCTGGTGAACTGGCTGACTTTTCCCCAGCCCTTGAAATGGGGACTGTCTTTATGAACTTGTGTGGAAAAAAGCACCAAGATACATTGTCTATGAAAAGGTATAAAACAGGTTGTATGATATGTTTCCATTTGTGTAAAGAGGAAGCCATTGCTTACACATACACAAACACATTGAATCTGAAGGGTACAAGGTTACCAGACATACTACTTGCTCTTGGGGCGGAGAATTGGAGGGAGAGGGAAGATGAGGAATAATTTTCACTCTATATCTTTTGATATTTTTAGAATTTTGAAACATGTAAAAGTATTACCAGTTAAAAAAATAAATTTAAACAAAACCTAATTCTTTCAAATTAAACTAAGTTTGAGTGTGTTTCATTGTTCACTGTCTTCCCCTTCTTGATTGTCCACATGACTGTGTGTCTTGGTCACATCTGTTTTATATGACAATGGTAAAGAATCCACCTGTATCATATAGAAGAGATGTGGGTTCGATCCCTGGATTGGGAAGATCCCCTGGAGGAGGGCATGGCAACCCACCCCAGTTTTCTTCCTGGGATAATCCCATGGACAGAGGAGCCTGGCAGGCTACAGCCCAAGAGATCACAAGGAGTCAAACATGACTGAGCTCGTACATGTGTTTGTTGAGCTAACGGGACCAACTGAGTGTAAGATATCCTAGGCCCCGTGAAGTTTCCTGCCAGCTAGTTGTAGCACACACATTTCCAATCAATAAACCAATCTACAGTAGGAATAGAAAAAAAATTTTATTTGAGCCAAACAGGACTATAGCCTGGGAGACAGCATCTCAGATAACTCTGAGAAACTGCTCCACTGAAGCGTGGTTTCAGTGCGGTTTTGTGTCTTGTCAGAACAAAAAACATGACACAACTGAAGGATACATTCATTTAAGGTTTCAAAACAAGAAACCACCAGATGTGAGTCAGTATGGCCTTGGCACCTAGGAAGGGAGCTTTATTGTTGAAGGAGGACCAGCATTGGTGTCCCAAGAAGCAAGGCATTTAATCTTTTTTTTTTTTAGTTCTACCAGTTTATTGCTACCAACTCATCTCGCTCCACCCTCATGCACACGTGCTCAGTCATGTAACCCCATGGACTGCAGCCCAGCAGGCTCCTCTGTCTATGGACTTTTCCAGGCAACAATACTGGAGTGGGTTGCCATATCCTTCTCCTAATCTTTATTTTTAACATGGACATTAGTTCTGGTAAGTGCACCATTTTCTTTGGTGATTAAAGCAGATAGTGTGTGTATGACAGGCTGTAAATGGACTGTTTTAGTTAGCATAAATATCAAGATAAGTCATTTATAAGCCAGAATGACTTCCCCGTACCTCAATACATAAAAAATTCCTTTCATTAATACTTGTATATGGGCCAAGAGGAAGAGGAAAAATAGTATATGTGCAGCATAGCTAAAAGGACACAGAGAATGCCACGCGCTTGTCCTTTCTGCCGTCTTTCTGTGCTGCCAGATGGTGCACTTGAGTGTCCTAGCTGATACTCTCAGGAGTGTCAACAATGCGTAAAAGAGGAAAATGCCCGGTGCTAATTAGACTCTGCTCCAAAGTCATCATCAGGTTTCTAATTGTCATGATGAAGCATTATTACACTGGAGAGTTTGAAATCATTGATGATCACAGGGCTGGGAAAATTGTGAACTTCACAGGCAGGCTGAATAGTGTGGAGGTTTTTCCAGTAGTCATGTATGGATGTGAGAGTTGAACTGTGAAGAAAGCTGAGTGCCAAAGAATTGATGCTTTTGAACTGTGGTGTTGGAGAAGACTCTTGAGAGTCCTTTGGACTGGGAAGAGATCCAACCAGTCCATTCTAAAGGAGATCAGTCCTGGGATTTCTTTGGAAGGAATGATGCTAAAGCTGAAACTCCAGCACTTTGGCCACTTCATGTGAAGAGTTGACTCACTGGAAAAGACTGATGCTGGGAGGGGTTGGGGTCAGGAGGAGAAGGGGACGACAGAGGATGAGATGGCTGGATGGCATCACCGACTCGATGGACGTGACACTGACTGAACTCCAGGAGTTGGTGCTGGACAGGGAGGCCTGGCGGGCTGCAATTCATGGGATCACAAAGACTCTGACTGAGCAACTGAACTGAACTGAACCAGATTTGATGTGCATTGGTTTCTTGTACTTACAACCTCGGCTGGCATGATAGACCATGAAGAAGTAAGACAAAAACACACAGGAGGGAAAAATCCTTGTATTCTTTTTCTACGGATGATCAATGCAAAGAAATAGAGGAAAACAACAGAATGGGAAAGACTAGAGATCTCTTCAAGAAAATTAGAGATATCAAGGGAACATTTCATGCAAAGATGGGCTCGATAAAGGACAGAAATGGTATGGACCTAACAGAAGCAGAAGATATTAAGAACAGGTGGCAAGAATACACAGAAGAACTGTACAAAAAGGATCTTCACAACCCAGATAATCACGATGGTGTGATGACTCAGCTAGAGCCAGACATCCTGTAATGTGAAGTCAAGTGGGCCTTAAAAAGCATCATACGAACAAAGCTAGTGGAGGTGATGGAATTCCAGTAGAGCTATTTCAAATCCTGGAAGATGATGCTGTGAAAGTGCTGCACTCAATATGCCAGCACATTTGGAAAACTCAGCAGTGGCCACAGGACTGGAAAAGGTCAGTTTTCATTCCAATCCCGAAGAAAGGCAATGCCAAAGAATGCTCAAACTACCGCACAATTGCACTCATCTCACACGCTAGTAAAGTAATCCTCAAAATTCTCCAAGCCAGGCTTCAGCAATACGTGAATGGTGAAATTCCAGTTGTACAAGCTCGTTTTCGAAAAGGCAGAGGAATCAGAGATCAAATTGCCAACATCTGCTGGATCATGGAAAAAGCAAGAAAATTCCAGAAAAACATCTATCTCTGCTTTATTGACTATGCCAAAGCCTTTGACTGTGTGGATCACAATTAACTGTGGAAAATTCTGAAAGAGATGGGAATACCAGACCACCTGACCTGCCTCTTGGGAAACCTATATGCTGGTCAGAAAGCAATAGTTAGAACTGGACATGGAACAACAGACTGGTTCCAAATAGGAAAGGGAGTACGTCAAGGCTATATATTGTCACCCTGCTTATTTCACTTCTATGCAGAATACATCATGGGAAACGCTGGGCTGGAGAAACACAAGCTGGAATCAAGACTGCCGGGAAAATAGCAATAACCTCAGATATGCAGATGACACCACTCTTATGGCAGAAAGTGAAGAGGAACTAAAAAGCCTCTTGATGAAAATGAAAGAGGAGAGTGAAAAAGCTGGCTTAAAGCTCAACATTCAGAAAACTAAGATCATGGCATCTGGTCCCATCACTTCATGGGAAATAGATGGGGAAACAGTGGAAACAGTGTCAGACTTTATTTTTGGGGGTTCCAAAATCACTGCAGATAGTGATTGCAGCCATGAAATTAAAAGACGCTTACTCCTGGGAAGGAAAGTTATGACCAACCTAGAGAGCATATTCAAAGAGACATTACTTTGCCAACAAAGGTCCGTCTAGTCAAGGCTATGGTTTTTCCAGTGGTCATGTATGGATGTGAGAGTAGGACTGTGAAGAAAGCTGAGCGCCAAAGAATTGATGCTTTTGAACTGTGGTGTTGGAGAAGACTCTTGAGAGTCCCTTGGACTGGGAAGAGATCCAACCAGTCCATCATAAAGGAAATCAGTCCTGGGTGTTCATTGGAAGGACTGATGCTAAAGCTGAAACTCCAATAATTTGGCCACCTCATGTGAAGAGTTGACTCATTGGAAAAGACTCTGATGCTGGGAGGGATTGGGGGCAGGAGGGTTAGGAGAAGGGGATGACAGAGGATGAGATGGGTGGATGGCATCACTGACTCGACGGACATGAGTTTGAGTGAACTCTGGGAGTTGGTGATGGACAAGGAGGCCTGGCGTGCTGTGATTCATGGGGTCACAGAGTCGGACATGACTCTGGAATACACGATGGTATTCCCATCTCTTTCAGAATTTTCCGCAGTTTATTGTGATCCACACAGTCAAAGGCTTTGGCATAGTCAATAAAGCAGAGATAGATGTTTTTCTGGAATTCTCTTGCTTTTTCCATGATCCAGCAGATGTTGGCAATTTGATCTCTGATTCCTCTGCCTTTTCGAAAACGAGCTTGTACAACTGGAATTTCACCATTCACGTATTGCTGAAGCCTGGCTTGGAGAATTTTGAGGATTACTTTACTAGCGTGTGAGATGAGTGCAATTGTGCTGTAGTTTGAGCATTCTTTGGCATTGCCTTTCTTCGGGATTGGAATGAAAACTGACCTTTTCCAGTCCTGTGGCCACTGCTGAGTTTTCCAAATGTGCTGGCATATTGAGTGCAGCACTTTCACAGCATCATCTTCCAGGATTTGAAATAGCTCTACTGGAATTCCATCACCTCCACTAGCTTTGTTCATATGATGCTTTTTAAGGCCCACTTGACTTCACATTACAGGATGTCTGGCTCTAGCTGAGTGATCACACCATCATGATTATCTGGGTTGTGAAGATCTTTTTTGTACAGTTCTTCTGTGTATTCTTGCCACCTGTTCGTAATATCTTCTGCTTCTGTTAGGTCCATACCATTTCCATCCTTTATCGAGCCCATCTTTAATTTTCTTGAAGAGATCTCTAGTCTTTCCCATTCTGTTGCTTTCCTCTATTTCTTTGCATTGATCGCTGAAGAAGCCTTTCTTATCTCTCCTTGATATTCTTTAGAACTCTGCATTCAGATGCTTATATCTTTCCTTTTCTCCTTTGCTTTTCACTTCTCTTCTTTTCACGTTTTTTGGGGGCGATCAAAGTGGTGATCGTTCCACAGGCTTGAAAGGAAACTAAAAACCATTTAATTGTACCCATATAGAAGGCAATGGCAACCCACTCCAGTGTGCTTGCCTGGAGAATCCCAGGGACCGGGGAGCCTGGTGAGCTGCTGTCTATGGGGTCGCACAGAGTCGGACACGACTGAAGCGACTTAGCAGCAGCAGCAGCAGCAGCAGCAGCAGCAGCAGAATGGTGAACCGAAGGGAGGTGAATTACAGCTCCAAAAAACGTTAAAACATTTCAAAGGGGAAAGAAAACGGAAAGCGAAGCAAGTATAGAGGCACTGTGACCACACGGTCACAGAGGACCACGTGCACTACTTACATGACACATATCCGCCCTCTGTCCACACCCCGGCCCTCACACCGGTCATCTCCTCGCCCGCCCCTCACCTCCTCACACACACCTCTCACACCATGCACGCTGCCGCCTTCCGCACACCCTCGGGCCGGACCGTGCACACACCGCCGCCACTGCCCCACGAAGTCACGGCCGCTGTTCCCTCGCTTCACGAACCCAGTTGGACTACAACTCCCGACGTGCCTCGGGCTGCCGGGGCGGGCGACGTCGCGCCTTCTGGGAATTGTAGTCCAGGAGCTGTGGTCCCGGCGGGAGCGCGCGAGCTCCTCACTGCAGCGCCTGCCCGTCGCCTCCCGGAAGCGTGCGCCCGCCTGCGGGTGAGGTGGGTCGGGTTGGGGTCCCGACCTGGTTGCTGCTGGAGGGGAACTAGTGGAGGCCCTGCAGTCGCGAACGCCCGAGGTGGCCTGAACGAGATGTAAGGGACCGGCACGCGCGAGCGGGGAGCGAGGGGCCGACCCCGAGCCGCGCGTGAACCGACGGACGGAAAGACGCAGTGTGGAACTCGCTGGTCACGTGCGCGGCCAGCTGATTGCGATGAAGGCTGACTGGCCAGTTGTTTGTGTCTGACTCGTCTTGACTCGTGTTTCTGACTGACAGACTAGGAGCATTTGGTCAGCTGATAGGATGTCTGACTGACCCGATCAAGTTTGCAACTGACCAAGAAGTTGTTTGAGATTTTGTCGTTGGGTTGTGTGCTGCTGTGAGTAAGAGGGTGTGTCTATGACTGCATAAGTTTAGGCGTGACTGAGAGTGTGTATCTGACTGCCTGAAGCAGGTTGATTATGAGTAACTGTGGGAATGATGGTGCGAAGGCGTGTGCTTGACTGAGTGAGTGACTAGGAACCCTTGGGTCCCCGGGCGTATTTTGGGGTACGACTGAGGGACTCTGCCAGAGGTAGGGCATATGCATAGAACTATGGGCTTGACTGGGATGTTGTCAGGGGGACTACGCCTGGATGATTTGCTTGGGAGTTCACCAAGCGTGTGACAGGCTTTGTACTTGGCCTTGTCTGCAGCTGGAATTCTGCGACCTGCTGTCACCCAGCTGGGATGCTGTCCTAGCACCTTCTATGGGTTTAAGTCCAGCAGATGGCTGTGGAGTCATGAGATTGTGCATCTACTGCGTGTCTGCCGCGTGCCAGGCCTGTTGTCAGGCCAGGTACTAAGAAGTACTGATAACGTAATTACAAGAAGTGAAAGAACTGCTCCCCTAAGTTGGTTAAGCAGTTGTGGACAGAGGCTCTCAACTGTATGTGAGGTCAGAAAGTTGGAGGTGGAGTGAGCGTGATCTGTGTCCATGTATCTCATACCGTCATCAGGGATTTTCCTAAAGTGGTTTCAGGGATACAAAAGGGAGGTTGGAAATTGTCACTGCATTTATTGTTAATCCTGCCCGCTCTGTGCACCAACCCCCGACCCCCAGCAATGATTCCCTGTATCAGATTCCACCTTTCCTGTTCCCTCCGTTTGCTCAGCACCTGCTACCTGTGCACTTGCTGTGGGCACTGTGTCTCCAGCATGCCCAAACTCTCTGGGGAAACATGGTTAGAGCACAGAGCGCCGGGGCACACAAGGGACTACTTAGCCTGCTCCCAGGTGCTGGGCCGGCTCTTGGAGAAGATGACAGCTAAAGTGGGTCCTGCAGGACTAAGGGGGACTTTAGAACAAGAGATTAACGGGGACAGAGGAGTTGAGAAATTGGGATAATGGCAAGGACAAGGTTACAAGAGAACCAAGTGAGCTTTCCAGTGGAGTTAGGGGCTAAGCATAGCTTTGCCAGAAATCACCAGCTGCCACTGAAAAGTGTCAGGATTGAAGTCCTGTTTTATTAATGTCCAATTCTTGTGCCCAAGGTCATATCTTAACTGTCAACAGTTTTTATCTGTCATTTTGAGTATTACATCCTAGCAGGTATAAAATGGTATCTCATTTTGGTTTGATTTGTACTTTTCTGGTAGCTGATAATCTTGAGCTTCTTTTCATGTCCTTTTTTGGAGAAGGAACTGGCACTCCACTCCAGTACTCTTGCCTGGAAACTCCCATGGATGGAGGAGCCTGGTAGGCTGCAGTCCATGGGGTTTGCTAAGAGTTGGACATGACTGAGCAACTTCACTTTCACTTTTCACTTTCATCCATTGGAGAAGGAAATGGCAACTCACTCCAGTGTTCTTACCTGGAGAATCCCAGGGAAGGGGGAGCCTGGTGGGCTGCTGTCTATGGGGTCGCACAGAGTCGGACACGACTGAAGCGACTTAGCAGCAGCAGCAGCAGCATGTGCTTTTTAGCCACTTGCATGTCTTTGGAGAAATGTCTGGTCAAATCACTTGCTCATTCTTTAAGTTTGGACCATTATTATGGACTTGTTCTAGGTACAGGTCCCTAATCAGACATATGATGTGCAGGTATTTTCTCCCATTCTGGGGTTGCCTTTTCTTACTCTTTTTTGCCTTGCTGCGTGGCTTGTAGGATCTTAGTTCCCCGACCAGGGATTGAAGCCCTGCCTGGGCAGTGAAGGCGCTGTGTCCTGGGCTGCCAGGGAATTCCCCTTTCCACCTTCTTGATGAGCTTCAAATAACAAAGGTTTTTAATTTTGATGAAGTCCAGTTTTCTCTGTTGTCACTTACCTAACATGGCTTTTCATTATTTTTAAGTGTATGTGGAGCATTGACCACAATTAACCATGCACCAGATCACAAACCAAGTCTCAGCACATATCAAAGGATTAAAATTGACCAAAACACATTTTCTGAGCACACTAGAGTTAATCTGGAAATCGGTAATAAAAAGACAATTAGAAAACTCTGATATGGGGTGGGAGGTGGGAGGGGGGTTCAGGATTGGGAACTCATGTACACCCGTGGCTGATTCATGTCAATGTGTGGCAAAACCAATACAGTATTGTAAAGCAAAATAAAGTAAAAATAAAAATTAAAGGAAAAAAAAAGAAAACTCTGGATTGTTTGGAAATGAAGCAGCAGAGTTCTAAGCAGCCCATGGTTCAGGAAGAAACCAGAAGAAAACATTAGAAAGTATTTTTAACTAAATGAAAATGAAGATGCAAAACGAAACTTATGGGTCAACAGCTAAATCTATGCTCACAGGAAAGCTTATAGCCTGCATGCACATATTAGCAAAGAAAGGCTGAATGGTAGTTACCTAAGTATTAATCTCAGAAGCTACAAAATAATTAGCAAAGAAAGTGAAGGAATGCTCCGGTGGCTCCCTGGGGACTGGAGTGTGTGTGAGGTAGGAGACAGACCCTCCCTATGTGAGAGGAGCGTATGCCTTAAGCAGACGGTCTGAGGGGTCGGGCTGCAGCAGTCTGCAGCTCGGCAACTGCCTTCCCTTTCACTGTCTGGGAAACTTTGGGTGAACCTTTTCTCTTCTGTCTGTTTTCATACCTATAATATGGAAAGAGCTTCCACCTCCTGAGTTTGTTGTGAGTTTTGAACAAATTACTCTCTGCAAGCATTCAGAAAAGTTCTCAGCACCCAGTGGGCATTGTCCTGAATATTTTGATCCTCTGTGTTGCGGCAGGACCCAAGGTCATGGGATGACCAAGTTTTGATCTTCCTGCAGACCCAGTTCCCAGGCTCCAGCCATCCTGTGTCTCACTGAAGGTCTGCTGCCCAATGGCCATGCCCAAGAGCTGCCTGAGCCCAGTGCCCTGGGAACAGGATGGCTTTCTCCGGGTGAAGATGGAGGAGGAGGAGGCCAGTCTCTCCCAGGTCCAGGAATCTAGCTTTGGCCACACCGTCCACCCTGAGGCTGCACGCCTGCGCTTCCAGCACTTCTGCTTTGAGGAGGCGTCCAGCCCTCACGAGGCACTGGCCGGGCTCTGGGAGCTCTGCCGCCAGTGGCTGCAGCCCGAGACACACTCCAAGGAGCAGATGCTGGAGCTGCTGGTGCTGCAGCAGTTCCTGGGCACGTGGCCCCCCGAGATCCAGTCTTGGGTGGGCGCTCAGTGCCCCAAGAGTGGCGAGGGGGCTGCTGTGCTGGTGGAGGGTCTGACTCGGGCACTGGACAAGAGAGGTAAGGGGGGAAGGGGCGACTGGCTCGCAGGGCACCGGGGACGAAGCCTGCGCTGGAATGTGAGGGCGCAGATTTGGACTTGGGGTCACTCACCGAAACCCTCCCACGTTTCGGTAAGCAGTTCTGTTTTGGTTGCCAGTGACCGAAAGCCAAGCTCCAACTGACAGAAGCCAAGGAGGGAGGTTTCATGGCTGTGTATGGGGAGCTCAGGTGACATCCTCAGGACTCTGGTTCTCCTTGCTCGGTTGAGTTTTCCTATGTTAGCTTCATTCTTAAGTGGCTTCTTAAGCTACCTAAGACATAGTTGGTCCAGCAGTCTCATGCCTGTATCTTACCCATGTGGAAACCCCATAGGTACAACAGTGAACCATCCCCAAGCTGAGCCTCACTGAACTGGCTGGGGTCTCGTGCTTGTGTTTGGCTGACCAAAGCCCCAGGGACTGATGTAAGCAAGGGAGTTCCCCAGAGAAGGACCAGGAGGCTGCTGCCAGATGAGGGGCAGAAATGCCATGTGTCCAGATGCTCTGGCTTGGCGCGCTCCCTGTGCTGACCTCCAGGGTCGAGACAGACCTGCCCCAGGTCAGAGGAGGGCCCCCATCGCTCAGGGACCCACTCAGATGTTGCAGCCCAGGGAGGTTTCATGGGACGCCGGGAAGACCCAGTCCTGAGACAGTCCAGGGCAGGGAGTCAAGGCTCTGTCCCAGAAGGGCCTGGCCCCTCTTGATGGTAGCATTTGGCGGGGTGGGCATGCCAGGAACCAGGGCAGGGGCCGTGGACAGGGAGAGCATGGAATTTGAGCTCAGAGAATCCTCGAGGCTTGGTGCATCCGACCCCTGCTCTGCCACCTCCTGGCTGTGTGAGGCCACATCCTCCTGCAGGGTCAGGAGAGTCTTCAGCGAAACTGCAAAATGGCTCTGAAACAGCAGAAAAGAACATAGTCCAGGCAGGGGGATGGTGGGACGCAGAGACGCTGTGGTACGACATGAACTGTTGCATTCTAGGAAGAGCAGGTGGTGCAGTGTTTCTGGAATAGAGGGAAAAAAGGGTAAGGCTGGAGGGGTTGGGGGAATTAGTGGAACACCAGTGGGCTTAGGGATTTCCCAGGTGGCGCTAGTGGTAAAGAACTCACCTGTCAAAGCAGGAAAAATGAGAGGCAGGGTTCTATCCCTGGGTTGGGAAGATGCCCTGGAGGACGGCATGGCTAGCCACTCCAGTGTTCTTGCCTGGAATAATCCCATGGACGGAGGAGCCTGGTGGGCTACAGTCCATAGGGTTGCAAAAAAGTTGTACAGGGCTGAAGCAACTTAGCACGCACGCACAGTGGGCTTAGAGGAGGAGAAGATTCTAGAGCTGAAATCCCAACTTGGCCACTAGCTAGCTGTGTGATCTTGTAAAAGTTACTCAACCTCTCAGAGTTAACCATGTGGTCTTGTACCAGTTACTCAAGACCTCCCCTCAGCTGGGTGTGCATTTCCTTGCCTGGAACACAGTGGTCACATTGCCTCTTTCTGAGAGCAGAATGAAGCTTACAGGAGGTGATGGAAGTTACCCACCGTTGTTGGAGCCTAGCGTAGAACAAGAGCCTGATGATGGCCAGCAGCCCTGAGAGGCAAGCAGTACAGTATCCCGTCTTCCAGATGAGGAAACTGAGGCCCAAGTGAGGGCAAGACTGCCCAACCCTTGGAGCTGGCCAGCGGCAGAGCTAGGGCACTGCTGTGGACCTAACCGACAGTGATTCCAGCCACGCCCTTCCTGGACTGTGTCCAGCAAACAATGCCCAGTCAAGCATCCCTGGGTGCCGTATGTACCCGTCAAGAGCAGGTCAGTTCAGGCACGCTCCTACCCGGTTCACAGGCCAGCTTGCAGCTGCCCCTTAGGTGTGCGCTGCCTTCCCAGCAGATTATGAAGAGTGGGCCTTGGGTTCCCAGGTGGCTCAGGGAGGCCAGGTGGGCATCACCCACCACCCACAGCCCCAGGTGTCTGCCTGGGCTTCAAGGGCAAGTCTCCTGCAGCTTGGATTGATTCCCTCATCCAACCATCTCTGCTGAGCCTCTGCAGACTCGTCCAGGTCCAAGCAGCAGGGAATGAGGGGGTGGGATGGAGCTTGAGCCGGGCCCGGCAGCATGTCCTCAGGCGGCTGGCTCTGTCAGATTAGTTCAACCCTGGGGATTTCCTTCTGATATCTGAGACAAAATCAGGAGCCTTAAAGAATGGAGGGTTTGAGAAGGAGGTAGTGAGTGAGGGGTGGCTAGAAACCTATAACACAGGGTTTTTCATGTATTGGTTTACAATGCTGTGTTAATTTCTGCTGTTTAGCAAAATGATTCAGTTATACACACATATACATTCTTTTAATATTCTTTTCCATTATGTTTTATTCGAGGACACTGAGTGTCGTCCCTGTGCTGCACAGTGGGACCCTGTCGTTTATCCATCCTGTATACACTAGTTTGCATCTGCTAACCCCAAACTCAGTCCATCCCTACCCCTCCTCCCCTGTGGCCATCACAAGTCTGTTCTCTACCTCTGTGGTCTGTGAGTCTGTTTCTGTTTCGTAGATAAGCTCATTTGTATCTTTTTTTTTTTTGGCTGGACATGTGCCATGCAGATCTCAGTTCCCTGGCCGGGGATTGAACCCATGCCCGGTGCAGTGGAACCAGGGAGTCTTAACCCCTGGACCACCAGGGAAGTCCCTGTGTCGTGCTTTCGATTCAGCATGTAAGTGATATCATCTGATACTTATTTTTCTCTTTTCGACTTCCTTCACTCCGTATGAGTCTCTAGTCCCACCCATGCTGCGCAGCCGGCTTTCTTGCACCCTTTTCATGGCTGGGTGACATTCCACTGTGGGTGCTGCTCCTTCACCCCTTCATCTGCCGTGGACATTTATTCAGCTTGCTTCCATGCCTTGGCTGTTGTAAATACAATATGAACACAGGGGCGCCTTTTCAGGTTAGAGCTTTGCCTGGTTATAGGCCTAGGAGTGGGATTGCTGGGTCATATGGCAACACTATTTTTGGTGTTTTGAGGAACTGTCGTACTGTTCTCCATAGTGGCCAAGTCAATTTACATTCTCACTACACAGCCTCTCCAACATTTATTGTTTGTAGACTTTTTTGATGATGCCCTTCTGAGCAGCATGAAGTGGTGTCTCACTTCTGATTTGCATTTCTCTTGTCATTAGCGATGATGAGCACCCTTTCATGTGCCCATTGGCCGTCTATGTGTGTGACGCAGGTGGTTGATGGTGTTGGAGGACAGCCCTGTACCCTTTCGTCATCCAAGACACCAAGTGAGAAACTTTTCTTTGGAAAGGGGACCACATGTTAGGAGTGGCCCACACCTTCCCTTTCAGAGTGAGGCCAGGGCTCAGCAGAGTTGGGGAGGCCTGGGATGGGAAAAGCGGTGACTCTGTGGTTCGAACTGTTGCAGGCTGGGTGCTGGGATCTGAGCTCACAGACGCCAGCTGTAAGCAGAGTGGTTCGGAGGAGTCGGAGCCCTGGGACAGGGCTGCCGAAACCCTGGGAGGAGGGACTCCCCCGCGAGCCACCTTTGGTGGTGACTGTGAATCCCGGGGCGGCTCACAGAGGCAGGCCAGACTCTCAGGGGAAACGTGGGCCCAGTCTGCCCCCACCAGATGGATGTCAGGAAAACGTCAGGGCCTTACAAGGAGGGGCCCCCAGCCCAGCCCAGCTGTGACGCTGGTGCCCTGGGGGACAGCCCCCACATGCGGCCAGACCTCACCTCCCGAGAGAAGACTCCCTCTGAGGAGAGATGGGATCCACCGGATGGTTGTGGGACAGAGCCTCCAGGCACGTGCTCAGGGAGGAAGCCCCCCACGTGTGGAGAGTGGGCGAAGACCCTCCAGAGCCCCTCGGAGGCCCGCCAGAAGAGCCAGGCCCGCCAGAAGAGCCAGGCCCGCCAGAAGAGCCCGGCCCGCAGGACGCCCTACACGGCAGCGAGTGTGGGAAAGCCTTCGGCCGGAGCGCGCACCTGGCCCAGCCCCGGGGGGTGCACACGGGGGCCAAGCCCCACGCGTGCATGGACTGCGGCAAGCCCTTCGCTCGGCTCGCCCACCTGAGCCAACACCGGAGGGTGCACACCGGTGAGAAGCCCTGCGCCTGCGGAGAGCGCGACAAGGCCTCCCGCCGCAGCACCCACCTCAGCCAGCGCGGGTGGACGCACACGGGCGAGCGGCCCTGCACGTGCGACGCGTGCGGCCAGGCCTTCAGCCAGAGCACGCGTCTGACCCAGCGCCAGTGCGTGCGCACAGCCGAGAAGCCCTGAGGGCAGCGCCTGCGGCCGTGCCTTCAGCGACCGCGCCGCGCGGTGCGGCACCTGCGGGCGCACTGCGGGCGAAGCCCTGCCAGGGCCGGGCGGGCCGCAAGGCCTGGGCGCAGAGCTCCTCCCTCCTGGGGCGCCAGCGCGTGCACACCGGCGAGAAGCCCTACCGCTGCATCGGCTGCGGGAAGGCCTTCAGCCGCAGCTCGGCCCGCATGGTTCGCCTGCGCCTGCACGTCAGCGTCCTCCCGCGGCGGCGCAGCCCTGGCGAGGAACCGGAATCCAGAAGAGCCAGGACTGGGGACTGGTGCGTCCCCGAAACGACACGGGGCTTCCGGGCAGAGTCTGCGGCTGCCGGGGGCCAGCGCTTCCTTCAGGGCTGTGGAAGGAGGCTCTCCAGGCCAGGCCGCCCTCCGCTGCCCACTCAGGGCCATCCCAGGACAGCTGAATCCGGGCGGGGCGTTGGTCCGTGAAGCCAGGACTCAGGGGCCCCCAGGTGCTCCGGCGGGAGGCTCGCCTTCACACGCCGGCGAGGCTGCCCTCCTTGCCCGCCGCTCTCCTGTGTAACGGGCCCGCCCGCGCCCACCTGCTTCTTCACACACACTGTTCTCTCCGCCTGCTCCAGCCCAGCTCCGAGGCCAGCCTGGGGGCTGCCTTTTCCGCGAGGCCCTCTCCGACCCTCAGCCTCTCTGGCATGTTCCCTGTCCTGAGGGCGCTCTTGGCCCTGCACAGCATCCATTTCTCCCTGCCCCCTCCGAGCGCGGCCCACCCGGCATCAGGCAGTTGGTCTTACCTCCACTACTGCACCTTCACCGTCAGCACCGTCCGCGGGCCCACAGCCCCTGTCCCGGGGATTCCAGCAGGGGTCTCCCTCCTGACACCTTCCTGCCTTCATCACACACACACCACATGCATACACACACAGTGCATACATGCATCACACACACCACACGCATACACACACCACATACACACACCACACACATATCACACACAGCACACACATATCACACACAGCACACATATCACACACACCACATGCACACACACACACCACATGCATACACACACAGTGCATACATGCATCACACACACCACATGCATACACACACCACATACACCACACACATATCACACACACCACACGCATACACACACACCACACACATATCACACACACCACATGCATACACACACCACATACATACACAGTGCATACATACATCACACACACCACACGCATACACACACCACACACATATCACACACACCACACATATCACACACAGCACACATATCACACACACCACATGCATACACACACCACATACACACACCACACACATATCACACACACCACACACATATCACACACACCACACATATCACACACCACACACATATCACACACACCACACGCACACACACACACCACATGCATACACACACCACATACACACACCACACACATATCACACACACCACACACATATCACACACACCACACATATCACACACACCACATGCATACACACACCACATACACACACCACACACATATCACACACACCACACACATATCACACACACCACACATATCACACACCCCACATGCATACACACACCACATACACACACCACACACATATCACACATACCACATGCACACACACACCACATACACACACCACACATATCACACACACCACACACATATCACACACAGCACACATATCACACACCCCACATGCATACACACACCACATACACACACCACACACATATCACACACCACACGCACACACACACACCACATGCATACACACACCACATGCATACACACACCACATACACACACCACACACACACACCACATGCATACACACACAGTGCATACATGCATCACACACACCACACGCATACACACACCACATATATCACACACACCACACACATATCACACACACCACACACATATCACACACACCACATGCATACACACACCACATACATACACACACAGTGCATACATACATCACACACACCACACGCATACACACACCACACACATATCACACACACCACACATATCACACACAGCACACATATCACACACACCACATGCATACACACACCACATACACACACCACACACATATCACACACACCACACACATATCACACACACCACACATATCACACACCACACACATATCACACACACCACACGCACACACACACACCACATGCATACACACACCACATACACACACCACACACATATCACACACACCACACACATATCACACACACCACACATATCACACACACCACATGCATACACACACCACATACACACACCACACACATATCACACACACCACACACATATCACACACACCACACATATCACACACCCCACATGCATACACACACCACATACACACACCACACACATATCACACATACCACATGCACACACACACCACATACACACACCACACATATCACACACACCACACACATATCACACACAGCACACATATCACACACCCCACATGCATACACACACCACATACACACACCACACACATATCACACACCACACGCACACACACACACCACATGCATACACACACCACATGCATACACACACCACATACACACACCACACACACACACCACATGCATACACACACAGTGCATACATGCATCACACACACCACATGCATACACACACCACATATATCACACACACCACACACATATCACACACACCACACACATATCACACACACCACACCTATCACACACACCACATGCATACACACACCACATACACACACCACACACATATCACACACACCACACGCACACACACACACCACATGCATACACACACAGTGCATACATGCATCACACACACCACATGCATACACACACCACATATATCACACACACCACACACATATCACACACAGCACACACATATCACACACACCACATGCATACACACACCACATACACACACCACACACATATCACACACCCCACATGCACGCACACACCACATGCATACACACACAGTGCATACATGCATCACACACACCACACACATACACACACCACATACACACACCACACACATATCACACACAGCACACACATATCACACACCCCACATGCATACACACACCACATACACACACCACACACATATCACACACCCCACATGCATACACACACCACATACACACACCACACACATATCACACATACCACATGCACACACACACCACATACACACACCACACACATATCACACACACCACACGCATACACACACACCACACGCATACACACACCACATACACACACCACACACATATCACACATACCACATGCACACACACACCACATACACACACCACACATATCACACACACCACACACATATCACACACAGCACACATATCACACACCCCACATGCATACACACACCACATACACACACCACACACATATCACACACCACACGCACACACACACACCACATGCATACACACACCACATGCATACACACACCACATACACACACCACACACATATCACACACACCACACGCACACACACACACCACATGCATACACACACAGTGCATACATGCATCACACACCACATGCATACACACACCACATATATCACACACACCACACACATATCACACACAGCACACACATATCACACACACCACATGCATACACACACCACATACACACACCACACACATATCACACACAGCACACACATATCACACACACCACACATATCACACACCCCACATGCACACACACACCACATACACACACCACACACATATCACACACACCACACACATATCACACACACCACACATATCACACACACCACATGCATACACACACCACATACACACACCACACACACACACCACATGCATACACACACAGTGCATACATGCATCACACACACCACATGCATACACACACCACATATATCACACACACCACACACATATCACACACACCACACACATATCACACACACCACACATATCACACACACCACATGCATACACACACCACATACACACACCACACACATATCACACACACCACATGCACACACACACACCACATGCATACACACACAGTGCATACATGCATCACACACACCACATGCATACACACACCACATATATCACACACACCACACACATATCACACACACCACATGCATACACACACCACATACACACACCACACACATATCACACACCCCACATGCACGCACACACCACATGCATACACACACAGTGCATACATGCATCACACACACCACACACATACACACACCACATACACACACCACACACATATCACACACAGCACACACATATCACACACCCCACATGCATACACACACCACATACACACACCACACACATATCACACACCCCACATGCATACACACACCACATACACACACCACACACATATCACACATACCACATGCACACACACACCACATACACACACCACACACATATCACACACACCACACGCATACACACACCACATACACACACCACACACATATCACACACACCACACGCATACACACACACCACACACATACACACACCACATACACACACCACACACATATCACACACACCACACACATATCACACACACCACACACATATCACACACACCACATGCATACACACACCACATACACACACCACACACATATCACACACACCACACACATATCACACACAGCACATGCATACACACACCACATACACACACCACACACATATCACACACACCACATGCACACACACACCACATGCATACACACACAGTGCATACATACATCACACACACCACACACATACACACACCACATATACCACACACATATCACACACACCACACACATACACACACACCACACGCATACACACACCACATGCATACACACACAGTGCATACATACATCACACACACCACACACATACACACACCACATACACACACCACACACACATCACACACACCACACACATATCACACACACCACATGCATACACACACCACATACACACGCAGCGCATACATACATCACACACCACATGCATACACACACCACATACATATATCATACAAACACACACCACATACACAGCACACACACATATCACACACACCACATGCATACACACACAGTGCATACATACATCACACACACCACACACATACACACACCACACACATATCACACACCACACGCATACACACCACACGCATAGACACACCACATGCATAGTGCATACATACATCACACACACCACACGCATTCACACACCACATACACACACCACACACATATCACACACACCACACATATCACACACCACATGCATACACACACCACATACACACACAGCTCATACATACATCACACACCACATGCATACACACACCACATACATATATCATACACACACACAGCACACACACACACAGCACACACACATATCACACACACCACACACATATCACACACACCACATACATACACACACAGTGCATACATACATCACACACACCACATGCATCACACACACCACATGCATACACACACCACATGCATACACACACCACATACATATATCACACACACCACACACATATCACACACACCACATGCACACACACACCACATACATACACACACAGCACATACATACATCAGACACCACACGCATACACACACCACATACACACACCACACACATATCACACACACCACACACATATCACACACAGCACATGCATACACACACCACATACACACACCACACACATATCACACACACCACATGCACACACACACCACATGCATACACACACAGTGCATACATACATCACACACACCACACACATACACACACCACATATACCACACACATATCACACACACCACACACATACACACACACCACACGCATACACACACCACATGCATACACACACAGTGCATACATACATCACACACACCACACACATACACACACCACATACACACACCACACACACATCACACACACCACACACATATCACACACACCACATGCATACACACACCACATACACACGCAGCGCATACATACATCACACACCACATGCATACACACACCACATACATATATCATACAAACACACACCACATACACAGCACACACACATATCACACACACCACATGCATACACACACAGTGCATACATACATCACACACACCACACACATACACACACCACACACATATCACACACCACACGCATACACACCACACGCATAGACACACCACATGCATAGTGCATACATACATCACACACACCACACGCATTCACACACCACATACACACACCACACACATATCACACACACCACACATATCACACACCACATGCATACACACACCACATACACACACAGCTCATACATACATCACACACCACATGCATACACACACCACATACATATATCATACACACACACAGCACACACACACACAGCACACACACATATCACACACACCACACACATATCACACACACCACATACATACACACACAGTGCATACATACATCACACACACCACATGCATCACACACACCACATGCATACACACACCACATGCATACACACACCACATACATATATCACACACACCACACACATATCACACACACCACATGCACACACACACCACATACATACACACACAGCACATACATACATCAGACACCACACGCATACACACACCACATACACACACCACACACATATCACACACACCACACACATATCACACACACCACATGCATATACACACCACATACATACACACACAGCGCATACATACATCACACACACACCACATGCACACACACCACATACATATATCATACCACATGCACACACACACCACATACATATATTATACACACCACACACATATACACACACACATATCACACACACCACATGCATACACACACCACATGCATACACACACAGCGCATACATATATCACACCACATGCACACACCACATACATATATCACACACACCACATACATATATCACACACACCACACATACAGCACACAAGCACACTACATACATACACATTTCTCCCACACCACATACACTACACACAAACCAACGCACACCACACACACATGCCACTTACATACACTTCCCCGCATACACACACACGGTTGTTTCCTTCTCCACACGGGCCTCCAGCAGGCTCTTTCTACAACCCGAATCTGATCGTGTCTCCACAGTCATGGGAAGCTCTCCACTGCGTCACCTACAGCAAAGCTTCCTGAATGGTTTACAAGTTTGCCGAGACATAAGTGGCTTTGGGTACCAGGCTGTCTCTCCAGTTACCTATGTGTTTATGAACACTCATTTTGCTGTGTGTCCAGTGGAGTGAACATAATTCAGATCGCTGCCCCGTGAGATGAACCTGAGACTCCGTCTCTGCCATTCACGGTTTGGCGGTGCCGGGCCCTCAGCCTCGTCTCCTGTGGCCCTGCCTCCCACACACCTGCTTGCAGAACACGCACTCCCTGGAGGAGCCATCCTTTCTCCCACGGACATGCCTTTGCCTCTGTGCCTGGAACCCTCCGCTCTCTCCTGCAGGATGTCTCCCCTGTCCCTCCCCCATGTCCCCACTTGCGCTCTCTGCTCCCCGAGTGCCTCCTCCCGAGCCTCCTACACACCATAGCTGCTCCTCACAGAGCTTGGAGTTCGTCTTTCCCGAGGACACTGAGCGTCCAGGAGCAGGGCTGCGCCTCACTGAGTGTCCACGGCACGCGGGTCAGAGGCGCTGAGCGACAGCTGCTGAAAGCGTGACCGACGCCTTTCCATGGGCGGTCACCACGCTCCAGCCTGAGTCGTCCTCAGACGTTTACGTTGCTGTCTCCCCGGTTGTGGGCCCTCCGGGACAAACTGCCCGATTCCTCCAGGGCCCCCGCGCCCAGACAGGCCGGCATCTGGGGCTCCCTTCCCGTGTGCCGAGCCAGCCCTCTCCGTGGCCCCGCAGCTGCGGGGCTGCCGTGGCCGGCCGTAAGCGCTCTGCCTTCCCTCTCAGCTCTGTGCCCCCGACCTGCTTGCAGGCTCCATGCCTGGAACCAGCGTGGCAGCCTCTGTGCCTCTGTTCCCGTCAAGGCGTCAGCCTTCTTCCCTGTTTCTCTGAAGACTCTGGCGTGTGAACCTGACCCCCCACCACACAGTTGTGTATTGTGTCCTGGTCATCGACACCATCTCTCCCCGTGTCTCTCCCTCTGTCTCGAATTCATCCCTTCTGTGTCATGAGTAAATGAAGACCTCTGAGGAGTGAGGTTCAGAGCAGAAAGCTGAGACCCAGGGAGGTGGAGATCTTGTCAGTATCTCAGAGTCCCAGATGTACCCAGCATGGCTGAGGCTCCGACGCTGAGGAACTGACAGGCTGTGAGAGAAGACGGTGAGGGGAGATGTGTGTCCCCCTGCCCTTAGGCCCCCGCAGGCTGCAGGGAGCGGAAAGGCCGCCGTGGGGGCCGCAGGTCAGTGACTTCCCTGAGCCTTAGTGACCGGCTCGGTCAGGAGAGGGGATGAAGAGACCCGCCTCTGCAGCACCCGATGCAGGCTCTGGGCCCTGGCCCTGCTGCTGGCATCTGACTCCCCCTTTCCGCCCCACCCTCCTGCTCTCTTTCACTGAGGAACTGAATCCCCCCCGGCCGCACTCAGAGCACTGCCACACCCTCTTTGTCGGGAGATGTGTGTCTACTTTGTTTACCCAAAGGCGAAGGAGTTCAGGGGAAGAAAGGAATCTTTATTAAGGTCTTACATCCCATTTAAATGGTAAAATATTAATTCTAAGTAGACTGTAAAGAGTGAAGTATGCATACTGTGATCCCAAGAGAAATCTTTTAAAAGGACTATACAAAGAGAATTTATTGGAATGACTGATGCTGAAGCTCCAATAGTTTGGCCACCTGATGCAAACTGACTCATTGGGAAAGACCCTGATGCTGGGAAAGAGTGAAGACAGGAGAAGGGGATGACAGAGGATGAGAGGGCTGGATGGCATCGCCACTCGATGGACATGAGTTTGAGCAAGCTCTGGGAGTTGGTGATGGACAGGGCAGCCTGGCGTACTGCAGTCCATGGGGCTCGCAAAGAGTCAACACGACTGAGGGACTGAAATGAACTGACAGATGATCCGAACTCAGACGAGTTAAAAAGGAAGCTGAGAAACAACCCAAAAGAAAGCAGGAAAGGGGAAGCTGACAGATAACAAAAGGAACGAAGAGGCAGACCAAACTGTAGGCTTATACATTGTTACATATAAGTGATCTGAACATGCCAACTAAAAGAATTTGCCAGAATGAATGTCTTTAAAAAAGAAAATAAGAAACTCTTTTCAGTATGATGATATAGGGACTTCTCTGGTGGTCCAGGGGTTAAGAATCCACCTTGCAATCCAGGGGACATGTTTGATCCCTGCTCAGGGAACTAGATCCCACATGCTGTGTAGAAACTGAGTACCACAACTACGGAGCCCACGTGCTCCGAAGCCGCCAAGCCACAGCTAGAGACTTCATGTGTCCCAGGGAACGATCCTGCATGATTCAATGAAGATCCTCAGGCCTCAACTAAGACCCAATGCAGCCAAAGAAATAAATATTTTAAAAATAAATGTAATTATATAGGTAAGCTTAAGGTAAAAAAGTGGAGAAAGATATATATTATGAAATCTCCATCAAAAAATGCTGCAATGGCTATATTAATATCAAACCAAGTAGACTTAAGAACAAGGAAAATTACTAGGAACAGAGAGAGAAGTTACATAGTGATAAAGAGACAATTCACCGAAAAGACATAACAGTTCCAAATAATGTATGCATTTCACAACAAAGCCTTAAAATAACAGGAAATAAAAACTGATAGAACTGAAAGAAAATAATAGACAAATTCACAATTATAATTGGACACTTCAACACCCCTCTCACTAGAATCAACAGAACAAAACAGAAAACCAGTAAGGATGCAAAAGAACTGACCAATGTCATCAACCAACTGGATGTAATGGATGAAGCTGCCAAAGGTCAAACTTTGTTTATCCAGAAATAATTTCCCATGATTTAAGCTAAGATAAAGCTTTTTAAGTCTGATATTAAGCTGTTGCTAATGTTTACCCCCAAAAGTGAACGGTCTAAGCTTCCACCTGAAGAAAATGAAAAAGAAGAAATTAATTCAGAATTAAGTGGAAGGAAGGGAATGATACAAGCAGAGAGTCACAAAACAGAAAAGAGTACCACAATGAGCACTCTCAAAAGGCAATCTGTTCTTTGATAAAGATAAATATAACTGCAATTGATGAACCTCTAGCTAGACAGAGAGGGAGGAGGGACACAGCATCAGTCATGAAAGAGGTGGCATCACTACAGACCCTGCAGGCGTGCGGACTACAGCAGTGCAGTGAGCAGCTGCGCCGGACGGTCCGAGCTCGCCGGTCAAGAGGCAGGCACATTTCTTGCAAAAACAGTTCACCAAGCATTGGCCTTACTCACAACTGATGTATGTCAGCACCTGGAGGGCCAGGCTAGGGCGGGCCAGTGGTCCAGGAGCGGTCCGGTTAGGGGACCGTGGGGAAGAGCAAAGAGGACTCCTCCCTCCCGCGGCCTTGGGCTGCGGGGTGGGCGGCCCGGTCTCGGCGCGGGCGCCCGGTCTCGGCGCGGGACACAGCCCCGCATCGCCACCTGGTGGCCGCTGAGCCGGGAAGTTCAGTTCAGTTCAGTTCAGTTCAGTCGCTCAGTCGTGTCGACTCTTTGCGACCCCATGAATCGCAGCACGCCAGGCCTCCCTGTCCATCACCAACTCCCGGAGCCGGGAAGAGAGAGCTGCAAAATGCAGCCTCTGAACCGCCTCCTATCCAGTCAAGGAGGTCCGGAGCCTCATCTGCCTCCCACACCTGCGGGGGCTGGACGGAGGGGACTGGGGAGCAGGAGGAAGCTTAATGGGAGAAGGCAGGAGAAGGGGCCTCCATCCTCAGGATGCAGCCCAGCCCAGAGCCCACCCACCTTCAGGACTCCAGATCCCAGCCCGGGGGCTCCCGCCCCCCGCACCTGGACCACCATGGGCCAGAGACACGTCTTACAGGCTGTCTGCACATTTATTAGTTCCTGGGATGGATCAGGGAGAGGCGGCCACTCCCCCTGCCCCCAGGGAGAACTCCAGCTTCCCGCTGCAGCACAAGGCATCGGAGGCAGGCTGGAGAAAGGACTTCCCGAGGATACCATCAGCACCGGGCTCGGCCCCTGGGTCAGCTTCCTGGACCAAGTGGACAAAAGTGATGGTGGGGAGGAAGGCTCCCTGCATGAGTCAGGGCGGGCCTCGTTGAGGCCTCAGCAGGGCAGGGACTGGTCAGCTGCCCGCGAGGAAACACGCCCCCACCGCCCCCTACAGGTGCTGGTGACCACACCCCACCCTGCCTTGCAGTCCCCGGACACACATACACACCCAGCACACACACACACCCAGCAGTCTAGGCGCGCGCGCACGCACACACACACACACACACACACACACACACACACACACACACCAGCAGTCTAGGCCCACCAGCCTATGCCAGCGCTGGAGGGGCTCATGAAAGCGCAGCCCTGGAGGAGGGTACCATCTGGGCAAAGGCCTGGATCGCAACCCCCTCCTCCTGGGCCGTCCATTCACCTGCCACCTGGAGCTCCACCGGGTCGCTGAGCTCAGACAGCAAGGAGCGGGACCCGCCGGTGCGGTAGCGGCAGCTGTATGTGCCGGCGTGCTGGCGGCCCACGTGGGTCAGCACCAGGTCCGCGGAGCGGTTGGTGGACCAAGCCACCGCCAAGGGCTCCTCTTCGCCCGCGCGCAGCAGCAGGAAGGAGACGTCGGGCACCTGGGCCTCGCAGCGCAGGACGGCATCGCGGCCCGGAGTCAAGGCCCCAGTCCACAGGGCCCGGAGCTGCGGCCTGGGCAGCGGTCCTGGGCGAGCGGCGGGAGGTCAAGTGAGTCCCTTCGGCCCCTCCGACCCTGCGCACTGCGCTGTAGCTGGCGGGCCTCCCCGTCCCACCCCCTAGACCTGCCATGAGGTCTGAGCCCCCCAGGGGTCCCCATCACGGGCACGCAGCGCCCAGGAGGAAAACGCCACCCGCCCAGCGGAGTGGGGTTTCCGCGGAGGGCACAGCCGGGGCAGCGACCCGGAGGTGGGAACTGTGTCCCCAAGAGGCCCGGACGCGGAAATCCAAGGAGCACACAGACCCAAGGCCGGCGGGGCCTCGGCGAGAATTACACCTCGACCCTCCGCATAGGCACCTGGGCTCCAGGAGGGCTGGGGTCCTAATCTGACGACCACCGACAGGCGCGTGGCGCAGGGAAACCAAGGCACGAGCCGGTGCCAGAGCGGCCAGAAGTCTGAACCCTAAAAGCTGGATCCGCCCCCCACGATCTCCAACAACGCGCCCCACCTGCCCGGCGCTCAAGGCGGCGGCAGACAGGCCACCAGGAGGGGCGCCCCGGGGCCCTGGCGGCCGACCCCCTCAGGCCCCGGGCGCCTCCCGTCGGACCCCGGAACAGGCGCCCGGGGAGAAGGGGGCTCCGGGCGGCCGCGCCCGCAGCTCACCGTCAACGCGCAGCTCCAGGGTCGCGCTAGGCTTGGAACCCGCGAAGGGCGGCGACGTGTCCGTGTAGACGCAGCTGTAGTTGCCCGAGTCCACCGCCGAGACGCCGCGCAGCTCGAATTGGGCCTCGGGGCCCGCGGGGCTCAGGACGCGCTGCACCCGGCTCCCGCCCGCGTCCTCGCGCACCAGGGCGAAGCGCATGCCGGCGCGGGGTGCCCGGCACCGCAGCTGCACCAGCGCGCCCGGCGTGGGACTCAGGATCGCGGGTTCGGCCGACAGCTCCGGCGCGGGGAGCGTCCCTGCGGGGAGCGCGCGGGAGGCTGGCGCACAAACCGGATCCTCCCCCGGAAAGATCCGCCCCGCTCCCTCCTGGGAGGCCGGCGGGGCCCACCCCCGAGCCTTCCTCCCGACCCGGTCCGGTCCTCGCCGGACGCGGACGTTCCTACGCTCTCCGCACTAGTCCGTAAGCGCAGGAAAACGGGGTGCGGGCGCATTTTGTGGAGGGAGCCCCCCCGAGCCCCCGACGGCCGCGTCCTCTCCTGAGCTTTACGCCCCTGGTCCGAGTCCTTAGGGGTCTTGCAGCTCCCCCGGCTCCCTCCACAGCGGCCTCAGGGCCCGCCGGAGCTGGCCCTGCGCTCCTCGCCCTCGGCTCGCGAGGGAGAGCGCGCCCCGGGCACGGGCAGGGCCGCGTCCAGGCTCCGTCCCGGCTCTCGCAGCCCCGCGGTCTCGTCCCGCAGGCTCACCGTCGCTCAGCACCAGCTCGGCCGGCGCACTGTCTCGGGACCAGGCGGCCAGCTCGCTGCGCAGCCGGTAGCGGCAGGTGTAGCCGCCTCCGTCGCCCGCGGCCAGTGCGCTCAGCAGGAAGAAGACGCGGTCCGGACTGGTGCTGGCCCGGGGTACCAGCTGCTCCTCCGCGCCCCGCCGCAGCTGGAAGTCCACGCCGCTCAGGGGCGCCACGCAGGTGAGCGAGGCAGGCGAGCCCGGCCTCAGGACCGGGGCCGACTCCCTGTCCACCGTCAGCGTGGGCGCCGGCGGCGGGGCTGCAGGGAGGGGTGTGTCACTGGGGCGGCCGCTGGGGGTCCCAGCCTCCAGACCTCTGTCCCAGAACAGCCTGCCGGTGGTGGGTTCCGACGCCGCTCCCCAGACAGGCCGCTGCTTCCCACAGCCGTCCTGGGTGGGGCTGCTCAGGGTCCAGGGTAGTTTCTCGTCCCCCAGGAGCCTCCTCCCCCAGGAGCCCTCTGGGATGGCCCACCCACTCACCCAGCTCCTCTACGGTCACTGTGGCACTGGGCTCCGAGGGGGTGCCTGCCGCGTGGGTCCGGTAGCTGCAGCTGTAGTTCCCAGCCCGGTGGACCGGGAAGGAGGCTTGCGTGGCCTCTGGGGCCTCAGCCACCTCCACAAACTGATCCTCGCCTTCCTGCCTCAGCAGGAAGGTCACACCTCGAAGTCCCGAGAGGCACAGCAGCGTGGTGTTCAGGCCAGGTGTGATCCAGGACACGGGACTGGTTGAGAGCGAGGGTGGGGGCAGGGGCTCTGCGGATGGGGCAGGGGTCACAGCGGGGCAGGGGTCTCGGGTGGCCCAGCCCGAGCTGGACCTCCAAGCTCCTGACAGTGTGAGAGAGCCGGGAGGTGGACGTCTTGATAGGGGAGTGAGTGGAATACAAGTGGAAGGCATGGGGCCGGCCTGCCCGCAGCTTCCTGGGGATCCAATCATTTATTCCTCACAGCCTTCTAGGGTTGGTGAAAACATCACCCTCTTTTTGGTCAGTCACTAAGTCTGTCCAGTTGTTTGGCACCCCACGGACTGTAGCCCGCCAGGCTCCTCTGACCGTGGGGTTCCCCGGGCAAGGACACTGGAGCGGGTTGCCATGCCCTCCTCCAGGGGGTCTTCCTGACCCAGGGATTGGACTGGCCTCTCCTGCGCTGGCAGCTGGAGTCTTTACTACTGAGCCACCAGGGAAGCCCAGTCTCACTTATTCTACAGATGGGGACACTGGGCTCAGAGACAGGACCTGAACTGCCCGGGGCCACCGGCTGCTCCGGACGGCAGGAAGAGCGCAGGGGCCTTGAGGTGTGGGCAGAGGAGCCTCCCCAGCAGCCCGCCTCCTGCCTGCAGGCCGTGGACCACACTCACCTGCTCCCGTCACGTCCACCGGCTTGCTCGGGCTGATCCAATCGTCGTTGCCCTTGTAGCGGCAGCTGTAGAGGCCCCGGGTGGTGCTGGTCACTGGTCCCAGTGGGAACCTGTGCTCGTGAGCAGGGGACTCCAGGTGCACCGGTTCCTGGCCCACGCCATCCTTGAGGAGCTGGAACTCCAGGGTTGGCAGCGGGCTCTGGCAGGTCAGCGTCACGTTGGCCCAGGGTGCCAGCGGTGAGCTGGCCTCGGCCCACAGGGATGGCCTGGGGTCGAAGACTGCATGGGGGAGGCAGTCAGAGCCGGGCACCCACCTGGGGGCTCACCCCACAGTGCCCCCCGTGCCCAGGCCAGCCTACTCACACGTCGCCTGCTCAGTCACCGGGCTCAGGGCCAGACCTGCAGAGACCTGGCTGTTAGGCCTCACTGCCGTTCCCCCCACCCCCAGCCACCCCAGGACCCAGCCTCACCCCAGAGCAGCAGGAGGGCTGCCCGAGCAGACATGGTCCACCTCCCGCAGCCTCGGGGCTGTCTGTGGGGTTATAAGGTGCAGCCGGGGCAGCGGGGCTGACCCCCATGTCCTTCCCGGAAAGCTGGGCTCCAGGGGCAAAGGGCGAACCTTGACCCCCAGAGGCTCAGCCACAGCAACAGTCAATAACCGCGCTGAATGGATTTGCTGCCTTCCGGTCAGTTTTGCAAACCTCTCACACGTAGTTATGGGGACTAGCAGCAGTCAGGATGCACGTTTCGGCCCCGGACATGTCAGGACTGGACACGGCTTCTTTTCAGGATCCTGCTGGCAGCCCTCGCGGGCAGGTTATTTTTCCCTTGGATATCCCAACCACAAAAAACCTGCCTGCCAACAAGAGACTGGTTCAATCCCTGAGTCAGGAAGCTCCCCTGGAAAAGGGAATGGTCACCCACTCCAGTATTCTCACCTGGGAAATTCCACAGACAGAGGAGCCTGGAGGGCTGTAGTCCATGGGGTCCCAAAGAGCCAACACGACTTGGCAACTCAACAAAAACAATCTCAGCTACAGCAGCAGAGATGAAGTGGTGGTCAGAGCTCTGGGGAAAGGGTTTGGGTGGAAATCAGCCGCGGTGAACTTGCAGGTGAGACTGCAGAGGAAGGCGCGCGCCGAGGACAGTGAGGGGCCGCAGGAGCTGCAGCCGCTCTGCTGCAGCCGCTCGTCTGGGGCTGCGTGTCAGAATCTGGAAGCTAAAAGCCCCGAGTAAGAGCGTCCCGTCTGGTCCTGCGTTCGGCAAGTTGCTGGTCTGAGGCATTCCCCAGAAAAATAAGGAGGCCATATGGACAGGCAGGACCTGGGGTTCTCACACAGGTCACACATCACACACACACGCAGCCATTGCACAATCTCCCGTCCCGTCCGGGCCTGTGTGGGCCTGGCCTTCAACCCAGGGAGTTGAAGGCCTCTCCCCACATTGGTGGCATTGATCGGGTAATTCCTTGGAAATCCAGTGCCTCCCGCGCTCTGTGGCAACTCGCCACGTTGTCCCTCGGTTTCTCCACCTGACAAATTAGCCAGCTGGAGCTCGAGACTGAAGGATGGGTGCTGGGAGCCCCCTCTCCAAGTAGGCATGAGGATGTTCGGGTGATGGTGAACACTGGCATGCCACGCCCCATGCCGAACTGTCCTCAGGGCCCTGATGGCCACCCGTCACCATGTGGGAGGATGTGACAGAGAAGCTCCGCTTTCCCAGAGCTCATGGGCTGGAGATGCTCGTCCCAGGCGGGAGGTGGGCCGGCTGCCATGCCGCCTGTCCTCCTGAGACACCGACCGTGCGGCTCCCAGAGAACGGGGCTGTGGGGAGCCGGGTGCGCTGGGGGACAGGCAGCCAGGGGCTCACCTGCCCACCGCCCCAGCAGCAGATGGGAACAACCTGACCCACAGTGGACGCCAGCCGAGGCCGACGGAGCTGGGGTCAGCAGCCGTGACTCCTGGGGGAGGTCAAGGGAGGTGTTTCTCTAGAATTTGAAGCCTGTTGTGCAAGTAAGTAGACCAGCCGCGGGTTCCAAAAGGCGTCCCTCATACGCCAAGACAGGCAGAGCGGTGGGCGGCAGGCCCTGTCGTGTCACCCACTGCAGCTTAACTGCTCAGGGGCGTCCAGCACCCAGCCCACACAGAGTCTGCCCTGCCGAGGACAGATGGGCGGGAAGAGCTGTCCAGGGAAAGGCAAGTGCAGCACGCACCCTCATGCGGCAGCTGGGAGTGGAAAACAGGGCAGCCGGCCACTGTGGACGGCCGCCCAGACGTGCCCCCGTGGTCACACAGCACGTCACATGCCCGGTCCTACATTTCCACATGAGAGAAATGAAAACAGGCGTTCAGGCAAACACTTGTACACTGATGTTCAATGCAGAATCTTCCCTAACTGCCCAAAGGTGGAAACAACCCAAAAGTCCATCAACTGATGAGTGGCTGAATGAATTGTGGTCTACCCAGAGGATGGAATATTACTCAGCGATAAAAAGGAATGAAATACTGGTATGTGGTCAGACCACAGAAAATATCACGGTCGGGGCAAGAAGCCAGACGCCAAAAGGCCACATATTGTATGATTCCATTTATACGAAAAGTCTAGAACAAGCAGATCCAAAGAGTGCGTCAGTGGTTGCTAGGGGCTGAGGGGAGGAGCAAAGGGGAGTGATGGCTTAATGAGCAGAGTTTCATTTTGGGGGGTGGAAATGTACTGGAATCAGTGACGATGACGATGGCACAGAAAGTACATGAACTGAAAAATAAAAACAAAAACCAACCTGAATTGTACACTTTGAAATGGTTCAATTATGTTTTGTGAATTGCATCTCAGAAACAGAAGGCACTCAGCATAATGTGTTCCTGCCTTTGGCGTGCTGGGGTGTCCACTTGAGGTGGCGGGGGCCGGCCCACCCACCAACATCCAGAAGTCATCCGAGCCCCGGCCAGAGGGACAGTACTGCGCTGGCAGGAGATGAGTGCATGTGTGTCTGAGCGATATTTTTACAATGAGAACAAGGTCTTGGGAATTGTTAGGTAAAATAAAACATCAGCTTCTTGTCCATGGTCAAGCTGACTGCACACCAAAGCAGTTGTTACATCAGAAGATTAATGCGGGGTTGACAGCATTCTCCCCGGGGCAAAGACTTCTCTTCAACCAGGTGTCTCTTAATCCATTCGCTTCAAGAAGAAAATGCTTTGTGGGAAGATGGAGACACCTGCTGGGAATAATGGGCAGCGTGCTGGGGCGCAGGGCAGTGCCCTGTGGAGGCCAAGCGCGGGGCACTTCAGTCACCACAGATGAGGAGCTGTGACTCCACGAGGCTTGACTCCGGCAGGACGTGCGGCTCGATTTGTCTGACCCTGGAGCCCTGGCTCCCACCACTGCCCACCTCATTCAGCGTCCGCCTCTCACAGGGGTCGGCCTTACTCTCTGCAGGGGGGTGGTCTGCAGGGCAGGCCCAGGCTGCTACCTCCCCAGCCTCGCTTGAGTCTCTGCCTCTGCAGGTTTGGCAGATTTCCTCGGTCTGCCTCCAAGAAGCCAGGTTGACCCTGCAGGGGACCAGCTGCAGAGCTGCTGGGGCGGCTGCCAGGACCCTCTACTCATGGGGCCAGCCCAGGGACGCCAGCAGGCGAGGGTCTGGGGTCCCCGCGCACACGGGAGCCATGAGTGCTGATGTGGGGACCCCTCCACCCCTTCTCTTTGCACAGCTGCAACTCAAGCGTGAACCCGGCCCCTCACAGAGAAGGGGACCCCACAGGAGTGCCAAGCCTTCGGAGGCTGTGGCCCTGCCAACACCTTGATTTCAGATGCCTGGCCTGTAGAATTGAATCAAGTCTTGTTGTTTCAAGCTGCCCAGTCAGTTGTAGCCACACATGCAGAGACCAGCCCAGCACCCTCGACGGGATGGGTGGGTTGCATGGGGAGGCGGCCTCTCCTGACCGCCAGTGATGCCCTCAGATGACTGTTCAATGCCGGACAAAGGGTCGCGGGTGACGGAGCGGTACCTGGAAGCCGCAGCCCCGTCTTGCAGGAAGGGGCCGTGTACTCACAGGAGGCAGGGCTGAGGGCGCCTCCAGACACCCTGCCCCCACAGGTGGCTCCTCTGCACGTCTGCTGGGCCAGAAACCGGCCTCCCAGCACTAGAGCTGGCAGATGGAAGCTGCAGAGCCTGGCTGTGTCTGCCGCTGCTGCCCTGCTCCGAGGCTGCACCATCGAGCCACCTCTCCTGTACTTGACCACCTGCCAGCCGCGGACCCAGGATCTGGGGCTGCGCTTGGCGAGGGCAGCCGGGAGCCTGTCCCTGACTGCGAACTGCAGTTGTTCCAGGTGTCTGGCAGGTCTGCCCTGGGAGACCACGACCTCCACGCTGCGGGCTGGCCCAGCCTTCCTAACTGGCTGCCGGTGAATGAGATTAGGGCTCAAGGACCTTCGGGCCCGCAGGGAGGCTGGGGGGGGGGGGGCAACGTCTCCAGGGCCGCGTCCTGCAGAACCGCATGCCAGCTTCCGTGGGAAAGAGGTGAGCGAGGCTCAGCGTCCTCAGCACCTGGACACGACCCCTAAGGCTGATAAGATTTTCCTGGAAATCAACAGAGCCAGCTTTGAAGCGCGGAGGTCAGGCCGGGGGCGGCTCCACCACCTCTTATCTTAAGCCAACCGCACCCCCACCGAGGGCCCCGGAGAACCCTGGCGTCTGTCCCTGCACGGGAGGGCGGAGCAGGACGCTCAGCAGGGCGGGAGGAGCGCCGTCTGCGTGCGGCCAAACTCCCTCCCACGCCCGTCCCCCCGGGCGTGCAGCCGCCCGGGCCTCGGCCTCCACGACCGGAACGCGGGAGCCGGAGCCAGAAACACAAAGGACAGGCCCGCCCGGAACTGAACGGCCGACCGCGGTGCCCGCCCGGGCCGGAGCCCGCGGACCGTAAGTGCCCCGGTCCGCCCCCGCCGGGACCGCGCGTGCGGCGCTGGGGTGCGAGCCGGGGTGGCGGCCGTGAACGGCGCCCTGGGCGCCCCGCTTGCAGGCTGGGGTCGCGGGAACGCGCGAGATGCCCGTTACTCGCCGGCGTGGCCGGCGCGGGTCCCCGCGTCCCCGCCCGCTCGCAGCGCGGAGCCTGCCACCTTCCTGCTCCGGGCCGCGGCGCTCTCAGTACCTTCAGTGGTGTCCGACTCTTTGCGGACCCATGGGCCGCAGCCCGCAGCCTCCTCTGTCCGTAGGATTCTCCAGGCAAGAACACTGGAGCGGGCTGCCGTGCCCTCCTCCAGGGGATCTTCCCGACCCAGGGATCGAACCCGGCTCTCTGAGTCTCCGGCACTGCAAGCTGATTCTTGACCCACTGAGCCGTCTGGTACGCCCGCTCGCGGGGGCTGCTGGGAAGTGTAGTCCTGCCGCACTTGGCTCTCCGTCCGCCCAAGGACTCCCGTTGCCGTGGTAACGGGCGCCTGCAAGGAGTGAGCCTGCGTCGTCGCCAAGGAGACGGCGTCCGGGACCTGGCACTCCCGGGCGCACCTAGCCCGGGAGAAGCTGGTGGCTGGCCAGGACGATGCTTAATAGTCGTTGTCCCCTGTCAGACTTCTGGGACATACGGACTGGGAAAGGCGTGGAAGGGTCGCGGGTGGAAACACCCGGGCTGCTCTGAAACGTCCTGGTGAGCGGGTCGCTCCCAGAGGTGAAATCAGAATCTCGGAGCGGGGCTCGGGCATCTGGGTGTCAGAGCTCCGAGGCAGACTCTAGTATGTGCAGCCGCGTTCCAGAGCCGCGACCCCCGGGGCCCCACAGGTGACGCTGAGCCTGCTCTCTGCTGGGCGGAATGTGCCGATTAGGGCCCCCAACCACTACGTAGCCCGCGTCGGTGCCCGCCCTTCCCGGGACTCCTGCACCACAAGCACACGGACACACGTGATGATGTCGGCCGATGTGGCCCCCAGGTGGCACTCAGCGGCCCCGACGGTCTGCTCCCACTGGTGTCCCCTTCTCCAGCCTTGTGGGTGTCTGGACGTCGAATGCCCTGCTTCAGTGAGGCCTGTCTCCCTGCCCAGCGGCAGTGCCAGGGCTTGCTTGAAGCTGTTGGTGGGGCTCACCACGCTCTGAGGTTGGAGCGGTGGCTGACCAGCACGCAGAGGGCCGCTTGCCCGCGTGCCTACCCTGGTGGAACAGGAAGGCCTTGCCAGAGTGGCTGCAGAGGGAAGGTGCGTGGGTGCCCCCCGGGTGTGGGCAGGCCCCAGCACTAGCTGAAGACTCTTGTGCTGAAGACATGGTCTCCCAGGGCTCAACAGGCTTACAGAATTGGGACCTCTCAAGCCTGTGGGGGCACCGCTGCTGAAGGAGCCTCTTCTTGCAAAAGGACCTCCTGCTCTGCGTGCACAGAAAGGGCCACTCCCTGGAGCGAATTATCTGCTGCCTCAAGCCCGCCTCCCAAAGGCCCTGTTGCTGTTGGGCAGTCCTGGAGGGTGGGCGTGGGCACCTGTGTGAGGGACCTGTTTGGCTGGGGTTGGCTGCAGGGTCTGCTTGACAGAAGCTGGTTGCCTAAGATGACCTCCTGTCCCCCCCCCCTGCCCCCTAGGGCTTATGCTGGGAGCAGCACCCGAGAAGTACTTGAGTGCCCTGGTGGGCTACAGGGGGTTTTTAGGGACAAGACCCCTGGCCACACTGGGAACTGAAGAGGGAGTTCCCACATGAGGTCCCTTGAAATATCAGGCTCCTGGATCAGGGCTCACACTGGGCCCCAGCCCTGGGAGCCTGTGCTCAGGGAGCCTGTGCCCTGGGCCAGCTGTCCTGCCACCGCCCCCCCCCCCCCACACACACACACAGGAGGGGGTCTCTTAGCTCTGTCTGCTGGGGGCCCAGGCTCCACCTCGGCCTCGCCTGAGGTCCCAGGACAGCTCATGGGGCATCAGCCTGCTCAGGGCACTTGGCTGGAGCATCCACCCTGGGGCCAGCCTCCAACTCAGGAGTCCTCCTTGCAGGACATGGAAGAGCTGAGGAATGGAGAGGCTGGCCGTTCCGAAGAGGGGAGAAGCAAACCTCAGTGACAGGGATTCTGGATGACTTGGCCGGATTTCCTTAAGAGTCTTGAAAGCAGTAAAAAGGGGAAAGACGTAAAGAAAGGAGCTTCAGGGCCTTCCCTGGCAGTCTAGTGGTTAGGACTCCAGGCAGCAGGCATGGGTTCAATCCCTGGGTGGGGAGCTAAGATCCCCAAGCTGCTCGGATTAGCAAACAAAAAAAGAGAAAAAAGCAGGAGCTGAAGGCAGCCGGTTCAGTGGGTTGAAGTATGTGGTCAGGAGGCAACTCCGGCTCTCCAGGCTTGGTTTCTCCCCTCGCCTGCACTGTCCTCTCTCACCCCGGTGACACCTAGCCCTGGGCTGACCTCCACCTTCCTCAGAGCCACCCTCTTCACCAGCTGTCCTGAACATCCTCCCAGACTGCCCATCTGACAAGTCACACTCAGTGCTTGTTATCTGGTGGCTGTGCCAGCCCCACAGTGGAACCACCAGCGTGTAAAGTGCCGTGTGTGTGTGGTCAGCAGAAGAGCAGACTCCAACTAGACCCACACCCTAATGCAGAGCCTGTGAGTGTGCCACCTCATATGGCTAAGAGGACTTTGCACATCTGAGAAGCGATCAGGAGAGAGAGTGTCCTGAATCATCCCGGAGGGCCCTAAATGTGGTCACGATGCTCCGTTTAAGAGAGAGGCTGGAGAGGCGGTGTGATGACGGAAACAGGGCAGAGTGACGCGGCCGCAGGAACGAGTAGGGGCCTCTGGCCTGTCCCTCCCCATTCAGCTCCACGCAGACCCCTGAGTGACCTGAAACTCCGCACTGAAGTTGCCCAGTGGAAACAAAGGATGCAAAACAGAGCTCACAGGGAAAGGATTTCTGGCGCTCAGCTCCCTGTCGCTGCGTCTGGGTGGGTCTGGGGCTGTGGGCCGTCTCTTTATACCTCTGTGATCATAACTTTTCCATCTCTTCTCTATAAGTAGGTATTAGGAAATCGGAAGGCATCCCTTTTTTGCTTTTACAACATTTCAGTGGCCCACTTGTCCCAACATCTGGGCGGTTATTTACGATTGAGTAACAAAGCACCCCAATGTATGTATCCTCCACTCTTAAAAAGTTTGCTTTATGGCACTTTGCTGTGAAGAAAGATCTACATTAGAATCTATTTCTGCTAAATGAAAGAAATCTTTGAAGAGGCTTTTCACCTTTAAGAAAAGTTAAAGAGGGGAAACTTCATTCCGCATTTGCTCTGCAGTGAAGCTGAGAGACAGGAGACGCGCACGTGTGAGTGAAATAAGCAGGGTGACGGCATACAGCCTTGATGGACTCCTTGCCCTATTTGGAACCAGTCTGTTGTTCCATGTCCAGTTCTAACTGTTGCTTTTTGACCTACATTCAGATTTCTCAGGAGACAGGTGAGGTGGTCTGATATTTCCATCTCTCTAAGAATTTCCCAGTTTATTGTGATCCACACAGTCAAAGGCTTTGGCATAGTCAATAAAGCAGAAATAGATGTTTTTCTGGAACTCTCTTGCTTTTTCCATGATCCAACGGATGTTGGCAATTTTATTTCTGGTTCCTCTGCCTTTTCTAAATCCAGCTTGAACATCTGGAAGTTAATGGTTCACGTACTGTTGAAGCCTTGCTTGGAGAGTTTTGAGCATTACTTTGCTAGCGTGTGAGATGTGTGAAATTGTGCAGTAGTTTGAGCATTCTTTGGCATTGCCTTTCTTTGGGATTGGAATGAAAACTGACCTTGTCCACTCCTGTGGCCACTGCTGAGTCTTCCAAATTTGCTGGCATCATCTTTCAGCATCTTTCAGGATTTGAAATAGCTCAATAGGAATTCCATCACCTCCACTAGCTTTGTTCTTAGTGATGTTTCCTGAGGCCCACTTGACTTCCATTCCAGGATGTCTGGCTCTAGCTGAGTGATCACACCATCGTGATTATCTGGGTCGTGAAGATCTTTTTTGTATAGTTCTTCTGTGTATTCTTGCCACCTCCTTTTAATATCTTCTGCTTCTGTTAGGTCCATACCATATCTGTCCTTTATTTTGCCTATCTTTGCATGAAATGTTCCCCGGGTATCATTAATTTTCTTGAAGAGATCTCTAGTCTTTCCCATTCTGTTGTTTTCCTCTATTTCTTTGCATTGATCACTGAGGAAGGTGTTCTTATCTCTCCTTGCTATTCTTTGGAACTGTGCATTCAAATGGTTATATCTTTGCTTTTCTCCTTTGCCCTTAGCTTCTCTTTTCTCAGCTATTTGTAAGGCCTCCTCAGAGAACCATTTTGCCTTTTTCCATTTCTTTTTCTTGGGGATGGTTTTGATCACTGCCTCCTGTACAATGTCATGAACCTCCATCCATAGTTCCTCAGGCACTCTATCAGATCTAATCCCTAGAATCTATTTGTCACTTCCACTGTATAATTGTAAGGGATTTGATTTAGGTCATCCCTGAATGGTCTAGTGGGTTTCCCTACTTCAATTTAAGTCTGAATTTGGCAATAAGGAGTTCATGATCTGAGCCACAGTCAGCTCCCAGTCTTGTTTTTGCTGAATGTGTAGAGCTTCTCCATCTTTGGCTGCAAAGAATATAATCAATCTGATTTCAGAATTGACCATCTGGTGATCCCCATGTGCAGAGTCTTCTCTTGTGTTTTTGGAAGAGGATGTCAGTGCGTTCTCTTGGCAAAACTCTGTTAGCCTTTGCCCTGCTTCATTCTGTACTCCAAGGCGAAATTTGCCTGTTACTCCAGGTATCTCTTACTTCCTACTTTTGCATTCCAGTCCCCTATCATGAAAAGGACATTTTTGGGGGTGTTAGTTTTAGGTCTTGTAGGTCTCCATAGAGCCACTCAACTTCAGCTTCTTCAGCATTACTGGTTGGGGCATAGACTTGGATTACTGCGACATCGAATGGTTTGCCTTGTAAACGAACAGAGGTCATTCTGTCTCTTTTGAGATTGTACCCAAGTACTGCCTTTCAGACTCTATTGTTGACTATGATGGCTACTCCATTTCTTCTAAGGGAGTCTGAGGGATTCTTGCCCACAGTAGTAGATATAATGGTCATCTGAGTTAAAGCCGTCCATTCCAGTCCATTTTAGTTTGCGGATTCCTAGAATGTCGACGTCCACGCTTGCCGTCTCCTGTTTGACCGCTTCCGATTTGCCTTGATTCATGGACCTGACGTGCCAGGTTCCTATGCAACATTGTTTCCTGCAGCATTGGATTTTACTTCCATCACCAGTCACATCCCCACTTCACAGACGGGAAAACTGAGGCCCAGACAAGAAAGCCGCGCATCCTGGGCTGGACCCATGCAGCCAGACACGCAGCCACGGCCCACGACCCGGGGCTGATCTGCCCCACACCCCCACCCCAGCTCCGAGGCCCCGCCCCATCCCCTACGGGCGTACGGGCGCGACCCCCACCCCAGCCCCCGGCAGCACCGCGCGCTACCGCCTCCCTCTCGGCGCTCAGCGGCTGAGCACCGGGCGGGAGAGGAGTCGGCGATCGTCTCCGGGCTTGGCCAGGCCTCCCGGTTACCGTGGCGACCACCACCTTTTCCGCGCCGCAGCCCGTCTCCGCAGGCGGCGGTAGGTACTCCAGCGTCGGGGTAAAGCTGTAGCCTTCCTGCGATTCGCCATCGCCTTGGAGACACATGGCGTCACCCAGCGGGCAATCACTTCCACGCTAGTGATTGGTCGTGCCCAGGGGAGGGCGGGGCTTTCGGTGTGGGTCCCGGCTGTTGGTCGGTTCCACGAGCAGGACAGAGGGAGGCTGGAGCGTTTCCCCGCACGTTTGAACTGTGCCCTTAGATTCCCCCCGACCCCGCGAAATCCCCACGGCCGGGTCCTCCTGCTCCGGCCTAACTTAAGTTCCCGCCTCTAGTTCCGACGAGTCCGGATGCCAGATTCTACCCCAGTTCCTGAACATTGGGTCCCACCCCCCAAATCCATGTATCCGTTTCTCATCCCGTTAAGCAGTTGGGTTCCCCCTCCTGAAGTCCCGGTGCCCCTTTCTCTCCGAATTTGTGCCCTGCATCTCCAGATCGCAGCCGCTAGTGTCTGTCTCTGTGAGACTTCTGAATTCATACATCTGGCCTCCAAAATTTGAGATCCTGTACCCACTAACCCTGGATATTTGGAAGTTCGAAATGTGTTTCTGGATTTATCCTTAATCCAAGCCTCTGAGAGCCCCTATTAATACCCTGTCCTAAGTGCTGCCAAGTGAGGAGACAGGTCTGCAGCTGCTCCGGCATTGCCACCCCAGCCCTGCATTTTCTGTCCTGTTGCCCCCTCTGGTCCTCATTCCGAAGAGCCACCCTGAACATGTGGTCCTGATTTACAACCAAGCAAATTGAGGACGGGGAATGGGCCTAGACTAGCCCGCCTAGCAGGTGAGCGGGCCCAGGCACCTCTCTTGCCTTGAGCTCTAGTCCTATAACAAGCATCCTGGACAAGCCACCCATCCCTGTGAGCCCAAACTGATGCTCAGTGGCCAGGGCAGTGGGAAAGATCAACTTGCTCTCTGCCAAGGAGATGGGTGCGGTTGTTGTGTATGTGCGGGGGGGGGGGGGGGGGGGGGGGGCAGGAAGGATAAATAAGCTTGTTTGTTCACATTCATTTGTTCCTTTGAGCCCGTTTGAAATCAAAGAGACCATCCTTCCTTGGTTACTGGTTCATGAACCTTTTCTTTAATAAGGGAGGAGCTTAGGGGGCAGAAAGAGCCTCTCTCTGAATCATGCCAGATCCAGTGGAAAGGCCTAGAGTTGATTGAACTCATTTGTTCATTGGACACATATTTATTGGGCACTTTGTAGGTACTGAGCTCCCTGGCACTGAGGGAGACACGATGCAGAGAAGTGGAGAGGCCAGCTGAGGGAGGAGAGGTCAGGTTCTGGGGCAACCATCTTAGAATTCCAGCTCTGCCCCCTTTTGCTGTGTGACCCTGGGTGAGTTAGTGCACCTCTCTGGGCCTCCAAGACTACCTAATAAAGTTGCTCTGAAGAGCAAACGGTCTGATTCCTAGATTCCTAATGCCTACCTGGGATTAGGAAGGGGTTTCTCAAGGCCAACCTCGATTAAGAGGTGGCCAGGAGGGCTTCCCTGGTGGTCCAGTGGCTGAGACTCTGTGCTCCCAAGGAAGGGGCCCGGGTTGGGTCCCTGGCCAAGGAACTAGATCCTACATGCCACAACGAAACCGGTGTAGCCACATAAAATTAAAAGAGGTGGTCAGGAAGAGGGACAGAACCAGGTGAGGAGGTGTTCTGAACAGGGGACAGGACTGTGGGTCTGAAATTGGTGTCTCATGGAGGAAGGAGGCCCAGTGACTCGGTGTCTGCCTGAAGCCCACAGTGGGAGCAGCGAGACTGGGGACATGCCACATCCATCCTTCCATCCATCGTTTATCCAGCAGTTACTGTGAGCAGAGGCTGTGCTTCCAGCTCGGGATACACAGAGAACAAGCCTTGCATTCCACCCTCACGGAGCCGTTGGAAGACCAGGGCACAGAAGATGGCCAGGGCTCCTCAGCCCAGAGTGAACATGCTGCACCAGGAATTGGGGGCGGGGTGGGGTTTGCAGAGCCTTGCCTCCTCCAGCCTGGAGAACAGAGTACCAGCATCCCGAGGCTTACAGGATCAGACTCTGGACTTTGCGCCTGTGTCGGGACCTGGAGAGGTGGGGCTACCCTGCTGCTGCTGCTGCTAAGTCACTTCAGTCGTGTCCGACTCTGTGCGACCCCAGAGGTGGCAGCCTACCAGGCTGTTCTGTCCCTGGGATTCTCCAGGCAAGAACACTGGAGTGGGTTGCCATTTCCTTCTCCAATGCATGAGAGTGAAAAGTGAAAGTGAAGTTGCTCAGTTGTGTCCAACTTCGAGATCCCATGGACTGCAGCCCACCAGGCTCCTCCGTCCATGGGATTTTCCAAGCAAGAGTACTGGAGTGGGCTGCCATTGCCTTCTCCGGGGACTACCCTAGCCCTGGCAAATAGTGTGTGATCTTCAACTAAGCAAGGTGACCCCCGACCCCCCACCACAGAGGGCTTTACTGCAGGTGCTCCCACCTGCTCTTCACTGCACGGTGGTCACTCTTGTCAGGTCTATAAAGATGTCCATCATCAAGTGACCACTGATGGCCAGGCCACAGACTCCTTACTCACCTTGTTTGGTTTAGTTCTCATTTTCACAGACAGGGGAAACAGGTTCAGAGGGGTGGGCCCTTGCAGCTTTTGAGGAGAAAGAGGCAGGGTTTGGGGGGGAGGGCCTCTGGATCCTGCTGAGGGTGCCCAGTGCCTACTCCTAGCTTCCTGCTTTCCCCTGGGAAGCACGTCCCCAGCTGCGTCCCCCAGGACCAGACAGAGGCTACTCAGCTCCTCCTCATCCCCACAGACCATGGTGGGGAGCGCAACTGCTGCTATGCAGAGCAGGGCAGAGGCCAGGGGAAGGCCACAGGCTGCCGGGTTGTGGTGGGGGCGGGGCGGGGGGCTGGCCTCTGGGCGCAGCTCCCAGACTTCCACCCCTCAGAGCCTGAGGTCTGATTCCCTGCGCAGACCAGCTTCAAGGCCTGTGTCCCCCCTGGACAAAGACATGAGCTGCGATTGAGACAGTCCAGAGTTTCTGAAAAGCCTCAGGAATTGAGATGGGGTGGGAGCGAGTCTTTATAGTCAGTAGTCAGTCAGTCAGTCAACAAACATCGCAGCTACTGAGCACCCGCAATGCATATGCCGGAACAGTGGACAAGTGGGGTTGCTGGAGATAAATGAAGGACCGCCTGAGTCACGAGGCTGAGCCCCTTCGAGGTTGAGATGGGCACTTGGAGGTGAGGAAGCTCAGGAGACTCAGTTCTGCCAGGTGCCGCTTCCTGCCATCTGCAGCCAGCACGGGTGTACAGCTGGTGGTCGCTGCGTCTGCGAAGCCCGCCAAGGAGGCGTCCCCCTCCCAGCTCGGCTCCAGGGTCTAGGCTGGGGGTGTGACTCTTGGCACGTGCCCTCCACGCCGATCGCCGGGGTCACTGAGTGCAGCTGCAGAGTGGACAGGGCACCCATCACGGTGCGGCCCATGCACTCGACTAGAGACCTTAACAGCACAGGCCCTAGCTGAATCAGAAAGGGAGGGAGCTGTCCCCCAGAACCCCTCCCCGATCTCCTCCCGCACGCGGAATGGGGCAGGAACCGCGGGCACTAAGGAGAGACACCGGGAGGGGGGTGGGGACCCCGGCAGGGGGTGAAGCGAGGGGTCCCCTCTCGGAGGCTTAGGCCCCAAGCAACCCCGCGGGAGTGTGGGGGTGGCGGACACTCGAGTGGAGCCTGGCCACACGCTCGGGGCCGGGACCACAGAGGAGCGCAGTCGAGACGTCCCGGCACCACTCAGCCGACCCGGCCTGCAACGCGTGCGTGTAGATGTAGCGATCTCCGCGGGCCAGACTTCTGACCTCATTAGACATGGCGGCGTTGGCCTCAAAGAGACCTCTGCGCCTGTGCAAGTGCCCCTCGAAGAGCTTTCAAGGGCTGGAAGTAGGACTTCCGCCAGACTGGCTTTGGGCCCACTTCTGCGAGAACGCATGCGCCTAATGTATACGTGTTCCGTCTGGCCCTGAGGGCGCGTTTACATGCTCGTTCCGGATTGGTCTAGTACTAGGCCGTGTCCGTATGCGCACGCGCCACCTTCGCTGACCCGGAAGTTCTCGCCTCAGTTAAAGGCCTCGGCCCGCGGTGCGCGGCCTCTTCCTGTCTGTGCCTGAGCGGCGCGTGGTCAACGCCGAGGGGTAGGGACGCCTCGGCTGTGTCTTCAGGTGAGGCTGCCGCGGAGTAGGGGGTCTGAGGGGCGATCCTGGGTCTTCCGGAAGCTGTGGGTGCGCCCCGCGCCCGGGGGCTTTCCTCGTGCGGGTGACCGGATGGAGGCGCGGGGAAAGTTACCCTCGCCCTCTCGCTTCAGCCCCGCCGCCGCCGTAGCCTTGCCTCGCGGCGTACTGGAGAAGTTGCTGGCGGTTGCCTTGGTCTCTGCAGTTGTACTTTATTTACGTAATAAAATTCCTTACGTACAAGAATAACACTTTGGAGACGCTTCCTCCTAAATAACAGCCCCTAATGATCCCCTCGGGGTCGGACTCCAACTTTTGTATGGGTAAAACACGGAACTCTTATACTTGACTGATGAGGGAGCGGAGTCGAGAGGAGAGTTGTGGATCTGTAGGTTCACAGAGCACTGGAAGAACACGGTTGGGGTTTGAATTCTAGCGGATGCAGCGTCAGGGCATGTGGACTCAACCTGCCCATCCCTGGGCCGTCCTGCAACTGTTGAGGGGGTGCCTGTCAGCTCTGGGCCTCAGGATTTCTGGGTAAGAGACAGGTGTGGCTTGCTGACAGATGAGTGGTTTTTCCAGGATTCAACACGGTGGCCCCAGATATTCCCAGCGTTATTTGGTTGCTGGCAATTTCCCACTTCTCAGGGTGTGCTCTAAGCTGGCCTCAGAGTCAGTGATAAGTATACCTGCGCTTTGACGATTTTTATCCCTAGGATGACGGAGTGGGAAACAGCTGCACCTGCAGTAGCAGAGACCCCCGACATCAAGCTCTTTGGAAAGTGGAGCACCGATGACGTGCAGATCAATGACATTTCTCTGCAGGTGTGGAGGGTGTTAGGATTATGTTCCCCAGCTGGGGGCGGGGTCACTTGAAACTTGTAGCCTTTCTCCCTAGTAGAGCTGAAGGTGGGACAGGTAAAGGAGGGATTCCTGGACCACCACACCCTCCATATCTGTTTTTCTTTGTATCCTGTTAGAGGTTGCTACACTTTTTCCCAGGAGATGGTTTCTTCCACAGTAATTATCACATCCCACAGGTGGTTTAGTTTTTTGGTGTTGTAGTGAAATAAACAGAAAACTTAGTTTTTAGTCTTATACATTTTGTTTTTTAAAGGTGTTTCTTATTTTACTCAAGTGTTGAAAATGGCAAAGGCAATACTGTTTCGTTCAGGCTATAACATTTGAATTATATATTTTAGAATTAAATAAAAATGGGCATTATTCATCAAGTTCAGAAGCTGTGCCCTGGAGAGAAGAGTCAAATTACAAAGATTCAAACGCCTGAAAATCTAAACACTTTCCAGTTGTCCCTCAGTGTCTGAGGGCATGTTGGTTCCAGGAGCCCTAAGTTTACCAAAACTCTCAGGTGCTCATGTCCCCCCATGTGCACAAGTATTTTAAGTGTACGAGCCCCAAATTACTATTTTGTGTGAGGAAATCCAGTTGTCCTAGCGCATTTGATTTTTGTCTTTTGGAGTTTTGTGCATCTTAACAAATTTACGCCATGAAATGTTACTTGAGTCTCATTTATATGGTATATGTATGTATCCCGCACCATTTGTTGAAGGGACTGTTTATCCCATTGAATAGTCTTGGCACTGTTGTTGAATATCAATTCAGCAAAGATGGAAGGGTTTATTTCTGGATTCTGAACCCTTTCCTTGGTCTCTATGCCTTTTATTTTTTTTGCCAGTATCACAATCTTAATTACTACAGCTTTGTAATAGGTTTTGAAATTGGTAAATGTGAGTTCTCCACTGCAGTGTTGGCCCCCACATTGTTTTACACTTGGGCTCATTAGGACATTTGTGGGGCCTTTATAAAAAGAAATTTATGTTTTGTGACTGCGTTAGTATTGTTGTTCAGGGGCTAAGTCATGTTTGACTCTTTGTGACCCCATGAACTGCAGCATATCAGGCTTCACTGTCTCTCGGAGTTCCCTCAAACTCACGTCCATTGTGATGCCACCCAACCAGCATTACTATTTGTTGCTTCTATGCAATGCAGGGAACCCCGGTTTGATTCCTGCATCGAGAAGATCCGCTGGAGAAGGGATAGGTTACTCACTCCAGTATTCTGGCCTGGAGAATTCCATGGCGTCACAAAAAGTCCGACACAACTGAGCAACTTTCACTTTTCATGTATATTACAGTACCTGGGCACTGAGTCCAACAGAAAATTCAAACCTGTTTTTTATTCGGAGTGTCTTCTAGAGCTGTTTTATTTCATGGGTTTGTTGGAGGAGGTTTGCAAGCTTAAAATGGCCAGACAGTGAGTGTTTCAGTCTTGGCAGGTCACTTGATGGCCTGTCACATGTGTTTGCCTTTGTTTATTTTTTTCCTTCTTGCTTTTTTTGGTACAAAACTTTACTAATGTAGAAACAATTTTCCACTTTTCCCTGGTGTTCTCCAAGAGGCTGGGGAAGCAGAAGGGAGCATGGTATCAAAGTTCTCACTATCAGACTTCCCTGGTGGTCCAGTGGCTAAGACTCTGCACTCCCAGTGGAGGGCCCAGGTTCAATCCCTGGCCAGGGAACTAGATCCCACATGCTGCAACTACGACCCTGTGCAGCCAAATAAATAAATATTAAAAAAAAAAATTCTCACTACAGAGCTGTATTGGACTCTACCATGGGGCCCAGCAGCTTAACCAAATGCTCGCTGGGGTGTTTGGTATTCACAGTTTTTACAAGTCCCTGCATGTACACCCCTCTGTATAGTTTTGTTTGTGCAGATGGTTCTCCAGACGAGACTCCAGTCTGTCATGCCTGTGTCGGAATCCTGTATTCTTTCCTGTCAGTCTTTGGTTTTGTAGAAACTCATTGTTTGTATATGTTCTCCTTTGTATGTGGTAGAGTGACTTTTTAATGTAGGGTTCATCCTGGAAATAGGTCAGAAATAGTCCTTTTCAGGTACATGGAGTCCTCTGACTCAGCCCCTCCCCCAGTGATTTAGTGTTTACTAGATGTTGTCTTGGGACCTGTATATATTCATAGGCGAGATTGTTGAATGATTTTTTTAAAACAGTGGTTCTCTGGGATGGATCCCCCATCAGCCCTTAGGGAACACTAGGCAATGTCTGGCCACGTGTTTGAGTGTCAGTGGTGACTGCTACTAAATACCCTACAGTGCACAGGACAGCAAAGAATTATTTGATACAAAATGTCAGTGAAGAGTGAAGGACACTTAAAACGAGTTGTGAGCTATCATCTCCTTAGTTCTCCACAGCCTTCCTCCCATTATCAGGAAAGTACTCTTCTGGTGACCTTGTGAAGACACTTTGTTGTTCAGTTGCTAACTCTTATCTGACTCTTTGCAGCCCCATGGACTGCAGCACACCAGGCTTCCCTCTCTTTCACTGTGTCCCAGAGTTTGCTCAGATTCGTGTCCATTAAGTCGATGATACCATCCAGCTGTCTCATCCTCTATCCTCCCCTTCTCCTCCCGCCTTCAATCTTTCCCAGCATCAGGGTCTTTTCTAATTAGTCAGTTCTTAACATCAGGTGGCCAAAGTATTGGAGTTTCAGTATCAGTCCTTCCAATGAAGATTCAGGGTTGATTTCCTTTAGGATTGACTGGTTTGCTCTCCTTGCAGCCCACGGGACTCTCAAGAGTCTTCTCCAGCACCACACAGTTCGAAAGCATCAGTTCTTCAGCGCTCAGCCTTCTTTATGGTCTGACTCTCATATCTGTACATACTGGAAAAACCACAGCTTCTAACTATGCAGGCCTTTGTTGGCAAAGTGATGTCTCTTCTTTTTAATACTCTGTCTAGGTTGTCATAGCTTTCCTTCCAAGGGTCACTTGCTTAGATTTTAATTTCTGTGGCAGGCAGGGGCTCACTTCCAAAGCCCCACAGGTGGGTGGGGGCTCCCATAAGCGGGTGTTGGGTCCCCCTGCTCCCCTCGGATGTCCTTCCTGCTCTTGAGTGAGCTCCCTCCGTCCCCTCTTCCACTGCCCCAGGATTACATTGCTGTCAAGGAGAAGTACGCCAAGTACCTGCCCCACAGCGCGGGCCGCTATGCGGCCAAGCGCTTCCGCAAGGCGCAGTGCCCCATCGTGGAGCGCCTCACCAACTCCATGATGATGCACGGCCGCAACAATGGCAAGAAGCTCATGACCGTGCGCATCGTCAAGCACGCCTTCGAGATCATCCACCTGCTCACTGGCGAGGTAGGCCCCAGGGCCAGGCGGGGAGAGTACCCTGAGGCGCCCGAAGCCAACAGCACCCCCGCCATAGGCATGCCAGGGCCCTCCAGGGAAGGGGAGGGATGCGGGCTGGGCGTCAGGCTCATGCGCGTCCCCCTGCGCCCCCCAGAACCCCCTGCAGGTCCTGGTGAACGCCATCATCAACAGCGGCCCCCGGGAGGACTCCACCCGCATTGGGCGAGCTGGAACAGTGAGGCGGCAGGCCGTGGACGTGTCCCCACTGCGCCGTGTGAATCAGGTGGGCTTGGGGCCTTTGGTCACACGTGGGCACCCAGGAACGGCCACCAGGCTGGGTCAGAATGCTGCCTGGGGCAGAGGCTAGCAACTGGGGATGTTCGCCTCTGTCTGCATGTTTTACCTGAGTGTCATTTCCTCCAGGAAACCTCCCAGGGTCCCCACCCCGCAGAGTGCATCCGTGCCCCGGCCCTCTTCTGGTCACCGTGTGGCTGAAGGGCCCGTTGTATTTGGGTGTCGGTTTTTATGTCGTTTCCTATTTTCTTGGCCCGTGTGAGAGCCCACCCATTGCGGGTGTTCCGACCGTTTTTCTGTTACCACTTCAGCGGGTGTCTTCAGTCTAGTCTGTCCCCACCGTCACCTGCAAGGAATTTAACAGCAATCTGTTCACGTTGCATCACCGGTCCAATTTGTGGAGCTGTCCCCAGCACACCCTTTGTAGTTGTTTGTTTCCAGTCAGGGCTTCCGGGCCAGGAGCACACATTGCTTTCCCCGTCTCAGCCGGTTTAAATCTGCTGCCATCAGGGACCCAGGCCTCAGCCTTTGACACCCTTTTCCTGTGGCCCTCTCTCTGATCTCAGCCCTAGCGGCCTGCTCTGGGCAGCACCATGGGCTCCCACTACCGTGCTTGGTGGGCCTGCGGGTGGTAGCGTGGTTGGCAGGGTGTGTTAGGGGGCCCGGTACCCGAGAACTGTGGGCCCTCCTGGTGTGGGGGCACCTTTTCAGCTGGCCGCTGCCCCTAGGCCATCTGGCTGCTCTGTACCGGCGCCCGGGAGGCCGCCTTCCGGAACATCAAGACCATTGCCGAGTGCCTGGCGGATGAACTCATCAACGCAGCTAAGGTGGGCGAGGACGCTGCAGGGGGGCGGGGCGGGGGGGTTGGTCCAGGGGGAAGGGGGTCCGTGTTGAGCCAAGCGTCTCTCCCTTCAGGGCTCTTCCAACTCCTACGCCATCAAGAAGAAGGACGAGCTGGAGCGCGTGGCCAAGTCCAACCGCTGATCGCTGGCTGCGGCCACAATAAACTTGTTCGCCCTGTGGGGTGGCCCCTTCTCCCGTGTCTGTCCTTGGCGGGGGCTGAGTGGGAGCTGAGGGTGAGGGGCGGGCTGAGCCTGGTGTCTGAGGAGTTGGCCGCATTCATTCCTGGCGTGTCTTCGGCCTGTGGGGACCTGGATTCACCAGGGAGGACTCAGCTCGGGAAGCATCGCTGACTCAGAAACCGCGGCACCCTGGGCTGCAGGCCTGGCTGCCTGGACCGTCCCGGCAGGTGTCAGAAATGAGAGGGGTGGGGTTGTCCTGGCAGAGATGGCACTGGGCGGGCACTTGGGAGGTGCCGCCCACCCTGAGAGTTGCCAGGGAGCAGCCAGGGTCAGGGCCTGGGTCCTGGGCTACAACAGTGCCTCCCTGTGTCTGCTGGCCGCACGGCGGTGACCCAGTCCAGTGCACTGTGGGGTCTGCCCGCCTTCAACCCCCAGGACCTCAGAAGCTGGCTCTGGGTATGCTGTCCCCCACCCAGGTCTCCCCCCATGGACACACTGGTACCCCTGATAGCTCTCATCCCACAGTGACTGGGTGGAAGGTTCAGGAGCTGGGGAAGGCTGGAGGTGGCAGGGGTCCTCCCTCCCAGGCCCTGGACTGTCATACCCTTGTCAACCTGTGCCTGCAGCCACCCGCGGCACTCCGCTGAGGTCAGGCTTGTGCGCTCAGTCCTGTCGGGACCTTCCTGGGGGCGGTCGGACAGGTCCGGTGGGAACCTGGAGGGCGCGGCGCCACGGCGGGCACCGCCCACGGGGCGGGGCGAGCAATGTCCACCTGCAGGCAGGTCTAGGGATGGGGTCAGAACCCGCGCTGGTGTCAGCCCGAGGGTGGAGGCGCCACCAGGTAGGCAGGAAGAGGCTGCTGGGGTCTGTGCTCGGGGAACCTCCCGGCCTGGCGGGCTGCCGGCCCGACGTCCTGAGGCTCGGGGCCTCGCCCTCCCTCCTCCCTTGATCTGTAGTCCCCCCCCACCCCGGGTCTGTCTGCCCAGCTCTCCTGGGAGCCCGTCGGGTCTTTTCTGAAGGCCCTCAGGTCCACTCTGCTGGCGCCTGGGGGTCCCCAAGTCTGGCTCTGAGGCCGCGGTGCTCAGCCTCTAGGCCTCACCCGCCCGCCGGCGGCCTCGGCGCACATCCCGCGCCGCTCCCCGCCCCCCCCTCCCGGCTCTGATCCTCTTGCCGCCCTTCCCCGTGCCGGTGGTCCCTCCAGAGCCAGGCCGCTGACCGCCTCTCCCCGCAGGCCGGCCCGGATGCCCTGCCCTCGGCCGCCCTGGCTCCGCCGCCCGCGGGCCCCGCGGGGCTCGGGCCCCAGCACCCCGGGCTCCGCGTGCACCCCGCGCTCCCCCGGCAGGGGGCAGGGTGAGGACGAGGGCGGCGAGGAGGAAGCGGACGGCAGCCCGGGCCCCATGCTGGCCCCCGCCTCCCCGGTGGAGTGCCTCATCTGCGTGTCGCCCTTCGACGGCGTGTTCAAGCTGCCCAAGAGCCTGGACTGCGGCCACGTCTTCTGCCTCGAGTGCCTGGCGCGCCTGTCGCTGGCCACGGCGGGCGGCGGCGCGGCGGTGGCCTGCCCGGTGTGCCGCGCGCCCACGCGCCTGGCCCCGCGCCGCGGGCTCCCCGCGCTGCCCACGCAGCTCGGCCTGCTGCCCGGCCCCGCGCGCGCCCCGCCGGCGCCCCCGGGCTCCGTGCGCTTCGACCGCCGGCGCGGCCTGCTCTACCTGCGGCCGCCGCCGCCCGGGCCCGGGCCGCGCAAGGCCCGCGCGCCGCCGCCGCCGCCGCCGCCGCCGCCGCTGCGCCTCGGCCGCCCGCTGTCGCGCCGCCTGTCGCTGGCGCGCCCGGCCTGGCTCTTCCACGCGGCCGTCGTCCTGGCCGTGCTGGTGGCCGCGGGGCTCGTGGTTTCGGGCGCCTACATCTTCTTCCTCATCCCGCGCGCCACCACCTCCCACCCCGCGCGGCCCCAGCTCGTGGCGCTCGCTCCGGCGCCCGGCCTCTCCTGGTTCCCGCCTCGGCCCACCGCCCAGGCGCTCCGGCCCCCCGGCTGGACGCCGCTCCCCGCGGCCCCCGACCCGGACTCGAGTCCTGACCCGGACGCTGCCCCATCGGGGGTTTCGGAGGACGCGCTGGAGCCCGAGGGGCTCCCCAAGGACACAGAGACACTTGCTGGGCCCTCGGAGCGCGCGCGGGGGGCGGAGGCTGGCCCTGGCCGGACTCCGCGGGCACGGGGCGTGGGGACGCGGGGGTAGTCCCGAGGCTCCCCCTGATCCCCGCAGAGACCTTGGCGGGCGCGGGGCAAGGGCGCCCAGCTCCAGCGAGGCCCAGTGGCTCATTCCGGGCGTCCTCAGGAGGCAGGAACCCTCCCAAAGGGCAGCCCTGACTGCAGTCCCCGTGGGCCACTGCTGGAGGAGCCCCGTGGGTGTCGAGGCCCCGAGGGGAGGCAGAAAGGGCCAGGGGTGCCCTTGGTCCCCATCTCTCCTGGGACTCCAGTCCCCTGGGCAGATCCCGCAGGGCCCTGCTAGGGGCACCCCCCAACCCTGAGCCTCAGAAGTGTCCCCCGAGTCATCAGCGCCCCAGGAGGATGTTCAGCCCTGGCTGGCACTGGGGCCGCAGTCTCTGATTTGACTCATCCTTTGGGCTTTCGCTGGGTCCCTGGCCACGTCTGCGAGTGGCTGGGACCAACCACCCTGCTCCTCCCTGGGCTGGGGAGTTTGTTTTCCACTCTGCTGCCTGCAGGCTGCGCCTGGGTGGGATCCAGCCGTCTGCATGCAGGGCCTGCGTGGCGGCCTTGGGCACCTGGCTGGGGCTGGGGCTGGGGCCCGCCCGGGAGGGGCCCAGGCCTCCCAGATGGGCTCCCATCTGGGCCCTCGCTCCCGCTGTGGGGGGTGCCTTCTGGAGTTCTCTGGAAGCCTCCTCTTGTGAGGGCAGCTGTGGTCTGGCTCAGAGCGGCCAAGGTTGCCTCCAGGTCAGGCCGTGTCGGTGGGGATCTCTCCCGACATTCCCGGCCTGCCCCAAGAGTTCCTGGCCCCTCTCCCCACCATGAGCCCCCATCACGCGCATCTCCACCCGCCGAATGCTCAGGGTCAGTCTCTGCCCTCCTCCAGGACTCCTTCAGCACCTCGTCAGCACAGAGGGCAAGGGGCCTCCGCCCTCCCTGTGGACGGCAGCTTGCAGGGAGGGGGTCCTCCTCCCGGAAGCCTTCCTGAATTATCACAGTGGGGCAGACGGCAGCCCCTCGCCACACAAACTGGACCAGGGCCTTCTGTCTCCCCCGCAGGCCCTGGGGCCCCTGTCTGCCTCACATCACCCAGCGCTGGCATGCTGTGCGGCAGAGTGGCGTCCAGCATTTTCCAGGGAGAAATGTCACTTCTTTGCGGATGGGGGCACCTGGTTGATTGTTTACATGTATGTCCTCAGGACCTGGCACACAATGCGTTCCGAATAGCTCTGTAGGGAGGGACAGCCCTGCAGGGACTGCTGCGGGCACCTCGGTTCACCCGGCTCTGGGCATCCTCACCCAGGCGTGCCAGCAGAGCTGCTTCCGATGGGATCTGCTGCTTCATCTGAGGGAGTGTCTCCCTGGACCAGTTCCTGTCCAACATCTGGGCCAATGAGGCCTGCAGGGGCCTGGGCCAGGGTGTTGCGTCACAGAGCAGGCCCAGCAGGCCCACAGGGAGGAGACTGGTCAGGCAGGAGCAGGGCTGACTGGTGGTCTGTATAGGTTTGCCCAGCTGCTGCAACAAATCACCACTGACTCAGTTCCTCCCAACAGCACATGGTAGTTCCCTTCCTCACTTTCCTGCTGCACTGTTCCTGAAAAGGACACCAGGATTGCAGTGAGCCCACCCGGATAGTCGAGGACATCTCCAGCTCCATACCCTTCATTTCATCACCTCTGTAAAGTCCATCTTTACTGTGAAGTAACAGATTCACATTCTAGGTACTCGGGGGGCTATTATTCAGCTTTCATAGGGTCTCAAATGTCAACCTCCTCATCCCTCACCTCCTCCACTACAGGCTGGGAAGAGTTGAGGTGAGGGCATAGAATGAGCAGAAATGGGCCCGGCCGCAGGGGTGCTCAGAAAGGGGTCCTTGGCTGTCAGGTGCACAGAAGAGAAAGAGATGATGCTTTCTGCCTGAAGGTGCTCAAGGAAGGCTGCCTGGAGGAATAGTACCTTCAAGAATGCTCAGGGGAGAGGACTTCCCTGCTGGTCCGGTGGTTAAGACTCTCAGCTCCCAATGCAGGGGGCCCAAGTTCAATCCCTGGTCAGGGAACTAGATCCCACATGCTGCAACTAAGACTTGGTGCAGCCAAATAAATGAATAAATATTAAAAAAAAAAAAAAGAATGCTCAGGGGAGCGACATCTGGCACTGAGGCAGGGGGACCTGAGGGAGGGAGCTGGTGGCTTAGGGCAGCTGGCAGGGCTGGCTCCTCCTTGTGAAGCAGAGCAGGACCCTGCTCCCAGACCTTGTTATCTGCCTGCCCTTTGCCTGTGGATAAGTCTAGTCCAAGAAGAAATTTAATCAGGGAAGTGAGAAACAAAGGAAAACAGTCTAAGGAGACTAAATAATAGTGATGCCGTCATTAAGTGTATTCAAGGGCCTCCAGCTCTTTCTCAAGGGCTGTAGACAACATTCTGAGCCATATCCTGTGAGCTGTCTTATAGACACCAACACACCAGCTGGAGAAGTTGGTCACCAGGTACGTGATGACCAGACTGTACCAGGGCTTGAGCTGCCACAATTCCGAGAATTGATCACAAAGAATTGGGAACAAGTGCGCCCGGGACGGAATAACTGTACTTAAAACAACCAAGATGATGCTGGTCAGACCACTGATGACCAATCTGAAGCGGACTGTTAGAGATGATGGTGCTGTTTCTGCATGTTGTCCCCCCACCCCGACAACTTTGTCTATAAAAGCTCTCACTGCCTGCTTGTCAGAGGGGGGAGCTGGCCTTTGGACAGATGGCTGCCACCCTCTCCTCCACGTGCCAGCATCTGAAATAAAGCAAACTTTCCTTTCCACCAGCCTGCCCTGCTTATTGGCTTTTGAGCGGTGAGCAGCCAGACACCCACCATACACACATTTTGGTAACACTTGTCCTAACCTGCTTCCCCCTCCAAACCGTGGGGAGTGGTTGCTTCTCTACCCTCCCAGATGGGAGCCTGAAACCTCGTTCTCTCTTTCTGTAAAATGCAGCTGATGACAGAGCTCAGGGGTCACTGAGCGGCCCTGTTTGCTAACTACTACCTTGATGTGCACACGCCCACTCCTCTTGAACAAAGAGACTGCCTGAAACCACCACCTGGGCCAGGACTGCTGGACAGCTGCGGCCTCTGTGGCCACCTGGCGCTGTCCTCTTCAGGCCTGCCCGGGCCCGCCCCATCCCTGCTGGGCGCACCCTCCACGCCTGCCCCAGTCTTGCTCCTCCTCTTAATGGTCCCGATGCCCGTGAACACGGGGTGGAGGGTGATGGTTGTGGGGGGGGCATCTCAATGCCCGGCATGGTGCCAGGAAGACCTGTACCCATCAGACTTTATTCTATCTTCTGTAAAACGGGAGATGGTAAACTTGCAGGAAGAATTTTTCATTTCTCCACAAGTATTTATTGAGCGCCTGCTCTGTACTTTCAGCGCACTGGAGGCGCCATCGGAACTAGGGGCATGGCAGGGCAGTTGATGTCCAGAGGCGAGAGGCAGCCATCAGCTTGGACACACGACCTCTCCCTGCACGCTCACTGGGCCCTCCACTCCCCTTGCAAACAAGGTGCGCAGGATGCTCCACACCACCGGGATCCAGCCAGCCTCTCTTCATGAGGGCCAGGGAGGCCTCTGGCCACACTACACCGGTTTCCGGCCATAGGTTAGCCTCTTATGTTGAGGTTGAGGGCACAGGGCCACTGGGGGCCCTCGCTGTACGCTGAGAGCAGAAGTGTCCAGCTTAGAGATGGGAAATCAGGCTGAGGGAAGGACAGGGCATAGACTCTAGCAGGGACCAGAGAGCCTTCCGAAGAACAGCTCCTTTCAAGTCCACTCCCTGGCTCTGGCCAGGAAGAGCCTCGCTCTTCCTTCCTCCTGGGGCCCAGCAGCCGCACCTCTCTCCTCCATAGGCCAGTTTCCCAACCTCTTTACCCTTCCTGCTCGCAAACCTAAGTTGCCACAGGCCTGGAAAAGGTCAGTTTTCGTTCCAATCCCAAAGAAGGGCAATGCCAAAGAATACTCACACTATTGCACAGTTGCACTCATCTCACATGCTAGCAAAGTAATGCTTAAAATTCTCCAAGCCAGGCTTCAACAGTACATGAACTGAGAACTTCCAGATATTCAAGCTGGATTTAGAAAAGGCAAAGGAATCAGAGATCAAATTGCCAACATCCGTTGGATCATATAAAAAGCAAGAGAATTCCAGAAAAAACATCTACTTCTGCTTCATTGACTACATGAAAGCTTTTGACTGGGTGGATCAAACAGACTGTGGAAAATTCTTCAAGAGATGGGACCGGACCACCTGACCTGCCTCCCGAGAAGTCTGTATGCAAGTCAAGAATCAACAGTCAGAACAGGACATGGAACAGACTGGTGCAAAATATGGAAAGGAGTACCTCAAGGCTGTATATTGTCACCCTGCTTATTTAACTTACATGCAGAGCACATCATGAGAAATGCCAGGCTGGATGAAGCACAAACACAAGCTGGAATCCAGATTGCCAGAAGAAATATCAATTACCTCAGATATGCAGATGACACCACACTTATGGCAGAAAGCAAAGAAGAACTAAAGAGCCTCTTGATGGAAGTGCAAGAGGAGAGTGGAAAAGTTGGCTTAGAGCTCAGCCTTCAGAAAACGAAGATCATGGCATCCGGTCCCATCACATCATGGCAAATAGATGGGGACACAGTGGAAATAATGACAGACTTTATATTTTCTTTGGCTCCAAAATCACTGCAGATGGTGACTGCAGCCATGAAATTAGAGGATGCTTGATCCTCGGCAGAAGAGCTATGACCAACCTAGTGAAAGTGGAAGCCGCTCAGTTGTGTCCAAAGCTTTATGACCCCATGGACTGCAGTCCATGGGATTCTCCAGGCCAGAATACTGGAGTGGGTAGCTGTTCCCTTCTCCAGAGGATCTTCCCAACCCAGGGATGGAAGTCTCCCTCACTGCAGGCGGACTCTTTACCAGCTGAGCCACCATGACCAACCAAGATAGCATATCAAAAGCAGAGACGTTACTTTGCTGACTAAGGTCCATCTAGTCAAAGCTATGGCTTTTCCAGTGGTCTTGTATGGATGTGGGAGTTGGACTGTGAAGAAGGCTGAGCACTGAAGAATTGACGCTTTTGAACTGTGGTGTTGGAGAAGACTCTTGAGAGTCCCTTGGACTGCAAGGAGATCCAACTAGTCCATTCTGAAGGAGATCAACACTGAGTGTTCATTGGAAGGAATGATGCTACAGCTGAAACTCCAGTACTTTAGCCACCTGATGCGAAGAATGGACTCATTGGAAAAGACCCTGATGCTCGGAAAGACTGAAGGCAGGAGGAGAAAGGGATGACGGAGGATGGTTGGATGGCATCACTCACTTGATGGACCTGAGTTTGAGTTCAGTTCAGTTCAGTCGCTAAGTCATGTTCGACTCCTTGTGACCCCATGAATTGCAGCACGCCAGGCCTCCCTGTCCATCACCATCTCCTGGAGTTCACTCAGACTCACGTCCATCGAGCACATGATGCTATCCAGCCATCTCATCCTCGGTCGTCCCCTTCTCCTCCTGACCCCAATCCCTCCCAGCATCAGAGTCTTTTCCAATGAGTCAACTCTTCGCATGAGGTGGCCAAAGTACTGGAGTTTCAGCTTTAGCAGCATTCCTTCCAAAGAAATCCCAGGGCTGATCTTCAGAATGGCCTGGTTGGATCTCCTTGCAATCCAAGGGACTCTCAAGAGTCTTCTCCAACACCACAGTTCAAAAGCATCAATTCTTTGGCGCTCAGCCTTCTTCACAGTCCAACTCTCACATCCAGACATGACCACAGGAAAAACCATAGCCTTGACTAGACGGACCTTAGTCGGCAAAGTAACGTCTCTGCTTTTGAATATGTTATCTAGGTTGGTCATAACTTTTCTTCCAAGGAATAAGCGTCTTTTAATTTCATGGCTTCAGTCACCATCTGCAGTGATTTTGGAGCCCAAAAAAATAAAGTCTGACACTGTTTCCACTGTTTCCTCATCTATTTCCCATGAAGTGATGGGACCGGATGCCATGATCTTCGTTTTCTGAATGTTGAGCTTGAAGCCAACTTTTTCACTCTCCTCTTTCACTTTCAACAAGAGGCTTTTTAGTTCCTCTTCACTTTCTGCCATAAGGGTGGTGTCATCTGCATATCTGAGGTAATTGATATTTCTCCCGGCAATCTTGATTCCAGCTTGTGTTTCTTCCAGTCCAGCGTTTCTCATGATGTACTCTGCATAGAAGTTAAATAAGCAGGGTGACAATATACAGCCTTGATGTACTCCTTTTCCTATTTGGAACCACTCTGTTGTTCCATGTCCAGTTCTAACTGTTGCTTCCTGACCTGCACACAGATTTCTCAAGAGGCAGGTTAGGTGGTCTGGTATGCCCATCTCTCTCAGAATTTTCCACAGTTTATTGTGATCCACACAGTCAAAAGCTTTGGCATAGTCAATAAAGCAGAAATAGATGTTTTTCTGGAACTCTCTTGCTTTTCCCATGATCCAGCGGATGTTGGCAATTTGATCTCTGGTTCCTCTGCCTTTTCTAAAACCAGCTTGAACATCTGGAAGTTCACGGTTCACGTATTGCTGAAGCCTTGTTTGGAGAATTTTGAGCATTACTTTACTAGCATGTGAGATGAGTGCAATTGTGTGGTAGTTTGAGCATTCTTTGGCATTGCCTTTCTTCGGGATTGGAATGAAAACTGACCTTTTCCAGTCCTGTGGCCACTGCTGAGTTTTCCAAATGTGCTGGCATATTGAGTGCAGCACTTTCACAGCATCATCTTTCAGGATTTGAAAGAGCTCATAGGAATTCCATCACCTCCACTAGGTTTGTTCGTAGTGATTCTTTCCAAGGCCCACTTGACTTCACATTCCAGGATGTCTGGCTCTAGATGAGTGATCACACCATCGTGATTATCCGGGTCGTGAAGATCTTTTTTGTACAGTTCTTCTGTGTATTCTTGCCACCTCTTCTTAATATCTTCTGCTTGTGTTAGGTCCAGACCATTTCTGTCCTTTATCGAGCCCATCTTTGCATGAAATGTTCCCTTGAGTTTGAGTAAGCTCCGGGAACCGGTGATGGACAGGGAAGCCTGGCGTGCTGCAGTCCTTGGGGTCGCAAAGAGTCGGAAAGGACTGAGCGATGGAACTGAACTGAACCTCAGCGGTGTTCGAGGCGGGGAAAGCGCAGGGCGTGTCAGCAACGCGCACCAATCGGAGGCCGCATTCCGGGCTGGGGGCGTGACCGTAGTTGCCCTGGCAACGTGGCCCGCCTTCGCCGCGCCGCTCCGTGGGACTGCGCGTGCGTCACAGCCTCCCCGCGCGGGTGGGAGGGATGAGACGCTGCCGCGCGGACAGCGGAGGGGCGCCCGCGGCGGCCGTCGCTGGCGATTTGACCCGCACCCGGCCCCGAGCGCGCACAGCGCTCAGGAGGGAGAGCCTGCGGGAGGCGGCTGTGCCGTCCGTCAAGGGCGGGAACCTGAAGCGAAGCTGTCAAGGCGACCTCCGGAGCGCTTTCGGCAAGCCGGCCGCGGGGCCGCGGGGCCGCTGGAGGAGGCAGTGGTCCGGTTTATCACACCGGGCGCGCTTCCGCTGAGCGCGAGGCTCAGCGCCCTGGACAGACTCGTCCCCCGCCTTGCGGTCCGCGGTGCTCAGCTAGTGCTCATCTAATAAATTTTGACGCACAGTAATGCGAACCCAGGTAGATTAGATTACAAAGGAAGAGCGTGACTCAGATGTGCTCTCCGTAACCCTAACCCCAACCCCTGGCCGACCTGGGAAGTGCTGGGACCCTCCGTGCCAAGGGGAAAGCAGGCTCGGATGGGGAGCGTCTCCCCTAGGGACACTCCTTGGCAGGGCAGCTGGGCATGTCCTCCTACGCTGTGGCTTTCTCTGCCCTCTCAGTCTCTGCAGAGGCTGGGGCAGAGGAGCCAGGAGGGGCCTGAGAGCTGCATGCCGCTCCCTGGGCATGGGTATTTCCACTCTAGTGGCCATGCTAAACTCCACATGGGATATGGGACTTTTCCAAGGAATCTTCCAGAAATTTTCTCGTTTTTAGTTTTAATAATAGGTTTCTTGAAATGTAATCTAAACACATTCATACAATTTGCCCAGAGTCTACAATTCATTTTGTTGTTAATATGATCACATAGTTATGCAACCATCACCACTTATTCCAGAACATTTTCAAGAAACCCCATCCTGATTCAAGTCACGTCCCATTTCTCCTTCCCCTTAATCCCTGGCAACCATGTCTACTGTTTGTCTCTATGGATTTACTATTGTGGGCATTTCATACCAATAAAATCCTACATAAGCAGAAATCCACCCTTTAGAACAGCAGCCTGTGGATTGTTCTTCCCAGCCAGCGGAACCAGCTCAGCCATGCATGTGAACGCTGGAGCCAAAGAGATGTGGGTGTGAATCCTGCTTCCATTATAGCCTTGCTCTTGGCCCTGCTGGAACTCACTCTTCACTTGGGGATGGTGGGGGTGGGGTACACTTGGCCTTGGGTGTGCCTGGCTTCACACAGGCTGTGGTCCCTGCTCTCGCCTACTCGTGGGCTGTGAGAGGACTGTGGGCCTCTGCTGGGTTTAAAAAAAAAAAAAAGGTTATTTTATTTTTTGGCTGTGTTGGTTCTGCATTGCTGCACGCGGGCTTTCTCTAGTTGTGGTAAGCGGGGGCTACACTTTGCTGTTGTGCGTGGGCTTCTCATTGCGGTGGCTTCTTGATGCAGAGCAAGGCTGTAGGTGCCTGGGCTCAGTAATTGCGGTGCACTTGAGCTTAGCTGCCCTGAGGCACATGCGATCTTCCTGGACCGGGGATGAAACCAGTGTTCCTTGCATTGCAAGGTGGATTCTAAACCATTGCTTCCCAGGTGGCGCTAGTGGCAAAAAACATGCCTGCCAATGCAAGATCCATGAGTCAGTCAGGCAGGCAGGCAGTCCAGTAGCTCAGTCGTGTCAGACTCTTTGCTACCCCAAGGACTCCATCACGCCAGGCTTCCCTGTCCATCACCAACTCCAGGAGCTTGCTCAAACTCATGTCCATCAAATTGGTGATGCCATCCAGCCATCTCATCCTCTGTGTCCCCTTCTCCTCCCACCTTCAATCCCTCCCACCATCAGGGTCTGTTCCAGTGAGTCCGTTCTTCGCATGAGGTGGCCAAAGTATTGGAACGTCAGTTTCAGCATCAGTCCTCCCGGTGAACATTCAGGACTGATTTCCTTTAGGACGGATTGGTTGGATCTCCTTGCAGACCAAGGGACTCTGAAGAGTCTTCTCCAACACCACAGTTCAAAAGCATCAATTCTTCAGCGCTCAGCTTTCTTTATAGTCCAACTCTCACATCCATACATGACTACTGGAAAAACCATAGCTTTGACTAGATGGACCTTTGTTGGCAAAGTAATGTCTCTGCTTTTCTAGTATGCTATCTAGCTTGGTCATAGCTTTTCTTCCAAGGAACAAGACTCTTTTAATTTCATGGCAGCAGTCACCATCTGCAGTGATTTTAGAGCCCCCCAAAATAAGGTCTCTCACTGTTTCCATTGTTTCCCCATCTATTTGCCATAAAGTGATGGGACCAGATGCCACAATCTTAGTTTTCTGAATGTTAAGCTTTAAGCCAACTTTTTCACTCTCCTCTTGCACTTTCATCAAGAGGCTCTGTAGTTTTTCTTCATTTTTTCTGCCATAAAGGTGGTGTCATCTGCGTATCTGAGGTTATTGATATTTCTCCCAGCAATCTTGACTCCAGCATGTGGTGGAAGGAAGAAAAAGAGGAAGAAAAAAACGAAGGAAGAATGCCTTCCTCAGTGATCAATGCAAAAATAGAGGAAAACAATAGAATGGGAAAGACTAGATATCTCTTCAAGAAAATTAGAGATACCAAGGGAACATTTCATGCAAAGATGGGCACAATTAGTGACAGAAATCGTATGGGCCAACAGAAGCAGAAGATATTAAAAAGAGGTGACAAGAATACACACAAGAACTGTACAAAAAAGATTGTCATGACCCATGTAATGCCAGTGGTGTGATCACTCACCTAGAGCCAGACATCCTGGAATGGGAAGTCAAGTGGGCCTGAGGAACCATTACTATGAAAAAGCTAGTGGAGGTGATGGAATTCCGGTTGAGCTGTTTCAAATCCTGAAAGATGATGATGTGGAAGTGCTGCACTCAATATGCCAGCACATTTGGAAAACTCAGCAGTGGCCACAGGACTGGAAAAGGTCAGTTTTCATTCCAATCCCGAAGAAAGGCAATGCCAAAGAATGCTCAAACTACCACACAATCGCACTCATCTCACATGCTAGCAAAGTAGTGCTGAAAATTCTCCAAGCCAGGCTTCAATAGTACGTGAACTGACTACATGAACAGTACATGAAACATTCAAGCTGGACTTAGAAAAGGCAGAGGAATCACAGATCAATTTGCCAACATCTGTTGGATCATCAAGAAAGCAAGAGAGTTCCAGAAAAACATCTACTTCTGATTTATTGATTATGCCAAAGCCTTTGACTGTGTAGATCACAACAAACTGCAAAATTCTTCAAGAGATGGGAATACCAGACCACCTGACCTGCCTCCTGAGAAATCTGTATGCAGGTCAAGAAGCAACAGTTAGAACTGGACATAGGACAACAGACTGGTTCCAAATAGGAAAAGAGTACATCAAGGCTGTAGATTGTCACCCTGCTTATTTAACTTATATGCAGAGTACATCATGGGAAATGCCAGGCTGAATGAAGCACAAGCTGGAATTAAGATTACCAGGAGAAATATCAATAACCTCAGATATGCAGATGACACCATACTTACCTATAAGAGACACGGGTTCAATCCCTGGGTTGGGAAGATCCCCTGGAAGAGGACATGGCAAGCCACCGCATATTCTTGCCTGGGGAATCCCATAGACAGAGGAGCCTGGCAGGCTATAATCCATACAGCTGCACAGAGTTGGATGCAACTGAAGCAACTTAGCAGGCATGCACAGACCCCCAGGGAAGCTCTGATGTCAATTTTCAAAGGGCAATATCAACTTCCCTGGAGGTCCAGTGGTTAAAACTGGGTGCTGGGAACTAAGATTCCTGCATGCCACGTGGTGCAGCCAAAGAAAGAGAAAACAAGAGATTTGGATTTTACACCAAAGAAGATGCACAGATGGCAGAGAGAAGCAGATGAAAATATTCTGAACATCATATGCCATTACGGAATTTCAAATTTAACAATATCACTACATATCTATTAGAATGGCTAAAATCCAAAATACTGACAAGCTGTACCAGAACTCTACTGCTGTCCAGAATACAAAATTATATAGCCCTTGGAAGGAAAGTTATGACCAACCTAGATAGATATTGAACAGCAGAGACATTGCTTTGCCAACAAAGGTCCGTCTAGTCAAGGCTATGGTTTTTCCAGTGGTTTGTATGGATGTGAGAGTTGGACTGTGAAGAAAGCTCAGTGCCGAAGAATTGATGCTTTTGAACTGTGTTGTTGAAGACTCTTGAGAGTCCCTTGGACTGCAAGGAGATCCAACCAGTCCATTCTGAAGGAGATCAGCCCTGGGTGTTCTTTGCAAGGAATGATGCTGAAGCTGAAACTCCAGTACTTTGGCCACCTCATGCAAAGAGTTGACTCATTGGAAAAGACTCTGATGCTGGGAGGGATTGGGGGCAGGAGGAAAAGGGGACGACAGAGGATGAGATGGCTGGATGGCATCACCGACTCGATGAACATTAGTCTGAGTGAACTCCGGGAGTTGGTGATGGACAGGGAGGCCTGGGGTGCTGCAATTCATGGGGTGGCAAAGAGTTGGACAGGACTGAGAGACTGAACTGAACTGAACTAGGAAGACAATTGGTAGTTTCTTATAAATTTAAATACACTCCTATTATGTGATCCATCTACCACACGCCTAGGTATTTACACAAATGTACTGAAAATATGTCCACACAGACAGTGGAACAGGAATGTTTATAGCAATTTATCCGTAACTGCTTAGAACTGGAGTCAAACGGATGCTTTTCCATGGGTAAATAAATAAGGAAATTGGTACATTCATACAGTGGAGTATTATTTAGCAATAAAAAGAACTGTGCTCTGGAGCCACAAAGAAAGCATGGCGGAATCTTAAATGTGTATTCCTAAGTGAAAAAGTCAGCTGAAAAAGGTACATACTGTATGATTCCAGCTTTATGACATTTTGGGAAAGGTACAACTAGAGAGAGTGAAATAGCGGTTGCCGAGGTCTCAGGGGAAGGGAGGGAGGGGTGAACAGACGGAACCGAGGTTTTTCAGGCAGCAAACTAGCCTGTAGAATCCTGTAATGACTGACGTGTACAAAAAGGTGTAAGTTCATACTTCCTACTTTAAAAGCGACAAAACCAGTGTAACTATGCTCTTTGGTCTGTAACAAACAAATACATTTCCCAATAACGGAAAGGCTGTCCTCCGCCCGCGACCGGGTCCGAACGCCCAACCGGAAGTCGCGGGCCCGCCCCCGCCGCTCTGCCGGAAGCGCCCCGCCTCGGGCCCCGCCTCGGGCCCCGCCCGGGCCCCGCCGGTGCAGACGCAGCCTGCGACGGCCGTTAGGCGACGGGGGGTTCGCGCGCGCCTCGGACCGGGCCGCGGGTGACGCGGGCGGCGAGAGAATGGGGGCACGCGGACAGCGCTGCCACCTGGCGGCGCCGGCCGGCCGGGCCTTGCGACGTTGGGGTCGGGTGTCCGTTTCGCCTCCGCTGGCGGTCGCTGCGTCCCGGGGAGGGCAGCGGGGCTGGGCTGCCGGCGTGGCCCCGCGCGGTGAGGCACGTTGAGGGCAGCGCTGTCACCGCGGAGACCGTCACGGCGCCTTTGCTCGCACCGTGACCCCGGCCATGAGTCCCTTTTCGCCGAGACTTGCTGTTGTCCTCCGAGAACCTCCTGAAGCGGCTCCTGGTCTTCAGTCGGCCGGGGGCTCGGGCGGGCTGGCGGGTACGGAGCTCAGCTGAGCCCGCTGAAACTCTCCGCCATTCGGTTCCGATGGCCAAGGAGGCGCAGGTGAGTGGGAGGTGCGCCCCGGTTCTCAGCACCCGAGTCCCCACCCAGCAGGCCTGGACTCTGAATGGCCTGTGAGAGGTGAGGAAGGCTGTGACAGGTGAAGGGGCAGTCTGCAGAGACAGAGACGGAGGAGGGACGGGGATCTGGGAGCTACGTGTGTGGTGTGGTTCCCGGCGACAGAGGGTTGCAGGGTGAGGAGGTCCTCTGTGCAGAGCCGGGGGGTACCCTTGGCCGTGGGCCGTTGGAGGGGTGGCGGGGCGGGGGGCGAGGCAGGATGGACTTGAAATTGCTCCCCGTGGTCGCACCCGGGAGACACCAGTGTGCACAGTGGCACGCGAGAGCTGCCAGTGGGGTGGACTGGTGAGGTTGTGCTGAGGGTGTGAAGTTGTACCGTGCTGCCGTACAGTTACGTGCCGGGCGTGCAGGAAGGCAAAGTGGAGGGCCTTTGGAGTATGGTACTCAGGCCTGAGAGAGAGACGGTACCGTGGGTTTTGTGGCTTCCGAATGGTGATCCCTGGGAGACAGGGAATTGACTGGCAGGAAATAGGATGGGCCTGTGTGCTTCTAGGCGTCCATCGATGGCAGCCTGTTGTTGTGGGCTGGACGCAGAGTTTGATAGCAACAAGATGAGAGAGGCACCAGTGGTGCTGGGGGCCCTGGGAGCCCTCTGAGCCAGGGGTCTTAGGAGGAGAGAGGTATGAGGGCTTGTGAGTGGTGGGGGCTCACAGGGAGCCAGGACGGCAGTGAGGGATGTGGCGGGACCTGAGGCACGGGTCAAGGGCGTGGGTGTGCTGCTCTGTCCGTATTTTGGTTGTCTTTCTGCCCGTTAGTGACCCTAAGACTCAGTGGAATTTATCATTACAGGGCCCGGTGACTTTCGAGGATGTAGCTGTGTATTTCTCCCGGGAGGAGTGGGGTCTCCTTAATTTGACCCAGAGGAGCCTGTACCGTGATGTTATGCTGGAGAACGTTGCACTCATTGGCTCACTAGGTAAGTCACACTTTTCCCCAACAGACAGACCACCTCTACCTTTTCTCTATGGGAAGTTCTGTTTATCCTAAAGCCCAGAGTCTGTGTGCCCTTCCCTGTCTCTCTCTGAGCAGCCCTATTGGCAGCTTTGACACCTGTTGCCCCACAGGCTCCTGGAGTAGGGCTTGGGGTTCACACGTTTATAGTTTGCCTAACAAATCCCAGCTCTGTCTCTTTCTGGCTGTGTGACTTTGCTGAAGCTTTGGCCCCTCTGTGCTCTGAGTTTTGCCTTCCTCCTCCAAAAGAAATTTTGTAGGGCCAGATGTCAACCATGAATTAAAATCAGTAGATCAGTTTGGGCAGGATAGCCACTTTTTTTTTTTTGCTGCTTTGAGTGGCTTGTGGGCTTTTAGTTACCCATCAGGGATTGAAGCTGCGCCCTTGACAGGGAAAGCGTGGAGTCCTAACCACTAGACCTCCAGAAAATTCCAGGACTGCCATGTTTAATATCTTTCAATCCATAAACATGAATGTATTTCTGTTTATTTAGCTCCATATATTTTTTAAAAATAATTTGATGTATTTATTCATTTTGGACTGTGCTGGATCTTGTAGCTGCGGGTGGGCTTTCTTTAGTCACGGCAGCTGGGCCACTCTTCCTTGCCATATGCAGGCACTGAGGTGGCTTCTCTCATCGCAGAGCGTGGGCTGTAGGGCAGATGGGCTTCAGTAGTTGCAGCAAGTGAGCTCAGTCATTTCAGCTCCCAGGCTCTAGAGCACAGGCTCAGTAGTTGTAGCTCAGGAGCTTAGTTGCCCCACAGCACGTGGGATCCTCCTGGACCAGAGACTGAACCTGTCTCCTGCATTGGCAGACGGATTCTTTACCACTGAGCCACCAGGGAAACCCACTAGCTCTAATTTTTTAAACAGTGTTTTTAATATACAAGGCTAAATTTATTTCTGAGTATTTTATTCATTTTGATGCTCTTTCCCCCCCTCCTTTTAATCTTTTTTTTAATGCTCTTTTAAATGGAATTTTTTTCTTAATTTCATTTTAGATTGTACATTGCTAGTGTATAGAATGGAGAAGGCAATGGCACCCTACTCCAGTACTCTTGCCTGGAAAATCCCATGGATGGAGGAGCCTGGTAGGCTACAGTTCATGGGGTCGCTAAGAGTCAGACACGACTGAGTGACTTCACTTTCACGCAGTGGAGAAGGAAATGGCAACCCACTCCAGTGTTCTTGCCTAGAGAATCCCAGGGACGGGGGAGCCTGGTGGGCTGCCGTCTCTGGGGTCGCACAGAGTCGGACATGACTGGAGCAACTTAGCAGCAGTGTTTAGAAATGTAATTGATTTTCCTATACAGATCTTGTGCTCGGCATCCTTGCTAAATTCGTTTATTAGTTCTGATAGTTCTTTCAGTGGATTGTTTGGTATTTTCTATAATGTCAGGACATCTGTGAATAGAGATATTTTTACTTCTTCCTTTGCCTAACCAACTTGGCTATTGGATATAAATTGTAAGAGTAGACGTCTTTTCTTGTTCCAGTTCTTACAGGAAAAGCACTTATCAGTCTTTCACTAATGAGTATGATGTTAGCTATAAGTTTATTACATATGCCCTATTCAGGTGAGGAAGTTCTCTTGTTGAGTGCATTTATTTTGAAAAGTTGTTAGATTTTGTACAGTGCTTCTCCATATCTGTTGAAATGAACATGTGATTTTTGTCCTCTGTCCTATTAATGTGATGTATTACAGCAATTGATTTTCTATATTCATGAGTTATCAGTGGTACAATTTTCTTTTCTTGTCTCTTTATTTGGATTGAGTATGAGGATAATTTTGGCTTCAGTGGATGAATTGGGAAATGTTCCCTTCTTCTCTACTGTTTTATGAACTGTTTCTGAAATATTGGTGTTAATTCTTATTTCTGTGTTAATATTAACCTGTGACACCATCTCAGCCTAACTTGTTTTGTTTCTCCTGTGGGGAAGTTTTTTTTTTTCTTAAGTCTATTCAGCTATTCTATTTCTTCTTCAGTTAGTTTATCTCTGCTCTTTTTTTTTTTCTTTCTAATTGTCTTCCTTCTACTTTTGGTTTTTTTTTTCTTCTTTTTGTTCCTTGAAGTATAAAGTTAGGATATTGGTTGGAGGTCTTTTTTAAAAAAATTCATTTTATAATTGAAATGTAGTTGATTTACAGTGTTTCAGGGGTACAGCAGAGTGATTCAGTTATACATAGAGGTCTTTTTTATTATGTGTGTTGTGACAATATAAGAAATATGTATTTTGTCTTTGTTCCCAATTCTTTGGCATGCAGCTCCTAAAACTTTTGGAATCTCTGCAGTGATGAGATGCTTCTGTATGCTGATGAACATTGACAGTTGCTGGGGAACCGTGGATAGTTTCAGAATAGGGGCTGGTCACCAGAAATATCAGGGGATGATTGGAAGGTTGGATTTTCAGTTACTCCCAGCCTCCTCCTCTCACTTGCCTACCCTGACTTTTTGGGGGTGGGGGGGCCTGGAGTTTGGGCCAATCATCAATGGCCAGTGATTCAGTCAGTCATGCCTATGTGAGGAAACATCCATAAAAACTCCAAAATGACCAGTTCAGAGAGCTTCTGGGTTAGTGGACACATCTGAGATGCTAGGAGAATGGTGCCACCAAGGGCATGGATCCTTCTTACCTCTGCATCCTCAGCCTCCACCCCTGGCATACCCTACCCTTTTCATTTCTTCCACTGGGCTGTTCCTGAGTTATAGCCTTTAAAATAAATTGGTAATAGTAAGTAAATTCTTTTCCTGAGTTATCTGATCTGTTCTAGCAACTTATTGAACCTGAAGAGGAATCAATAATTGTGAGAATCCCAGATTTACAGCTATCAGAAGTATGGGAGGCAAGGGACTTCAACTGATGCCTGAGGTAGTGGCAGTCTTGTGAGACCAAGCCTGTAACCTGTGGGATCTGGTGCTAATTCCACATATCTGGTGTCAGAATTGAATTGAATCCTTAAACACCCAGGTGGAGTTGGAGAAATGGTATGGAAAACCCCCATGGATTTGGTGTCAGAGGTGTTGTGAATAAGACAGCTCAGAGGTGTTGCTATAATTTTCCTTCTAAGCAAGACTTTTCCCCATAACTTTTGGTATGTTGTGTTCTCGTTCATTTATCTCAAAGTGTTTTATAATTTTCCTTGTGGTGATTTAGGAGTACTTTAATTTCCATAAACTTGCGAGTTTTCTGGATTCACAGACCTGGAGAACTGACTTTTGGTTGCCAGGGGATGGGGCAAGGAGCAGGAGGGGGTGGGTTGGAGTCTGTGACTAGCAGATGCAGATTCTTATATGTAGAATGGATAGACAACCCAGTCGCATTGTATGGCATAGGAAAGTATAGTCATATCTTGTAATAAACCATGATGAGAAAAAATTCTAAAATATTTGTAAATTTCCCAATTTTTTTCTGTTGTTGCTTTCTACTCTGAAGTCTACTGAGGCTTGTTTTATGTCCTAGCAAATGGTCTCTGTTGGAGAATGTCTCATGTGCATGTCAGAATGGAGGAGACTATGCATTCTGTTAAGTAGCATGTTCTATAGATGTCTTAGAGGTCTAGCTGGTTTCTAGTGTTATTCAAGTGTTATATCCTTCTTTTTCTGCCTAGTGGTCCTATCCATTTATGAAAGTTAGAAATTGAAGTCTCTATTATTGTCTTAATTCTTTATTTAATTATTGTCAGTTTTGCCTCACAGGGGGTTCTCTTGTAGAAAATTGTGGTAAACCAAGCCATGATATGTTCAGTATCTTCTAATAACCTATAATGGAAAATAATCTGAAAAAGATATACACATATATAACTGAATCACTTTGCTGTATACCAGGAACTAATACAGTGCTGTAATTCAACTATATTTCAATTTAAAAAAATAAATAAAAAATAAATGAACATTCAGCTGCCTCCGACAGTTTTTTAAAAACGTAGAGTCCTGCGTTCTAATACTTGACCTCCTTCATGGCTGCCATGGTGACACGAGCTGCCTCCGTTTTTGTGGGGTGGGTCAGCCTTACTACTCTTCTCCCTCAAGGTCCCCCAAGGTTGGCCACATGGAGGGTGAGGAAGAGGCCTGGGTGCCCAACACGGTCTGCAGAGCAGAGGCCAGGAAGGGTCCCAGACTCAGTGACTGGGGCTAGGGGAGGCCTTGGTTTCGGTGATGCGTATCTGTGTGCACTGGCACTTCGGTGCTGGGGCCAGTGACCACAACTTACTCCCACCTTGCCCCTCTTCTGGACTCACCGCATGGTCTGGCAGTCTCTCCTGAGGCCTCTGTCTTGTTCCCTCTGCTCTGTGCCACTGCAGAGCTGTCCGCGGTGACCTGCTCTGCACGTGACCTGAGGTGCACATGTCCTTCAGCACTCCACGGACACTGGCTGCTGTCAGTCACCTGCTCACTGGGGCTTGCTGTCATCAGCATCACTGGCCCAGCTGAAGCCCTGGGCAGAGCATGGCTCGAAGACCGTGGACCCCTCCCTGCAGTGCTCCCGACTCTGTCCCCTCGTCCCTGTTGCAGTTTCCCTGTTCTGGGGTTAGGCAGAGCCCTGTTCCCCTGGACCAGCCCCTCCTCATCCGAACCTTTCCCTGCAACCTGCACGTCTGTGAACACCTCCGTGGGTGTGTGCCACAGGCACCGGTGCTGAAGGTGCCTCCTCCCTGCAGGCCCGCTCTCAGTGCCCGCCTCTTCTGTCCCAGGTTGTCTGTGTAGACTGCAGGATGAGGACGCCCCTCGCGAGCTCGGAGAGAGCTGCCGAGTCTGCCTGTCAGAGAAGCCCTCTCTGTGGGGGACGTCTGGATGGGCCTTCCCTGCCACTTTAGGCCTCCTCCAGTCTCAGGCTGCCCGCAGAGAGGGGGCGCCCTGCGGGAGCCCCGAGTGCAGCGAGGCCTGCCCACCCGGCTCCGCTGGCCAGCAGCAGCAGGGCGGCCACGCGGCACAGACGCCCTTCCGGTGCAGTGACTGTGGGCAGGCCTTCCCCCAGGCCTTCGCGCTCCTCGACCACCTCGTCGCTCACGCCAGAGAGAGGCCCTTCAGGGGCGCAGCAGGGGGAAGCAGCCCCACGGAAAACTCAACCCTGGTTCCTCACTGGAACGCTCACCCTGGAGAGGCGCCCCATGTGTGCAGTGAGTGTGGCAGGGCCTTCAGTTACCCTTCTAAACTGAGGAAGCACCAGAAGGTTCACTCTGGCATCAAGCCTTTCAAGTGTGCCGAGTGCGGGAAGACCTTCAACCGCAAGGACGCGCTCGTCCTGCACCAGAGAATCCACACCGGAGAGCGGCCTTACGAGTGCGGCGAGTGCGGGAAGGCCTTCAGCGTGCTGTCCACTCTCATTCGGCACCGGGAGGTGCACACCGGAGAGCGGCCGTACGAGTGCCGGCAGTGCGGGAAGCTCTTCAAACACAGCCAAAGCTTCGTCCTGCACCAGAGGGTGCATACGGGAGAGAGGCCCTACGGCTGCGGCGAGTGCGGGAAGGCCTACGTGACCCGCTCGGGGCTGTACCAGCACCGGAAGGCCCACACCGGCGAGCGCCCCTACGAGTGTGGCCTGTGCGGGAAGACCTACACTACCAGGTCCTACCGCAACCGCCACCAGCGCTTCCACACCGAGGAGCGGGCCCACGAGTGCCCCGAGTGCGGGCGCGCCTTCAAACACGGCTCGACCCTCGTCCAGCACAGGAAGGTCCATGCTGCAGGAAGGCCGTAGCGGGCCGGCAGACAGGCAGGAAGCCATCGGCCGCGGCTGGCACCTGCTCAGGTTCCCAGTCCAGAAGGGAGGCTGGGGAGAGGGGCCGTTTGCAAGCGGAACCCGCCGCCCGCCGCCCACACCGACTGGGGCAGGTGTGCTGTGCTCCGGCCCGGCCGGCTGTTTTCTGTGTTGGGCCACTGCCAGTTCCTGTGACAGGAGCCGTCCCACCCCTCCGAGCTGGCAGCTCCTGTAGCGTGCATCAGTGACTGTGTGCTCCGGGAAGCCGCGCTCTCCTCCGTAAGGGAGAGTCATGTGCGCTGCATTCCATGTGGGGTCTTATTCCCTCCCCACAGCCAGTTCCGGTGTGGACGTGACCTAGCTCTGGTCAAGAGTAGCTAAGCAGTGGCTGCAGGGGCCTCCAGGGAAGGTTAGCCATCTTTATGGACTCTGTGGATGCCACGTTTGGTCCCTGTCGTGGATTTATCCAGCCCTGGGACTGACTGTCTCACGCGGTTCTGAAACGTCTAATAAAGACCTTTTGGTGTACGCCACCCTTAATCTGTGGGCTCTGATCTGTGTGTGTGGGAGGACTGAGAACCAAACTGGGCTCATGAATAGAGAGCGCTGTTTCTCTGGAGGTCCCTGACTGTTGTCTGCCTCAGTGGGGACAGCAGGATGGCAGAGGCCAGCTCCAGTCAAGGTTGGCTGAGTTTGCACTGGAGCTTCAGACCTCCGGGAGAAGACTGAGGGGCTCTGTGGGTGGATCCCTGGCCTGGATGTCAGGTGTACCTCTGGGCCCAGAGCTTGCCTGAAGAATGGAGTGGTGGGTAGAAGATCCCCGTGTGACTGGGCACAGGGACCAGCTGGGCTCCTTGTTTCTGGGGAAAGTTCTGCAACCTCCAGTGCCGGCCAGGAGAAGCTGCTTCTAGAATCAGCTCAGAAGCTGAGCTCTCTGAAACCGAGAACATGGAGGTAAGTTTGAGAGGGGCCATATGTCATGCAGGGGCTGCTGGGCAGAATGAGTGGGCACAGGGGCACAGAGAGGAGTCCTGTGGGGCGGGGGGCCTGGCACATGTGAGGCTTGAGCTGGTTCTAAAGAGGAATCCATGGCTGTGCCGGGAACGTGGTTTCAGGGGGTGAGGCGGGCAGTTTCTCAGGCATTTCAAGCCTGTTCCGTGTCCAAGGTCACTGTCAGCAAATAACCTACAGGTTCCTTGGATCCTCAGAGCCTTTCTGGGCACGTTCACTTCCTGGCCGTCACCCAGGGGCTGAGAGATCCCGTCATACTGGGATGCAGCTTTCGTGACCTGGCTGGGACTCCTGGTGTCTGCACACTGCAGCCTTGACTTTTTGCTGTCGCTATCCCAGGGCTCCAGGGAAGGGAGCTGTTGACCCACATGTAGGTCCAGACCTGCTGGCTGTGGGCCCTTTGATTTTAAAATGTTGGGAACTACTCTTTTACAAGGTAAACGTCAGCTCAGCGAAACTCGGCATGTGGTTGTCACTGTGTCTCGGGTCTACAAACAGGGCCTCACGTCAAGAAGAAGACGTTCGTGGAGGCGTGTCTGGGGAGAGCCAAGCCCCACCTGGAGGCTTGGGGCCGAGTGGTGCTCAGCCAGGGCCATGGGTCGGGGTTGGAACATAAAGGCGGCTGCCGCCTTCAGCTGCAGCAGTTCCTCTCAGACACCCGGCTGGTAGGAGAGGCGCAGCCACGGGGGCAGGAAGTTCCCGGCCAGTCTGCTCGGCGTTTCCAGCGCCGTAAGGCACACGCCACCCCAGGCCTGCTTGGGCCATGTGTGTGTAATCCTGTGTGTGGTAACTGTCTGCCTTTAAGAGAGTCATTTCCTAGGCAGGTTGATAAGAAGTCTAGGGGTCCCTAAGGAGAGAGGGGTCTGGAATTCTCAAAGAGGGAAACAGGACAAACTTTCTTTTTTCCGCTGCATTCCTTAGGATTATGTATCCTGCCTGAGGACAGTCTCTGGATTAAACCTGGTTAATCATGTTATCTTAAAATGTAAATTATGGGGGTCAGTTCAGTTCAGTCGCTCAGTCGTCTCCGACTGTGTGATCCCATGAATCACAGCACGCCAGGCCTCCTTGTACGTCACCAACTCCTGGAGTTCACTCAGATTCACGTCTATCGAGTCAGTGATGCCATCCAGCCATCTCATCCTCGGTCGTCCCCTTCTCCTGCCCCCAATCCCTCCCAGCATCAGAGTCTTTCCCAATGAGTCAACTCTTTGCATGAGGTGGCCAAAGTACTGGAGTTTCAGCTTTAGCAGCATTCCTTCCAAAGAAATCCCAGGGCTGTTCTCCTTCAGAATGGACTGGTTGGATCTCCTTGCAGTCCAAGGGACTCTTAAGAGTCTTCTCCAACACCACAGTTCAAAAGCATCAATTCTTTGGCGCTCAGCCTTCTTCACAGTCCAACTCTCACATCCATACATGACCACAGGAAAAACCATAGCCTTGACTAGACGGACCTTAGTCGGCAAAGTAATGTCTCTGCTTTTGAATATACTATCTAGGTTGGTCATAACTTTTTTTCCAAGGAGTAAGTGTCTTTTAATTTCATGGCTGCAGTCACCATCTGCAGTGATTTGGGAGCCCAAAAAAATTAAGTCTGACACTGTTTCCAATGTTTCCCCGTCTATTTCCCATGAAGTGATGGGACCAGATGCCATGATCTTCGTTTTCTGAATGTTGAGCTTGAAGCCAACTTTTTCACTCTCCTCTTTCACTTTCATCAAAAGGCTTTTTTGTTCCTCTTCACTTTCTGCCATAAGGGTGGTGTCATCTGCATATCTGAGGTTATTGATATTTCTCCCGGCAATCTTGATTCCAGCTTGTGTTTCTTCCAGTCCAGCGTTTCTCATGATGTACTCTGCATAGAAGTTAAATAAGTAGGGTGACAATATACAACCTTGACGTACTCCTTTTCCTATTTGGAACCAGTCTGTTGTTCCATGTTCAGTTCTAACTGTTGCTTCCTGACCTGCATACAGATTTCTCAAGAGGCAGGTCAGGTGGTCTGGTATTCCCATCTCTCTCAGAATTTTCCACAGTTTATTGTGATCCACACAGTCAAAGGCTTTGGCATAGTCAATAAAGCAGAAATAGATGTTTTTCTGGAATTCTCTTGGGTTTTCCATGATCCACTGGATGTTGGCAATTTGATCTCTGGTTCCTCTGCCTTTTCTAAAGCCAGCTTGAAGATCAGGAAGTTCACGGTTCATGTATTGCTGAAGCGTGGCTTGGAGAATTTTGAGCATTACTTTACTAGCATATGAGATGAGTGCAATTGTGTGGTAGTTTGAGCATTCTTTGGCATTGCCTTTCTTCGGGATTGGAATGAAAACTGACCTTTTCCAGTCCTGTGGCCACTGCTGAGTTTTCCAAATGTGCTGGCATATTGAGTGCAGCACTTTCACAGCATCATCTTTCAGGATTTGAAATAGCTCAACTGGAATTCTATCACCTCCACTAGCTTTGTTCGTAGTGATTCTTTCTAAGGCCCACTTGACTTCACATTCCAGGATGTCTGGCTCTAGACGAGTGATCACACCATCATGATTATCCGGGTTGTGAAGATCTTTTTTGTACAGTTCTTCTGTGTATTCTTGCCACCTCTTCTTAATATCTTCTGCTTCTGTTAGGTCCAGACCATTTCTGTCCTTTACCGAGCCCATCTTTGCATGAAATGTTCCCTTGGTATCTCTAATTTTTTTGAAGAGATCTCTAGTCTTTCCCATTCTGTTCTTTTCCTCTATTTCTTTGCATTGATTGCTGAAGAAGGCTTTCTTATCTCTTCTTGCTATTCTTTGGAATTCTGCATTCAGATGCTTATATCTTTCCTTTTCTCCTTTGCTTTTCGCTTCTCTTCTTTTCACAGATATTTGTAAGGCCTCCCCAGACAGCCATTTGCTTTTTTGCATTTCTTTTCCATGGGGATGGTCTTGATCCCTGTTTCCTGTACGAACCTCATTCCATAGTTCATCAGGCACTGTATCAGATTTAGGCCCTTAAATCTATCGCTCATTTCCACTGTGTAATCATAAGGGATTTGATTTAGGTTATACCTGAATGGTCTAGCTGTTTTCCCTACTTTCTTCAATTTGAGTCCGAATTTGGCAATAAGGAGTTCATGATCTGAGCCACAGTCAGCTCCTGGTCTTGTTTTTGTTGACTGTATAGAGCTTCTCCATCTTTGGCTGCAAAGAATATAATCAATCTGATTTCGGTGTTGACCATCTGGTGATGTCCATGTGTAGAGTCTTCTCTTGTGTTGTTGGAAGAGGGTGTTTGCTATGACCAGTGCATTTTCTTGGCAAAACTCTATTAGTCTTTGCCCTGCTTCATTCCACATTCCAAGGCCAAATTTGCCTGTTACTCCAGGTGTTTCTTGACTTCTTAATTTTGCCTTCCAGTCCCCTAGAATGGAAAGGACATCTTTTTTAGGTGTTAGTTCTAAAAAGTCTTGTAGGTCTTCATAGAACCGTTCAACTTCAGCTTCTTCAGTGTTACTGGTTGGGGCATAGACTTGGATTACTGTGATATTGAATGGTTTGCCTTGGAGATGAACAGAGATCATTCTGTCGTTTTTGAGATTGCATCCAAGTACTGCATTTCGGACTCTTTTGTTGATCATGATGGCTACTCCATTTCTTCTGAGGGATTCCTGCCCGCAGTAGTAGATATAATGGTCATCTGAGTTAAATTCCCCATTCCAGTCCATTTTAGTTCGCTGATTCCTAGAATGTCAATGTTTCACCCTTGCCATCACTTGTTTGACTACTTCCAATTTGTCTTGATTCATGGACCTGACATTCCAGGTTCCTATGCAATATTGCTCTTTACAGCATCGGACCTTGCTTCTATCACCAGTCACATCCACAGCTGGGTATTGTTTTTGCTTTGGCTCCATCCCTTCATTCTTTCTGGAGTTATTTCTCCACTGATCTCCAGTAGCATGTTGGGCATCTACTGACCTGGGGAGTTCCTCTTTCAGTATCCTATCATTTTGCCTCTTCATACTGTTCATGGGGTTCTCAAGGCAAGGATACTGAAGTGGTTTGCCAGTCCCTTCTCCAGTGGACCACACTGGGAATGGCAAACCACTTCAGTAATATGGGGGTAGGTCTGGTCTTTACAAGGATTATATAACAATAATATATCCTGCCTGAAGGCAGTCTCTGGATTAAACCTTCTGGCTAATCCTGTTATCTTAAAATGTAAATTATGTGGGTAGGTCTGGTGAGACCTTTACAACCTCCAGACACTCTTTGGATTCATTGGAGAGCATATAACTCCACTGCTAACACTAGCAAGGGGGTACTCTTTCTATCCCCTTCTGATGTCTATGTCAGAAGCTTTCTCTATCTCCTTTATACTTCAATAAAACTTTATTACAGAAAAGCTCTGAGCGATCAAGCCTCGTCACAGGCCCCGGATTGAATTATTCTCCTCCAGAGGCCAAGGATCCCGGCGTCTTTGTGTGATTCAGCGACAAACTCTCACCTTCAGCATGGAGGTCTGTATGGAGCAGAGTCAAAGTCTGGTAGGGCCAAACAGGGCCCAGATGTCCAGGCAGGTAGGGGTTAGGGCAGACTGACCAGACTCCTCACCCCACCGACAGGGCGGCATGACCCGTCTCCTGACCTCTCGGCCTGCTTCTCCCCCGTGGTCGCTCCATGGGTCACCTCTGCTGGGTGCCTCTGCACTGCCACTCCTTCTGGCTGAAAAGGTTCCTGGAGTCGCCGCCTCCGATTTTCCTGCCCCCCTAAAAGCGAGCAGTAGCAGCAGTCACTGTCACTCTTGCCTGTGCTTCATTTCTCTTGGAGCTGCGGTTGCTCCGCAGTAGCCCTGTCCTTCAGTCCCTCTGCACGTTAAATCTCTGTATTGCACATCAGATGGAGATGAAATGCATCTACCACGGAGCTCAGGCAAAAGCCTGGCACCCAGTAGGACGCCGGGGGATCTCTGGTGGCCCTGAGGGATGGTACTTGGCCCAGATCACAGCCCTCTCGGAGCTGACCCTGGGGAGCGAGAAGGTAGGAGACCTCAGGGAAAGACTGGTGCTTACCCCATCCTGCACTCACCTGAGTGCAGGCACACCTGTCCCAGGCTGTGAGCAGCTGCTGAGCCCTACAGACTTCACTCACCTGGCAGGATGAAACCCACAGGCCCCTCCTGCGTGAAACTAACATTGTAGTAGGGTGGTATACCGAATGCTGTGTCCCCCCACAATACCTAGGTTCAAACCTAATCCACTCAGTGTTCTGTATTTGGAGGTGGGGCCTTTGGGAGATTGACGAGGTCATGAAGGAGGAACCCTTGTGACTGGGATTAGTGGTCTCGTAAGAGGCCCCCAAGGACCCCCTCTCCTTCCCTGTGAGGACACAGAGGATGGCTGTCAACCAGGATCCTCACCTGACACCAAACATCCTGGCTCTGTGATCTTGGATCTTCCGGTCTCCGGGACTGTGAGACATTTCTGTTATTTCTAAGCCTCCCAGTTTATGGTATTTGTTACATCAGGCGGAATGGACTAAGACATGGGAGGCAGACATCCCTCTAGAGAGCACACAACTGGCGGCTGTGAGCAGGGCCGTGAAGGGCCCTTCAGTGTGTAAGTGAGGCCCCTCCTGGTGCACCGTACCTCAGGACCCCCGAGTCTGTCCTTATGTCTGTCTTCTGGGGGCTCACATGACCCTGCAGTTGGCTTTTACCTTGCAGTGAAGAAAAACTTCATGGCCTTGAGTCATGTCTGCTTCTTTTGTCGGAACTTTAAAAAACTTGGCATTTAATGATTCTTCAACAATCCATAAGGCTTATTAATATCTCACCAGTATACATGGACACACATACATATATATATATACACACACATATGTCTCCCTTGGTATAGTTTTAGGGACATCCCGCATATTTTGATATGCTGTTTTCATTTTCATTCCAAATAGTTTCAAATTCTTCTTTTGATTTCATCTTTGACCATGGATTATTTGTAAGTGTGATATTCAGTTTCTGAAAGAGGGTTTTCCACACATCATTCTGTTCTTGATTTCTTAATGAATTCTGTTACAGCCAAGGTCCATACTGTGTATTATTTCTTTTCCCTTTATCAGGCCTTCTTTTATGGCCCAGAATATGCTCCATTTTGGTAAATGTTCTATGTGAATGTGAGAAAACAGTCTATTCTGTCCTCTTGGACAGGAAGTTCTATAAATATTGATTAGGTCAAGCTGGTTATAAGTGTTGTCTTCCACGCCTTTACTGATTATCTGGGAGGGTGTGAACATCCCAAAGTATAATTGTGAATTTGTCTATTGCTCCTTGCAGTTCTATCAGTTTTTGCTTCATGTACCCTGAAGCACTGTTAGGTACATTAATGTGTAGGATGTCATGTGTCTTTATTAATGAATCTCTCAACCAGCATGAGGTCAGTTCATTCCCTGACCCTCTCAGAGGCAACAGGCAGCTAGAAAGAGGTTTACGCTCCAGAGGGGAGACAGTGCTATGTAGGTTCCTAGGCCGCTCAGAAAGGGCAGGGTAACTTCTGAAGGCATTTCCACATCAGTGACACATTAGGGAATTTCTCTGTAGTCTGCTGCCTGAAGCTTGATGTGACTGAAGATCTCCCAAAGACCATCTCCATAAGGCTCCACTCAGCTGTGGATCCTTCTATGCTGTGCAAGGTTGCAGAGGCGGCTGAAGATTTTCCCACAGTGGCCACACTCGTAAGTCCTTTCTCTGGTGTGAACTATCTGGTGTCGAATAAGTGTGGACCTTTCACTAAAGGCTTTCCCACACTGGCTGCATTCGTAGGGCCTTTCCTGTGTGTGCACCCTCTGGTGACGAATGAGGTGAGAGTTACTGCTGAAGGCTCTTCCGCATGCACTGCACTCGTAAGGCCTTTCCCCAGTGTGAACTCTCCAGTGATAGATAAGGCTGGATTTACGGCTAAAGAACTTGCCACATTTAGTGCACTCATAAGGCCTTTCCCCAGTGTGAACTTTCTGATGCTTCGTAAGAATAGACTTTTGGCTAAAGAACTTCCCACATTCATTACACTCATAAGGCCTTTCTCTGGTGTGAACTCTCCAGTGCTCAATGAGACTGGAACTGTGAGCAAAGGCTTTCCCACATTCACTGCACTCGTAAGGCTTTTCCCCAGTGTGAGTTCTCCAGTGCTGAACCAGGCTGGAGTTGCGACTGAAGGCTTTTCTGCACTCACTGCACCTGTAAGGCCTTTGTCCAGTATGTACTTTCTGGTGTTGAATGAGGGTGGAGCTATTGCTGAAGGTTTTCCCACATTCACCACATGCGAAAGGCCGTTCTCCGGTGTGGACTTTCTGATGGCGAAGGAGGTGAGAACTTTGGCTAAAGTCTCTTCCACATTCATTGCATCCGAAAGGCCGTTCTCCGGTGTGAACCTTCTGGTGCTGAGCAAGGTTGGAGTTGTTGTTAAAAGCTCTCCCACACTCACTGCACTCAAATGGCCGTTCTCCAGTGTGAACTCTCCAGTGCTGCATGAGCGCAGAGCTGCGACTGAAGGCTTTGCCACACTGACTGCACTCATAAGGTTTTATGTGGGTGTGGACTTTCTGGTGCCGAAGGAAGTTGGAGCTTTGGCTGAAGGCTCTTCCACATTTGCTGCATTTGAAAGGCCTTTCTCCTGTGTGAACCTTCTCATGCCGAGCGAGGTGTGACCTGTTATTAAAGGCTTTCCCACATTCACTGCATTCGTAAGGCCTTTCTCCTGTGTGGATTCTCTGGTGATGAATAAGGGTGAGTTTGTGGCTAAAAGTTTTCCCACAGTCGCTGCATGGATAATCTTTTACTCCTGTGTGGAATTTCTGATGCTTCCTCAGTTTATATGGGTGACTGAAAGCCTTGCCACACTCTTTACATACATGAGATGTTTCTCCAGTGTGAAACCATTGGTCACTAGTAAGGGCTGATTTCTCCTCTAAGGAATTTTCAACTCTTGGGCATCTAAATGGTGTCTCTTCAGAGTGAGCACTCAGGTGGCTGAGGAGGACAGAAGTCTTCTGGAAAGCTTTCCCACTGTCACTGCAGTTGAAGGGCTTCTGTGAGGACTGGACCTCTGGGAGCTGCCCAGAATTGAAAGGGTGCAGTGAGGCCTCCCTGCCCTTTGTGCTGCTATGTGGCTCCCCACTGCCATCCAAGCTTGGGGACTGGAGCAGGTCATGGCCATCTGAGACATCCTGGCCACCTAACCCACATGTAATGGGTTTCTCTGACAGAGAGTCTGTTGAGCTCTTCACAAACAAGTCCCTGTCTCTGTTCCACTGGAAGAGCTTTTCTCCATTGTACTCTGGATGCTGGTGAAGATTTCCACCAAACCAAAACTCTCTTCCATATGCTAAACATGTGCAGGGAGTCTCTCCAGTATGTCTTTGATGGTTGTCCAGCTGCAAAATGTCTTTCAAGAGTGGCTCACATGTGTCACAGCTGTCAGCCTTCTGCATGGAAGGAGGTACACTGGGAGTTCTGACCTGTGACACCACTTCTCCAGAAGCATTCCTCTCAGAAGGCACCTCCTCATCTTCCACCACAGGCCAACAGCCTGAAAGCCGAGAAATTTCTGGTTAACATGAGTGTTCCACTCAGTGAAAAGGGTGACTTCCTTAGAAATGTGTCACTGACACATACAGGAATGGGCCAAGGGTTTGCCGATAGGCCAGGTGGGGCAGAGTTAGAGTGAAAGGCTCACTGGTGGGACAGGGCCCTCACCAGAGGCAAGAACTCAGAGGCAAAGGACCTGAAAAGACATTTTTCAAAAAAAGATATATATACACAAATGGACAAAAAGTAAATGAAAAGAAGCTCAACATCATTAGTCATTGTGTGTACAGTGTGTGCTCAGTCGTGTCCAACTGTGAATAATTTTTTATTATTCAGCCATAAAAATGAAAGAAGTATTACTGATATGTTCCATAACATGGATGAACCTCAGCAACATTATGCCAAGTAAAAGCCAGTCACGGAACACACATACGGTATAATTCCATTTGCATAAAATATCTATTAATAGAATAAGCAAGTCTGTACAGTCAGAAAGCAGATTAGTGGTTGCCTAGGACTCAGGACAGGATGAGGGAGGATGAAGAGTGACCGCTAAAGGGTACAGAGCTTCTTTTCAGGTAATGAAAATGATCTAAAATTAGAGTATGCTGGTATTAGTTTATTGAAAAAGTGAAAGTGAAGTTGCTCAGTTGTGTTGGACTCTTTGCGACCCCATGGACTGTAGCCTACCAGGCTCCTCCATCCATGGGATTTTCCAGGCAAGAATACTGGAGTGGGTACCATTTCCTTCTCCAGGAGATCTTCCTGACCCAGGGAATGAACCCAGGTCTCCCACGTTGTAGGCAGACACTATACCATCTGAGCCACCAGGAAAGTCCATTTGTTTATGATTATCCTTAATTTTTAAAAATTTTATTGTTAAGTTCTACCGTAAAGCAAACTGCCTCAGTTATACATACGTTCTTTTTCATAGTCTTTCCCATTATAGTTCGCTGTGCTATGCAGTAGGACCTAATGTTTATCCATTCTATATATAATAGGTTCTATTTCCTAATTCCAGTCCGTCCCTCTCCCAACCCCCACTGCTGGCAACCACAAATCTGTGCTCTGTATCTGTGAGACTTTCTCTGCTTTACAGATCTGTTCCTTTGTGTTGTATTTTAGACTCCACATATAAGAGATATCACATGGTACTTGTCTTTTCTCCTTATGACTTACGTCACTTAGTATGATAATCTCTAGGTTCACCCACGTTACTGCAAGTGGCATTGTTTCTTTTTGATGGCTGAGTAGCATTCCGTTGTATACATGCCCCACCTCTTCTTTTCCATTCATCTGTCAATAGAATTTATGTGGCTTCCATGTCCTGGCTGTTATAAATAGTGCTACAGTGAACACTGCAGTAGACTTATCCTTTCGAATTGCTGTTTTCTCTCCAGATATATGCCCAGGAGTGAGACTGCTGGATCGTATGGCAACTCTAGTTTTCATTTTGTCAGGAACCTCCATACTGTTTTCCATAGTGGCTGCACCAATTTACATCCCCATCAACAGTGTAGGAGGGTTCCTTTTTCCACGTGCTGTCTAGCATTTGTTATTTGTAGACTTTTTAATGATGGCTATTCTGACTGGTGTGAGATGACACCTCATTTTAGTTTTCATTTGAATTTCTCTAATAATAACCAGTGTTGAGCATCTTTTTACATGCTTTTTGGCCATCTGTATGTCTTCTTTGGAGAAATGTCTATTTAGGGCTTCTGCCCATTTTTCAATGGGGTTATTTTCTTGTTATTGAGTTGTATGAGCTGTTTGTATATTTTGGAAATTAAAACCCTTGTCAATCATATCATTTACAAATATTTTCTCCCAGTTTCTAAGTTGTATCTTCATTTTGCTTATGAAAATGAAAGTTTTTGCTATGCAAAAACTTGTAAGTTTTATTAGGTTCCATTTGTTTGTTTTTATTTCTGTTGCTTTGGGAGACTGACTTAAGAAAACACTGGTATGATTTATGTAAAAGAATATTTTGCCTATGTTCTCTTCAAGGAGTTCTATGGAGTATGGTGAGATTTATACACTGAAAACATGAAAACCCACTAAACAGTACACTTTAGAAGGGTGAACGTTAAAACTGACTTTTGTAAAAGAAAAATAAATAAAAGGGTGAATGTTATGATGTATATCAGTAAAGCCATTAAAAAAAATGTCTCTGGGGAAGGGGCAGAACCTTGGCATGGCCCCACACTAGATCAGCCAGCCAGGCACTGGTCAAGTTGAGCAGGACCCTTCAGGCCAGAGTGCCCGACCTCCAACCTCTGCTCCCGCAAGGCCCCTGTGGGACCTAATAGCTGTTAGGGCTCCTCATGAGGCGGCCCAGGGAGAAACGGGGGCGCGCACAGCCCAGGCCCAGCACTCACAGCAGCTACAGCAGGAAACCTGGGTAGGAAGCAGTGTCCCTGGTCCAGCTTGGGGATGGGGAGAAGACAAAAGGCAGATGCTGGCCCCCAGGCCAGGGCAGGGCATGAGGGCCTTACCAAGTGAGGTCACGAGCTCCAAAGTCTCCAGCATCACAGTGTGGTACAGCTGCCTCTGGGTCTCATCGAGGAGCTCCCACTCCTCCCTGGAGAAGTGCATGGCCACCTCCTCAAAGGTCACCAGGCTCCCCCATGAGGAGACAGCGAGGCCAGGTGGCCAATAGGTGGGCTGGAAAACAAACAAAACGGTCCAGCGGGCACATTCAGGCCCTTGATGCGTGACTCAGAGTTCTGCCCCGTGTCCCACCGGCATCTCCTCTCCTCATGACCCCTGTCCATCCTCCCTCCACCCGCCTGCAGCTCATCCCTTCACCAGGCCCTCACCTCTGAGAAGACCACAGGTGCTGGCCCCACTGGGGTCCTGCTCTCCTCACAGTCCCACTGGCCACTGTTTCCAGACCAATCCTAATGAGAGAGACAAAAGGAAGGTGGGTAGATGGATGCTGTTTGAGCTCTAAGTTGTCACACGACACCCCTCTCCCTACTAACCAACTTCCCTTGTGTCCTTCAGGTCACACCTTCCAAATCTAAGAAAATCTGGGCTCTCTTTTCTTCCTTAAGCCTCTGTATCAGGCCTCATTCCCTTACCATGTACACATCAATCCTCATACCTCTACTTCCCACATCCCACAATACCATTGTCCCTCTCCCTGGCCACACCACAGGCACGTTCTGCTGTATTCATTTACCAGTATGCACTTAGCTTGCAGAGGCAAGCAGGATCCGATGCTAACCTTGGACTGTCCTTGACTGCAAAAACTTCCCACTAACAGAGAGAGCCATCACCTCTCTAGATAAAGCCTCCCTTCTTGGCTCTGTTGCTCCAACCTTGCACCCCAGAACCAGGAGTAATAATCTCAAACACCCTTTTTCTCTTCCAGCTCTAACCTTATGCATGCCGTCCCTTCACCAGTCATAGCTGTCCTTGCCTTTCCTAATACACAAATCCCTGACCTGCTGTCCCCACTCTTGGCGTGGCAACTTTTAGGTTGGGCTGAGCCTTTTTGTCCCTGATAATACAGCAGCTTAATAAACCCCCCTGGACGTAAGGAGGATGGCCACAAATCCCTGTGAGCTGTAGAAAGGTAACACAATCTAAACTCAGGCCCCACTGTCATCCTACCTCACTTCTGTGCTTTTTCTTTTATTTGGCTGTGCTGTGTCTTAGTTGCATTGTGCGGGATCTTAGTTGTGGCAGGTGGAATCTAGTTCCCTGACCAGGGACTGAACCCAGGTCCCCTGCATTGAGAGCGTGGAGTCTTGGCCACTGGACCACCAAGGAAGACCCCGTGCTTCATTTTTTCATCCCAGGTCTACACTCTACTCAGAGGCTTGTTCATCATCCTGAACCCAGCTCACAGCTGCAGACAGTGTACAAGCACAAGCCTCTAGCTGGCGGACATCTCTAGTCTCAACCTGGCATGAAATACACTTGACATCTCAATTTGGCAGTCTCAATGACATTCCAAATACGATATGGCCAAAACAGTTATTTTCCCTCTGAAATCTACTCCTCGAACCATCTTCCACATCCGAAAAAATATTCAGGGTCAACCATATTTCCCTGCCACACATCAGGAAATCCCAGTTCAGTTCAGTTGCTCAGTCGTGTCCGACTCTTTGCAACCCCATGAACCACAGCACGGCAGGCCTCCTGGTCCATCACCAACTCCTGGCGTTCATCCAAATCCATGTCCATCAAGTCAGTAATGCCATCTAACCATCTCATCCTCTGTTGTCCCCTTCTCCCCCTGCCCCCAATCCCTCCCAGCATCAGGGTCTTTTCAAATGAGTCAGCTCTTTGCATCAGGTGGCCAAAGTATTGGAGTTTCAGCTTCAACATCAGTCCTTCCAATGAACACCCAGGACAGATCTCCTTTAGGATGGACTGGTTGGATCTCCTTGCAGTCCAAGGGACTCTTAAGAGTCTTCTCCAACACCACAGTTCAAAAGCATCAATTCTGCAGTGCTCAGCTTTCTTTATAGTCCAACTCTCACATCCATACAGGACTACCGGAAAAATCATAGTCTTGACTAGAGGGACCTTTGTTGGCAAAATAATGTCTCTGCTTTTGAATATGCTATCTAGGTTGGTCATAACTTTCCTTTCAAGGAGTAAGCGTTTTTTAATTTCATGGCTGCAATCACCATCTGCAGCAATTTTGGAGCCGAGAAAAATAAAGTCAGCGACTATTTGCACTGTTTCCCCGTCTATTTGTCATGAAGTGATGAGGAAATCTAGTCCACCCTAAAAATTACATCCAGGAGCCAACCACTTCTCCTACCTCCCAGGCACCTCCCTGCTCTAGCCACCAAAACCACACACAGGGACTACTGCAGTCACCTCCTCCATGGTCTTCGGGCCTCCAACCTCACCCCATCTTCCAGTCTCTTCACCCAGCGTCCACAGGCTTGTTAAGATCTGATTCAGATCACCTCCTCCTCTGCTGTGAACTTCCCGTGACTTGCACCACACTGAGAACAGAGGCCCAGCACCCCAGCCTCCCTTTCCTGGCCTGTCTCCAGTCACCCTGCTCTCTATTTGCACCAGAAGAAATGGAGATCTGTCGTTTCCCTCAACACTATCACCTTATGCCCACCTCCGAGCAACTGGCACATGCTGGTCTCTGTCACGGGCACCTTTCCAGATCTTATCCCATGTGATCCGCCCACATAACTTCTGGCCTAGGTTCAGGATGCCTGGGGAAAGTGACTCTCAGGGGCCCAGATTCATGTGCAGGCCGAGTTGGGGACGCCACCATTCCCTAACAGACCCCAGGGTCACAAGGGCGGGGATCTCAGCAGGTGAGGACCTGTGTCCTCTCACCTGGCACTCACCTGCCCCGGGTCCATCAGCGACTCTGCAGGACCGGTCACAGCCTGTGGGCTGGGCGGGGCCGTGTAAGGCGGCGGCCGTGACGAGCCTGCGGGCTCACCCGAACCCCCCACAAACACTGGGAGGGCTGACGCAGCTTGATGGTCGCACTCAGTGCTTCGACCGTCCCCAGTATGAAACGGAAGCTGCCTCCCCGGAACTTGGGACGAAGGCGGGGCGCGGAGAAACCGAGGCTTGGGAAGGAGGGGCGGTGAGCCGAGGGTAAAAGGGAGTGCCCACGTGCGAAGAGGGTCCCAGAACGTCTCCCAGGGGGCCTTCGCCTCACGTCCCAGGGTGTGTCTCCTGCAGCCCCGCCAGCCACAAAACTAAGACTGCAATGGCGACGCCGGAAGTCCCGCCCCACCCTCTGAGGCCAGGCGAAAACCCCCAAATCCTGACCCTCACTGGCTCCAGGCTCACGGACGTCCATGACGCTTTTTCCTGAGCCTATCGCGGTGCCGCTGAGTCGTTGCCTAGGTGATTAGGCAGGACGCACCGCCGAAGAATTGATGCTTTTGAACTGCAGTGTTGGAGAAGACTCTTGAGAGTCCCTTGGACTGCAAGGAGATCCAACCAGTCCATTCTGAAAGAGAGCAGCCCTGGGATTTCTTTGGAAGGAATGATGCTAAAGCTGAAGCTCCAGTACTTTGGCCACCTCATGCGAAGAGTTGACTCATTGGAAAAGACTCTGATGCTGGGAGGGATTGGGGGCAGGAGGAGAAGGGGACGACAGAGGATGAGATGGCTGGATGGCATCACTGACTCGATGGACGTGAGTCTGAGTGAACTCCGGGAGATGGTGATGGACAGGGAGGCCTGGGGTGCTGCGATTCATGGGGTCGCAAAGAGTCGGACACGACTGAGCGACTGAACTGCACTGAACGGAACCGCATCACGGCTCACGCGACATGAACTACATTACCCAGAAGTACCCTCTCCGCGCGTTTACACCAGTATTGACCATTGATAGCCTAGGAGATAGGCGTTTCCGGGACGGCCACGCCTTGGAGGGCGGGACCTCCGGGTTCAGATGGTTGCTTCTCTGTCCTGCTTCTTCGTCGGCCGCGGGCGGATGGACCTAGTTGCTGGACTGTGGCTGGTGTCTAGGGGGCTCCTCCGGCCCGCGGAAACGGGAGTGGGTAGGTTCGACATCCTAGGTGGTCCCACCTGTGCCCTATATGTCCCGTGACCTCAGCAAACGTCCCCTCTCCCCGGGCTCTTGTGTCCTCGGCTGTCGGGGGACCGCCCGGCGCGGGGTTGTCCTGCGAGTCGTCCGTCAAGGCGCGTCTGTGCCCTTGGCCGACCCGGAGTCGTCGCCCTGTGCGTCATGTCCGCTTTACGGAGAAGGGCCCCAGGCTTCAGAGCCACCCGTTCCGAGGTCATGACCCAGCATGTAGCTGGACTGCGGGCACGATAAGCGAGCCGGGTGAAGTAGGGTCTCCTGGCCTCCACCTGGGTGGACTCCGAACCCCAGTGCCGCAAGTCCCCGACTGAACCCCAGGCCTCGGTGCTCAGGACACTGGGGCGTTCATAGGTGGAAGTCTGCATTTCAGAGTCCAGTGCAATCAAATGTGCAGGTGCGAAGACTCGGAGGTGAGACTGGCTGGGAGCATTCGGGAAAGTTCTGCAGTCTCCACTGCGGGGAACCTACAGCGTGAGCGTGGGAGTCCTACCTCTGTTGACGGGCTTTGGATTCTGGGAGCCACAGATTTTCATTAGAATATGGATGGCCATGATCTGAGTTAGGATTTCGAAGCTGCGTGAACACAGCGTTGTGGTGGGGGCTGAAGGCAGGCAGCTTCAGGAAGATGCTGCTGCAAATGTTTCTCCGGTGACCTCTCGAGAATAGAAGTATGAGAGGTGGGAGAAATCATCAGATTCCCGATACGTTTTTCAGAGCGGAGTCGATGGGATTCCCATTTACGAGTGCAGAGCGAACGTAGTGGAGGGTGAAGGGCTGTCCCAAGTGCTCCAGATAAAGAGTGAGACGGAGAGCGGAGGTTGGCAGGAGCATGTTTGGCAGGAGCACAGCAGTTGGATTATGTGGAGTAGAGTCTGAGTTGAATGGAGAGCTCTGGGTGGAGCTGACCCGTGTGCCCGTGAACAAACAGGAAATTTTCATTTGGCTTCCTGATGTCTAGACTGTCCTGCCCTGGTGGCCTGGACCAGGGACTGTCCTGAGGTGGGATTTTGGAAGGGAAATCTCAGCTTGTGGTTCCAGATGGGCCCTGAGATGAGTGCTGGATGTCCAGATGAAGGACCAGTAGCTGAGTGGAGGAGGTGGGAGAGAGAAACTGTCCAGACTCCAGTGGATGTGGGACAGTGCACACCCAGGAGGAGGGCCCACACCCTCAGAGATGGACGGGTGAGCAGCGGTGTCAGGGGATGGGGTTTTGGAGACGTAAGGGGAGATGGGCAGGACAGAGACTGGGGGCACGGGTCCAGTGCCCAGTGCTTAGATCACATTCTTGTGCCTCTTGCCTGGTGTTGCAGGACTTTTGAGGACAAGAGCATGTGCCTTTTTTGGGGGGAAGAAGTAGGTCTCCTTAGTGAGGCCAGTGAGGCCTCTGCTGGGATGTGGTGCTGTCTTCACCGTCAGGCTGTCGTCTTCCCCAGGAGAGGCGCTGGGGCCCTCATGCTGGCTGTGTCCGGCTGCTCCTCCTCCCAGACCACCGTGTGAACGACCGCAGCACTGTTTGCCTTGGGACCTTGACAGCCCTGGTCCAAGATCAAAAGCATCACAGCCTGAGTAGCGGCAGATCATTCGCCTCGGTGATTTCCTGATCGGGTGGCCCAGCCCGGACCTGTGACGTTTCCCTCGCTCTGTCTCCTGTCCTGGCAGCACGTGGGGGCCCCGCTTCATTGTAACGTTCAGGCTTCTCGTCGCGGTGGCTTCTGTGGTTGTGGACCACGGGCTGTAGAGAGCGGGGCCTTCAGTAGTTGTGGTGCACGGGTTTAGTTGCCCCGAGAAATAGAAGATCCTCCTGGACCAGGGATCGAACCCATGCCTCCTGCATTGGCAGGCAGGCTCTCAACCACTGGACCAGCAGGGAGGCCTGGCAAGTTTATGTTTAACTCCTTGGAAGCTCCCAAACCATTTTCCAAAGAGTCTGTGCGTTTTTATATTCCCAGCAGCACTGTAGGGCTGTTCCAGTTTTTCCACCTTGCTGACACCAAGACAACTTGGTGCTGTCATCCTAGTGGGTATGAAATGGTATCTCAATGGCTTTTTAAAAAATCATGGCAAAATATACACAAAACTTACCATTTTAACCATTTTAAGTGTATGGTTCAGTGGCATTAAGTAAATTCAGTTGTGCCACTTTAACCCGTATACTTCTTCAGAACATTTTTATTATCTTGAACTGAAACTCTTTACCCTTGAAGCGGTCATCTCATTGGGCTTTTGATCTACATTTTTCTCATGAACAATGGTATTTTCATGTGCGTGTTAACAGTCTGTTTTCTTTGATGAAACATCTGTTCAGATCTTTTCCTTATTTCTAATTGGGTTGTCTTTTTATCTTTGAGCCATAAAGTTCTTCATAGATTCTGTGTTTAGAATCCATATGTAAGTATTTTCTAAGTATTTTTTCTCAGTCTGTGGCTCATTTTTTTTAACTTTTATTTTATTTGTTTTTATTAAAAAAAACTTTTTATTTTGTATTGGGGTGTAGCCAGTTAACAAACATTGTTGTGATAGTTTCAGGTGAACTGTGAAGGGACTCAGCCATGCATATGCATATCTCCCTTATCACCCCCGCCAGACTCCCCTCCAATCCAGGCTGTGTGTTCATCTTTTAATTTTCTGAATGGTGTCTTTTTAGAAAAAGATTTGTTTATCTGGCTGTGACAGGTGTTCACTGTGGCATGTGGGATCTAGTTCCCCGACCAGGGGTCAAACGCAGGCCCCCTGCATGGGGAGCACAGAGTCTTAGCCACTGGGCCAGCAGGAAAGTCTCTTAATGATGTGTTTTGAAGAGCAAAGTTTTACATTTTGATGTTAAATTTTACACTCATTGTCTAATATATTAGTGTTTCTATTTATATGTTGTCTTTGTGTCATACCTAAAAAATTATTGGCCTAGCCAAAAGTCAAAAGGTTCTTTGTTTTCTTCTATAAATTTTATAGGCTTAGCTCTTACATTTATGGTCTTTTTCATGGTAACTTTTATGTATAGTTGAGATAAGGGTTTGAATTTATTTTTTTGCATGTGAATGTCTAGTTTTCCCAGAACCATTTGCTGAAAAGGCCATCTTTCCACATTATACTTCTGTTGGAAACCAGTTAAGGGTATTTTGGTCTCTTAGATCTGTTGATCTATGTGTCTGTCCTTACGACAGGACCACACTGTGTTGATCACCTTGGCTTTAGAGGAATTTTGAAGTTGAGTAAGGAAAGTGCAGCTTTGTTTCCTGGCACAGCTGCTTTCCCTGTTGTGTTCTGCATGTCCGTGAATTTAGGGTCAGCCTGTTAGTTTCTGCTCAGAATGTCGGCTGTGGTGTTGATAGGGATTGCACACTCAGACCCAGTGGACCTGGATTGGTTCTGGCACCACCAGTGAAACATGGGTGTTCCATGAAGTGCACAGAGCCTGGGTGGGGAGGGTAACAGGCAGGGGAAAGGCTTCTCCCAGGCGTGGGAGGCAGTGCCATGAGGCCTCGCTGACCACAGCTGACTGCTCTGGTACAGGGAGCTGAGCCCACCCTTTGCTCAGAAGCCTGAGGCCCCAAGGCACACCTGACTGCAGCTCTGATCGCAAGCCCCCCTGTCAGCGGAAGGGAAGGTCTGAGTTCAGGGGACGCACTGACGCCTCGGAACGCTGGGGAGAGCTCAGGCAGACAGGCCCCGAGCTTGGCTCACCACAGGCCTGCAGGAGTGTCAGCTTCAGGTCGATGATAGGGAGGGAGCTGAGAGGCGTCCTGAGAGCGGCTGCAGCATGCTCTGCAGCGAACCCTGGGCCCCGTGCCTTCCTGTCTGGGCACCCCTGGGCTCCTGGTTTGCCCTTTGTCCTGAGTCACAAATGATAGCCCAGAAACCAACTTTATGTATAGCTCTCTATATATAGGAAGAGTGGAGCTCTTACATAAACCTTCAAGTTTGGGGGGGAATAGTCTTGAATCTTTATAAAATCAAAAAGCTCCATGTAAAACATGGATCTCTCACTCCTCTTGGAAAAGCAGTGAATGGGACCACCACATGTGGACCCCACCATTCCTGCCCCTGTTCTGGGCCCCGCCTCAGTGGAAACCAGCAGATGACGAGGGCAGGTGCCCCCAGGCTCACCTGCAGTGCACCTGGGCCCCTGAGATCCTGGCTGCAGACCTCTCAGCCCCAGGGCTCCTGCCTTGTGATGGCCTTGCCGGAAGCAAGCCCAGGGAGGCCGAGGAGGCCGCCTGCCTACAGACTGTCGTCTGGCCGTGAGCAGCATGCCGCGGCTCACACCTGTTCTCAGGTGGCTTCTGCACCCATTCTCAGGACAAGGTGAGCCTGCGCGGCACCTCCCTGCCAAGCTGAGCCCCCCTCTCGCCCAGGGCTCTGCCAGCAAGAGTGGCAAGCGTGACACACCACAGCCCTCCTGAGCTCAAGCCTAGTGTGTCCACACTCATGTGGGGTCTTAGTTGGCACACCAGGGCTGGAACCTGTGTCCCCTGCATGGAAGCACAGAGTATTAACTGCTGGAGTGTGTGTGTGTGTGCACGTGCACGTGTCACGCTCTGTCATATCCAGTTCTTTGTGACCTCAAGGACTGTAGCCTGAGGCTTCTCTGTGGGTTGCCATTTCCTTCTCCAGGGGATCTTCCTGGGCTAGGGATCGAGCCCGCGTCTCCTGCATTGGAGGCGGATTCTTTACCGCCTGAGCTGCTGGACCACCAGAGTAAGTGTGTGTGTATGCGTGTACACACCAATCCAACCCACATCTCTTACCTCTCTTGCATTGGCAGGTGGATTCTTTACCACTGGCGACGCCTGGGAAGCATTAACTGCTGGAACACCAGGGAAATCCCTAAACTTTATTTTTTTTAACATGGACATTCTTTATTTCTGGCAAGTGCACCCTGTTCTTTCCTCTACTTTCTTCAGTTTAACTCTGAATTGGCAATAAGGAATTTAAATCTGAATTTTGCAATAAGGAGTTCATGATCTGAACCACAGTCAGTTCTCAGTCTTGTTTTTGCTGACTGAATAGAACTTCTCCATCTTCAGCTGCAAAGAATATAATCAGTTAGATTTCAGTGTTGACCATCTGGTGATGTCCATGTGTAGAGGCCTCTCTCTTGTGTTGTTGTGTGATGACCAATGTGTTCTCTTGGCAAAACTCTGTTAGCCTTTGCCCTGCTTTATTCTATTCTCCAAGGCCAGACTTGCCTGCTACTCTGGGTATTTCTTGACTTCCTATTTTGACTTCCGTCTGTGCTATCTTTTTTAGTTAGCATAGAAATCAAGTTAAATCATATATAAGCAAGAATGACTTCCCTAGCCCCAATATGTGAACGTTTCTTCCTTTAACATCTACCAGAATAAAAAATGCACGCATTCTTGATGTAACAAGTAGCCAAGTAGGCAATGCTTAACTTTTGTGTAAGTACACTTAGGGTAAGCGGGGCTTCCCAGGTGGCTCAGCGGGTCAAGAATCTGTGCAATGCAGGAGACACTGGTTTGATCCCTGGGTCAGGACGATCCCCTGGAGGAGGATATGGCAATCCACTCCAGTATTCTTGCCTGGAGAATCCCGTGGACGGAGGAGCCTGGCGGGCCACAGTCCATAGGGTCGCAAAGAGTCCGACCGGACTGAAGCGACTGAGCATGCGTGGTAAGCAGACTGAAGCGCCATTCCCAGCGAAGATGTGGAGGACTTAGCACCCAGAACATGTTACAGGCAAGTGGAAGTGAAGCCGCTCAGTCGTGTCCGACTCTTTGCGACCCCATGGACTGTAGCCTCCCAGGCTCCTCAGTCCATGGAATTTTCCAGGCAAGAGTACTGGAGGAGGTTGCCATTTCCTTTTCCAGGGGATCTTCCCAACCCAGGGATCGAACCCGGGTCTCCCACGTTCCAGGTGACGCTTTACCCTCTGAGCCCCCAGGGAAGCCCTACGTTTAGATGGTAGGTGGGAATAAGGTTGATGATCAGCTGACTTTGGGACATGGAGATCATTCTGGATTGTTTGAGGTTGGCAGGGTGGGAGGAAACCTCATAATAACAAGGGTCCTTATAGGGGAAGAGGGAGACATAGAGATGGAGAGAGACCAAGTCAGAGTGATGTCATGTGAGAAAAACTCAAGTTGCCGTTGCTGGCTTTGAAAACACAAAAAGCCAGGAACCAAGGAATGCTGGCGGACCCTGGAGTCTGGAACGGGCAAGGAAACCCCTTTTCCCCCAGAAGCCATGCAGCCCTGCTGAGGCCTTGGTTTTAGAGCAGCTGACATGAGTGTCAGACCTAGGACATTCTTAGATTTAAAATATCTGTGTTGTGTTTTTCTGCTTTCAAGGGCTCATGTGGTTATACTACACAAATATTCCCATCTGTGGGCCACGTCAGGTAGCATGCTAACAGGTTCCAGGCGGTAGGGTGTGGGTGTTCTTGGAGAGCCACAGTTCTGCCGACCACACTGAACTCACTGGCTATTGCGCGTGCTCAGTCACTCAGTCGTGTCTGACTCTTGCGACCCCATGGACTGCAGCCCTCCAGTCTCCTCTGTCCAGGGACTCTCCAGGTAAGAATACTGGGGTGGGCTGCCACCTCCTCCTCCTGGCTGTCTTCCTGACCCAGGGGTTGAGCCCACCTGCACCTGCAGGCGGATTCTTTACTACTGCGCGGGTGGGGAAGCTTTCTAGATTCTCATGGTATTAGATGTTGTAAAATAAGCGCTGCGCCTTCCCTGGCAGTCCAGTGGTTAAAACTCTGCACTTTCCACTGCAGGGGTCTGGGTTCCATCCCTGGTTAGGGAGATAAGATTCCCTCCTGCCGTGCAAGGCAGCCAAACAATAAAACAGATGCAAAAATTACAAACGCAGGAGTTTCCACAAAGAAATCCGAAGGTCTAGCTCCTCCAGGAAGTACACACCCAACAGAAGACCCTGAAGCTGTGTTCACCTTTCCCGCTTGCCTTTCTTCTCAGCTGTGCCTCTGCGCCCTGAGGCTGGACAGCCGTGAAGGCCGTGACTGCTGAGGCCACCAGGAACCCAGCCTGGGCAACAGGAGCCTCCCTGCTTTCGCTGGTGGGGTGACAGCTCTCAGGAATATGGCTCAGAAGACTGCAGGCTTCAGGACAGCTTAGCTGCTCAGTGACCTTGGGCGTGGTGTTACTAGATAAGAGTTTGGCCCCTGTAGGTCTCACAGCCTGTGCCCTTGCCTACTGGGCTCTGGCATCCCCTGTTGCCTGTTCCTTGTGCCCCACCATTCCCCATCTACGTAGAGGGGAGCTGCCCTGTCTGCCTGGAGTGGTGATTACAGGGATCTGGTTTTTCTGGCCTGGCAGAGAAAGATGGCTCATCTCCAGCTGGTGGCCACGCGAAGATGTGCCTGGTTTGAGGGACCTGCTTCCTTATTCTCAGGACCGCTGTATCCCTCAAATCCAGTGATTACACCTCAGGTAAGCTCTGGGCACACAGGTGACTCTGAGATCCTGGCCACAGTGCTTTCCCTGGAGGGCTTGAAGTCACAAAACCCTTTGGACCACAAGAGGACAGAGTGCCTCCCCTGCCCTCCCACTCTGTCCCCAGAGGCACGTGGACATTGCTGTCACCACTGAGAATCTGACCCCTCAGCAGCCTGGCCATGACCCATTTCTTTTCTGCTCCTGGGCCACAGCCCTGGCTCCAAGGTGATGTAACCCTTTCAGCTTTATTGTCACAGAGTCTGGAGGAGTTGGAAGGGAGTTGCCCCCGGGACATTCCAGTTGCCCCCAGCAGAGTGAGTCTGTTCAGGAAGCAGGGAAGCTCCCCCGGCGCTGCCAGGAGACCCTCCGTGGGGCCCTCGGCCAGAGAGGGTCAGTTCCCAGCTCCTGTGCACTTAGGGCCTAACAAGTTCCGACTCTTCGCCACCCCACGTCCGTGGAATTTTTCAGACAATACTAGAGTGGGTTGCCATTTCCTTCTCCAGGGGGTCTTCGTAACCCAGGGATCGAAACAGTGCCTCCTGCGTTGGCAGGCAGATTCTTTACCACTGAGTCACCTGGGAAGCCCCATGTCGTGTCCCATAGCTATGTCTTTCTTTCAGAGGTTCTGTGTAAAAGAGCCCCTCTGTCCAGTTTCAGAGGGATCAGCATGTGCAAAGGCTTGGAGGAGGGCATGCAGGGCACCTGAAGTCCTTTACCAAAAAGTCCCGTGGGAGAAAGATTCATGTTCGGCCTTTATCCGGGGGGATGGGGGTGGGGCACGGGTTGGGGAGACATGATTGGAGGAGTGACTTGATCTGGCAAGAATCCCTTTGAGGACTTCCCCAGTGGTCCAGTGGTTAAGCGCCCACCTTGTAGTGTAGGGGATGCAAGTTTGATCCCTGGATAGGAAAATAGGATCCCTCATGCCGAGATGCAAATAAGCCCGAGTGCCACAACTGCTGAGCCTACCTGCTCTGGAGCCCGCCAGCCACAGGGAAGATCCCGTATGCCTCAAATAAGACCTGGCACAGCCAAATAAATACATTTAAAAAAAGAACATCCGTTTGACATCCACGTGGAGAAGGGAGGGGGACTGAGTGAAGGTGGGGGGATGGGCCCTCGAGCCCCCACATGTGACACATTTGGGCCAAGCCCTTCGGTTCAGCTGCCCCTTCCTGGTCAGCAGAATCATGTCCCCCACCAACGATGTCTGCAGACTCCTAACCTGCCCAAGGGCCACCACAAGGCCTGGAGTGGAGGAGGGTTGCCATCTGTACCAGTGGGGTCAGTCTCACAGTCCAGGACCACCACACGGACCCAGAAAGCTGGAGAGCCCACCCCAGTGACACCTGTGTACACATCTTCAAAGACATCTGGTTGTAGGTGGAAGCCATGTACCTGGGGATGTGGCGGGGAGGCTCCCGGTTCAGCCCTAGCCTCTACCAACACCAAAGGCAGCTGAAGTGGGGGTACATGTAGAACCCCTCCCCAGCGCAGAGAAGCCCCAGGGAAGCCTCATGACACGTCCACCAGCACCTTGACAGTGCTGAGGGCGATGGTAAAAGGTCAGAGAGTGGGCAGTGGCCCAGTTCCTGAGAATCTTCACCTCTTTACGCAAATAGTTGGAAAAGCCCTTGCACTCATTAAGTCTATGAAGTTACCCAGCCCATAAAAAAATCACCCCATGTTTTGGGGCCTCTCACTTTCTGAGATGGCCCACGCTGTGGTGTTTCTCCCATGGTCGTTCTGGCCTTTTGAGGCTGACTGCATTCTATTTAGGGAATGTGTTTCTAAATAAATCTTCTTACCCATCATTTTTGTATCTCACTGAATTCTTTCTGCGATGAGACATAAAGAACCTGAACTTCATTGAATCTGGAGACCCGGTGTGTGATCTCAGTTGAATGACCATGGGTTGGGACTTACTTGGCAGTCCAGTGGTTAAGACTCCGTGCTTTCATTGCAGGGGGTGCAGGTTTGATCCCTGGTTGAAGGGATCCCTCGTGCTATGCCATGAAGCCAGGAAAATAGAAAAAGACCTTGTGTTCGAGTCCCAATATATGGGTTTAGGCTGGGTTTGTAGTCCAGACGTGGGTTCAAGGTGCACCCCAAATGGGACTTAAATATTTTTTGTGTACGAGAATGGCAGGAAACAAGTCCTACCCAGATATACGTTAGATTTTCTTCAGTATCAAGGTGAGCAAAATTTAAGCCCAGATACTAATTGTATTAAGGAAATCAGTCCTGAATATTCATTGGAAGGACTGATTCTGAAGCTGAAGCTCCAATACTTTGGCCATATGATGCGAAGAACTGACTCATTGGAAAAGACCCTGATGCTGGGAAAGACTGAAGGCAGGAGAAGGGGACGACAGAGGATGAGATGGTTGGATGGCATCACTAACTTCAATGGACATGAGTTTGAGCAAGTTCCAGGAGATGGTGATAGACAGGGAAGCCTGGTGTGCTGCAGTCCATGGAGTCTTAAAGAGTCGGACACAAACTGAGCGACTGAACTGAACGCCAAAATGGATGCTCTCTCTTACAATACAAGGATTTACAAACAGCATCAATAATACAGACAGCTGGACGGCCGGCAACTCCACTTCCCAGCGTCCCTCGCGGTGACGCTTTGCCGTTGCCGTGGAGACAGGAGGGCCCCGCCCGCCGTGCCTGCAGGCAGGCGGAAGCCACGCCTCCCCGAAGTCTCTGCGCGTGCGTCCGCAACGCGCCACGGGCCAATGAGAGCTCACGAGATTGGACTTCGGGCGCCTGGGACTGTCACTTGGCTACCGGTGTCGGGCCACGCCGGTGACGGCCGGAGAGCGCAGGGTCGCGGCCGGCTTGGCTGGAGGGTCTTGTGACCCGAGGCGCGGGCAGCGAGGACGCGCGGGAGGAGACCCGAGGCGCGGGCGGCGGAGCCAGGAGGCCCACGTCTCGTAGCCAGCCTCAGTTTCCCCGGGTTCCGCGTGGGCTGCCGCCGAGCCGCGCGCTCTCTGGTTTCCACGCAGCCCCGACGCGGCGCCCTTGACGGACGGGGAGAGTGAGGCCCGCGTCTGGGCGCCCGCCCTTTCTGCAGGTTCCAATGGCGGCGACGGCGCAGCCCGACCAGGAGCAGGTGAGTAGCGAGAGCCCGGGAGCCCCACCCCACTTTGCTTCTTCCAGGGACCAGAGCCCCGCGCCGGGGAGGCACTTCACGTGAAGTCTTCCCCTCGCGCTTCGCCCTAGGCTCTGGTGTTCTGGCCGGTTGGGCGTACACTCGTGGGATCCCCACCTCTTGCAGCTAAGGGGGTGAGGTGTGAGTAGAACTTCCGAGGGGACGTTGCTCCGTGTACAAAAGCTAGGAGGGAAGCCTGAGTGTAGGCGCTTCCGAAACCGAAACTGCGGGACCGGGAGAGGATATGTCCGAAAGGTCAGGCCGAGGAGTTAAGACTGTCCCAGGGCACTGGGAGACTGGACATGCTTTAAGTCATGAGTTTTTCGGTTTCCCATCGTTTTCTGGATGGAGGGCGGCAGAGAGAGTGGCGCTGTGCAGGGAGCAGGCTGCGGCAGAGTCCGGGCAGTGGAGAGGAGAATTCTGTGTAGATAGGCTGGTGTAGCAAATGGGATGTGCCTGAGTGCCCAGTGGAAGGGCCATTCTAAGGTTTTCCGCGGAGCACCCCACAGGATGCAGGTGTGCGGCCAGGATTTGGGAGCTTCGCCTGAAATTGAAAACCCTTGATTACGTCCTTGCCTTGGGACTGTGTCAGTGACAACTGTCACTCAGTGGGACAGAGTGGGGGAGGGGGGAAGGAGGGGCTGTAGACAAAATTAGGCATTTGAAGGGAAAGTAGGTTTAAGGGGAAATTGGGAAGAGTCTATGGTATCTTAGAGTGGAGGTGTCGCATGGACTTGGAATTGTAGCTGTTCAAGGACAGTGTCCAGGTGTCCTGAGCGAGGCCGAGCCTGGGAATCAAACGTAGGAGGAGGGGATCTCATGGAGTCAGCCAGGGACAGGCATGGATACTTAGGGCTCTAGGGAGATGGAAATGGCTGGCAGTCCTGGGGCTCTTGGGGGAAGTCTGGCAGGTGGCTGAGGGAAAGGAGGCGGCAGCCGAGTGAGGAGGAAATAGAGGAGCTCTGACTGTGGGGGGAGGAGGGAAGTGGCTTCTGTGTGCCTGCCAGGTCTTTGGGATCTTGCCTATGGCGACTGCAGGGGATCAGCCAGCCCTCCGGTTCAAAGAGCAGCCTCGAAATGTTTCAGCAGGAGAGGGCATCCCTGCAGGGATGGGCAGGTCCTGGGGGCTCTGCTGCCGTCACTTGCAGTTACTTGTACAGGAGCAGCGGGGGCACCTTTGGGGTGGGTCAGCATTTGCAAAGGCTGGAGAATGGGTGGGCACCAGGGGCTTCCCTTGGGGCTTCCTCTGGCTTCCTCATGTAGATGATCAGGCGGGGTTAGAGAGGCATCTATGGCCTGGATAAGAAAGGCGGAGGGGCTCAGCCAGGTGAGGGGCGTTCCACCTGCAGAGCCTTGTTGTGGGGGGGCGGGGGTAGCAGCTGAGAGACGTGTGCAGAGGTAGCCTTCGGGGCAGAGAGCTGGGTCTTGGGTCACACAGCCATGCTTCACTGTGCCCACCTTCGGACTCTGGCAGGGCCTGATGGCCTTTGAGGATGTGGCCGTGCACTTCTCCCAGGAGGAATGGGGGCTCCTGGATACAGCGCAGAGGGCTCTGTACCGCCGGGTGATGCTGGAGAACTTCGCCCTCCTGGCCTCGCTGGGTAAGCTCTGGGTCCCCACACGAAGCCAGGCTGGGCTACCAGCACTAACCTCTCTTCGCCTGGCAGCCTGGGAGCAGCCGCGTGCCCGCTGGCCGAGCATCCCTGTTAGCTGTGGTGTCTCAGCACTCAGTCCCCTGCTATTGCTGCCAGCACGGTTTTCCTTGCTCGTGGGAGGAGGTGTGACCCTGCCCTGGGGTGTGCCCTCGGCCTCTTCATCCTCACAGAGGGTGCCGTCTGTGTCCCGCGAAGCCCTGGCCCCTCCGTCTGCCCCTCACTCGCCTGTCTTCTCCCGCAGGCCTGTCTGTGTCCCGGCCCCGCGTGGTCACGCAGCTGGAGCACGGCGACGAGCCCTGGGTTCTCAGTGGGGCGGACGTGACCCTGGCCCGGGATGCCCAGAGGAGGCCCCGCCGCAGTGAGTGGGGCTCGGGGTGTGGGCTGGAGGCTAGCCCTTGAGTTGGCTCCTTCCGCCTCCCTTCCCTGACGCGGTCCTCTCTGGCTTCCCACCCTCCTGACTGTTCACCTTCAGCCTCTTCTAGAGGCTCCGACTTTGGCCACCCTCGAGGGTGGCTCTGGGGCTGCCCCCAGGCTGTGGGGAGACCTGCCCAGGGTCCCACCCTCGGCCAGCGCGTGTAGCCTCAGACCCTTCCCGTCTTCCCTCGCCACCTCATCCGCGAGGCCATTTCTTTACGGGTGCATGGCTTCCTGAGCACTTGGGGTGGCCAGCTCCATTCCAGGCAGTGGGACACAGTCTTGCCCAGACCACTTGCGGTCTGGTCTTGGTGGGGTCCTGCATGGGAGAGGCAGTCAGTAGGTACTAGGGCTCAGGCAGTCAGTACCAGAGTTGGTGAGTGAGGAACGGAGTGGCCCGGGAGAACCCCGGGGCCAGCTCTGCCCCTGAAGGGAGTCAGGCCCCTGTCCCTCCCCCTCATCCACTCTGAGTCTGGGGTCCCCTCGCCCACCCCCGCAGCCTGCCCAGGATGACCCAGTCGTCCACCATTTCTGTGCCTGCAGGCTCCCCTCCTCTGGTGGAGGACGACGATGTTTCTGGAGAAGCCCCGTTCCCAGGGGCCTTCGGGGATGTCCTCCACACCGCGGGGGCCTATGAGAACGGGAAGATCCCCGAGGGTCGGCGCGGCATCTCCCCTTCCCGGGAGAGGAGACCCACTGGAGTGTCCGTGATCTACTGGGAGAGGCTCCGGCTGGGGCCGGGCAGCGGCGACGCCAGCGTGAGCCTCCGGTTGACCTCTTCTCTGCGGCCGCCGCCCGGGGACAAGGCCCTCACAGAGCACCCCGCGCCCAGCCAGCCGCCCCGGGTGTCGGAGCGGCGGAAGCCCTGGGCACGCGAGGCCCCCGGGGGAGCCTTCTCAAGAGCGCCGGGGCCTCCAGGAGCGCGAGGAATGGGCCCGGCCTGGCGTGGGCCACCTGGCTGGGCCGAGCTGGGTGAGGCGCGGCAGCCCGGGCCCGGCCTCCTCCCCGGGGAGAAGCCCTTCGAGTGCAGGGCGTGCAGCAAGGTGTTCGTGAAGAGCTCCGACCTGCTCAAGCACCTGCGCACACACACCGGGGAGCGGCCGTACGAGTGCGCGCAGTGTGGCAAGGCCTTCAGCCAGACGTCGCACCTGACGCAGCACCAGCGCATCCACAGCGGGGAGACGCCCTACAGCTGCCCGGCCTGCGGGCAGGCCTTCCGGCACAGCTCGTCGCTGGTGCGGCACCAGCGCATCCACACGGCCGAGAAGGCCTTCCGCTGTGCCGAGTGCGGCAAAGCCTTCAGCCACCGCTCCAACCTCAGCCAGCACCGCAAGATCCACGCGGGCGGCCGGCCCTATGCGTGCGCGCGCTGCGGCCGCAGCTTCTGCCGCAACTCACACCTCATCCAGCATGAGCGCACGCACACGGGCGAGAAGCCCTTCGCCTGCGCGCTCTGTGGGGCCGCCTTCAGCCAGGGCTCGTCGCTCTTCAAGCACCGGCGCGTGCACACGGGCGAGAAGCCCTTCGCCTGCCCGCAGTGCGGCCGCGCCTTCAGCCACAGCTCCAACCTGCGGCAGCACCGGCTGCTGCACACGGGCGAGCGGCCCTTCCGCTGCGCGGACTGCGGCAAGGCCTTCGCCAAGGGCGCTGTGCTGCTCAGCCACCGGCGCATCCACACGGGCGAGAAGCCCTTCGTGTGCGCGCACTGCGGCCGCGCCTTTCGCGAGCGCCCGGCCCTCTTCCACCACCAGAGGCTCCACACCGGCGAGAAGTCGGCGCGGCGGCCCCGGGCCGGCCCCCGCCCCCCGGCCAGGCCGCCTTCGGGGGCATCGCCCGAGGGTGCGCTGGGGCGGGAAGCCGGAGCCCCGCCACGTCGGGCCCAGCTACCATCCTGAGAACCACTGAGGCCTGAGGGCGCGGCCCGACCTTCCTCGGCCGCTGGTTGGGCCCTTCCGCGCGCAGAGGCCCCGTCCTCCGCAGAGGCCTCCACTCTGGAGGAGCTCGGCGCGGGCACTGGGGTTCCTCCTGCGCCTGGTGACGAGATCTGCCGCTTGTCGGCCACAGCTCACCCCTCCAGCCTCAAGCGGTCTGGCTGCAGAAAGGACGGGGTAGGCCTGCAGGCTGCTGCCGGTTCACGCGTGTCTTCACTGTGGTACCAGAACGGGAGGTGCTGGGCGGCGTGGAGGTGGTCTGGAGACGTTTCCGAGGTTTGCACCCAAACTAGAGGCTTTGTAGAGAACCGTTGCACCCCCGCCGCCGGGAGATCCCCCACCCCAGGCCTCAGTTCAGCCCGGGCTTCCTGGGAGCGGGCCCGTGGACAGGAGGCCTTGTGGGAGGTGGCTGTTGGCTTTAGAACCAGTGGCTGGGCTCTGAGCCTCAGCTCCCACCTCCGGGGAAGAGAAAACACTGAGGCTGCTGACGGCAGTCTGCAATCCCCGCAGGCTCCCGCCAGCTCCGCCTCTGCCTGCGGCGGTTTCTCCTGACAGCGCTGAGGGGCTGCTGGGGCTGGGGTCCCCACTCCCCAGAGGAGGCTGAGGCGCAGAGAGCTCGCCCCTTCACCCCACCCTTAGCCTGCCAGCTTGGAGGGTGAAGCCTGCCTGGCTCCCTGCACGAGGCTGACCCTCAGGAGGAGGGGAGTCCCCAGGGAGCTGGGGGGCAAGGTTCAGAGTGCCCGTTTCCTGGCTATGCTTGTTCCCTCAGATTGTGGTCCCGGCTTAGCTCCTACGTCCTGCCCTCCCTAAAGTCAGCACCATCCGAGCCTCTCCAGCCCCACTCCGCTGACGGGAGGTGACCACAGCAACAGGTTCAGAGGAGGCAGGTGGGCCACTTGCTTCTGTGGGACCCAGTGGCTGTGTGCCTGCCTGCGCCCCCCTCATGGGGCTGAAGACTTGCCACCACCTGAAGCTGTGTGTGGCGCCTTCTGAGACCCCTCCCCGGGGTGCCACAGCCCACCTGGTAGGACACTGAGGCAGACAAATGGGCTGGGGGCCCGGCTGGCTTCTTGTGGCCTTCCACCTGGGGCATCTCCACCCGGGGTCTCACCTCCAGGGAAGTTAACAGTGCATTTATTGGAGGGGGAAAAGACTAGAAATTATGGCTTGGAGGTACATTTTAAACTCTGCACGGCACTGTGCAGGTCCGCAGGCTCAGCCTCAGCCTCCAGGTCGTGGTTCAGAAGGTTCTGATAAGACAGAGTCCAGAGAGACTCCCTAATAAAGGTTTCTTTTTAGAAACATGAACAAAGTTGGCCTGGAGTGGGTTTATCTCAGCGTGATGCACACATGTTGTCGCAGGGCCCTGGCTTCAGGCCTGGTCCCTGTGAGGGGCTGCAGGGTAGAGGTGCAGCCTGTCTGTTCCCTGAGCAGTCGGGGACCCGGACGGGGCGGGGCTGCCCCACGCTGCAGCTCTGCTGGGAGATGAGCCCTTGTGGGTCCAGACCCTGGAATCTGAGGCTGTGGCCGTATGCGGTGATCCAGAAGGTTGGCCCCAGCCCAGTGAGTGCTCCAGCTCCATCACCTCAAGACCTCACAGGTGTGAGGTCAGAGACATGATACCCTCAAGTCTCCCCCTGCCAAGCAGGCTGCCACCCCTGAAACCTCACAAGTCTTTGAAGGAAAGAGACTTGTAGGTAGGGAGAGGGGTCACACAGGGCCAGGCTCCCCAAGACTCCTCAGCGGCAGGTCCTCTGAGCCAGTGTCCAGCCGTCTTGGGCCCAACCTCTCTGCCCTGATCCTTGCCTTGGCTGGCTCTGTCTTGTCTCCCGCTAGGCGGGCCTCCATGAGGGAGCATTGAGCAGGTCACATCGGGGTCTGTTGGTGTGGCTGTGCGATGCAAGCAAACCCCACAGCTCACAGAGTGCTGTGGAAGGAGCCCGTGGGACTCAGAGCAAAGGTGCCTGTTGAGTATCAAACAGGTTCCCAGAGAGCCAGTCACATGCAAACTTTGTTGCATCTCAGAAGCTCCTGGAACCTGGTTTCCGCCCTGAGCCCTGCTGAGCCCTGCTGACCCCTCAAGCCAGGCCTGGTGCCCTGTCCAGCCTGCTTCCTGCTTCACTGAGCTTTTCTTGCCGTGTGGTTGGCCCCTACTAGCCCAGCTCCTCCACCCTCCTCGAGTCTACCCTCCCAGTACCGAGGGGTGATCAGAGGCCCCAGCACTGTTCCTAAAGGAACAGCGACAATAAGTGCCCCCCTGCCCCTATGTCTGGGCCCCAGATTTGTCCTCCAAACCTTTGTGGTCATGTTGGGCTGTGTCCTGCCAGGCTGACCCCTCTGCTTAACCCAGAATGTGTTATGACTATAAGCTTTTGTGGGCTTTCTAGGTCAAGATGATGGACTGAACACATGCATCTTACTTGGTCCAGAAACCCACTGAAACCACAGGGAGCGTTTGAAACACTAACCTTTGGGAATTCCCTGGCAGTACAGTGGTCAGGCGCCACTTGCCAGGGTCCAGCCCCGGTGGATCCAGGGTAGTTCGAAGGGGAGACGGAATCGGTGTCCTAGGAAAAAACTTATTTAATTACAGATATAAAGAGAGATTAGAAATGGATAGTGTAGTAGGAAATATTAGTGGAGAAAAAGAGGCTAAATAACTTGGTTTACGTGGGATACCAATAAAACTCCAAGACAAGGAATTTGCCCCATCTACGTTGGGCCACCAGCGCCACTTGAATATCGGAAGGTGCCCCTCCTTGGGCTCCTTCTCGCGTGGAACTTAAAAGCCGGGGCAAGTAAGTAGACATGGTGAGCACCCACGCTCCAGATGGGAATTCAGCCAGAAAAATGGGGAGCAAGAAAGAACGACACGGGGGAACCAGTCTTTCCAGAAACTGATCCGATTTCTTTATTTTTGAGGTTTGCTTATATACCTTTTGTTACACACAGAGACAAATGGAAATTTTAAAGTCACGCGAGAGTCAGCAGTCCTGACCTTTATCAAAATCAGGTGCTTCACATAAATGTATAAAAAAAAGTCTTAGGGGTTTTACATCATCTTCTGGCCATGAGGCCTGCTGACATTTTACGACCCTTTCTTTCTGATAACGGTCAGTTAACCAGAAAACTTATTTTTTCTAAGGGTGTTTTTTCCTAAACCAGGCGCCACCCTCTGAAGGTACCAGATAAAGTTGCATTCCTATAGGGTGAGGGTGTAGTGGGTTACAACTAAGAAAGGAATTTATTTAACCTAAGGTTAACATGATTAATCTTAAAGGTTAATACTTATTTCTCCTATATGCTAGTTATATTCATTATAAGGGCAGGGAATATGGAGATTTAGCAGCAAACATCAGCCCAACAAAGGAAAACCCTTCACCAATGTTCCCCTTAAGATCTGTTTAGTCTTAAGATAGTGATAAAGTTTCATTTTTGCATAGCAAGGACACAGTGATTTATAACAAAGTACAGTGATCTGTAACAAAAGAGAAAATCCATTAACTCAAAAGGTCTAGTGTTGCTAACATCAAAAACTACTATATTTCCTTTTCTATATTCCAAATACATTAATATATTCCCAGGTGCCTAAGGATATGGAGGCCTGGCGGCAATCATTGACTCAACAATGAGAAAAGCCCTATGCTAACTAAGACTTTCAAAATACTCCAAACTCTCTGTGCTGTTTATGGTTGAGAGGTTGTCACACAAGCTAGTCTGTCAGCAGAGAGGTTTGACCTGAGACACCCTTGTCACACCCAGGGCAGGGAATTAGCAATTATTGGCACAACAAATGAAAAACCCTTCACCAATATAATTCCTAACCAACCCACTATACCAATAATTTCTAACTTCCCAAAAGAATCTGCCTTTAGTAAGTCTAAAACGTCTCGTGCCTCTCACGATTGGGAGGCTGTAAACAATCACATGTGGCCGGACGAACCTGTACAGGCAGGCTAGATAACCTTCAGAGGAGTTCGTAAGTCGAAACACTCTTGTCACACCCAGGGATTTTTATTGACTTGGAGCTGTAAGTTAACTCCTTCTCTGAGAGAGGTAATGGGGGGGTCAGCCCCCCGTAAAGTCAGAGGTGTATAGGTGAGAGTGTGAAACAGTAAAGTAGGCAGACTCTGGTTTGGGGGGTACATGCTCGGGAATAGGGGGTTTCCTGAGGCTCAATCCCGCCTTTGCGTATGCCGAAGCCTCCTTCCTCATGACCTTTGCCATGGGCGGAGTTCCTCACGCTGGCTCCTGGCATCAAGCTTCCATTGCTGGGGGCCCAGGGTTCGATCCCTAGTTGGGGAACTAGGATCCCACATTCTGCGTGGTGTGGCCAATAAGTAAATAAAATACAAACCCGCAAGTAGGATCGTGAAAGAGGAGGCAATGGCATGCGGAAGCTAGGAGTGGGTGGAAATCGAGGAGCTAGTACCGATTTGGAGAAAAGCCAAATACTGAGTTGGCGCTGGCGGACGTGCAGGGTGATCCCACCAGGCTCACGCTGTAGAAATCCAGAAGGCTTGAAAACCAGCAGCCCTCTGGAAGGGTAGACCCAAAACAAACATGACTGAGGGAAAGCTCCCGAATAGGCTGTTAGAGCTCCAGCTCTCCCCACATGGTAGATGGTGGAAGAGACCTTTCTTTGCAGGACTGATCTAGCTGAAGGCACGTCTGAGAGTCTGAGGATATAGATTACGGGACAATTTCCTCATCAGCAGATGTGCCTGCTGTGCCCGCACACCCGCAGGGCGCTCAGTGGTAGTCGAATGAAGGACCCCAGTGCCACCCTCGCTGGAGAAATTCCTGGGGAAGGCGGAGAACGCCCATGGGTTAGGCGAGCCTTCCCGGCAGGCCCCTGCTTCCTCCTGGGACCCCGAGAGGCGAGTCTCTGGGAAACTGCCGGCCGCCCGGGAGGGCAGGGCCACGCTCCGGCGGTCGCCTTGGAAATAGCGGGAGGCGGGCCGCTGTGCTCCCGCGGTAACCAGGGCGACCGCCGGCGCCCAGAAGGAAGTTGCAGGGAGAGCACCCGGGCGGAGCGCCAGCCTGATTGGCCGAGAGGTCACGCCCCGCCCCGCCTCACCTCTCGGCCAATAGGTGCCGGCCTGCTGTGCTCATGCGCAACGTCCGGAGGTCCCGTCCATCTCTGCAGTTGGTGAGTCTTCGGGAGCGGGTGCAAAGGGAGAGCGGCTGCTGGGACAGGGCGGGAGCCCCCCGAAGCCCGCGGCGCTGCAGATGCCACTCGGAGGAACGGGGCGCCCCTCAGTCGTGCGAGGCCTCCGAGAAACAGCACCTGCTCCGAGGCCGCTCCTCTGCTCGCGTGCTGAGGCTCATGGGAAACGTAGTCCGACGGGAGGGGGCGGGGCTTCGGAGCAGACGTGTGATTGGCCAGGGCGGCGTCGCCGAGGCAACGCGCGAAGGGCAGGCTGATGGGGCAGTGGGGGGCGGGGCCTCAGAGCAGACACGTGATTGGCCAGGGCCGCGTCGCCGGGGCAACGCTCGAGGGGCGGGCCCATGTGGGGGGGGGGGTCCCGCGGAAGGGGGCGGGGCCGCTCACCTCAGTGGCTCGGGATGGCGGGGTGAGCGCCGGCGGGCTAGGCGCACGAGCCCTTCCCGCCGCCGCCCGACGCGCGCGGGGCGGCCTGCCCCCGAGCCTTCATCTGGGCCCCTCCTCCGTGTGTGGCGCCGTCCCTTCCTTGCGGAGGACCCCCGTCTCCCCTCCGTCTGTGGAAGTCTAGCTTTGGGGGTAGGGCCCGGTCCAGCCTGTCGGAGAGGCATGTGGACGCGTCTCCCTGCGGACCCTCAGGGCCGGGACGCGGTGGCCCGCGGAGCGCCCCATACAGCCCTAGGCTCTGGTTTGCTTGGCTTCCGCCTTTCACACGTACGGTCCACACGGTGTGAGTCACGCACAGCTGTCCGGTGTCAGCGAGCACGGTGTCTCGGGGTCCACGTCGGCCCCTGCTTCGGCCGTGGCGCAGGTCAGCTTCTCGGGGTGCCTCTGTTGAATCAGCGTGACCCGGAGAGGGAGGAGACGGGTAGCCTGTTCTCACCCTGGCTCCCCCACTCTCGGCTTCTCGGCCTGACCCTGGAAGCCTGGGGTAGCTCCCCTGGCCTTGCGTTCAGCATCATCTAGCTGTTCCCTGGAAGCTCCATCCGACTCCAAGTGGTTCACAAGGCTTCCTTCTGCTCTTAGTTCCAGCTCTTGTGACCTTTCCTTCCACGAAACTTTCCTCAGTTTAGCGTCGAGCATCCCCACACTAGGGTCCTCTCTGTCCAGACATCAGCAGCAGCACCACCACCCCTGGGCTGCAAGCAGCTGCCTCACCTTGGCTGTGGCCTTGTGGCTGGCACTCTGACCCCTCTTTCCTGCAGGTGGCTCCAAGAAGATTCCCCTCACAATGCCATCCCCACTGGGTCCCCCGAGTCTGCCTTCTCTGGACCCCGAGGCCACCCCGGAGGATCCCGAGATGGCACGCCAGCGCTTCCGGGGCTTCTGCTACCGGGAGGTGGCCGGTCCCCGGGTGGCCCTGGCCCGGCTACAGTTTCTGTGCCGCCAGTGGCTCCAGCCCGAGGTGCACTCCAAGGAGGAGATACTGGACCTGCTGGTGCTGGAGCAGTTCCTGGGGGCGCTGCCCCCTGAGATTCAGGCCTGGGTGCGGGGCCAGCAGCCAGGCAGCCCTGAGGAGGCCGTTGTCCTGGTCGAAGACCTACAGCGTGACCCTGGGCAGCTGCTGGGCTGGGTGAGTGTGGTCGTGGTGGCTTCTCTGAGGGACAGAGTGAACCTAGCACCCCAATGAACCTAGCACCTCCCTCGCCCGCAGATTACAGCGCACGTCCTGCAGCAAGCTGTGCTCCCAGCGACACAGAAGACAGAGGAGTCGCTGGGGGGTGTCCACCCCTCAGGGACAGTGGAGCCCCTCAGGGAAGCCTCTGGGGAGGCGCCAAAGGGTGCCCAGATGGAGGGCAGTGCCCACTTCAGCTGCAGCGTGAAGGAGGAGCCTGATGGCTACGTGCAGGAGACAGGTGAGGTGCGGGTGCACGAGGTCCGGGGCCCCTTGAGAGTGTGGGGGGGGGGTCCAGGAGAGGTTGTGCGGAGACTGGGGGCTCCTGGAGTGGGTCTGGCATCCCCAGCTGGGAGGCAGGCCCCACGAGGACTGGGTCCCCCGGAGGCTGGAGGGAAGGGCTGGCTGGCTGCCTGCCGTGTGCCTGGCACACAAAGAGCATGCCTTCCTGCTGCTAGAGGAGGGCCCAGGCTACAGCACCAACGCCAGCTCCTTGCCTGCCCTGGCTCGCAGGGACAGCCCCTGACCCCTGCCTGCCTGGCTTCCTAGCATCCTCCAGCCCCCCACCTCCAGCCCAGTCCCACAAGGAGCACGTCGAACAACAGGAACCGACCTCCACACCCTTCCAGCCACCCCGGCTTCAGGTGAGCAGCCCCCGGTTGGCGAGTGCAGCCCCGCTGCAGGAAGAGGGTGTCCTCAGGGGCTGCTCTCTGTCCTGCCGGATGTCCAGGCTCCTTGGCGAGTGCTTCCTGTCCTCTCTGCTGCCGCGAAGTGGAGTTGGTATCAGGGTACCCCTGGCAGGGCGTCGGGGACAGAACAGTGCTTGGAAAGAATTCTGGTCTCAGGGAACTGGGAACCTGGTTTAGAGTGATGGGAACTGGCAGAGGTGGGCTTCGCACTTACAGCCGTGAGACGGGGGTTGGCAAGAGTCCTGCCCCGGCACCCGGGGTGAACCCTCATGGGCATGTGCAGAGCGGACAGGGTCCCCAGTGTGGCAGGAAAGCCTGAGTGACACCCAGCAGTCTGGCCTCCCTGCACACCCGAGATCAGAATAGAGACACTCTTACCAGGAAATGGCCCGGGAACTTCATCCAAGGCCAATCAGCCCTCAGCTGCAGCCAGCTGGGCGTGGAAGCCCCTGTCGCCTGGAGGGCTTGGGTCCTGAGTGCCGGCAGCAGGGTCTTGTCCTTTCCCAGTGACACTGTTCCTAACCCTTTCCGCACTGAGAAGCTCGCGAGGACCCAGCCGCAGCCTGAAGGCCCAGTTGCAGCAACCACAGCCGGCCCAGCTGTGTCTGGAGGTGCGAGGCCATGCCTGCCCTCTGGCTCTCCAGCCTCCCTGCAAGTTCGCTGAGGCCCTGGGCACTTTGCCTGAGGGTCTCTGTTGCCCTTGAAACCAGAGGCAGGGGAGAGGTGGTTGGGGTCCCCACCATTCCCTGGCCTTTTGCTCCGTGCAGCACACGCAACCCCAGGGCCATCCGGGGGTCCTCAGCTTCCTTCTGTGCGGCCAGAGCCTGGGGTGGGGCAGCTGAGGGTGACTGGTGAGCCAAGAGGCAGCTCCCTTCCTGGGCCTGCATCTGCAGCGCTCAGTGGTTCCCATCTCAGCAGGTGAGGCTGAGGTAACCTGCCACCCCTCAGGGGACCAGCAAGGCTCTGGCCAGGATCGGCCTGGTGGGTGCGGGGTCGACAGTTCTGTGGGTGATGGGTTGTGTCCCTGCAGGAGTGGCGGCTCCTGGAGCCGTCCCAGAAGGAGCTGAACTGGGATGTGATGCTGGAGAAGTACGGCACGGTGGTGTCCCTGGGTGAGGCCCCCTCTCCTTCTCTGGGCCCTTGGGCGCACCTTGCCTCCCAGCGCTTCCCAAGGGCCCCCCCTCCCCTTATTCGTGCGAACCCCTCACCTGATGGGCCCCCTACCTCAAGCAGGGTTGACGCACCCCCTGCCTGAGTCGCGCACCGAGTCGCAGCCGGAGGTGCTGAGCTCCGGATCCGGATCCGAGGGTCGGAGAAGCCTCCACCCAGGTGAGTGACCTCTCGAGGTCCCTTGGTGGGGGTAGGGGTGCAGGTGCGGGTGGGGCAGGGGCGGGGGTGGAGGATGGGGGCGGGCGGGGTGCCCAGGCGGCCCTGGCTGGACAGTGCTGGGTCCCCAGGTGACCTGGCCCCCTCTGCTCCCCAGGAGATGAGAGTGAGGGCCGGCCTGGCGGCCCCGAGGCTCTGCCGCCACCGCCGCCGCCAAGGAGCAAGCCCTACACGTGCACTCAGTGTGGCGGGGCTTTCGACTGGAAGTCGGTGTTCGTCATCCACCGCCGCGCGCATGCCGGCAGCCCGTGCACAGAGAAGCCACCGGCCGGCCCGCCCCCGCGTGCGCTCCCGGGCCCACGCGGCTATGCCTGTGAGGAGTGTGGCCACAGCTTCAGCTGGAAGTCGCAGCTGGTTATCCATCGCAAGGGCCACGCCAGCCAGCGGCGCCACCTCTGCGCCGACTGCGGCCACAGCTTCGACTGGAAGTCCCAGCTGGTCATCCACCGCAAGAGCCACCGGCCCGAGGCCCCTTGAGTGCAGGAAGGGCGGCCTCCCCATCCCTGCGCCGGTGCGACCTGGAGACCTGGAGGCCGCCCAGGACCCTGGAGCAGGTCAGAGTCCCAGGGGATACCCCGGCCCCCCTCAGTCTCCCCCCGGAGCCAATGCTCCCTGTCTCCTGCCTCCCCCACCCCAGCTTTCTGAGAGGCCTGGGCTCCAGGCCTCCGCCGGCCCAGTGCCGCCAGGGGACTTGCAAGCTCCCACCGGTGACCTAGTGCAGGCTCCCCCGACCTCTGGGACCACTTGGCTTGGTGACCAGGCCTCTCCCACTCCTCCTGCAGAAGCTGGGCCCGAGGTCTGAGTGTGGACGGGCCAGGAAGCCCAGGAGAGCATGGCCCGCTTCTGTCTGCAGCCAGCTGCAAAGCTGAAGTTTAGCCACTGTGCGTTTTAGAGTTTTAACAGATTCCAGTTTTAAACTGGAGACATTTCTGCAGAAGAATCCTGGTGTCTAGTCTCTGCTGGTTGGATCAGAGCGCCTGCCCTCCCGCCCAGCCCCTAGAGCTGCCGAGCACCTGACCCCCGAGCCGGGCCAGCGTCCAGCCCACCTGCTCCTTGGCCACACACCCCACTGCTGGCTTTGTTGTCCCTGCCTGAGTGGACGTGAAGGGAACGTCTCTCCAAGGATTTCTGGACAAGGATGGGCTCTGAGAACAGATATCACTTAGGCCTGTAGGCCGGCGGCTCAGGGCTGTGTCCCCACAGCCTGCACAGTGGGTCACCCCCGGCGGCCTGTTTGGGTCGTGGGCAGTTGTTCAGGTCTCGGCCAGCATCCTGTGGTACTTTGCTACTGCTGCGACGGCTTGAGACAACACGTGTATCCTCTTGGGACTCTGGATGTCAGTCACGGTGTCAGCAGGACTGGTTCCTCCTGAAGTCTCTAAGGGGGAATCCACTGCAAGAGTTTTTCTAGCTTGTAGAGGCCACTGCGCCCCTGGGTTTGTGACCGTTCACTCCATCGGCAACGCTCGCCGTGGATGGTGCGGTCCCACACTGCCTCCTCCTTGTCAGGCCCTCGGGGCTGCGTCCAGAGTCCCCAGTAACCGTGGTGATCCTCATCTCAGGACCACACAGCTTCCCCGTCCACCCACCCTCCTGCTCTCATCTGCACAAGCCCTTTGCGTGTGAGGTGACATTCACGGCTCCAGGTGTTAGGACGTGGACGTCTTGGGGGCTGTTAACTTGGTGCACTTCGGGGCTCCATTCTGCTCTAAAACAAGCATTTTGTGGGAGGTGATTTCAGGGAAACAGATGCGCCCAAGAATTGAGCCCCCTGCAGACTCGGGCACATGCAGGGGTTCCAGGAGGGTGTTGAGTGCTGCAGTAACCATTGTTACTGGGCAAGGTGGAGGACGCCTGGATGGGGGTGGGGGGCTTACTGCAGCCTGAAACCGGGAGGGAGAAGCCTTCACCCCAGGAACCCACCTCCTCCATGCCCAGCCTTCTGGGACCTTTGAGCTGTTGACCATACTCAGGCCTGGGGAAGCACGGCCAGGCTGAAGGTGGAACTGAGCACCGGTGATCTCGTTACCGCATCCAGGCTTGTATCGTTCACTGCATGACAGGCCGATGAACTGAGAGCCTGAGTGGTTAGGGCAAGGAGTCGCGCCTGTATTCAAAAAGCCGGCAAACTGAGACGATAGGAGGCTTGTGCCCCAAAGAACCGTCTCGTCTGTGTTAAAATCCAGGCTGCTCTTACACTGAAAGGGGATAGAGTCAGGTGAAACATTTCCTGGTTCAGAGGGGATGTGTTCATTTCCTCCTCCCTGTAGACATTCACAGGTAGGTGTGGTCAGGAGGTCTCCTGTGAGCTAAATGAAGGAATTCTAGCTTAAATGCTCACTACCTGTGAGTCAGGGCTCCCAGAGTTGGGCTATTATGTATAATTTAAGCTTAGATGCAGCATTCCTCTAGTGACTGACTCAGGTGACAGAATTCAAAGGTTCTTCCTCATTATAACACAGTCTGGCTGGCAGCCAGAGGTGAGGTCTGTGCTGGGGTCACAGAGGAAGGTGCCAGGGCAGGGCCCAGTCACACACAGATGGTGAGGGGCGGGTGGGGGTGGATGGGCAGCATTCTTGGGAGATTTTCCTTATTTGAAAGTAGTTTCTGTTCACTTAGAAAAGTCTGAAATATACCAGAGGACAAAGGTCACGAAAACGGTCGCTGATGCCGCTGTTCTCGCGTTCACGCGGGGTGGGGCTTTACAGCGGGAGAGGCCCCTGCGCGTTCTGGGCCGCGCCCTTCCCGCCCACCTCCCCGCGCTGCTAAAAACGGGACGTGCCGTGATGCCCAGGAGATTCCACTTCCTGGGTTCCCGCCAGGCCCTGACGGTTCCTTGTCCGCCTCCCTCGCGGCTCCCGGTGCCATGAGGACACACCTGAGCAGACCCTCTGGGAGCAACCTGCGTGTTTCCTCAAAACAGACTCCCACAGAGTGGGAGTGGCGAGTTTTCTCGAGCGTCGGATTTCTGTTCTTGTGATTTTCTTTTTCTTCTTGTTTTAAGAAACAAAACAGATTACAGTTCTGAGGTCAGGAGGCAGGCATAGGTCGCGCAGGCCTGCTTTCCTTCTCTGGTCTCTGGGAGAACCATCGCTCCACTTTTCCACCCTAGAGGCGGCCTGTGTGTCGCGCTCACCGCCCTTCCCCAAACCTGCTAGGCTGGCAGTGGCCGCTCAGTGCTCAAGGGGGCTCGCCCGACGCTCTCCTCTGCTCTCCTTTTCCACCTCTAAGGAAACTCGCTATCCTTAGAGGGTGGGCCCACCTGCATCATCTCGAACAGTCCCCCTGTCTCAGGGTCAGTTGGTGGGGTAAGGGGTTTTTAAATTCTCCACGGACTCACCAGCGTCTTCCGGACACATGGGCCCCACCCGCCTTCCCTCCGGAAGGAAAGGCTCCCAGCGGCAGAGGCCCGAGAACGTCGTGGACTCGCTTTTCCAACCCTCCTTTTCCATCTGCGGGCAGAGCCCACGAACTCTGTGTCTCTGCGGACCGCAGGCAGGCTCCGGCGCCACCCACGTGCTTGGGTGTGTGCGTCGCCCTGTTGGCGCGGCCTCGCGCATCACGGGGTCACATCCGTCACTGTCTTCCATCGGCTTTAGACCGCTTGCCCCAGCCAGCTCCGCAGCACGGTCACCCTGCCTCTTGCCGTTGTAACTCAGCCGATCCTCCTCGGCCAGCCTCCCGGGCACCCCGCACCCCAGCATCGCCTGGGCTGCCGCTGGGCCGAGACTGTGGGCGGCGGCGGCGTTTTCCCGCCCGCTCCCAGCTGCTCGCTTCCCACCCCGTCTCATCTGGTCCTCGAGGCCGCCGAGAGCCTCCATCCTCAGCTGGGCCTCCCTCCAGCCCCGTCTCCTTCCTCTGACGTTGCTCCCGGGTTAAGCCTGCTGGAGGCGACCCAGTGGTTGGCCGAGCCGCAATCGGACGCGGGTCATCTGACAGCTGCACCAGCGGGTGTAGGAGGGAGGCTAAAAGTAAGGCCTGATTCTGGTGCCTCCGTAACACCAGAAACCAGGAGAGCCTCAAAGGGCAGTCAGCAAATCCCCTTCCCCTGCTCCCCATGCTGTTCCTGGTAAGAGCCCCGAGTCAAACAGCTCCCCTCGAGTGACATTCCCCCCCAAAGCCGGCAGTCACCCCAATAAGCCAGTCACACCCTCAGCAGGAGTCAGAGGCCCCCCAGCCTCTCCTGACTACAAAGCCTGCCTCCCCCTGGTCCCGCGGGCACGTGACCCTGCGTGGTGGGAGGTGCTAACCTCCACGTGTTGTGTGTTCAGCCATCTTGAGAGTTCTAGGGCTGGTTGAGCAGGAGATGGTTACAACGCTGGGCCCAGGAGCAGGCTGCCCGCCACGGGCACCATGGCACTCGATGAAGATGCACCAGAGGCAGGTAGGGTACCACACCCCTAAGCTACTGAGCAAGGCTGGGGAGAGCGGGGCAGGAGAGCAGGATGCTGGCCTGGGTCACGGCTTTGAAGAGACGCCCCAAACTCAGCCAGCAAGGTAGGTAAAGGCTTAATATTCTAAAAAGTAATGCACACGTTGTAAAATGTTAAATTGCAGTGTAGAGATTTCTCAGCTTTATGGAGACAGCCCTGTGCCATGCAATTCACTCCTTGCAGGTATACAATGCAGTGGTTTTTAGTGTATTCACAGGGCTGTGCCTCAATCATCACAGGTTTAGAACTTCCTCATTACCCAAAGCATGCACCGCTGTTGGCAGTCCCCCAGGTCGTCCTCCCCCCACCCCTGGCAGTCACCAGTCTCTTTTCTGTCTCTGTGGATCCATCAGAGCTGCTTTTTTTTTTTTTTTTTTGCTGCTGCTAAATAATACGCCATTTACGCATTTAGCACATCTGGTTTGTCCATTCCTAAGTTGTCTGGGCACTGGATTGTTTGCAGGTTTGGGGACTGGGAATAATGCAGCTATGAGCATTGATGTGCACGAGTTGGTGTGGACGTGTCTTTTTCTCAGGTATAAGATGACTGTGATGACTGACCTTACGCTAACTCCGCATGTAACCTTGAGATGACTTTTCCCTGTTTTGCGCTGGGTCTTTGTTATGGTGTGTGAGTGTCTCTCCAGTCGAGGCGCCTGGGCCCAACAGTCATGGCATGCGCGTTGCCCCCGAGGCACACGGTGTGGGGTCTTAGGTCGCCAGCCAGGGACTGAACCGTGCATCGGCAGGTGCATTCCTTACCACTGAGCCACCAGGGGAGCCCTCCACCTTTTTATTTTTTTAATATCCACAAACATCTGTTGAGGTAGACACGCTCCTCAGACCCATTTTACAATGAAGGAAACCAGTGCTTGAGAGGCAAGTGGTTCTAGGCATTGCCCAGGCCACCAGCCTGGAAGTGGACAGCTGTCAATCCATGCTGCAGGCTCGGGGACCCACAGACCCAGGCTCCTGTCCAGCACACCCACCCCCGCCACGTGGCTCTCCAGGCTCCCAGCACACGCTTTTCTGTTGACGGAGTGGGTGCTAGCCTCTTCTGTCAAGAGGAAATGGAGTGAGAGCCTCATCGGCCAGGGCCCCTTGAACCGGGCCTCACTGGGGGGTGGCCACAGCTTAACCCCACTTGCAGCACAGCATGTGCCCGAGAAGTGGACGTATCAGCTGGCAGGGGCTGTTTGGCACAGGAGCCCAGGGACGCCTGGAGAGTAGAGTCCAACACAAGACATGGCAGGAGCAGCTGACCACAGCAGGGCCGTTACTAGCACAGCTGCTCTTGCTGACATCAGCCAGCCTGCGGCTCCCACAGTGCCCCCGAGGGCACTTCCAGCCCCAAGACACCATGGCCTCCATTCTCCAGAAGCCTTGCCTCTGGCCCTTGTCAGACTGCCCCTCACGGCGCTTCTCCCCACTCTCTCCAGACCACGTCCTCGTCTGCAGCCCGGTCCAGCCCCGACAGAGGCCACAGGCAGACTCGGCGTGTTGTCTCTCCCTGGAGTGGCCGCAGCGGGCCGCTGACTCCGGCCATTCCCCTGGCCTTGTCCAGGTAGGGGTGCCCCTCGGCGGGGACCCCGCACCTCTGGCTCATTCCCCATCCACACAGACATCAGTGTACACATCCGGGTTTATTCTCGCTCTGGTGCGGGCCAGGGTCACCCCAGCCTGTGAAGCTGGGGATAAGGCCAGGCTCGTTGGGTCTGGGGAGTGGGTGAGGGGACAAGCGGAGGCGGGGGCCAGCGTTGGGTGGAGTGCCTTCGGATGTCCTGTGAGCTGCTGGGAGGTCAGAGTCTCCAGGCTCCCTCACACACTGCCCGGTATATATCCAGAGTCAAGGGCCGGAAGGCTCGGGCCTGGCTGTCCAGCACGAACAGAGGGTCAGCGACAACGGTCACGTTGAAGCCCTCGCGCACCAACCGGGACTTCACCAGTTTGAACGTGCCTGTGATCTCCAAGGCGTCCTGCGGGGGGAGAGACTGTAACCGCGACTGCAATCGCCTTGCCGGGCCTCCCACCCACCCCTCCGGCCACCCGAGCTCACCTGGATACGAATGAAATGGGGAGCGGCGTAGGCCGGGAGCGAAGTGCGCACGTGCTGGTACAGCCTCTGCCCGTCGAAGGCCTGGCCGGGCACCAGCTGCACGGCGGCCATGCCCACCTTGCCCTCACACCCTGAGGAATACGTGCAACCTCAGCACCACAGCTGCCCTCTCCTGGGTCCTCGCGGCTGGAACAAGCCCCTGTCCCTCCCCCAGGGCTGTGCACTCCTCCGCACCTGGGACAGGCACACCGTACACGGTCACCTCCTGCAGGAAGTCCACGGCTGACAGCACGCCCTCCACCTCCCGCGTGGACACATTCTCACCCTTCCACCTGTGGGGTTGCAGCGGGTGCCTGGGATCAGGGCGCGGGAAAGGAGGTTCCACCCCTGACCAAGTGCCACCTCCTGGCCCCTAGGCCCCGGCCTGTCGCGCCCTGATCATGAACGAGCGGCCCACCCCTGGAAAGGATAGGCCCCGCCTCCTGGCTATAAGTCCCACCCCCAGAAATAGGCCCCGCCTCCTCCCCAAGCCCTCGCCCCCTCTGGAATTTGTAAGCCCCGCCTCCTGGTCATTAGGCCTGCCCCCGGTAGGAGAGGCCCCGCCTCCTTCAACAAGCCCCCCCCCTCCGGATCCATAGGCCCCGCCCCTGGGCAGGAGGGCCCCTCCTCCTGACCACCGAACCCCGCCTCCTGGCCTTTAGGGCCGCCCACCCCCCCCCCCCCCGCGGGGGAGAGGCCCTGCCCCGTTCCCCAAGCCCCCGCGCCTCCCCGATCCGCACGTCGGGTCCTGAGGAGCCCCGCGGTACCGGAAGGTGTCCCCAAGGCGGTCGTGGAAGTAGAGGAAGCCTTCGTGGTCCATGGCCAGCACGTCCCCGGTGTTGTAGTAGAGGTCGTTCGGGCGCCGCGCGTTCCTCACCAGCTTCTTTTCCGACAGCTCCCGGGGCCCGTGGTAGCCCAGGAAAGGTTGGTGACGCAACACCCGGGTCAGCAGGAGTCCTGCCTGCCCTGGGGTAGGAGCGGGAGTCGGGCACTAGCCGTGGCCGAGCACGTCAGGAGCGCCCCCCAGGCCGCGGCCCGGACTCTCCCAGAGAAGAGAAAGACCCAGAAACGGATCCAGAGACAGAGACAGGAAATGAGGGTGGTATCAGAGTCCCCTCAGAAGAGGAAAAGGCCAATGAGGATGGGCAAGGGAGAGACACAGATGGTGATGGGAAGAGAGATTCCGCTGTGACCTTGCCAGGCCCCAGGAGAGAAGACCCTCGAGAAGGTTCAGGGCCGGAGCTTCGTCCCTGGGAGGAGGGGACTTCCACAGAAAGCGCAAGCAAACACCTCAGATGGACACCCAGAGACGCAGCAGAGCCGGAGGTCGAAGCAGAGGAGCTGGGCAGAGCCGACCAGTAGAGAGGGAGGCCCCAGACCGTGGGCAGACAGACCAGGGACACAGGGCCGGGCTGAGGACTGCAGGCGCCACCACTGGGCGTCAGCCACCTTGAGGCGTCGGGTGGCATGTTCCAGCCACAGAGAAGCCCGCGGCTCTCCCCTCTTTGCACACCCGGGGAGGTTCCCCAGCCCCGTACCTGGCCTCACAGGGATGCAGAGGCCCTGACTGTCCCTCAGAGGCTCCTCTGTCTCCAGGCTGTACTGCACCAGCTCAAAGGGGGACAGCATCTGGGTAGACGGTGGGAGGCATCAGCAGAGGTCCGGTGGGCTCGGCCCCACTCAGGGCCCCGTCATGCCCAGCAACTCACTCGGAGGAAGCAGCTGGTCTTGCCCTGGGCCCCACAGCGCCCTGGGTAGTTGATGAAGCCGACATTGCCCTCGGTGGAGCCGTACGTTTCCCAGATCCGAATGGGGCCGAAGCGCCGCTGGAAGGTCTCCCACACTTCTGCCCGGAGTCCACTGCCAATCGCCAGGCGGACTTTGTGTGTCCGGTCCTCTGGCCGCTGCAGGGACACCCCGAGAAGGGTGAGGAGGGGCTGCCCTTGGGTGTGCCCAGTAGCCCTTACCCAGGAGAGCTATCCTGGGAGGTGATGGGCGCCTATATCGAGAGGATCTGAGTTCTTAACTTTAGAGAAGTTACCTGGAGTCTGTACCTGGAGAGAGTTACTAGCAGGGCTTACCTGCGGAGGGTACCTGGGAACCTTACCTGGAGGAATATGTAGGGGTGGCCAGAGGCCTTCTATAGGGTCTGACCTAAAGGAGACCTCTGGGGTCCTACACAGGGGTGGTTATCTGAAGCTTCTACCTGGGGAGGTTTACTGGAGGCCTTAGCAGGAGGAGTTACTTGGGGGGGCCTTTACCTGAAGGTAACCTGGGGGACTGACTTGAAGCTTCATCTTGAGGAGTTCCCCGGGGGCCTTAGTTGGGTTAGTTACCAGGAACCTCTTCCTGAGTGGTTACCTGGAGATTTCATTTGGGGGGACGCTAGGTCTCCCGCTGGTGGCTCAGATGGTAAAGAGTCGCCTGCAATGCAGGAGACCACGGTTTGACCTCTGGGTTGGGAGAAGGAAATGGCCACCCACTCCACTATTCTTGCCTGGGAATTCCATGGATAGAGGAGCCTGGTGGGCTACAGTCCACAGGGTCGCCAAGAGTTGGAACACACACTCCTTGAGAGAATCACCTGGGGTCCGTGTGTCCTTGATCCATAGGATGAGGCCTGCTCAGGACTAGTGACTTTACCCCGAGCCGCAGCCTGCTCTGGGTACTTTACGTGTTTGATTCTCACTGCATCCCTGTGAGGTGTTATTCTGTTTCCCCAAAGAGGACACTGAGGCTGAGAGAGGTGAAGTCACCCCCCGCCACAAGATAGCACAGCTGATCCTCAAAGCAGCTGTGATGGGAAACCTTGCGTGGGACCCCCTGTCCCGAGGGCCACTGTGTGAGTCCTGGCCCGAATCTCCCTGAGACCTTCACTGGGATGACTCGGGGGCACTCTGCGCATCTCACCTGGGGTGTGTTGCACAGGTACCGCAGGATCTCGCCCACATACTGGATCACAGTCACACCGTGCTGCCGACAGTCGTCCCAGAAGCCGGAGGCAGAGAACTTGGGGGCCAGGACACAGGTCACCCCTGGAAGGGAGGAGAGGAAGGGATTTCAGGTTAGGCCTCTGAGCTGCTGTGAGAAGCTGCTCTGACCACCTGGCTGTGGTCCATGAAGCCCAGGATGGCATCACGCTCATCTCTGTGTCCCTGGCCCAGCCAGGACTGTCTCCACGAGAAGAGCACAGCCCGACCTGAGTCCACATCCTGTCTTCATAATGTGTGGGAAGCTCGGTGCCTGGTACAAAGCGAGCCCTGCTGAATGAGGGCTGTGAGCAGGAGTCCTTCGTGATTGTGATAAATGTCTTAGCAATGCCTGTCTAGCTGGGCAAATGGATAGTGGGCAGAAGGATGGATGGGTGATGGGGGGCTGCGTTGCTGGATGGATATATGGATGTTTTGAAGGATGGACATGTGTATCCGTACATCTTCGGGGGCCACCACAGTCACTCCATGGAGAAGGGCATGGCCACCCACTCCAGTATTCTTGCCTGGAGAATCCCGTGGACAGAGGAGCCTGGTGGGCTACAGTCCATGGGATCGCAAAGAGTCGGACACGACTGAAGTGGCTTAGCACGCACAGTCACTCCAGGAAAGTGCTCCCTCTTTTTCTGATTCCCTCTGCAGCTGGCCCTGAGGATGGCACTCTCCCTACCTCAGCCCTAATCCTCAGAAAACCCCGCAAGCTAATGGCATCAGCCTTGTGCCCAGAGGGATGCCTGCTCCTGTGCTTGGGAAGGGAACAGGTGTGTGTCTTCTTCGAAGCTGCATCTTGATGGAGGTGAAGTATAATGTCCTCTCTGTGAAAATGGATGCTGGGTCCTTGAAAGCAACAGCTCTGTTGGCAACCCCAAGTGAAATGCCTGGATTCTGGAAAGGGCTTCAAGAGCTGCTAAGACCAGGGGGGAGGTTGATAAGGATTCTTCCAATGAAAACGTCCCAATTCTTCACCTAAGATGGGATCCCAGTTGTAAGAAGTCTCTGGTGTGACAAATTGGGAAGCATATGCGCTGCACCAAAGTTCTTCCCAAGAATAATTAAACTGAATCTGAAAACATCGCGGGGATTCCCCTTGGGTGGCCCAGTGGCTAAGAGTCCACTCTGCAATGCAGCAGACACAAGTTTGATCCGTGGCTGGGGATCCCACCTGCCACAGAGCAACTGAGTCCAGGCACCACATCGAAGGCCCTGCAGGACACAACTCAGACCCACTGCAGCCAGATAAATGAATAAAGATTGTTTTAAAATAAATGAAGACACTATGACAACCTGGAGTGGGATGGGGTGGGAGGTGGGAGGCAGGTTCAGGAGGGAGGGGACACATGTATGCCCGTGGCTGATTCGCGTTGATGTATGGCCGAGACAAACACAATATGGTAAAGCAATTATCCTTCAGTTAAAATTTTTAAGAAAGTGAGTCTCTTGAAAAGAGCCGAAAAAACAAAACAAAAAAAAAAAGTAAAAATAAAACAGGGACTTTCCTTGTGGTCTCGTGGCTAAGACTGTATGCTCCCGATGCAGGCGCCCCGGTTTGATCCTTGGTCGGGGAACTAGGTCCTGCATGCCCCAACTAAGACCTGGTGCGGCCAAAGAAACAAAAACTGTTTTAAAAATGAATGAAAACATCTCTAGAAAGACTATCTAGTTTTAACAGGAATGTGGGAGGGAGAGGAACAGAGACCACGCAAGCAAGAACAAAGAACACTTGAACTGCAAAAAGATAATTGTGCTAATTTTTAAAAAATATACGTAATCACTTATTTGGCTGCCCTGGTCCTAGTTGCAGCATATGGGCTCTAGCTTCCTGAGCAGAGATCGAACCTGTGGCCCCTGCTGTGGGAGCGCACAGTCTTCGACGCTGGACCACTAGGGAGCTCCTGGGAAATTCTTAACATGAGGTGAGCGCCAGAGAGTATCCAAGAGTTACTGTTAACTATGCAGGTAGGTGTGATAATGGCAGTGGTCACAGGTGTTTTAAGTTCTTACATATTAGAGATACATACTGCAATATTTACAAAGAGAAAGATAGTATCTAGAATCTGCTCCAAAATAATCCAGAAAGAAGGGAGTTCCTATTAAATAAAATTGGCAACATGTTAACAACTGTTGAGGCTGGGTGAGGATTTCAGAGACTTCATCAAACTATCTCCTCTGCTTTCCCGTATGTTTGAAATGGCCCACGATTTTAAGATTTTTGAAGAAGTGATGAGAGTAGAAAGGGAGAGAACAGAGGAGGCGATAATCGAAAGACAGAAGAGCACAATGCTGCTAGCCACTGCAGCTGGGTGGCGAGAGCCCGAGGGTTCCTGTAGACAACTTTAGGGATTCGGATATTTCAGTATATTCCATGTTAAGATTTCAGAAACGACAACAATGGCAACAAAACCGACCAGGCGGTCTGCTCACTGAATTCGTGGCCAGGTGTCTAGGGAGACAACCAGAAGGAAGGCTTGCTGCCGGTTCCCTCACTGGCTCCACCTGGGACACTGACTGCCAGGAATGCCTGACACCCACAGCAGCACCGCTCTCTTCCTGCCCACAGCACAGCCACGAAGGACTCCCCGGGTGTCTGTCCCTCTGTCCAGGTGGCCCTGGGCTTTGCTGTCCCTTGTCAAAGATGGGAACCTGGGGTTCTGGGTAACCTATGGGGCTTGTCACCCTGACATCCAGGCTGGGAGTCCTGTGGATTGAGTGGAGACCTCAAAGAAAGAAAGGCTTACCAAGGTCCAGGCAACTGAGGACTCCAAGGACAAGCCCCATGGTGTGGTACAAAGGCAGGACTGTGTAGACCACATCATCGGCTGTGACCCCACACAGAGTCAGCATCCCTGCTACCTGCAGCACCCGCTCGTAGGTGAGGATGGCAGGCTTGGGGAGCCCTGGGGAGAAGAGGGGAGAGGGGGGTAGGGCAGGCCCGCAAGCTCAGGGGTTTGAGGCTCTGGAAAGATGGCCAGCGTGGGTGGGTTTTCATCTGCGTTCAGCAGATGAATTCCAAAGGTCACGGTTTCAGCAGCTGTTTACCGGCCAGAGGCAAGGTTCTGGCACCGACCATTCAAATAACACTGGCTGTCAACGTTGGGGCCAGGGGTCACAATCCAGGGGCAAGGAGGGTTTCAGAGGCCAAGTTTGAGGGCACAAATCAGGCTTGAGGTCAGGTCAGCAGGAGAGTTCAGAGGTTGGGCCTGGACGCCGGGCATGCTCACCAGTGGTCCCCGAGGTATAGATGAACAGGGCTGGGCTTCGCAACTTGATGTCCGCCCGCAGGCCAGCGGGCACGGGGTCTGAGGGGGCCGCGGCCAGGGCGGCGCCCAGGGCCCCCACCCCGGGGGTGGGGGAGCTTCGGCCCAGGTAGAGGCAGTTCACCTTCTCCGCCTGCAGCTTGGGCAGGACCTCCTCCAGGTTTGCCCGGAGCTCTGCGGGAGGGGTCAGAGGAGGCTTCAGGGTGGAGGGGGGGGGGGGGAGGTGGTGGGAGGGGCGAGATGCCCCGAGGCTCCCCCTGCGTCCGCGAAGCGCACCTGCCTTACCTGTGATGGGTATTGGGGTGCGAAACGCCCGCAAATAGCCACGGTGAAAAAAAATAACAGAACTCTGGTACCTTCAGCATTTCTGTCCAGCGACTGGGTTTGGGTCCTAAGAGCCAGCGGGCTGTGGGCTAAGAGCCAGCCGCCACTGGGACCCCCTGGACAGCAGTCCTCCGCCGCCCTCTCCTGCCTGCTGCCCAGCCCCTCCAACCCCCTTGTCCAGGGGTTCTCACCTGGGTCCACCACCAGCACGCGGGCCCCGGAGCTCAGCACCGCATGCACCAGGGGTGGCCCGCGGCCGTGAGGGTTGATCCAGACCACCGGGCAGCCCAGCTTGGCCAGCCCCAGCCACAGGCTCAGGGCGGGGAGCGTCTGCGAGGGCAGCACCAGCAGGGCGGTGGGCTCCCGGGTGCACAGGCCCGTGGTGCCGGCCAGCTCGGCCTTCAGGGCCCAGGCCGCCTGGCAGGCCCTGGCGTCCAGCTCCCGGAAAGTGACCGCGCGGCCCCCCGGTCCGGTGCACACCAGGATTGTGCGGTCCGGCTGCGCCCGTGCACGCCGCTCAAAGGCGTCCACGAAGGTGTCCGGCGGCCGGCGCCGCAAGCGTGCCCAGGTGCGGAGGCCCAGGCGGAGCATCAGGAAGGTGTAGGCCAGGTCGGCCGGCAGCCAGAGGAGCTCGGGCGGCGGCCGTGCGGGCAGCAGGGTTAGTAGCAGGGCCGCAGCCGCCAGGCTCAGCCAGTGCGGTGTCCAGGGGCCCAGCCAGGGCCCTGCCAGCACGGCCAGGCTCAGCAGCGCACCGCAGGCGGGGTCGCCCAGGAGCCAGCGCAGGGCCAGGGCTGCTGCCGCCGCCCATGGCGACTGCCCCAGGCCCCACAGCAACAGCAGCAGCAACAACGAGAAGGCCAGTCGCCTCCAGAGCCCCATGGCACTTGCTCCTAACTCCGGGAAATGTCCAGGAGTGCCCACCTCCACCCGCGACCCGCCCCTGTGCGGTGACTCATGGACCGTTGACCGCGGTGTGGGCCCCAGGACTCTGCCCTCCCGCCTTCCTAACCCCAGGCGTTTGGCTCTGCCTGCTCTTCTGTGTGTCGCCGGCCCCTCTGCCCCCGTTCCTGCCACTGGGTGCCAGTCTCTTGGGAAACAGTCCTCTGAACTTCCAGCCAGGCAGGATAGCAAGGCAGCTCCGGCGCTAGCAGGCCTCCCGGGGGGCTCCCTGTGCCCCGACCTAACCTGACTCCGCTGGAGCTGGGTGGGGGCCAGGGACACAGCAGGTGCGCAGTAAGCTCTGAACGTCGCAGCGCCTGAGTTCAAACCCGGTCCTGACCCCCCTATCCAGGTGCCCTGCTCTGACTCTGCTGTACCCCTGGCATCAGTGGGGACCAGGCTCAGGGGTCAGGAGGCTGAACTTTGCCTGGAATGTGGGTATGGGTGAAAGCCTCAGCAGGGGAGCGTGGAAACGAGCTGCGGGCCTAGGATCTCAACGTGGGCCCGCAGGCCACACCCCACGCACACACCCCTGCCCCCGGCTCAGGATACTTTGCAGGTGGTGTCCGGGCCTTGCGCCAGCGTTGTGGAGGAGGCCTGCAAGGAGGAGCCTCGAGCTGACCCTGGCTTGTATCTTCAGCAACGCCGGTAGGCAGCCCGAGAGGCTGGCCGCTGGTGTCTCTGCTGCCCCCAGCCCAGCCCGGCTAGGGACCCTGCAGGCCAGGACAGTAATTCTGGAGCTCAGGCCCCTGCCTAGTAGTAGCCTGGCCCCCAAAATCCCCTGCCCGCCAGAGTGAGTAGTTCAACCATCAAGGCCATCAGGACGCAGGAGGGGAAGCCTGAAGGCCAGAGAGTCTGCCCGGAAGATCTCGGAGGAGGGGCCTCGAAATCTGCATCTTGGGCGGGGGAGGGGTGGAGGGGTGGGGGTGGGGTGGGGGTGAGGAGGGGTGGGGTGGGGGTGAGGAGGGGTGGGGTGGGGGTGAGGAGGGGTGGGGTGGGGGTGAGGAGGGGTGGGGTGGGGGTGAGGAGGGGTGGGGTGGGTTGTGGCTTCCAGACCCTTGTCAGAGAGGGCTGCCCCCTCCCACAAGAGCGAGGGCTCTAGGGAGCCAGGCATCTTCTACAAGAGAACAGAGGCACGAGACGGCAAAGTGGCCCATCCTGCCGTGCGCAGCCCAAGGGAGCGCTGCCCAGCGGGGTGCTACCCAGGCGCACTGCACCCCAACACCCACGGCGGTCACAGACGGTGAGGCACACATGGGCCGCGGCTTGTGCTTCTGGGTTTGGACCCCAAGGCCCACAGTCCTTTATTACAGAGCAGGGCTCCTAAGGCCGGGCCTCAGTCCGTGGCGATGCCCTAGGCGCCAGATGAAGGAGGGGTGGCTCGGGTCGGGGCGCTGGGGACCTCGTAGCCTGGCACAGGGTCAGAGGAGCAGCCCCCGCCTCACTCCCGAGTCGGAGCCATGAGTCCTGGGCCCGGCGCCCTGGCCGAGCCCTAGGTCAGCCTGGAGATTATCCTGTTCTCGGAGGCGGTGGAGTCCCTGACCACCTCCAGCCGGCCGCCACCGGAGGGCCGAGTACGCAGGAGGGGAGGAACGAAGCAGGCGGGGCTGGGGAACAGGGTGGGCAGGAGCAGGGCCTGGGCTCGGGGACAGCGCGGGCCGGCGGCGGGAAAGCGGCCAAGAGGACGCGACAGGTGTGATATCGGCCGCGGACGCGGCAGCCAGCGGAGCGGCGAGGCCAACCCCACCGGGCGCGGCCAGGCCCCAGGCCCGCATCAGGGCGCCGGGTGCGCGGCCAGGTGGCGCTCCAGCAGCGCGCGGTGCGAGAAGACCTTGCCGCAGGCGGGGCAGGGCGCGCGCTCCGGCCGGTGGGTGCGCATGTGCACGTTCAACGAGCTTTTCTGCGTGAAGCGCTTGGCGCAGACGGCGCACTGGAAGGCGCGCACGCCAGTGTGCGTGACCATGTGCTTGAGCAGGTAGTCACGCAGCGAGAAGGATCTCCAGCACACGGCGCACTGGTGGGGCTTCTCCCCTGCGGGCGACAGGGCGGGAAGCGCGCTCAGGTCAGCTGGGAATGGGCTTCGGGGCGCTGTGCCGGACCACGACTCCCCTCCGCACTCAGACGTGTCATTAAACCCGGAATACACCCCCGACCCGGCAGGGACGCCCCTCTTCCAGATCCTAACGGTGACACCAGGATCATTACCTGTCAGTGACTCACGACTCCAACAGGTAGTTCCTAGCAGGGAAGCCCGTAGGTCTGGGACATCATTGCCCATCGAGGCTGACCACTCAGGTCTACCCCCACCTCCAGGGACGAGACCTCCCCGCTCAAACTTCCTGGTGTCGGGCCCAGGGCCGGGCTGCCCCTCCTCCATCCCTGCCGCGCCCAGAGAGCCTTCTGAACTCTGGTCACTGACCGCCGTTCAGGCCCAGCGGCCTTACACTGGGAAAGACCCAGGTATACGTGCCCCTCCCTGCTGGCCTGCACAGAGCCCCCGAGGTTACAGAGCAGGCCGCCCCATCACCCGAATCCGAGAGGGGAACCAGGCTGTGATGACCCTTGGGTCATCGACAGTTCACGAAAGGCCTAGCTCCAAATCGAGGGGCCCAGAGATCCACCCTGGCTCACCCGAGTGGATGAACATGTGCTTGGTGTAGTTTTTTCGAGAGCTGAACGTCTTGTGGCAGTGGCTGCACTCGTAGGCGGGCGGCTCGGCACCCGGGGCGCGCGCGGGAGTGGTCGAGGGGGCCGCGGGGGGCGCGGCCGCTGGGGCCGGGGCCTCTCCTAGTGGCGCGCTGGGAGCTGCGTCCGGCTGCAGCGCTGGGTAGAAGGCGGGCGGGGGCGCGGGGGCCGGCCCCGAGGGCGCGGGAGGGGGTTGCGCCGGCGGCCCGGGGGCTCCCAGGTGGAAGGGGAAAAGCGCCACGGGCGGCCCGGGGGTCTTCACGCCAGGTGGGCGGGGCCCCGACAGGACGCAATCGGGAGGGGCAGGGGTCTCGGCCGGACAGCCTTCGGGGGCGGCCTGATCGCCCTCTTGCCAGGCGGAGACGTAGCCGTCGGGGAACACGTCCTCGGCGGCCGAGGTTCCCCGGAGGAAGTCCCTGCCCGGCCCGCTGTAATCCGAGAGGCCGGCGGGCACGGATGGCTCCTCCCGCGTGCCGTCCGCCGCGGCGGGCAGGAAGCCCGCGGCGCAGTCGGGGAAGGCGGGGGGCGCCTGGATCTCCCCGGGGCCTCCGTCCTCGCCGTCGGTCTCGTCGTCGGCCTCGTCGTCGTCGTCGTCCACGCCGTCGTCCGCGGTCAGCGCGGGCTCGGAGGCCGCGCCCTCCGCCTTGGCGGGCGCGGGGGGCGCGGGCAGCTGCAGGCGCGCCGGCTGGCGCTGCTTGCGCGGGTGCGCGGCGCCAGGGGGGCCCGGGGGCCGCGCCGCCAGCAGGTGCCGCAAGCGGTGGCGCAGCTGCGCGGGCGCCAGCGGCGGCGGCACGGGCGCGAGCGGGGGCGCAGGGGCGCCCGGCGCGGGCGCGCGGGCGCGGGCGATGATCTGCGTGCACTCGTCTATGACGGTCTGGATGCGCAGCACCGACGCGGCGGTGAGCACCTGCAGCGCCTCGCCCTGCGCCACCACCAGCGAGCCGCTGTAGAGGAACTCGACGAGCTGGCGCACCGTCTGCGCGGGCACCACCGGCGGCACGCGGATCTCCGAGTGGCCGAGCAGCAGCTTGTCCTGGAAGAAGGGCGAGCCGGCGGCCAGCACGCAGCGGTGGGCGCGCAGCGAGGCCTCTCGGATGCGGACCGTCACGTCACAGAAGTGCCCGCCCAGTCGCTGCCCGTTGAGGGTCTCGAGCAGGGACCGCGAGAAGTTCTGCAGGTGGATGTGGTGCACCGCCTCCGCCGCCGCCGCCGCCATCTGCGCGGGACGGGCGGTGTGAGCTGGGGGACCTCCCCTCGATCTGCACCAGACAGGGCTGTGTGGAGGGGGTCAGCCATCCCTTCAGCGGGCCGGGGGCCGCGCACTCCCAGGCCTCAGGAGTTCCAGCCTTCTCCAGTGCCCCTGGCCCCTCCAACTCCTGGTTCCCGACCCAGCAGGACCCCTCCCCCCACCTCCGCCCCCCCCCCCCCCCGCCAGCCTCCAGCGCACCACTGGGAGAGGGCTGGGGACACCAAAGCTTTCCGGCCCTCCCGGGCGTGCTTACTGCCAGAGTGGGAAGACCCAGGGCCCACCTCCCCTATTATGCCCTACTGACTCCCTCTTCCACTAACTCCCATCCATGGCCTCCTCCACCTTCTCCTCCAATAGGGTGGAGAAGAGGGCAGGAGCCCCTATATAGAACACCCCTTCCCCACCCTGCCAGCTAAGACTCCCACCACTAGGGACTTCTTTTTCACCTCCTCTTGGCAGGCCCTCAACCTTGGAGCATCCGAGACCCTTGCAGACTCAGACCCAGAGGTCTGCTGCCTCAGAACCCGGTTATATCGAGTGTGTGTGCAGGTCTTCGATGGGGTGGGGCTGGCATGAATGGCCTCTGAGTCTAAGGGTGCTCATAGTCACAAAGAGTTGAGAGGAGGTTGGGCATTAGCTTGGCAGGTGTCCTGAGTGCGCACTAAGTGGATTCAGTCGTGTCTGACTCTGCGACCCCATGGACTGCAGCCCACCAGGCTCCTCTATCCATGGGAAGATTCTCCAGGCAAGAATACTGGAGTGGGTTGCCATGTCCTCCTCCAGGGGATCTTCCCAGCCCAGGGATGAAACCCGGGTCTCTTATGTCTCCTGCATTGGCAGGCAGGTTCTTTACCACTGGCGCCACCTGGGAAGCCTGGCAGGTGCTGCCGGAAGGGAGGAAAATACATGGCCTCTGGCTGAGGCAAGCACGTCTAGTGGGAGACAAGTCTTGCAGCCTGTGCTTCCTGGAATCTTGATGCGACCTTTGGGGCACCCATGAGACCCAGGGTGTGGGTGTGGCATCGAGAGGGGCCTGTGGACTGCCCAGAGCTGTGTGATTGGTTGGATGCAGGTGGAGTAGCAGAGACATCAGGTTCAGCATGGCTGAGCAATATGGATACTTCTTGTCCAACGATAGCCTGGAAATCCCAGCACTGTCCACCCTCAGGCACCGAAAAGGGGAAGGGATTCCCAGGGATCTCTGGGAATCTGAGAAGCTCAGCTACTTCACCGTCAAACAGGCAGCATGCTTGCTGGGCCTCAGTTTCCCCTTTATCAAACGTATGAGAAACCCTGAGACGGGCCCACTCTGCACCAGCCTGGTTTAGGTGAGGCCTCGAAATCCTCGGAGCCTGCTGGGGTCTCAGACTCATCCCCTCTAGCTCCTTACGTCCAAATCGACTTTCCTTTGCTGGGGGCCGTTCATGCCCGTATCTGACCCCTCAGACCACTTTGCACACCTCCACCAGGTTCCCCCACCTCCCGGTCTATTCCCCACCCGACAGCCAGAGGGAGCCTGTTGAGATCTATTAAGAACAGATCGGGACCCTCCTTAGCTCTGGGATCTCCGTGGCAATTCCTTACGCAGGCCAAGTCTACACGTGCCGTTACCTCTGCCGCAAGCACCCTGCACTGGGTTTATTCGTCCGCACCTAAAGGACTTCCAGCCTGTGCCTGGGCGACGCGGGCAAAAGCCCGCGACCCAGTCCGTTGGGGCTGGTCCTTCCTTTTCCGCCCCGCGCCCCGGCAGGCTCCGATCTCTGCAGGTGCAGCGGAGCCTCGGAACAAAGGCCCACCTTGAGCCGCGGCTCCCAGGCATCCTCGCCGTCGCCCCTTGACCCATGCCGTGCCCTCTGCTCCGAGCACCCTCTTGAGTTCCCTGCGCCATGCTTCGCGCCCCCCCGACCCCAGCAACCCGTTCTCCGATCGGCTCCGGCTGCGCCCGCCCCGGCCCTGGCCGACCCAGGTTCCCGCCTCCGCGCCCCGGCCCGCGACTTGCCCCCGTCCTGCAGCGCCCCCTCACGTCTGCGACGAGCGCGCCAAGCCCAGCGCGGGCGCCCCTCCCCTGGCACGCCCCGGCCTCCCCGCCGGCCCTGCGGCAGGGGGATGCTCGCCTGACCCCACCTCCGGCTCCTCCTCAGGCACCAGGCCGGGCGGTGGCCGTCTCCAGCTCACCACCTCCGAGGCCGCACTTCCGGGCCACGACGCCGGCGGAACTGAAGTCCGCAGCTGCCGCGACGCGGCGAACCACTCGGTCAGAGCACGTTTCCGGCGTTTCCATGGAGACTAGTCGCCGCCGCCAGGTCGCACTTCCGGCCAAAGTCGCAGGGGGCCCGGGCAACTGCGCAGTTTCGTCCTAGCTACGGGGCGGGGGCGGGGCCTGCGTTGTCAATCTGTAGGCCACGCCCCTCGCATGTGCTGTCGGGCGGGAGAAGGTGAGGCGGGGTGAGGCGGGGTGAGGCGGGGTGAGGCGGGGTGAGGCCGGGTGAGGCCGGGTGAGGCCGGGTGAGCGGGGTGAGCGGGGTGAGGGCGGGAGGGCGGTGGACTCCCAAGCCCGGGGCGGGTCCCGGCAGGTCAAAACCCCTCATGTAGATGAGGACACCCCAGGCCTCCACCTATGTGGGTCTGGGGGCTGCGAGTGGAATGTGGGAACAGACGGGCACCACCGTGCCCTGGCCCAGGGAGAAGGTGAGGCACCCAGACTCGATGCCCCTACAGGAGGCGCACCTGCCCCAGGGAGGGGTGTGAGGAGGGAATGTTCAGAGTGCTTTCAGCAGGCCGCACTCCGCGCCAACGCTCAGAAAATAAAGGCGGTAGAGGCGATGAGACGGGTCTTGCGTCTAGCTGGGAGGTGGTGAGCAGTCAGAATCCAAAGAGGCACTTTAGAGCCCAGAATCTGTGGGAAGAACTGTCCGGGCAGAGAAACATCCTGGACCCCCGAGGACCTTGAGTTGGGCCTGGCTGTCCAGGGCCCTGGGGAACCCAGGCCCACTGGATGTTGACCGGCCGGGCCTTAGGCTCTACTTATGTGGGCTGAAGGAAGAGGGAGGTGATGCCTAGACCACAGTGGACCCCATGCTTTGTGCAGCAGGTTTGGAGTCCAGAGTGGAAGGGGCTGACTTCTCAGCTCCAGTTTGAGGATAAGGTCAGAGGCCCTGCCTCCTGCCTTAGGCAGCTACTGAGCGGCTGTGTTCAAAGGAGGGAAGGGAACATTCCGTGGCCCAGGCCTCAAGGAAGCTAATTAAAATCCCAGTCTCATGGCCTCATTGTCCTTGTTAAGAATCTGAGTCCTTCAACAATGGCCTGCCCAACTCCCTGGATCTCTTCTGTCCAACCTCTCGCCCCCGGTTTTTATCACTGATCATGCTTCACTGGCTTCACAGGCCCCTTGCTGTGCCCACCTCGACCTGTGAGGCCAGGGGCTCACCTATGTCCTGTGTCTTGACAGCTGTTGCCACTGCAACCTAAACAGGAGTGGAACTGCCAAAGCTGCCCTGGACTGGCCTCATTCGACAGGATTTGGGGGCATTAACTGAGAATTCTAATAGTTCATAGCACATAGCAGCTATAATTAAGGTTACTAATCAGCTGACTAGATAAGGAGATAGTCCTGGATTGTTTGGATGGGCCCTAGGGAATCATAAGTGTTCTTTGTTGTTGTTCAGTGGCTAAGTTGTGACTCTTTATGACCCCATGGACTGTAGCATGCCAGGCTTCCCTGTCCTTCACTGTCTCCTAGAGCTTGTGCAAACTCATGTCCATCCAGTCAGTGATGTCATTCAACCATCTCATCCTCTGTCATCCCCTTCTCCTCCTGCCTTCAATCTTTCCTGGCATCGGAGTCCTTTCCAGTGAGTTCGCTCTTTGCATCAGGTGGCCAAAGTATTGGAGCTTCAACTTCAGCATCAGTCCTTTCAGTAAATATTCAGGGTTGATTTCCTTTGGGACTTTCAGCGAGTGTATGTTCCTCGATTCCTTGTCTCGTCACAACAAAGATTTGGAGTGATGGACATTAAAGCCCCCTCTGCGTGTCACAGCTCCCAGGTCTTGGATAGACCGTGTTATAGCTCTCAGGTCTTGAATGGACCATGTTATAGCTCTTGGACAAATCAGCGTTGCAGCTCAGTGTTACAGCTCTATTTTATTTAGAAGATAGCAGGAAAACCCATCTTCGAGGCGTGAGGGCACGTCGATCTAAAGACACGAGGAGAAGAGCGCCCCAGTGCACGGGAGAGAGAGAGAGCTGGCTTTGGCTCTTTTGTTTATGTTTTTCTCTCCCTGGGCCTGTCCTATGTAAACTGGGCCAGCCAGGAGTGTTGTTTGTTTTACTTGAGGTCCTCACTCTGGTCCTGGGACCTTCTTTTGTTTCATTTTCGCGGGCTTTTCCCTTCTTTGTCTTGTAGCCACCGCCGTTTTGGACTCCTTTTCCTTGTTCTACCTACCCACTCCAGTGTTCTTGCCTGGAGAGTCCCAGGGCCGGGGGAGCCTGGTGGGCTGCCGTCTATGGGGTCGCACAGAGTCAGACAGAGTCAGACACGACTGAAGCAACTTAGCAGCAGCAGCAGGATTGACTGGTTGGATCTCCTTGCAGTCCAAGGGACTCTCAAGAGTCTTCTCCAGCACCACCATTCAAAATCATCAATTCTTTGGCACTCAGCCTTGTTTATGGTGAAAATTTCACATCCATACATGAATACTGGAAAAACTAAAGCTTTGACTATACAGACCTTTGTGAGCAAAGTGATTTATCTGCTTTTTAACACGCTGTCTAGGTTTGTCACAGTTTGTCATAAGGGTTCTTAAAGGTAGAAGAATACTTGAAGTAGAAGGACTCCAAGGTTTTGAAGGCAGAGGGATGTGTGGTGAGGAATGCGTGGGTGGTGGTAGTGGACTCTCGAATCTCAGAAGAGCCCTGGGAGACAGCCAGCAAGAGAAGAGCTTCTTGGAGCTGGCTTTTCCAGCCACCTGACTGAGCTGGGAAGCAGACTCTTCCCCCACCCAACACACTCATACAGTTTTTGTTTTCAGTTCAGTTCAGTCACTCAGTCGTGTCCGACTCTTTGCGACCCCATGAATCGCAGCACGGCAGGCCTCCCTGTCCATCACCAACTCCCGGAGTTCACTCAGACTCACGTCCATCGAGTCAGTGATGCCATCCAGCCATCTCATCCTCGGTCGTTTTTGTTTTACTTGATGTTAATTATTTTTTGACTGTGCCACATGCCTTGTGGGATCCTAGCTCCCCGGCGAGAGATGAAACCAATGTCCCCCACCGTGAGAGCACAGAGCCCTAACCACTTGGCATCCAGGGAAGTTTGCACAGTTTGTGGTAGGAGTCAGAAGCCTCAGCCCCTCCTCCCAGCTCACTCAGGGTCCCCAATCTCCTTCCAACTTCTTGCTATGGCAGCCACCATCCAAGGGGAAGCCCAGTGTTCAGGTCTCCAAGCCCAACCCTATCCTGGTGGACATGGGCTGTGCCAGGTGTGGGATTTCACATGCTTACAAAGTAATGCTCAAAATTCTCCAAGCAAGGCTTCAACGACATGTGAACCATGAACTTCCAGATGTTCAAGCTGGATTTAGAAATGGCAAAGGAACCAGAGGTCAAATTGCCAACATCCACTGGAGCATCAGAAAAGCAAGAGAGTTCCAGAAAAATGTCTGCTTTATGGACTATGTCAAAGCCTTTGACTATATGGATCACAACAAACTGTGGAAAATTCTGAAGGAGATGGGAATACCAGACCCCCTGACCTGCCTTTTGGGAAACCTATATGCAGGTCAGAAAGCAGTAGTTAGAACTGAACATGGAACAACAGACTGGTTCCAAATTGGGAAAGGAGCACATCAAGGCTGTATACTGTCATGCTGCTTATTTAACTTATATGCAGAGTACATCATGTGACATGCCAGGCTGGATGAAGCACAAGTTGGAATCAAGATTGCCAGGAGAAATATCAACAACCTCAGATATGCAGATGACACCACCCTTATGGCAGAAAGCGAAGAAGAACTCAAGAGCCTCTTGATGAAAGTGAAAGAGGAGAGTGAAAAAGTTGGCTTAAAACTCAACATTCAGAAAACTAAGATCATGGCATCCGGTCCCATCACTTCATGGGAAATAGATGGGGAAACAATGGAAACAGTGAGAGACTTTATTTTCTTGGACTCCAAAATCATTGCAGATGGTGACTGCAGCCATGAAATGAAAAGATGGTTGCTTTTTGGAAGAAAAGCTATGACCAACCTAGACAGCATATTAAAAAACAAAACATTACTTTGCCAACACAGGTCCATCTAGTCAAACCTATGGTTTTTCCAGTAGTCATGTACAGATGTGAGAGTTGGACTATAAAGAAAGCTGAGCACCGAAGATTGGGACTTGAACCCATGGTCTTTTAATTAGAATCACTTACCAGGTGTCTGGACTTTCTGAGGCTCAGATTCTTTGTGTCTCATGACAGGAAAAATTCAGTGGGAGACAAGGAGGTAGGTAAGAAGTGGATTTATTCAGAGAGAAACACACTCCATAGAGTTTGGGCCATGGCAGAGGGTGAGTGCAGCCTCGAAATGTACGTGGTTAGCTTTTATGGGCTGGGTAATTTTATAGGCTAATGAGTAGGAGGATTATTCCAACTATTTTGGGGAAGGGCAGAGATTTCCAGGAATTGTGTCAGTTCACTTGCTCAGTTGTGTCCGATTCTTTGTGACCTCATGGACTGCAGCACACCAGGCCTCCCTGTCCATCACCAACACCTGGAGTTTACTCAAACTCGTGTCCAGCGAGTTGGTGATATCATCCAAACATCTCATCCTCTGCCTTCTCCTCCTGCCTTCAATCTTTCCCAGCATCAGGATCTTTTCCAGTGAGTCAGTTCTTCTCATCAGGTGGCCAAACTTTTGGAGTTTCACTTCAGCATCAGTCCTTCCAAAGAATATTCAGGACTGATTTCCTTTAGGATAGACTGGTTGGATCTCCTTGCAGTCCAAGGGACTCTCAGGAGTCTTCTCCAACACCACAGTTCAAAAGCATCGATTCTTAAGCACTCAGCTTTCTTTATAGTCCAACTCTCACATCTGTACATGACTACTGGAAAAACCATAGGTTTGACTAGATGGACCTGTGTTGGCAAAGTAATGTTTTGTTTTTTAATATGCTGTCTAGGTTGGTCATAGCTTTTCTTCCAAAAAGCAACCATCTTTTCATTTCATGGCTGCAGTCACCATCTGCAATGATTTTGGAGTCCAAGAAAATAAAGTCTCTCACTGTTTCCATTGTTTCCCCATCTATTTCCCATGAAGTGATGGGACCGGATGCCATGATCTTAGTTTTCTGAATGTTGAGTTTTAAGCCAACTTTTTCACTCTCCTCTTTCACTTTCATCAAGAAGCTCTTGAGTTCTTCTTCGCTTTCTGCCATAAGGGTGGTGTCATCTGCATATCTGAGGTTGTTGATATTTCTCCTGGCAATCTTGATTCCAACTTGCGCTTCATCCAGCCTGGCATGTCACATGATGTACTCTGCATAGAAGTTAAATAAGCAGCATGACAATATACAGCCTTGATGTATTCCTTTCCGATTTAGAAAATAGAACCAGTCTGTTGTTCCATGTCTGGTTCTAACTGTTGCTTCTTGACCTGCATATAGATTTCTCAGGAGGCAGGTCAGGGGGTCTGGTATTCCCATCTCTTGAAGAATTTCCCACATTTTATTGTGATCTGAACAGTCAAAGGCTTTGACGTAGTTCATAAAGCAGAAGTAGATGTTTTTCTGGAACTCTCTTGCTTTTTTGATGATCCAAGGGATGTTGGCAATTTGACCTCTGGTTCCTCTGCCTTTTCTAAATCCAGCTTGAACATGTGGAATTGTGTCAATGCCCACTTTTTGGTTCTTGATGATCCCCTTGGCACTGTCATGGTGTCTCTGGGTGTGTCAGCTTGCTAATGTGTTACAATACTCATCTGTTCCAGTCCTACTGTGTTACAATACTCCTGTGTCGCACTGAGTATAGACTAAGGACCAGGAACTAATCAAGTTGCCTTGGCTGCCCTCTTGGACACATTCATTTGGTTCCGACCAGTTTGAGTTCTGCCCTCGGGCTGTGTTGCTCCTTCACTAGTTGCGCCCTTCCCCCTTCCCTCCAGTTTCACCACTGGTGCTTCTCCAGGGTCAGTGCGCCTGGGTCCTCTACGGGGCCCTTGGATTCATTTCCAGAAGTTAAAGAAAGAAAAGAAGAAGCACAGAGAACAATGGAACGCACACTGGAGCTCTACACTCTCAAGCTGCCAAGTATTCCTGTCTTCTCTCTCTCTCTTTTTTGGTTCTGTTTTTAGTACACTAAAAACCTTTTTTCAAGTAAAACTAAAATTTTTTTTAAAAGTATAGTGAAAGTTTCTCGGTTGTGTCTTACTCTTTGTGACCCCATGGATTATACAGTCCATGGAATTCTCCAGGCCAGAATACTGGAGTGTCCTTTCCCTTCTCCAGGGGATCTTCCCAACCCAGGGATCAAACCCAGGTCTCCTGCATGAGAGGCAGATTTTTTACCAGCTGAGCCACAAGGGAAGCCCTACAAAGAGTTATGAGGGAAGCCTTTAAAATAAAGCTTGTAGGTAACAGGGGAAAGCCACTGGGCTTGCCACACGTAAGTAATTCTGTCCTTATGGCCTCCTGTTCCACCCTTGGGTTAACCCATCCCTTGAGGCTAGGTTCAAATGCTTATTTTAACCAGTGTTCCTTAGTGACTTCCCCTCCCTTCCATTGTTTGACCTGAGGCTGGGAGTTCCTGGCACCCTGGCGCAGGGACCCAGTACAACTCTTCCTACCTCTGAACACCAAAGTCTATGATAAATTCTCCATGCCGTGTGCACATATGGCCCAGTTGTTTTCAGTCAGTTTACCATTCTGTGGCTCAGCTGGTAAAGAATCCGCCTGAAATGCGGGAGACCTGGGTTCGATCCCTGGGTTGGGAAGATCCCCTGGAGAAGGGAATGGCTACCCACTCCAGTATTCTGGCCTAGAGAATTCTATCAACTGTATAGTCCATGGGGTCGCAAAGAGTCGTACACGACTGAGCGACTTTCACTTGCACTTGCTTTAGCATCCTGCTGCTTTAGAACATTTCTCTCTCCTCCACTGAGATCCCTTTGTCCTTGCGTGTGGGTCTCTGATCCACTCCTGCTCCAGGCAGCTGCAGGCCTAACATCACCGTAGACGTGCCTGTGCTGGGCAGCTCACAGCAGGGAAGCCGCACCATACGAGGTTGCCATAGCTTTGGCTGGGCTGCTGTGCCTGCCACCCAGCTGGTATGAATTTTAGCTTGTTGGATCATTCCTTGTTTTCCTTACAGAAGCTGTGCCCTTGGCCTCGGGTCTGAGGAGCACTTCCTTGCTAACATGGGTGACTGCTGCTGAACCCCTAGGCTCGCTCTTCCAGCCTGTCTTCCTGCTGTGTCCATGGAGGCTGAGGCCCACTGAGCCCTCGTCTCCTCCACTCTGCCCGTTTTGTGTTTGAGATGCTGGCTATCTCTTCTCTTTTTGTTTTATCTTCCTTTTAGTTTTCTTGAAGTATAGTTGGTTTATGATGTGTTAATTTCTGGTGTTCAGCCCAGTGATCCAGTTACACATGTATACATTTTTTTAATATATTCTTTCCCGTTATGGTTTAATCGCAGGATATAGAATATAGTTCCCTGTGTAGGACCTTGTTTGCTGCTGGTTGCTGATTTAGTTGCTCAGTCATTTCTGACTCTTTCCAACCCCATGGACTGTAGCCCAGCAGGCTCTCCTGTCTATAGCATTCCCCAGGCAAGAATACTGAAGTGAGTTGCCATTTTCTTCTCCAGGGGATCTTCCCGACCCAAGGACGGAACTCGCGTCTCCTGCCTTGGCAGGTGGATTCTTTACCACCGAGCCACCTGAGAAGCTCACCTTGTTGTTTACCCATCCTATACGTACCAGTTTGCGTCTGCCAGTGCAGGAGACACAAGTTTGGTCCTTGCCTCTCCTACTGTTGCAGGAAGGCAGACCCCTTCCAGGGCCCGAAACTGGGCTCTTGTCTAACACTTGGAAATGAATTGTCCAAAGAGACACATGTGCTGACAAAGCAAGAGATTTTATTGGGAAAGGGCACCCGGGTGGAGAGCAGCAGGGTAGGGGAACCCAGGAGAACTGCTCTGCCGCGTGGTTTGCAGTCTCGGGTTTTATGGTGATGGGACTCGTTTCCGGGTGGTCTTTGACCGATCATTCTAGTTCAGTCTTTCCTGGTGGTGCACGCATTGCTCAGCCAAGATGGATGCTAGCGAGAGGGATTCTGGGAAGTGGACAGACACGCGGTGTCTCCTTTAGCCCTTTCCCGAACTCTTCCGGGTGGTGGCGGCTTATTAATTCCGTATTCCTTATCAGGATCTCCTGTCGTGAAACAGCTCATGCAGATGGTTACTGCGGTGCCTGGCCGGGGTGGGCGGCTTCAGTCGGTGTGCTTCCCCTGACCCTAACCCTTGGCAACCACAGGTCTGTCCTCTGTGTCTGTGTATCTGTTTGTATTCATACATAGGTTCATTGTGTCCTGTTTTAGCTTCCACATATAAATGATATCGTATGGTATTTGTCTTTCTCTGGTTTACTTCACTTATTACGATAATTCCTAGGGCCACCCATGTTGCTGCAAATGGTATTATTCCATTCCTTTTTTATGGTCAAGTAACATTCCATTGTATGTATGTATCACATCTTCTTTAGCCATTTATCTGTCAATAGCCACTTAGATTGTTTCCATGTCTCAGCTATTGCTTCTGTGACCTCTAGAGTGCTTATATCTGTTTTTTATTTTTTTATTTTTTTGGCTGTGTGGCATGTGGGATCAAACCTTGCCCCCTGCAGTGGAAGCATGGAATCTTAACCACTGGACAACCAGAAGTACCTGCGTATGTCTTTTTGATTTATGGTTTTGTTCAGATATATACCCAGGAGTGAGACTGCTGGATCATATGGCAACTCTGTTTTTAGTTTTTTATGGGACCTCCATACTGTTCTCCATAGTGGCTGCACCAACTTGCATTTCCACCAACAGTGTAGGAGGGTTTCTTTTTCTCCTCGCCCTCTCCAGCGTTTATTATTTGCAGACTTTCTCATGATGGCCATTCTGCCGCTGTGAGGTGATGCCTCACTGGTTTTCATTTGCAGTTCTCTATAATTAGCCATGTTGGGCGTCTTCCTGTGCCTGCTGGCCATCTGTATGTCTTTTGTTAATTGTTTTAACTTTAGGATTCCTCTTTTAAAAACGAGGATGATTTCCTTGCTGCCTGACTTCGGAAGCTTCCTTACTCCTTAGTGTGTCTCCTCCACATCCCCACGTCACTGTTTGTCCACAAACAGCCCTGAAGGCTGGCTGTCCCTGCCTGGGACCCACTCAGGATTGCTTAGGTCCTTTGTTCCCTACTGACCTGGAAGCCTCACCTCTTCTTTTGAAATAAAGGTGATTCACATAACACAAAAATTAACCATTTTAGAGTGAACAATTCAGTGGATTTTTAATATAGTTTCAGTGTTGCATAATCACACCTCCATTTAATTCCAGAATATTTTCCTCTAATAGCTCTCCATTTTCCCCTCTCTCCAGCCCCTGGCAATGAATAATCTCTGCTGTATGTTTCTGTGAATTTGCATATTCTGGATTTTCACATAAATGACATTATATTATATGTTATCTTTTGTATCTGATTTTTTTCACTTAGCATAATGTTTTCAAGGTTCATGTTTGCTGGAGCACATACCAGTGCCTTATTGTTCCTTTTTATGGTTACGACTCCATTGTATGAAAATACCACGTTTATCTATCCATTCATCAGTCGGTGGACTTTTGGGTTGTTTCCAGCTTTGACCATTGTGAACCATGTTGCTGTGAACAGTGCTCTACCGGGATTTGTTTGAACACCGTTTTCAGTTCCTTTGGATGCATACGTATTTCAATGCTGGATCAAAGTGGTAAGTCGAACTTTAGCCATTTGAAGAAATGCCAAATTTTTTTCCAGGATGACTATACTACTTTACATGCCCACCAGCAAGGTAGGAGGGTTCCAATTTCTCCATATCCCTGCCAATACTGTTATTTTCATAGAAAGAAATGTTTGTTTTATTCATTATTTATTTGGCAGCGCTGGGTGTTAGTTGGGGCATGTGGGATCTAATTCCCTGACCAGAGGTTGAACCCAGGCTCCGTGCACTGGGAGTTTGGAGTGTTAGCCACTGGCCTACCAGGGAATTCCTTATTTTACTTGTTTTTTTAAACCATCCCAAGTGGGTGTGAATCAGTATCTCGCCATGGTCTGGCTCGTGTTTCTCTAATGACTAATGATGTTGAATGTCTTTTTATGTGCTTACTCTCCCAGCCCATTTGTATATCTTCTTTGGGCCTTCTCTCCTTTTTCAACAGTTGTACTGAAGTATAATTTATGTGCCGGAAAGTACAGCCATAGCAGATATACTTCGGATAGTGCAGCCATTGCCGCAATCCAATTTTGTAACGTTTCTCTCTACCTAGAAGGTTCTTGCCTGGGAATTCCCTGGCAGGCCAGTGATTAAGACACCCTACTTCCACTGCAGGGTCATGGGTTCAGTCCCGGGTCAGGGAACTAAGATCAGCATGCCTCACTGTGCAGCTAAAAAAAAGTAGACAACAGGAGAAACTTCCTTTGTGCAGTCTGTGTCCATTTCTGCTCCAGCCCCAGCTAGTCGCTGCTCTGGCGTCTGGCTGGAGGTTTACAGCCCCCTCAATGAGGACGGGTTGGGGACAGTGGGTCCCAGCTTCTGGCAGGACCTGCCCCATCCAGATGGCCTCTCTCACTGCCTCCAACATCCCCTTCAGCTCCCATGGATGGAAAATGTGATCTAAAGACTTGCTGGGCTTCGGGCCAAATGTTGCTGGCTGGAACCAGCTGGCGGAGATGAGCGCCATCACGGCCCGTGCAGGTTCTCCTGCTGCTGCTCCTAAGGGGGCGCAGTGGCGGCCGGCTCCTCTCAGTCAAGTCCACCCTGCGGTGTATATGGCATGCATTCGGGCCTGCTCCAGACTCCTTACCGCCTGGGAAATGATGTTTTCTGAATTTCAGCATTTAATTATCTCATCAAGGACTGGGACCATGTGTTGCCCTGAAACACAGCTTCCTTTAGGAAGGCAGCATCAGTCTGCATTCTCAGTGAGGAGGCGCTGTAGAAGCAGCACCACATGGTGGCAGATGGCCCTATTTTTCTGACTCTTTAAAAGAAATTTTAAGCTGTAACATTTCCAGAAAGACGTTTATTCGCTTTACACAACAGTAAAAACTATATGTTACACACATTGTTGTTATAGTTGCTAAGTCATGTCCGATTCTTTGTGGCCCCCATGGACTGTAGCTGACCAGGCTCCTCTGTCCATGGGATTCTTCAGGCAAGAATGATGGACTGTGTTGCCATTTTCTTCTCCAGGTGACTCTTCTTTTTGAGAACACTTGGGCTTCTCTGGTAGCTCAGCTGGTAAAGAATCTGCCTGCGATGCAGGAGACCCTGGTTCGATTCCTGGGTTCTGGAAGATCTGCTGAAGAAGGGATGGGCTACCCACTCCAGTGTTCTTGGGCTTCCCTTGTGGCTCAGTTGGTAAAGAATCCACCTGCAATGTGGGAGACTTGGGTTCGATCCCTGTGTTCGGAAGATCCCCTGGAGAAGGGAACGGTTGCCCACTCCAGTATTCTGGCCTGTGGAATTCCATGGACCATATAGTCCATGGGGTCGAAAAGAGACATGACCGAGTGACTTTCACTTAACTGTGGATAGGCTGGATTCATTGTGTGTCAGTCAGTGACAGTGGTTGGTTTTTTTGATGCATGAGTCCTATCATTAGGTTTGGCTTCTGTGTCGTCTTAACAGGTTCCAGTCATCCTCTGGGCACTGACTGGTGTAACAAGGTGCTCCACGCATGCTCTTCCACTGCAGGGGCACAGATTCCATCCTTGGTTGGGGAACTAAGTTACCTCATGTCCCGTGGCACGGCCAAATAATAGAGAAAAATAAACAAATACACATAACCAAGTGCTCCAAGCTCACCTGGAGCTTTCCCTGAAATCCTTTGTCCCAGGACCCCTGGTTCCTAACTGCAGAGAAAGAGCTAAAGCTCTGGGCTCTGGATATCTCCCATCCTTTCCCTCTCTGCCCTCCCCGGGGGCCAGAGATTCCCCAGGACTGTGGGAGCTTGGACGACATGGTCTATGTGTTGGGATCGGTTTTCCCATCTGTGAAATGGGGGCTGCAGTTGGCAGAAGGGTGGCCCCAAAGATCTATACGACGTAATCCTCGGAAACCTCATCAGGAAAGAGGATCTTGGCAATTGTGATTAGGGACCTGGGATTGGGGAAATTATTTTCAGTTATTTGGGTGGACTCTGAATGTTAATTCACATACACTTTTATGAGAATGAGGCAGAGGGAAGTTTGTCATCTGTCTTAGTCAGTTCTAGGTACAAAAACAAAATAGTGATACTATAGACCAAGGCCAGAAATTTGTTTCTCACAATTCTGGAGGCTGAGAAATTGAAGAACAAGATGCCCACAAGGTAGATTTCATTCTGAGGCCCCTTCTCTTGGCTTGGAGAAGGCTGCTGTATGGCTTTATGGTCACATGACCTCTTCACTGTGATCACAGCAAGCTGTCTGGTCTTTCCCCCCACTTTTTAAAAAAAAATTGTTTTTGGCCACTCCTTGTGGCTTGCAAGATCTCAGTGCCCTGACCAAGAATTGAACTGAGACCACGGCAGTACAAGCCCAGAATTCTAACCACTAGGACACCAGGGAACTCCCTGGTGTGTCTTCTTAACTGGACACTTAATAGGATGGTGGTCCATCACATTGTACAGAAGGCAGTGACCAAAACCATCCCTAAAAAATATATGCAAGAAGTTAAAGTTGTTGTCTGAAGAGGCTTTACAAATAGCTGAGAAAAGAAGGGAAGCAAAAGGCAAGGGAGACAGGGAAAGATATACCCAAATGAATGCAGAGTTCCAGAGAATGGCAAGGAGAGATAAGAAAGCCTTCTTAAGTGAATAACAATACAAAGAAATAGAGGAAAACAATAGAATGGTAAAGACTAAAGATCTCTTCAGGAAAACTGGAGATAATCAAGGGAACATTTCATGCAAGGATGGGCACGATAAAGGGCAGAAATGGTATGGATTTAACAAGCAGAAGAGAAAAAGGAGAGGTGGCAAGATAACACAGAACTATCTGAAAAAGATCTCAATGACACAGAAAACCATGATGGTGTGGTCACTCACGTAGAGCCAGACATCCTGGAGTGTGAAGTCAAGTGGGCCTTAGGAAGAAGTACTACAAACAAAGCTAATGGAGGTGATGGAATTCCAGCTGAGCTATTTCAAATCCTAAAAGATGCTGCTGTTGAAGTGCTTCGCTCAACATGTCAGCAAATTTGGGAAACTCAGCAGTGGCTATAGAGCTAGAAAAGGTCATTTTTCATTCCATTCCCAAAGAGGAGCAATGCCAGAGAATGTTCAGACTACTGCAGGACTGCGCTTATTTCAAATGCTCACGAGGTAACGCTCAAAATCCTTCAAGCTAGGTTTCAGCAGTACGTGAACCTAGAATTTCCAGATGTACAAACTGGGTTTGGAAAAGGTGGAGGAACCAGAGATCAAATTGCCAACATTCGTTGGATCATTGAGAAAGAGAGTTCCAGAAAAATACCTGCTTCATTGACTATGCTAAAGCCTTTGACTGTGTGGATCACAACAAACTGTGGAAAATTCTTAAAAAGATGGGACTATCAGACCACTTTACCTGTATCCTGAGAAACATGTGTGCAGGTCAAGTAGTAACAGTAAGAGCCAGACATGGAACAATAGGCTTTCCAAATTGGGAAAGGAGTATGACAAGGCTATATATTGTCACCCTGCTTATTTAACTTATATGCAGAGTATATCATGCGAAATACCAGGCTGGATGAATTACAAGCTGGAATCAAGATTGCTGGGACAAATATCAACAACTTCAGGTATGGAGATGATATTTGGAATGACAGACTAGAGCTCAAGCAGACAGATCCTTTATTAAACAGGCAGCAGGTAGTACACTTCTGAGACATGGGAGCTGACTGACGATGAAGGGCTGACCATGATCCCTTTTTGTTGTTCAGTTGCTAAGTCAGGTCTAACTCTTTGTGATCCCATGAACTGTAGCACGCCAGGCTTCCCTGTCCATCACCATCTCTGGGAGTTTGCTCAAACTCATGTCCCTTGAGTCAGTGATGCTATCTAACCAGCTCATCTTCTGTTGTGCCCTTCTGCCCTCAGTCTTTCCCAGCATCAAGGTCTTTTCCAGCATGGCTCTTTGCATGAGGTGGCCAAAGTATTGGAGCTTCAGTTTCAGCCTCAGTCCTTCCAATGAATATTCAGGATTGATTTCCTTTAGAATTGCCTGGTTTGATCTTGCAGTCCAAGGGATTCTCAAGAGTCTTCTCCAGCACCATAATTCAAAACATTAGTTCTTCATAGCTCAGCCTTCTTTATGGTCCAACACCTGTACATGACTACTGGGAAAACTGGGAAAACCATAGCTTTGCCAATATGGACCTTTGTCAGCAAAGTGTTGTCTCTGCTTTTAATAAGCTGTCTAGGTTTGTCATGGGCTTCCCTGGACTTCAGTTGGTAAAGGATTCATCTGTAATGCAGGAGACCCCGGTTGGATTCCCGGGTCGGGAAGATCCCCTGGAGAAGAGGTAGACTACCCACTTCAGTATTCTTGGGCTTCCCTGGTGGCTTAGACCGGAAAGAATCTGCCTGCAGTGCGGGAGACCTGGGTTCAATCCCTGGGTTGGGAGGATCCCCTGGAAGAGGGCATGGCAACCCACTCCAGTGCTCTTGCCTGAAGAATCCCCGTGGACAGAGGAGACTGGAGGGCCACCGTGCTGTCTCAGAGTTGGACACGACTGAGCAGCTAATACTTTTACAGTTCATTTTCAGGTTTGTCATAGCTTTTCTTCCAAGAAGCAATTGTCTTTTAATTTCATGGCTGCAGTCACCATCCGCAGTGATTTGGGGGCCCGAGAGAAAAAAAACTTGATTCTGCCTTTCTCCTTTTTATATCCCTCGTCTGCTCTTCTTGGTTCTGCCCTGTGCGAAAATGCAAAGAGGCATATGCTCAACGCCAATCAGGGAAGGGGGTGTGTCTGGGCTCATGCAAAATAGAGCTTTTTACATATTCATATAGGTGGGAGTGGACTGAGCATTTGCAGGCTCTATTGCACGTCTTTCCCATAATTCAGTCTGTTATAATCGGATGTATGTATGTGTAGAATATTTATGAGCCCTTAATAGCTGCCTAAGGTTACTTGAGGACACAGCTGTGCATCAAGGGTGCTTTTGCCAGAGTGGGAGAAACCTCTGTGGTTAGTTTGTATCCACTCACTGTGTGCTGATGGCGCCTGTGCAGGAGCTGGAAAAGCCTGTGTTTTGTTTTTTTTCTTGTTATTTATTTTTATTTAATCTTTTTGGTTAAAGTTTCTTTAAAAATTTTTTAAAAAAAATTTTTTTACTTTACAATATTGTATTGGTTTTGCCATACATGTGGTTATTTTTGTAACATATCTGTGAGATCTCCTGGGTGTGTTTGGGACGGGGTTTAGAGATCAGCTTGCATGGTTTTTGGCTAGGCCACTCCTAGTTGCTGATGCCTAACTCAGACTTTATTTTTTTGGGCTCCAAAATCATTGCAGATGGTGTGACTGCAGCCATGAAATTAAAAGACGCTTACTCCTTGGAAGAAAAGTTATGACCAACCTAGATAGCATATTCAAAAGCAGAGACATTACTTTGCCGACTAAGGTCCGTCTAGTCAAGGCTATGGTTTTTCCCGTGGTCATGTATGGATGTGAGAGTTCGACTGTGAAGAAGGCTGAGCGCCGAAGTATTGATGCTTTTGAACTGTGGTGTTGGAGAAGACTCTTGAGAGTCCCTTGGATGGCAAGGAGATCCAACCAGTCCATTCTGAAGGAGATCAGCCCTGGGATTTCTTTGGAAGGAATGATGCTGAAGCTGAAACTCTAGTACTTTGGCCACCTCATGCGAAGAGTTGATGCATTGGAAAAGACTCTGATGCTGGGAGGGATTGGGGGGCAGGAGAAGGGGACGACAGAGGATGAGATGGCTGGATGGCATCACGGACTTGATGGACGTGAGTCTGAGTGAACTCCGGGAGTTGGTGATGGACAGGGAGGCCTGGCGTGCTGCGATTCATGGGGTCGCAACGAGTCGGACATGACTGAGCGACTGAACTGAACTTCCTACATAACAATACAGTGATACAGCTCTTAATGGCATAAAGTGAAGACGAACTTAAAAGCCTCTTGATGAGGGTGAAAGAGGAGAATGAAAAGCAGGCTTGAAACTCAACATTCAAAAAACTAAGATCATGGCATCCAGTCCCATCACTTCATGATAAATAGAAGGGGAAAAACTGGAAACAGTGACAGACTTTATTTTCTTGGGCTCCAAAATCACTGTGGATGAAATTAAAAAACCCTTGCTCCTTGGGGGAAAAGCTATGACAAAGCTAGACAGCGAGAGATTTGGACCATAAAGAAGGCTGAATGCCAAAGAATTGGTGCTTTGAAATTCTAGGGTGGGGGAAGCCTTGAGAATCCCTTGGACTGCCAGGAGATCAAACCAGCCAATTCTCAAGGATATCAACCCTGAATATTCACTGGAAGGACCAATGCTGAAACTGAAGCTCCCATACTTTGGCCACCTGATTGTAAGAGCCAACTCATTGGAAAAGACCCTTCTGTATTTTGCTATCAGACCTGGTTACCAAGGATGCTCACTGTACATGTGATGTGTATGCTTTTCTCTACATATCATAAGGCTCCATGAAAAGGTTTAAAAGTTCACAGAAACAGAAATGGCTAGTTGAAGCAGAAATGGAAAGTGAGTGCCGACGGATTCAGAGTTTCCTTTTGGGGTGATGAAACGGTTCTGGAATTAGATGAATTGGTGATTGTACAACATTGTGAATGTATGAAATGGCATTGATTTCCCACTTCAAAATAGATAAATTGATGGGTGTGATATGTGAATTTTAACACAGTTTTTTTTTTTTTTAAAGGTTTAAAAAGTAATAGAAGGAGCTTCCCTGGTGGCTCAGTGGTAAAGAATCCGCCTGCCAATGCAGAAGACACTGGTTCGATCCCTGGTCCTGGATGATCCCACATTCTATGAAGCAACTAAGCCTGTGTGCCACAACTATTGAGACGGTGCTCCGCAATAAAAGTCACAGCAATGAGAAGCCGAGCGCCGCAACGGGAGAGTAGTCCCTGCTTGCCGCAACTAGAAAAACTCCCACACAGCAATGAAGACTCAGTACAGCCAAAAATAAATAGATAAGTTTTTTAAAAGGAATAGACCTCAAATCTCATCTTGGAGCCTACAGAACTGGCAACATCTTCAAGCATTTGTCCTTTTACTCACTGAGTGCCCTCTGTGTAGCAGGCCCCAGGTGAGATGCAGCAGACAGGGCAGTGACGTAAAGAGTTTGGAGCTCATGTCTTTGTGATTCTCTCATGTTGAAACGTGAAAGAAGAGGAGTCAGAGAGGTGGGAGAACGTTTTGGGCAGAAGGAAAAGCAAGTGCAAAGGCTATGAGGTGGGAGCAAATGGGTCAGCCTGTGTGGTTGGAGCTGAGTGTTGAGATCAGAGGTCAGAAGGGACAGATTCATCAAAGTCTGATTGTTATATGCGTGGTAAAATACATAAAATAGCCATTTTGACTCTTTATGTATATGATTCAGTGGCATAAAGTATATTGATGATGTGCAACTATCACAACTGTCTTGTTCCCAAATGAAACCTGTGAAGGTGGAGAAAGAGATCAGAGTGATCCTGCTACAAGACTTCCCCAGGAAGTGGCTTTGGGGGTAATACCCGAAGGTTGGAGGTTGAGTCCTGTGCAAGCATGGAGTTTGGGAAGTGAAGAGGCAGTAAGGATGGTTGTCTGCGGGCAGGTATGCTGTCTGCAAAGTCAGAATATAGACAATTTCTAGTGGTCCAGGATTGGAAAGGGTGAGATGCTGTAGAGGGTGGCAAGGAACACAGGGGTTAAGGGTATAAGGTGACACCAGCTTACTGGGGAGTAAGATCATGCCCTGCCATACTCCTCTGGACAGGCTGGCTCCTTAGGGAGGACTCAGAGGCAGGTTCTGGCCTGGCCTTGCCCTCCTGCAAGCCCACTTGTCTCCACCATCACGCTTCCCCGAGTTTGTCTTGAGCCTGATTTCCACTCGAACCTGCCTCCACCGATGCTATTCTGAAAGAACTGCCGGAGTCTAGTGAAGGGACGGTAACGGGGGGAACCGGAGGACCCAACCTGTCCAGCAACTTCTAGGCACTTCCCACCTCTCCAGTCACTGCTCCCTCAGTGCCTGCCTGCCTCAGGGCCTGTGCACTTACTTCTGTCTGAACTGTTCTGAGCTGTTGGAGAAGACTCTTGAGAGTCCCTTGGACTGCAAGGAGATCCAACCAGTCCATCCTAAAGATCAGTCCTGGGTGTTCATTGGAAGGACTGATGTTGAAGCTGAGACTCCAATACTTTGGCCACCTGATGCGAAGAGCTGACTCATTTGAGAAGACCCTGATGCTGGGAAAGATTGAGGGCAGGAGAAGGGGACGACAGGGGATGAGATGGTTGGATGGCATCACCAGCTCAATGGACATGAGTTTAGGTGAACTGCGGGAGTTGGTGATGGACAGGGAGGCCTGGTGTGCTGCGTTTCATGGGGCCGAACAGGAGTCAGAAACGACTGAGTCTGAACTGTTCTTCCCCCAGCTGTTAGGGCCAGCCCTGAGTCCCACACTCTTGACCATCACCTACTTATTTTGACTGTTGGGCCAGGATAGGTATGGCTCATCCCTACCCCACGCAACCGGGTGATTTTGGGGCCCAGCACACAGTGCTGGATTGGGGTCATGGAAAGTGCTCAGCAAATAATTACTAAAGAATTCCGCGCCTCAGGCAGCTCACGGCCAGCCACCAACTTTCCTTCTCCTTCTTCCTAGGAGGGAAGCGGGGTCTGGGGCCCAGGCCGCGGGGGGAGGGCAAGGCCCGCGACGGGGGAGGGGCGGGCGCTGCAGCGGGCGGGCCGGGGCGGGGCGGGGCGGGGCCGGCATTGGGGGCCGCGCCCGAGCTGAAACAAAGGCCGGCGCCGAGACAAAGCCCCGCGGCCCCCAGCCCCTGCGGGGGCCAAAGATCCCGGTGGCCGGGCCGCGCGGGAGGCACCTCCAGCGCCGCCTCCGCGTGCGGGCTCCTGGGGGTCCGGGTCGGGGAGGCCGCGCCCCGCTCCCCTGGAGCTTTTGCGGAGTCGGGTCGGGGGGCTGGACGTGACGGCCCTTCAGGCTCTCTGCGTCCTCACAGAGTAGCCGCCGAGCCTCCTCCCGGACTGGAGGCCGCAGGGCCGGGAGCCCCGCGCAGGGACGGAGGCCCAGCCCAGGCACAGCTCCAGGGCGCCCGTGCCTCCGGTTTTTTCTGCCCGGTGACTCCAGACAGATCCCCTGCCGGCGACCTTGCTTTCCTCTCAGGACCCCTCCTCCCTCAGCTCCAGCCGCAGTCCCTGCTCCCTTGCCTGCGCGGGCCGACAGGGCCCTTCTCCCCCAACGGATTCCGCCCCACCCCCAGGATTCTCCGCCCAGACTCCGCTTCTGACAGGATTCTCACAGAACGACCGTGTTTGTCTCCACTAAGATTCCTCCTCCAGGCCTAGCTTCCCCCACCTGACAGAACTCTCCCGGACACTGCTTCCTCAGACAGGCATACCCGCCTCCCACGCAGGTCCTGCTCCCGGCTGAGGCAGGCCTACCCGCCCTACAGATCCTGTCTCCATCCTCGGATGGACCTCCCCACAGACTCCGCTCCCCTCTTCAGTCCGCCCACCCGGAGAGTGTTAAAGCCAGCGCAGTGGCTGGCTAAAAGGTGGCCAGGGGAGCTTGGGGGCCAGGCGGAATTTCAGTTTCGCTGCTCTGAGCCCCTTGGGAGCTAGCTGACTTAGGTTTCAGTGTTTCTCACGTTAAACAATAAAAAGGCTGGAACGCCAGTAAGCGGCCCGGCCACGGGGTGGGGACGCTTGGCCCGTCCGCCCGGGTCAGCATCTCCCCTAGGTCTCCACCCCGCCCCCTCCCGAGAGCGCCCGGTGACGTAGCTGCAGGCCCTCTCTCCGGACGGCCCGAGAGGCGGCCCAGGCGGGGGCCGACCACGTGCGCGCTTGCGCAGCAAGCGGCCTGGAGCGCGCACTATAGTAGCGGGCACGCGCCGGGCCGGCGGGTCAGGCTGCGGCGGCGGAGGCGCGGATGCCCAGCCCCTTCCCCAGGAGAGGCGCTGCGAGGGGTGGCGGCGGCCCGGGGCCGCGCGTGCGTACTCGCGGCCTCGCGCGCTCCGACCCCGCCTCCGGGCCCGAGGCACCCAACGCGCGTGCGCGACGGCGTCGGCGCCAGTTATTTCTGTCCCGCCCCCCGACAGTGGCTCTTTCTGCGAGCGGGCGCGCGGGCGAGCGGTTGTGAGCGTGCCGTGTGGTGCTGATCTGAGCAGCCGCTGAGGCGGCGGCGCAGGCGGCGGCGGCGGCGGGAGAGCGGGCAGCGGCCGGGTGAGCCTCGGTAGCGCCCCGCGCGCAGCGGGCGGCGCCCCAGGCTTTGCCTGGCGGCGCTAGGCCTCGCGGCTGCAGCGGCCCAGCCGTTGGCTGCAAGCGCGTTTGCGCCTGCGTGGCGGGCCCCGCGCCCCTCCTCCCTCCTTGGGCGCCCCCGGCGGCGTGTGAATGGCGGCTTCGGCTGCGGCGGCCTCGGCGGCGGCGGCGGCCGCCTCCGGCAGCCCGGGCCCGAGTGAGGGCTCGGCGGGCGCCGAGAAGCGCGCCGCCGCCTCCTCGGCCGCGGGCTCCGCATCGGCCTCGGCGGCGGCATCCGCCTCGGCGTCGTCACCCGCGGGGGGCGGCGGCGAGGCGCTGGAACTGTTGGAGCACTGCGGCGTGTGTCGGGAGCGCCTGCGGCCGGAGAGGGAACCGCGCCTGCTACCTTGCCTGCACTCGGCCTGCAGCGCCTGTCTCGGGCCCCCGGCGCCTGCATCCGCCAACAGCTCGGGGGATGGAAGTGCAGCGGGCGACGGTTCTGGTGAGTATGGTCGGACCGGGGCGGCCCCTCCCCCATCCTGCAGCCAAGGTTCGGAGGAAGCTCGGCTATTGGGGGTCTGTCCCCAGCGTCACAATGGCAGGGGTCATCTGGGTGAGAGGGTCGGGACCGGACAGTGGCCAAAACGGGTGCGGGCTGTGGGTCTTTTATTCGGATGGGGCGACTGTTTCAAGTTAGGCCAAAGAAGGGTTTGATTGCTTCTCCCGGAGTGGAGGGTTGGCCTAGCATGGGGTGGAAGTTGGTCCCTGTGGAGGATGGGATCGCAATCTGGATGTGAATATGCGTGATCTTGTTTTCCCCTGTTCTTCGCAGTGGTGGACTGTCCAGTGTGTAAGCAGCAATGTTTCTCCAAAGATATCGTGGAGAATTATTTCATGCGAGACTGTGGCGGTAAGGCCGCCACGGATTCCCAGGATGCGAATCAGGTATGTGTTGCCCAAGCAATCCTTGGAAGGCCTCTGGACGTGGGTAGGAGTCTGCAGCGCAGAGCATAGTACCAGCTCCAGGCTTCACTACGGCTTTAGCAGATTGTCTAGGCTAAGTAAAGGCATCATCTTACCAGGTTGTATTTTCTGGGTCTGAATGCAGATGTGTCTGGTGGTGCTGTCTCTTCTGACTCTGCCTTTGCTCAGCAGTGCTGCACTAGCTGTGAGGATAATGCCCCAGCCACCAGTTATTGTGTGGAGTGCTCTGAGCCGCTCTGTGAGACGTGTGTGGAGGCGCACCAGCGGGTGAAGTACACCAAGGACCACACCGTGCGCTCCACTGGTATGCAACACGGAGGGGTTGCCTTGATTCTTCCCTACATGTTTTTCCAGCTGCTTTTGATGCTGGTTGCAGATGGCGGTGGAGTGTCAGGGAATTTCTGATGGGGTACCAATTGAAAGGCCTGAGAGCAGAATTCAAAAAGGGGGGAGGCTGGTCCTCTGGTGGGTTGCCTCTGCCCGTCCGGATAGAAGGGGAAAAGCCACAGGCCGGAAATGTGTGGAGTGCACAGGGGATCTCATGCTGCAGTAGAGGGTGTATCGAGGCTTTGAGGGAGCACTTGAGGGAATATGCCTCCAGAGGTGGAACGATCGCATGTACAGATAGGGAGATGCAGGCTGCTGGGGAATGGTGTGAGGGATCTCCTAGGCCTGAGATTCCCTGGAATGTGGTTGAAGGCTCCGTAGGAAAAGGGAGGTCTTTGGGCCCTGTGTCCTCATAAGCCATGAATGTCTTCAGACTGGCACTGACCAGTGAGTGCTGTAAGTGTTCTTATCGTTAGATCGCAGCTGTTTCAGTCTTCACTAGTTATCTTCAGACTTTTCTGTGACCGTGATGGCAGTTCTTCGGAGAGGGGCTTGGGCTTGGTTTTTCGGCCAGAACTCCCCGTGAATGGTGTTTTGGTAGTCATGCCGTGGCTCCTGCAGCCCAGAGGACAGTTTTGATGGGAAAATCCAGATGGAGGTCATTGCTGTGAGTCATGAGAAGCCTGGAGGGAAGGGCAGGGGTCTCCAAGGGGGTCCTGGGTTCTAAGCAAAGAGCAGGAGGGGGCTGTATTGGGGGCACTGAGATTTGCCTTATTTGTATCTTGGTGTTTTTATGTCCCAGGCTGGGTCAGTGTAGCATTGAGACGTGATTGAGGAGGAAGGGGCTGGCTGTTCCCAAGCAGTTATCTAATGGCAGCAGATTCTGGGAAGTGGTGGGGGTCACTGTGGTGTATTAGTCTTTGGGGGGTTTTGGCTTTGAGCACTTTCAGACGCTTTTCCCTGTGTGGGGGGCCTGGCCCTTTTCTGAGGGTCCTCGTCTGACATCGTTTGTCCAGCCTGAGAAGGCTTTGCGAGGCTCCTCGTGGGTTGTTAAGATGGTGTGGCCTCCTTTTACCAGAGAAGAGAGACGAGGTCTCCAGGCGTGGCTCAGGAGACAAGGGTACCTGGCATGTCTTTAGGTCCTCGTTTGCTTTCTGTCTGAGCCAGAGAGTGCTTGCGTGTGTCCGGATGCCATGGTTGCCAGAGTTCCCTCCCCTGCGGCACAGAGTCTTTCGAGTGGAGGAGAAAGGGAGCCCAGCAGTGGGGGCTGCAGAGGCGGAGGAGCTCTCCAGTGTCTGCTTGGAGGAGTTTTCAGTAGAGGGAGCAGTGGGGTGGTCGTCAGAGGCCATCGTCCTTTCACTTTCAAGTTGTCAGTCCCAGAAGCTGGAAGAAGGGGAGTGCGGATCTCTTGGTCAAGATAAGGGCAGAGGGTGTTCAGAGCAAGGGTTTGGGCCCTTCCTTTTCCACTGCTGTAGGCCCTCTGCGTTTTTTAGCAGCTAAGCCAGGGCTGCAGGACAGACACGATGTGAGGCCCCGGTCTGTCTGCTCCTTGAGTTGAGGTGGTGAGGACCAGCTCCTGCTTCATAGACCCCCTTCCTCAGGGCCCGCCAAGTCGAGGGACGGTGAGCGCACTGTGTATTGCAATGTGCACAAGCACGAGCCCCTTGTGCTGTTCTGCGAGAGCTGCGACACCCTCACCTGCCGGGATTGCCAGCTCAACGCCCACAAAGACCACCAGTGAGTCCTGAGGCATGGCGGGTGGGTGCTGCCCATTCCCATGCTGGGCGCCCGGGCCCACCTCTGTCCGCCCTCAGGTACCAGTTCCTGGAGGATGCAGTGAGAAACCAGCGCAAGCTCCTGGCCTCATTGGTGAAGCGCCTCGGGGACAAGCATGCGACACTGCAGAAGAACACCAAGGAGGTTCGCAGCTCGTAAGTGTGGAGGCCAGTGTGATGGGGCAGGTCTTAGGGTGAGCACCTGCCTGACTGGCCCTGATCTCACCCTCTGCCCCCCAGGATCCGCCAGGTGTCCGACGTACAGAAGCGCGTGCAAGTGGATGTTAAGATGGCCATCCTGCAGATAATGAAGGAACTGAACAAGCGGGGCCGCGTGCTGGTCAACGATGCCCAGGTACTTCCTGTGTGGTGCTTGTTTGCTGACAGCTCGCCCTAGCTCTGGTAGCAGCGTCTTGGGGGTTTGGCTCCCTCTGCTGGCTGCTGATGCCATCCTTGGGTGGGGAGAGGCTCTTCTAGTGCCATTTCCTCCCTGACCTCTCCTGCTCTCCACCTGCAGAAGGTAACCGAGGGGCAGCAGGAGCGCCTGGAACGGCAGCACTGGACCATGACCAAGATCCAGAAGCACCAGGAACACATCTTGCGTTTTGCCTCGTGGGCTCTGGAGAGTGACAACAACACGGCTCTGCTGCTCTCCAAGAAGCTGGTGTGTGCTGGTGGGCCCAGTCAGTGGGTTCTGGGCCGGCACCTCCCAAGGCCCTGGAGTGCTGTCCTCTGCCTCTGTGCTCATGTACCGCCCTCCCCCAGATCTACTTCCAGCTGCACCGGGCCCTTAAGATGATTGTGGACCCTGTGGAGCCCCACGGCGAGATGAAATTTCAGTGGGACCTCAACGCCTGGACCAAGAGTGCAGAGGCCTTTGGTGGGTGTTTGTCTTGCTCTCTGAAGCTTGCTCTCCTAGGCAATGTGCCGTAAGCTGTTTTACCTCCTTGCTGCAGGCAAGATTGTTGCAGAGCGTCCTGGAACCAACTCCACGGGCCCAGCACCCATGGCCCCTCCTCGGGCTCCGGGGCCTTTGGGCAAGCAGGGCTCTGGCAGCAGCCAGGTGAGTAAGGGAGGGGGCCGTGGGGGAGGAGAGGGGCCCGAGGCCCGTTGGAGGCCGGCCTACTGAGGTTCACTTGATCTTCCTACAGCCGATGGATGTGCAGGAAGGCTACGGCTTCGGATCAGGTGAGTGGTTTCTGCCCGGTAGGTGGGAGAAATGCAATGTTCTAGGTTCCTCCAACCTGTTTTTTTCTGTGTCCTGAGCAGATGACCCTTACTCGAGTGCTGAGCCCCATGTGTCGGGGGTGAAGCGGTGAGTGTGATTGTCCTTTGGTGCATGTAGGGACAGGGTGGTCATGGGGACAGGGGTGCTCAACGCCAAGCCACACCCACAGGCCCCGCTCAGGTGACGGTGAGGTGAGTGGCCTCATGCGCAAGGTGCCACGGGTGAGCCTCGAACGCCTGGACTTGGATCTCACAGCTGACAGTCAGCCACCAGTCTTCAAGGTCTTCCCAGGCAGCACCACTGAGGATTACAACCTCATCGTCATCGAGCGAGGTGCTGCTGCTGCAGCTGCTGGCCAGCCTGGGACTGCGCCCTCGGGGGTCCCTGGGGCCCCTCCCCTGCCTGGAATGGCCATTGTCAAGGTGAGCCTGCTCTAGGCTACTGTGGCTAGGGAGTGGAGGTCTGTCCCAGCCAGCATTCCACTAAACCACCCCTCGCCTCCTCGCAGGAGGAAGAAACAGAGGCTGCCATTGGAGCTCCACCTGCTGCCACCGAGGGCCCGGAGACCAAGCCTGTGTTGATGGCCCTGGGGGAGGGCTCTGGTGCAGAGGGTCCTCGCCTGGCTTCACCCAGTGGCAGCACCAGCTCAGGTCTGGAGGTGGTGGCTCCAGAGGGCACCTCAGTCCCAGCTGGTGGCCCAGGTTCCCTGGATGACAGTGCCACCATCTGCCGTGTCTGCCAGAAGCCAGGTGACCTGGTCATGTGCAACCAGTGCGAATTCTGCTTCCACCTGGACTGCCACCTGCCTGCCCTGCAGGATGTGCCAGGGTGCGAGGCTGTGGAGTCTGCAGGGTGGAGGGCTGGGCTGGGTCCCGTGCAGCCCCTCACCTCTCCGTTTCCTCTAGGGAGGAGTGGAGCTGCTCTCTTTGCCACGTGCTGCCTGACCTGAAGGAGGAGGATGGCAGCCTGAACCTGGATGGGGGGGATAGTACGGGAGTGGTGGCCAAGCTCTCACCAGCCAACCAGCAGGTGAGGGGGGACCCACGCGCTGGGTTTCCCTGCAGCCCCCAGCTCCCCGCTGACCCCGACATCTGTGTCTACAGAAGTGTGAGCGCGTCCTGCTGGCCCTCTTTTGCCATGAGCCCTGCCGGCCTCTGCACCAGCTGGCTACTGACTCCACCTTCTCCCTGGTGAGTTCTGGGGCTTGGGAGGGTGAGAGGGGCACAGGCTCTTTGGCCTCCCCTTCAGCCTGTGGCCCCTGCCTGCAGGATCAGCCTGGTGGCACCCTGGACTTGACCCTTATCCGAGCCCGCCTCCAGGAGAAGCTGTCACCCCCCTACAGCTCCCCCCAGGAGTTTGCCCAGGATGTGGGCCGCATGTTTAAGCAGTTCAACAAGCTGACCGAGGTGAGCCTGTGGGGATGGCGGTGAGTTGGAGGAGGGGAGGCTGTGGGGCAGAGGTAGGACCCATCCATTGTAATCTGCCTGGCAGGACAAGGCCGACGTGCAGTCCATCATTGGCCTGCAGCGCTTCTTTGAGACCCGCATGAATGAGGCCTTCGGGGACACCAAGTTCTCCGCTGTGCTGGTGGAGCCCCCGCCGCTGAGCCTGCCTGGTGCTGGCCTGAGTGCCCAGGACCTGTCCAGTGGCCCTGGTGAGGGCCCCTGAGCCAGCCCAGCTTGGCTCTGTTCTATGTCCTGTCACTCCTCCCCTCTCCTTCCTCCTCTCTCCGGTGGCCTGGCTCCCACTCCTTGGTGGCCCGTACCCGAGTCCTTCACGATATGGTTTTTACTTCTGTGGATTTAATAAAAACTTCACCAATTACTCAGGCCTTGGTTGGTGGGGACAGTGGTCCTGGGCCTGCCATCAGTCCCTCACCGAAGCCCTCTTGCTGAATGGGGTGGGGCACGTCTTTAGCCATCTGGTGTCTGGGGAGGGTTACATTGTGGGCAGGCAGGGGGAATCCCCAGGTGCGTGCTGCATCCTGGACTGGGGCAGAACATTTCTTATAACCAGACGGTATCACAGTGAGCTGGGTGGGCTGAGACTTCCACTGGGCTAATAAAAGTAGGACACTGTCTCCCTGGGGGATAGGCCTGGCCTCCTGGAATTATACCAAGAGATCTGGGGGAACCTACCATCTTTGGGGGTGCTACCCTTGAGGCTGAGGCAGGAGGGGTGCTGTGCCAGTGTTTGCAGCTCACCGTCACCTCCTGAGGACCTGGTAGGCCCAGATGAAACCATTCCAGCCCTCTATCCCACACCCTGACTGACGGGCACATTACCAAGCCTCCTGAGTGATTTCCTAACCTCATGTCAGGCCAGTCGCACAGGCCCAGAACTAGTGTCCAACTTCTTTTATTACAGAAGGTACAATGAAAATGCCATGCCTTCCACTGGCTCCCTGGGGAAGCACAGGCAGTCAGTCCCTTCGAAGGTTCTTGAGCCTCTCCTCCAGGTCTGCATCTGCGTCCACCAGGGCAGAGGCTGCAGCCTCTGCTTTCTTTCCACTGGCAGCCACGCTGAGGGAGCCTCCAGTGGAAGGGAGGTCTGCGGAGAGGGGGGGTTAGGAAGAGCGCCCATGCAGGAGGCAGTAATGCAGGGAGAGGGAGGTGGTGGCTGGGTCACAGGGTTAGCACAGGCCCCAGGGTGTAAACACTCACTTGACAGCTCATCCGTCAGGCTCAACCCCAGTTCGTCCAGGACCTGGGCTACAACAGCATCACTAGATAACCAGGGGAAGCTTGTGAGGATCAGGGGCAGAGCCAGGCACCCCTCCCCACCCTCCCGCTAGCTGTCTCCGAACCTCTCCTCTTCGTCGTCCTCGTCCCCCATGGCATCATCGATGGCGTCATTCATCATCTCCTCTTTCATGTCCATGATCTCTGCCTGCCGCTCAAACTCCATCATGATTTTCTGGATCTGGGGTAACTTCAGCTGAAAGGGGGAGGAGGGTGAGTCTGGGCCTGAGGTCAGCGGCTGTGGGGGGGGGGGTGGGCGGGGGATGGGGAGAGGCGAACCTGTCTGTTCATGGTGCCCATGGCTTTGGTGACACCCTTCATGGCTTGTGCCATTGAGTTGTTAGACTTGAGTGTTTGGATCTTGAGGGACACAGCCTGGATGTTGGCCCGCATCAATACAAACTTTCGGACGTACCGCCTGGTGCGCACCAGGTCTTTCGCCATGATCCGAACCGCGTCCTGAGGAGGGGACAGAGGACAGGGAGCGAGCCTTGGGGGTGTGCTCACTGAGGCCTTCAGGGGCTCCTAGGGACCTGCCCCAGTGCTCACTGCTACCCCTACCCACACGTGTCCTGGGTCACCACTTCACAGATCCCTCTGTAGGCTCTTCACCTCTGGTCCAGGAATCCGGAAGAAAAGCAGGGCCCACCCTTGAGGAATCTTTTTTCTTCCATGTCTAGTCAACACTCATTCCTGAATTTCAATCCTGGCCAAAGAAAGAGGATCTCCCCCTCCACCTCACAGGCCGTGCTCACCTCAAGAACCAAATACCGATTTACATACGAGCTCAGCTATGACTTCCTCCCCAAAGCTCCTCCTTGCTTTGCTCATCCCAGGAAATGGCACCTCCTCAAACAAGCTGCTCAGGCCAAAACTCAGCCATCTCTTGCTAGTTTGCCCTCAGGGAAAATGGATCCCATGCCACATCTATTGAAGTAACTACTTCAACTCAGCCCTCAGCTCCCACTGTTGCCCATGATTCTAAGCGGTCTGGCATGGACCACTCCTGAGTTTCCCTATCACTCCCTCACCAAACATGTGCTGTTCTGACACACTTGGCACTTGGCTCTTTGCAGGGTCGCTCTCAATTTCTCAAGGCTCTAATATCAACTTCACAGAGACAGCAGTTTTGGACTCTGAAACTAAAGGAAAGCCCTAGAACACACATTCTGTTTTGTCCCGTTGGCTGCAGCCCCAGGTTCTGACCAAGCGACGGCACCTGGCCTGGAGTCCCAGCTTGTTCCCAATCAAGCTTACCATCTGGCCCTGCTTGGCCATTTTCTTGATGTCCGCGATGATTTTCTTCTCCTGGGTCTCGAGCTTCTGTCGCTCACGGTCCAGCTCTCGCATGGCCCGGTTCAGGGCGCGCTGGTTCTGCCGCAGCAGCTCCTCTGGCGTCTTGCGCCGCCCAAACAACAGGTCCATGGCAGCAGGAGCCTACCAGTAAGCCTGGGGCGAGCGTGAAACCTGGCTGTAGGGTGGTGTGAGGCACAGCTGGGGTCACATTGTGTATGGGCGGGGACAGACGAGGACTCACAAAAAGGAAAAGGGTGAGCAGCGAGAGAAATGAAAGGAGAGAGAGTGGAGCCTGGAACTCGGGGAACCCCAGCCACCCCAGCTCCTCTTGCTCCACAGTGCCCCTACAGAGGTCCTGGGCTTCAATCTCCTCCTGACTCTGGGATGAGAGCCTAGAATGTCCAATGGGCCTAAGCTGGAGGTGACCATGTGTGGATACAGCAGGGGGACGGGCGCGGGGAGAGGGGGCTCGAAACCCGGAGCGCCAGGGAAAGGCCAGTTGACAGGGTCCCTAACATGAGGAGCTAGAGGCCGCAAGTGCTACAGACAGGGTCGATGTGGGGGCTCCGAAGCTGACAGCGCGTGGATGGCATTCAGTTTAGGGCGGGGGTCTTAAATGCTGAGGGAATCTGGATGCGGAGAATAAGGCTGGGGGATGTTGGGGACTCCTGTACAGAGGGCGGGATTTTAGGTGATGGCGTGCCTTGTTCACCCAGGAAACTCTTGGGGGCTTTCGGGGTCTTGAGCACCGAAAGCAAAACAGCATGGGGACCCAGGAGATAAGGGAGGGCCCCAGGGAGGGGCGAGGCCCTCGAACACCGCCGCCCACGCGCCCACCCAGGGCCCGCGCCCCAGTAGGGGCGACTCACCGGAGTTGGGATGGGGACTCGCTTCCGTTTCCGGGTCACGCTCCTCTCATTCAGAGTCCTGGAGCGCCCACCAACGACAGCCCCTCTGTTCTGTCGCCTCGGCCGTCACCGCCGTTTCCGGATTAAACCACCTGACGTCACACGCCCCTCTGGCGCCCGGAATGCTGGGCGGGGCCTACAGCGCGCGTGCGCACGCGCCGAGGAACGTGCCGGTCACAAGCGCATGCGCAGCAATTTCCGTCTCGCTGCCGCAAGCTTGGTGTTCCGTAGGTTCAAGTCCAGCCTGAGGGAGCTGAGCCCCTGTCCCGTCTTGGCCCCGTGGGCTTGATGCCCTTTTGGGCGCCTTCCTTCCAGCCACCCGGCGGTCCTGCACCCCACCACGTCACCCACTGTAGAGCTCTGCTCATCTGAGGGACCCAGAACTCGCGCTGTTTCCGAACCTCAGGTACCCAGTGGCACCAGGCAGCTTTCCTCCTCCGGTAGGAGGGCAGAACAGCAGACGGTGCGGACTTAGCCCCTGTGCCGGCTCACTGGCCGGGAAGCCAGTGGTCACTGGGTCCTGCCCCTCCCTTGTCCCAGAATGGGATTCATCTCATCCTGCCTGAGGGGGAGTCCCCTCATACCACCTGTGAGCACACAACTCCCACCACTCTTGCTGCAGGAGCTCTGGCGGCCATCACCTGCCCCTCCCACCCCACAAAAGGAAGAGGCGGAGGCCATGCAGTAACATTCCCCTTTAATAGCCTGGTGGGACCTCCGGTGGTGGAGGGGTGGGGTGCCGGGTCCCCAGCCACCCAGTCCCCATGGCCACCCACCCCAGAGCCCAGAGTAGGGGGTGGGGCTGGACAGCACCCAGCGGGGGGCTAGACAAGCCAATTCATTTCCCATCGCTGAGCGGGTCGGGGGAGGCAGCGCCGACCTTAATCACATGGTGGTTAAAAAAAAAAACAAAACTAGGAGCGGGTAGCAGGGAGGGGTGGCCGGCCAGGGCATGGGATTCCCCCACCGGCCGCCCCATTGTCCCCCCACCTGTGGCCCCCAATAAATATCTGCAGGGGACGCCGGGGCCGGTGGCCCTGGCAGGGGTGGGTACGCGCCAGCCCTATTTCAGGCAGCGCTCGAAGTAGGTGGAGCCGATATAGCCACCCCGCATGGAGCGCTGCACATTCTGCTCAAACAGCCTCCGGTTGCTCTGCAGGACCTCGGCGGCTTCCTTGTTCAGGGGGTCTTCAGGGTTGGGCTCCTGTGGCCGGTATGGGGGGGCAGGAGGTCAGCAAGCCCAGAAGGCAGAGGGCCAACCGCCCCCAGCCGCCCTCCCGCCCCCACCCCTACTCACCAAGAAGAGATACTGCAGGCCATAAATTATGGAGTTTATCGTAAGGACTGGCTTCCAGTCCTCTCTGTGGGCAGAGAGCATCATGATAGGGGCTGGTGAGCGGGCAGCCACCACAGGCCCTGCTGGGACCAGACAGGTCAGGCCCAGGGCATGGGACAGCACGGTCGGGAAATGCTAGCGGGAGGGTGCAGAGAAGCACAGGCCAGAAAGCCAAGGTCAAGCCACGAGGAAGAAAACGCAGAGCTGAAGAGACAGAGGGACACACAGACCACAAGGGGGAGGGAAGGGAAAGAGACTGGTATAGTGCAAGGTCATGAAGGGGGCCTGGCAGGCAGGGCTGGGCAGCGTAGTGGAGGGCCAGTGCCCTCACCTGAGGATGTTGAGGCAGACGTTGCCCTCGAGGTCAATGTTGGGGTGATAAACCATCGTCTCACACTTCACCTTGGGGGGGTCATGCGGGTAACCCTGGCCCACCTGGCTCCAGGAGAAGAGAGGGCAAGTGGATAGGTGCACAGCAGTGCCTGGCTGGGGCCTCAGCTGTTGCTTCCTCAGCCCAGGGAGCCACCCCTGCACGCCTGAGACTCACCTTAAAACTGAACACAAACTTCCCGCTCTTGTAGAAGCCCTGTGAAGGAAGAGGAGAGGAGTCAGAACCCCACTCTGCAAGGCCCGGCAGGTGAACCAGCCAACTTGAGGTGGTGTCACCTGCCGTGCCTGAGAATCCAGTTAAGCGTGCCCTCACCTCATCAGGACAGATAACCAGCTTGAAGTTGAGGAGGTCGTCTGGATCTGAGAAACTGATGTCACACGTCTTGGGCAGATTCAGCTCGTTTATGTCTGGGTTTTCACAGCAGAGAAGGGAAACAGGCCAGGAAAGGGGGAGATAGGGAGTGCTCAGAGCAGGTGCCAGCAGAGCCTCCATAACCTCTACCCAGGACCCCAGTTCTGTCCTGGGCAGTGGGCCACACCCCCACCCTCTCCCTGCTCCTTCTGCTCCGCGTCTCCAGGCAGGCTCTTCCGTATCTATGGAACACTGCAGATATGCTGGAACTCCTGGGGGGCAAGCTCTAACTCTTCTAAATCCACAGTCGTAAGTCCCCCAGCCCAGCTCCTGCATGTTCCCACTCCTGTGTGTCCCACCCCAAATCCAGCATCCTGACCGCGACCTCCGCTTTCTAGAGGAGTCTCTACTTGTCTGCGCAGATGCAAGGATCTTATTCCCCTTCCTCGCCCTAAATCACCACCACCCCCAGTCCCTGGCCCCCACTGTCCATACACTCCTTTCTGCTTGTCGTCCTAAACTCAGGATCCCATCTGACCTCCAGATCTGGGAGTTCCCAAGCCTCCTACCCTATACTATTCTGAGCATAAGAGTTCCAGTATCTCTAGCAGCATGGTCTAAACCCAACCCTACTCCTATCTCTATAATCCCTGGTACCCAGCATCCCTCCCTCCTCCTGTCACCCCAAACTGACATGTGACTCACCCAGACCCACGACACCCAGGCCCCAGAACCCACTTCACCAGGTCTGACTCTGATTCCCAGTGACTCTAGCGTTAATACATTAAATCTTCCACCCTGATCCTCAATCCTCGGCCCCACTGTCCCTATCTCCTCTTCCTGTCGCCCAGGCTCCCGTCTGACCCCCAGACTCTCGAGTTCCCGGTCTCCCCCTTCCGCTGCCACCCTCAGATTCTTGGTCCCTAGTATCAGACTCCTAGCTTTCCGAACACGCTCAGTGCCCCCTGCTCGGTCCCCCTACCTCCGACCACTTTGGTGATTATATTACCCCATCCCCGGCCCCTCGGCCCCCAGGCCCTGGTCTCCGATCCCCACATCCGCGGCGTCCCCGTTTCTGACACCTTTGACCCCTGGCAGCCGCATGACTCCACACCTGACTCCCGTATCACCCCGAGCCAGGCTCTGACCTCCGACCTCCACTCCCATCCCCCGACTCCCCTTACCCTTCTGGATCCGCAGCTGCGCCGCCGACGCCTTCTTGCTGCTGCCCTTGGTGCCGCCCGCCGACTCCTCCTCCTTCTTCTGCTGCTTCAGCGAGAACAGCTTGATCATCCTGCCGCCGCCGCCGCTGCCGCCGCTGCGGGGCCCGGGACCCCGGCCACCCGGCCCCCCGCCGCCGCCCGCGCCGCCTCCGCCACTCGGACCCGCCGCCGCGGCCTCTCCGGCTGCTGCCGCCGCCCGCCGGGCCTGCCGCGCTGCTCCGCGCCCACCGCGCGGCCCGCGTCGGCTCCCGTAGTCGGCTTTGGCCTGGCCCGGCGCCTCGGGCCCGCTCGGCGGCGTTCGGGCCCGCTCGGCTGTTCTCGGGCTTACTCGGCCCCGCCCCCACCCGCCGCTCCCTCCTCCCGGCCGTCCGCTCCGGCGTCCTCAGGCTCGGCTGCGGACGCGGGGTCCTCAAGCCGTGTCCCTGGGCCTGGTCACTCGCTCTCTTCGCGAGGGCTCTGCGGCTCGAGGCGGAAGGGGGAGGCGGGGGCTGCGATGGCCGTGCACTAGACAGGAGGGCCGGCTTCCGTGGCAGCAGCGGCTTCGGCGCGGAGGTCCGCAACGGCCTCGGGCGCCCCACCGCTTCGGCTATTTCCGTCGTCTGCCCGCTTCGGCTCTTCCCGCCCGGCCTGCGCTGTGCGCTTGCGCAGCCGCTGCCACCGCCCCACGTTGCTCCGCGCTGGGACTTGGGGATCGGGCTCCTTCGGCTTGGTTCGGGTATTTCCGTTCGTGCAGGCCGGGCCGGTCACTTCCGGGGACGCCCGCGAGTCCAGGGAGGAGGGGGATGGCGGTGTCACCGCCATATTTAAGTGGGGCAGATGCAGGCCGCCTCACTTGCGGGCCGCCCTGCCCACTCGCAGTCGTGCGGCCGGCGGCATAGGCGGGCCAAACAAGGGGCTTGACCCCAGGGGCCACAGACGGAGGCAGGGTTAGGGTCAGAGCCTGAGCAAGGGCAGGAGCGTGGCCTAGAGTGCATAACTCAGAACCTTCGGGGTCCCATCTCAGGCCCAGAGAACCCGCTCGCAGAGTTTGGTTGAGGTAAACTAGCAAATAAAACGTGTCAGAGGGTAGTATAACACTGTGGAGGTTTACACGGGCTCACAGCCTTGGGGGCAGCCCTCCGCACGGGTCTAGAGTTTCCCCGCAGGCGACCCCCGGCCTTCCGCCGTCTGCGTCCGCGAGGTGGGCGGAGCCAGCCTCCCCTCCAATCACGGCTCAGCGTGCGTTGGAAGGCGCGAGCAGGCGGCGCGGAGCGGCTCTGCGACTTCAGGCTGTCACCAAGGACACCGTCAGGCGGTGAGCGGCGCCACGAGGGCTGGTCGGGGCGGGGGGCCGGGCCCGGGGGGCGGCCGGGGCTCTGCCCCTGAGCCTTCCCGCGTCCGAATGCGGCTCCTGCCGCACGACCCATCCCGTCGCTGAGGCGGGAGTAGTCCGGCGGCCCAGTTGGGCCCGCGCTAGTGGTGGGCCATGGCCTCCTCTTGGCTACCCCGGCCCGATCCTCACCCCAGAAAGTAACCTCCACCTTTTCGGGCCGTGATTTGGCGTCCCTGCCGACCCCAGCCTCCTCTCGGGTACCCTCGGCGTCCTTGGGCTCCGTGGTCTCATATCCTAGTCGTGGCTGTGCAGCCGTTCCCTTTTTCTCCCGCTTGCATTCTCTTTCCGCCATTCCAGAAGCCCCCCTTCAACCCTCTGGTCGTCCTCGCCCCACACTGCCGGCTTCGTTGATTTCCTTGAGAGCTGTGTGCTGGAGAGGTGCTGGGGTGAGGCTGAGCGATCGGAAGCTGCAGAAAACCTCAGGTTTGGCGCGGATGAGATCGCAACCATCCTAGTGTTCTCAGGCTTCAGGCATGACTGTTCCTGGCACGCGGAGGCCTCTTCCAAACTCAGTTTTCCTTTTTGTTCTTCTCATCCGCTCTACTCTTGGTGATTTTTTTGTACGGCACGTGAGGGTTGATGACCATCCTGCAGTTTCCAACCAAAGTCTCAGGGATGGTTTTTATTGGCCAGCCTGGTTCATGTGTCCATCCTCAGGCCAGTTGCTGAGACCCTTCAGCTAAGGTCCCATCTCGGGATAGAGTATTGATTCCCTGGAGAGGTAACAGTCCACAGCTAGACTTGTGTGATCTTTGATCTTGTGGCTTCCCCACCGTGCAGTGGGTAAGACTTGATCATGAAACAAAGTGCTAAGCAAAGGGGGCCATAGTGTCTGAACCGAGGAGGAGGGGATGGCCTAAGTGAGGCAGGCGGCTGGGTTGGAGGTGGTGCAGCTAAGCTTGTCACCTTCGTGCTCACTCAAGTGGCAGAGAGGCACAGGTGGTTTGGGTGGTACAGGTGCTTGCGGCCCTTGGTCCTGCCGCCTGTTAGTAGGCAGCACAGGGCTTAATACATGCAAAGGCCCTGAGGGAAGCTGGGGCCAGTGCTGTGGAGGGACCGGGCAGAGGAGTGGGCAGAACCTGGTGTGTGGGCTGTGAGGGTGAAAGTGCACTTACGATTGTTACCCTAGCCTCTGGGTCCTGACACTGGAAAGAAAGGGTCTGTCCAGGGAATGAGGGAGCAGGAGTGGGCAGGGCAGGGAGGCTGAGTGCTTGGGCCTCCAGACTGGAGGTGGATGGCTGGAATCAGAGCAGTGCTGATTGGTGGAGACAAGTGGATAGATTTGGGAGGCTGGGGTGCTGATGAGAATAACTGGATGGATGTGGCATGGGGCAGCTGGCTGGGCTTGGGAGTGGACAGTATGAACTCGGATACAGACAGTCCGGGGACAGGCTGACTGGGCAGTGTTGCAGCTTTCCTAGATGACCAGTGCTTAGGTAGTCCTCTCCTGGGTTCTTCTATGGCTCTGGCCAAATGGTCATTCTGTCCAAGCCCTCTGTCTTGATTGCATGGTAACACTTGGGTCTTGACCTGTAGCCAATGTGACTGGATTGCAAAGGTGTCCCTGGTCAGCTGCCCTCACGTAGCTGTTCACGTTGACTTCTTCTCAGAGGGCTGTTTTGGGAGGTGGGTCCCTGGACTTCTCAAGGATTTGGGTGTGGGGTCCCATCCAGATGTCTCCATGCTTTTCATGTTTGTTGTAATTTTTCCTGTGTGGAATTTCATGTTTTTATGTAGTTGTATCTGCACAGATTTCATGATGAACACAAAGATGACCAAAGATGAGTTTTCTTTGTTTCAGATTATAAGTCACACAAGTCATAAAAAAAAAAATCCACATTACAGGATTTTATAAAGTTCCGGCAACATTCCTCCAACCTGAGACCACTAGCTACTGGCTACCTGTGTTCATTCGTGTGCCTTCTCTGATCTGATTCCTCAGCCCCTCTCTGTCTTCCTCTTCCCTCTGATTCTACATATCTCACACCAGGTTTCTCAGAACCGTTTGTGACCAGAGAACTGAGTGCTGTCAAAGGGCCCAGGGGACCCCCACCCCCACCCTGCCCCGCCTCAGTCCTGATCGTGCCACACAGGAGTGCCCCTGCCTTGGGGAGTGGCAGACCTTGCTGGATGTAGTTAAGTTCAGTTCAGTCCATTCGCTCAGTCGTGTCCGACTCTTTGCGACCCCATGAATCGCAGCACGCCAGGCCTCCCTGTCCAGTAGATGCCACGAATGGCTCTGGTTGTGGCTGGGGCTAGCCTAGCGGGGAGGGAGAAGGAGAAGGGTCGAGTGGGGGAGGAGGGGGCCTGAGGCTTGGAGCGGGCCTTCTCTCGCGTGTTGGTAGGGAGCCCCTGGCCCAGGCTGCTTGTCTTTTCCTGATACCAGGGCCCAAGTCTTGTAGGGACTGGGGCGACTCAAAGTGGCAGGTGAGGTAGCAGCTGTGCTTCTGGAAGGGCTGTTCCTAGAACCCTCTAGACCTCTAGACCAAGATCAGGCTGACTCCAGTCTAGGGTGAGGTTCAAGTCCCAAGCCAGACCCTGCTGCATGAATATTCCCTTTTTGGAACTGCTTTTTCACCCATGGTCTCTGGTCCTTCCGCCATCCATTGGGGGAAAGGGGGGGCGTGTCAAGGCGCCAGCGGTAGGATGGAAGGGGAGGACAGGGCAAAAGCAGCAGTGGCACAGGAAAAGGCAGGAGGGGTCCAGAGGTCCCGCCCTCAAGTCTGCAGAACTCTGACCTGGAGCTGCCAGTGTCTGTCCACCTGTATGTCAGCAGCTGGTGTGTCCTGTGACTAGTTACTGAACACACGTGATAGAGACCTTCCAGTTGGGGGGTACTTAGGGGTTGTGCCTGGGGCCAGGGAGGGAAGAGAACAGCCCACGACAGCACCTGGAGGGCTGGGGAACTGGCCTAGCCTTGCCACCAGCTTTGGCTCTCAGACCGGCTGGAGTCTGTGGGAACAGAGGAAAGTGTCCTAAGACTAGATTCCCACTTAAAACCTTACAGCTTTTACAGCTAAGATATGGCCTCCTCGGTTTCATAAACACATAAACTCAGGCTGGCAGTGGACTAATGGCACCCATTTGATGCTTCAGCACCCAATGGTCTTGGCTGGCTGGCAGGGCTGTGCCCTCCTGGTCCTCTCCTGGCCGTTGACTTGGCCGGCAGAGAGGTGGGTTGAAGGCAAATAGTACAGAAGCCCTGCTGTAAGGGGACGTCCTGCAGACGGGGGCAGGCCCTGCTAGAGGCCACATCTGCCGGGAGCCCTGGGTCTTGCAGGAGCCACGTGGTTACAGAGAAGGTGGTAGACCTGTAGGGAGGGCTGAGAGGGGTCCAGGCAGGTGGGCAGACAGTGGGTGCAGACCCAGACAGAGGTTCTGTGCGTTGTTTATTGAGCACCTACTGGGAGCCGGGCCCTAAGAGAGCTGGGTTGTACCCACGCGATCACGGGCCTCAGCAACCCCATGAGGTAGGTGTTCCACACACAGCCCGCCCCCAACGGTGGACGATGGTGGGGCCGCCTGCCCCGGCTACTCTGCACTGTGCACGCGCTGGTGCTGAATGAGCTTGGTGCTCTGGTGGAAGCGGCGGCCGCAGTCCTGGCAGGCGAAGGGCTTCTCGCGCCGGTGGGTGCGCAGGTGCTGTGTGAGCGTGGGCCGCTGGCGGAAGGCCTTGCCGCATTCGGGGCAGGCGTACGGCCGCTCGCCCGTGTGGATGCGCCGGTGCTGCGTGAGGTTGGCGTGCTGCCGGAAGCGCTGGCCGCACTCGGGGCAGGCGAAGGGCCGCTCGCCCGTGTGGATGCGCTGGTGCTCGCTGAGCCGGGAGACCTGCGTGAAGCCCAGGCCGCACTCGCGGCAGCGGTAGGGCTTCTCGCCCGTGTGCGTCCGCTGGTGGCGCGTGAGCTTCAGGCGCTGGCTGAAGCGCTGGCCGCACTCGGGGCAGGCAAAGGGCTTCTCGCCCGTGTGCACGCGCAGGTGCTGCGTGAGCGTGGGCCGCTGGCGGAAGGCCTTGCCGCACTCGGCGCAGGTGAAGGGCCGCTCGCCCGTGTGGATGCGCCGGTGCTGCGTGAGGTTGGAGCGCTGGCGGAAGCTCTGGCCGCACTCGGCGCACCGGAAGGGCCGCTCGCCGCTGTGCACGCGCCGGTGCTGCAGCAGCACCGCGCGGCGGCCGAAGCGCTCGCCGCACTCAGCGCAGCCGAAGCACTTGTCGCCCGTGTGCACCGCCTGGTGCTCCAGCAGCACGGCGCGCCGCGCGAAGCTCTGGCGGCACTCGCTGCACGGGAAGGGGCCGGGGGGCTCGGGCGCGCCGGGAGGGGCGGGGGGCGCGGCGCTGGGGCCCGGTGGGTCGCCGTGGATGCGCTGGTGCTGCAGCAGGTTGGAGCGCTGGCGGAAGCTCTGGCCGCACTCGGCGCAGCGGAAGGGCTGCTCGCCTGTGTGCACGCGCCGGTGCTCCTCCAGGCGCCCGCTGCGGACGAAGCCCTGGCCGCAGTCGGCGCACACGAAGGGCCGCTCCTCTGTGTGCGTGAGCTGGTGGCGCAGCAGGTGCGAGCTGCGGCTGAAGCTGCGGCCGCACTCGCCGCACACGAAGGGCCGCTCCCCGGTGTGGATCTTCTGGTGCCGCAGCAAGTTGCTGCGCTGGCTGAACACCTTCCCGCACGTGTCGCAGCGGCCCCCTCGCTCAGCTCCGGCCCCTGTGCAGGGGCGCCCCCGAGCCCGGCTGCGACCCCTGGGGGCACGCCAGCTCGCCACGGCCAGCCCGTGGCCCAGGCCCTGGCCGGCATCCTCCGTGGGGTCCAGCTCACCTCCCAGGTTGCTGGAGAGCGCTAGCGCGTGTGAATAGCCACCTTCGTGGGAGGCTGACCCTTGTCGGCCTGTGAGGCTGGCCACACCGAGGTCCCAGGGCAGGTGGACGTGGGGGCTCACGATGTCCGGGTCCACAGAGACGTTGTCCATCTGGGGTGTAAACCCTGCATGGCACAGGGGGATCCACTCATGCATGACAGAGAACCCGCTGGTGCCCAGAGACACGCCAGCCCTGGGGAAAGGGTGTGAAATGGAGCGACCTAAAACTGCCCAAGGAGGCAGACAGAAGTCACCTGGGCAGGGGCAGGGGTTCTGTCTGAGCAGGCTTCCGAAGGCGGTAAGGATGGGACAGACAGGTGGAATACTAAAAACTGGCGACGGGCTTTTCACCTGTGGCCTAAGTTTGCAAAACCGCCTTTCTGGAAGGGCTGTAGTGCAAAAGTGGCCCTTGCACTGGGCAGGTGGGTGATGTTGGTTCCCACAGATGCAGAGAAGTGGGTGGGTTTGAGGGAGGCTGGAAGTGGAGCGAACAGGTGGGAAATGCCGGCACCAGGACTTCTGTCTGCTGTGCCCTGCCTGTGATGACAGCGCGGCTCCCGAGGCGCTGCTGAGACCTTGTGCAGCCACTGGGGAGTCTGGCCCTGTCTGTAGGGAAGTGTGGACGTGGTGCCGTGGCATTTACAGGGCACAGGAGGCCCTGGGCCTGCCTGCGATTGGACAGGGCTAGGCGTCTGGCTCAAAGGAGCAGGTTCCAGCCAGGCTGTGAGCACTCCATCCTTAGATGCTGGAGGAGGGAGGAGATGCGAGCCTGGCACGGAGGAGGAGGGAATTACATCAGGGACACAGAGAGAGGGGCAGGGGCTTCAGGGATGACAAAACCTGTAAGCTGCCATGGAAAACGTAGATAAATTATACTGCGTCAAAGGAAATCAGTTGTGTTCAGCAAAAACCCTCAAGAGTCACATGATGAATGACAAACTGAGAAACCCTCCAGAGTCAAGGGTCTAATTAATCAAAGTAACAGCAGCAATCAGTCGACAGGAAAGGATGTGGACAGAAGACTAGAAAAGGAAGGGAAATGCCACTGATGCTTAAATTCCCTAAAGCGTGCTTAGTTCCCCCCATAAGAAAACTGCACATTAGGGCCATACTTGTCTGCTGCTCCACATCCTTACTCCAGAACCCAAGTGTCTGTGTGCACTGCTGGTGAGCACAGACAAGCTGGTGTCACCAAGTACATCAAACGATAAATTTCCCATAGGCTAATCCAACAATTCCACTTATAGGTACTTCACCAGTGTGTTCCTCCCTGTGTGAAATGACTGGTATAGGAGGGTTCTCAGTTTTCAATAAAAAGTAACTCAAAAGAGTGTCAGTGGGAGCCTGGATGGGTAAACAGGTGTGTCCTGGGGAGCTGTCCAAAGAGGAGGGCGCTCGCTGCCGTGTGTTCAAGTGGCAAGATGCACGAACAGTGTCAGGCGGGGAACAGGCTGAAGATTAAGCCTCCATGTGTGTTTTAAAGACGGCAGATGAGCATGCATCGACATTCGTGTTTGCTTTCCTGCACACAGAATCTTTCTGTAAGTCCACACAAAAGACCAGTGCTGCTGGCTGTTGGGCTGCAGGACCGTGTGACTCAGGCAGGGGAGGGGTGCTCCGCTGTATATGCCCTCGGGCCTTCTGAATTTTCTAACGTGAATGCTACCTATTCAGAATGTTCTCCTGATGAAAACACTGGCTGCACAGACGTTCTGTGGAGGGCAAGGGGAGCAGCCAGGACACCCAGTGGTGCGGAGCCCACGGTGGCTGAGGGAACCGGTATTTGAAGAGGGGGCTGTGGTTGTCTGTGGGCAAGTGCAGCCCAAGGAAAGACCGGGGCAGCAGAGAAAGGACCCGCTGAGGAGCCATAGGCGGGGCCGCCAGTGTGGCTGGAGAGAGCAGAGACTGTGCTGTGCTGGGAGAGGCAGGGCACTAGCTGCCCAGCAGGGCCCGCAGCTGAAAGTTGAGGCAGTGGAAGGGGTGGCTGCCAGACCCCCGCTCAGCTTCAGTATGCAGCACTGACAGAGCAAAAGAGAAGACCTTTCAAAATGCCTGGGGCAGCTCCAAAGCAAGAAAGGGCTGTCCAGCGCTTGGGCACTGTGCTCGCAAGTGCTAAGGCTGCAGAGACCAGGGGGCTGAGGCCAGGTTCCGCTGTGAAGCAGGGGGTTGAGGACTCGGCCTGGGTGAGTCCAGTCCACCCACAGGCCTTTGGTGTGTGAGCCTGCACGGGGATCTCTACTGAACGGCTGGGGGCCCAGGTGAGCCTTCCAGTTCAGAGTCACGATGGACTCCGTGGCAGCCTGTCACCCAGGATGGTGCTTAGTGCAGGGACAGACGAGGAGCTCCCTGAGCCGTGAAGGGCGGGCTGTTCGCAGTGCAACCAGCGGGAGCACTCACACCTCAGGAAACCAAGCTAGCTAACAAGTCCAGAAATAACGTCAGGTATGTCCAGGTTCTCAAAGGATGGGTCAGCATCCATGAAGAAAGAATGAGTTTGGGCCCTTTATTGATAAAAACAGCAAATGGGGACTTCTAGGTAATAATAGTATCTATTTAAATTGGTTTCATTGTGAAACAGCATTAAAAACCACCATAAAGGTTTTGTTTTCTTCAAGGTATAAAATCCACAAAGATGAAGAGGAAAGGAAACAAAGCAACCCCTGATATTTCTACTCTGGATGGCAGACCGAGCAAACAGGAACTGTGCAGCAGTGGGGAAAATGGAAAGAAATGAACCTATTTGATCTCAAAGGCTCAAAAAGTTCAGGGTTTGGAAGGACCAGGTCCCTCTGGCCAGGCAGGTAAAGGGGCAGGGACGCCAGGCGGGTGGGGGAAGCTGACTCAAGCTGAAGCTGGGCTACCTCAGGGGACAGCACTGGGCCCTCTCTGCACACAATTCTGAGGAAATGGAGGATGTGGGCACTGCAGTAGCTCTGATTTCTGGATCTCTTCTCCCATCCTGGCAAAAGGCTGGGTGGAGGGTGTGCACCAACACTGAGGAAGTCGAGGGGGTAAGCAAAGCCACCCAGGGGACTGAGATGCCAACCTGTCATTTAGCCAGGATGCAGGCAAGAGGCTAGACGTGCCTTCTTAGGACACTCAGAGGCAAGAACTGAAGATCCTCACAGCAAGGGCGCCCGCCTCCATACAGCCCAGCCAGGGTCCCCTGTGACCCCTTCAGTGGCATCCACGGTTGTTCCACCCACCCACTCATGTCACACAAGTGGGTCTCTATGGGGAGCAAACTCTTCATCTCTCCCAGCCGCCCTCTCTCACCTGCCAGAGAGATCAGAGAGCACCCTGGGAGAAAGGTTGAAGACAAGTCAGCATTTGTTGGGCTCCAAAATCACCATGGATGGACGCAGCTATGAAATTAACAGACACTTGCTCCTTGGAAGGAAAGTTATGACCAACCTAGACAGCGTATTAAAAAGCAGAGATACTACTTCGCTGACAAAGGTCCATATAGTCAAAGCTATGGTTTTTCCAGTAGTCATTTATGGATTTGAGAGTTGGAACATAAAGAAGGCTGAGCACTGAACAATTGATGCTTTTGAACTGTAGTGTTGGAGAAGACTCTTGGCGAGTCCCTGGGACTGTAAGGAGATCAAACCAGTTCATCCTAAAGGAAATCGGTCCTGAATATTCACTGGAAGGACTGATGCTGAAACTGAAGTTCCAATACTTCGGCCACCTGATGTGAAGAACTGACTCACTGGAAAAGACCCTGATACTGGGAAAGACTGAAGGTGGGAGGAGAAGGGGAGGACAGAGGATGAGATGGTTGGATGGCATCACTGACTGAATGGACATGAATTTGTGCAAACTCCAGGAGATAGTGAAGGACGGGAAAGCCTCGCGTGCTGCAGTCCATGGGGTTGAGAAGAGTCAGACACAACTTAGCGACTGAACAACAACAAATTATTATCCTCAGAGAAATAAGGAAAGATGTTACCACTGTAAGAACAGAAAGTGGCTTAAATAAGTATTCAGGGAAAGGAGACACTGGTGGGAACTGAAACTCTACTAGCAGATGTGAAAATCTCAAAATAAGAATCTGGAGGATACATGAAGAAATTTTCTGGAAGACAGAGTAGGAAAAAAGGGATGGGAAATTGCAGAGAACAGAACACTGGAGCATTTGTCCTCGAGCCCAGTAACCGAGTAACGGGCATTCTCGAAACGAGAGAACAGAACAGTGCAGGGGAGGGAACTCAAAGAACCAATTCAGGGCAGCTTCCCACAGTTGAGAAACTGAATTAAAGCTAGGCTCACCAACAGTGGCGATAAAAAACGTTTTGACCCAGTTTTACAGCAGTTAAGAAAAAAATGTTTGGAGACTGAGTCAATAAAAAGAGCTCTTCACCCAGCCAAAATTCAGTGTGATGTGGAGTGCTGGACGAATGTGATTTAGATACGTAACACCTCTCAGAACTTCACCTCCTGCTCCAGAGTTCACAGGGAGGTCCACCCGAACATGGGAGTGAACCCAGAAGTGCAGGGGCCCAGGGAGGGGGGGTGAAGAGGAGATGGGGCCTGGACGATGGTGGGCCACGGCAGGCATGTGACCGAGGTGGACTGAGCAAGGCGTCTGGCCTGAGAGCCTGGGTGGCTGGGTGGGACACTGCGCTGTCCCGCCCAGTCCCCACCTGTGTGAAGGTCCCTCCTGTCTGTCCACCCTGCTGACCTGCTGTCCAGTTGGTGGGACGCAGGCCTGGAACCTGGGGGCCATCCAGGATGCCAGGGCTGGGAGGGGGTGGGGAACATGAGTCCTGCTCTCAGGAGGGTTTACGGGGCTGGGAGGTTAGTGGAGGGCTTGGCTTCGGAGGGCAGGTGCTGAAGCAGGCTGAATACTGCAGGGGCCGCCCAGGCAATGCGGGTGCGTAGGTGATGCTGGAGGAAGGGGGCCCTGTGTTACTCACCTGGGGAGAAGATGCCCCCAGCTTCCTCCTGCCACAGGGCCCGGCAGTGCTGCCTCCAGGAGGAACCCTCAGGCCCAGACTCACTATGGGGGGAGGCCTGGTCCAGCACCACGCCATAGTCCTGAAACCACAGCGGTCACTGCTGGTCTGTGTGGCCAGGCCCACCCAGGAGGGACCCACCCGGCCCACACCCAGCCCCACCCGCTGAGGCTCCCAGAGCAGGGACTCACCTGGGCCTGGTCAGGGAGCAGAGTGAAAGGGGTCCCCTGCGGGCTGCTTAGAGGCCGAGGACACAGTGGCTCTGGAGAAGGAGGGTGTGGTCAGGAAGCTCCAGGGCGCCCCACCCTGCCGCCCTCCTCAGTGCTGTGCCAGGTGCTGGGATCCGGTGGGGTGGGACCTGGGGCTGGCGTGGCAGGGGGCTCTCGGGGTCACATAGGAACGTGGTGTGGGGGCGTGTCTGGCACCTGCCTGGGAGGTGGAGGAGAGAAGGACCCCCCCCCAACCCCCCCTCCAACGCTCCAGTCTGCTGTCTGGTCTGCAGCAGTTCGCTAATGCCCCCCCACCCCCACCTGCCGCAGATCTTCTCAGGGAGAGGACTCCTGTCTCCCGTACACGGAAACCCCAGGAGCTAGCGCCATGCTGACTGAGGACATGGAAGGAACCACAGCTGTGGCAGGCTTGGCCCACAGGGGAGAATGGCCACCACTGACTAGGGCGGGATGCGGGGGCCGCCGAAGCAGAGGGCACACCGCCTGCCCTTACCTGGCTCCTCGGTAACCTCGGACTCCTCTTTCACCGGCAGGCCCAGTGTTGATTGCTCCGTGGCCCCAGGGGGCATCTCCAGCCCCGGTTCTGGAGTCTCAGGTGTGGGCTGAGGGAGGGCCTGGAAGTCGGGGGGCTCCGTCCTCTCCGAGAGCACCTCCTGACCTTGCACCTGGACCGTGACCTAGGTAGGTGCCCCCCATCAGGAGCTCAGGTAGGGAGCTCCCTGGCCTCCACCCTCTTGGGATCCCAGGGGTCCTGACTCGGCCTCTGAGGACCCACGATCCCCAGGGACTGACATAGAGGGCAGGGACGCCCTGCAGTTGCTCTCCTCTGCCGACACCGACCCCCGCCCCATGCAGCCTGAGTCCTGACTCCAGCTGATGGAGGGCTGGAATTGGAACCGCGGCTGCCCTGGCACAGGCTCTGCTGCAGGTGACCCCTTCCAGACCGCGGGGGACTAGCGTCCTGCTGAGCAGGGCGCCCCCAGGATGAGGCAGAGACCCCAGGCCGCTGGCTGACTCACCCATCTGCGGGGCCCTCCTGGCTCCCGGCGGAAGCCCTCCACCAGGGCCGCGGCCTCCTCAGGGCTGCCTGGCTGTTGTCCCCGCACGCGGGCTTGGATCTCGAGGGGCAGCACGCCCAGGAACTGCTCCAGCACCAGCAGCTCCAGCATCTGCTCCTTGGAGTGCGCCTCGGGCCGCAGCCACTGGCGGCAGAGCTCCCGGAGCCGGGCCAGCGCCTCGCCAGGCCCCGCGGCCTCCTCATAGCGGAAGCGCCGGAAGCGCTGCCGTGCCGTCTCTGGGCTCAGATCCCAGGCGGCGAGTTCGCCCTCCTCAGAGTCCTCCAGCTTCACCGTGACAGGCCCCTCATCTTCTAGGGATGCGCGGCCCGGGGAGCCCAAAGCCGCTGGCCTCATCGGAAAGACCAGGCTGGGGCTCTTGAGGCCAGTGTCCACCCCCAGGGAGGAGCGCGCGGAGGCTGCTGCGATGGGGACAGCCGGCGTGCCGCTCAGGCCAGAGGCTGCCGCGTGGGGCCGGCCAGCCCTCGCTGAACCCCTCTAGCTGGGTGTGTGCAGTCTCTGGCCTGTTTCTCAGGCCCAGAAGGCACCTCCTCTGCCTGCTAAATCCCACCCGTCTACACGCACCGCCTGAGCCCTGCCCTCAGCCCTCTCCTGGCAAGAGAGACACCTACGACCCCCGCCGCTGGGCATCCGCACCACCGCCACCTCGCCCCCGCCAGAGCCGGCCCATCACTGCCATCCACTCTCCTGCGTGTTTCTCCGACTGTTGCCCCCCAGCGTGGTTTCACAGGGCAGCCCCCCTCCAGCGGCCCCAGCCCACACCTGTGCGAGGCCCACTGTAGGGCACATCACTCTGTCGCCATCCTCCTCCCATCCAGCCCCCTTTTCTGAGCCCCATTATCTCCTCGACCTCCTGACTCAGGTGGGGCTAGCGGGTGATGGCGTTTGAGAGAGGGGTGCCAGGGGCCCGAGACCGCTGGCCTTGGAGCCTGCGAGGAGAGCCGGAGATCCCGACCCAGCCTATTTGCCACGTAATCCTGCCTTGTCGCTGTGCCACTGTGAATCTCCGCCCCCCCCCGCCCCCGTCTGCAAACGGGGGCGACCCCCGCTACACTCGCGCTGCTCCTGCAGCTGGAGGTACGGCGCGAGCTTTGGGAAGAAACCGGCGTTTATTTCGATTTCGAGGCCGCCTGATCCCGTGAGTCTGACCTTGGCTCCTCAAGGCTCCAAGTCGGCCTGAAATCCCAGGGGAAGGCTGGGCCTCCGCGACCCTGCCGGCCCTGCGGAGCTTCCCGAACTATGTCGAATAGCAGCCGGGGCGGGCGGCGCTCGCCTCAGGGAGCCGGGGCAGATCCGGGTGCCGCCATGGCAATGGGGCGGGGACTCCAGGCTCTGTCGCCGTGGCAACCCGCAGTGATTGCCGCGCCGCGCGCGACAACCCAGGGCCAGCTCGCAGGGAGCGCCAGGCCCCTGCCCCGCGCCCCGCAGGGCTGCCGTCCGGGTCCCTGTCCAAACCTTCCGGGCCGAGGGGCCCCCGCCTTCGCCTCGGCGCTCAGCGGGCCGCACCGCGCTGCCGAGCATGCGCACTCGGCGGCCTCCCCTCCCGGCCAGACTATAGCCCCCAGAGTGCTCCGCGCAGCAGCGCGAGCGCCGCCCCGCGCGCCCGCCCCCCGCCTCAGTTTCCGCGCTCGCCTGTTTCCATCCTCGCCTCAGTTTCCACCCTCCTCCCGCCTGTCGAGCCACTCTCGGGGCCGTGTCTCCCCGCCCTCCGAGCCTCACTTCCAGGCGTCCCGGCACCCGCCGGCGCGAGCAAGCTTCTCAGGGGCAAATGCGCCCAGCACCGCCTTCCAGCAAGCTTCCCGAACTCTCTACCGGGCTTCTGGGAGTTAGGGCTCTGCACCAATCACGGCCCTCGCTAGGACGCCCTCAGCCCCCGTCTCCATGGCGACTCCCCGCAGAGACTGGGTCACCCCTTCCTCCGCGCTGGGGACCGCAAGCGAGCCTGCCATTTTCGCCTCCGCCCCCCGAGAGCCGGGCCCGAGCGGTGTGGTCGGTTGGCCTTCCGCGCGCTTGCGCGGCCCGTTGACGCTCTTTTGTTGTCACTGGCGGTAGGCGGGCCCCGGGCGTCTCCACGGTAACCGATGGGCTGAGCGGGCGGTTTCCAGGGCAACCCCGTGTACCGGCTGGTGTCTGAGAGGATGGGAGAGGTGGGGTGAGGGTAGAGATGCTGAGCGAGCGAGATAGCGAGGAGAGAGTGAAAGTAAGTGAACACATAGTGACAGAGACACAGGCAGGACAGACAGCGGAGAGGGCTTTCTACTCTCAGAGACCTAGATCAGAGAGTCAGGGCTGGTCAGACGTGTGTCAGAACAGTTAACAAGAGGGAGAGAAATCAGGGCCGGGATGGAGAGGAAACAAAAGGAGATTCGATTTACAGCGAGACGTGCAGATCGCGAGATTCAAGGGACAAACGAGGATCAGGAGTACAGAAGCAAGAGGAGAGACGTGGACAGAAATTGGAGATAGAGTGAAATGAGTCGAGAGTTTTCAAGGGCTCAGAGAACGGTGACAGCAAGAAGAGAGACAGACGGAGCAGGAGGGCCACTTGTTAAGGGAACTTACCCAAAACTTGCCAATAAGAGAAAACAGATGGCTGGGTTAGGGTTACCTAGCACCGTCTCTAGTAAGACTGCTTCAGATTGATTCCCTAAGCGAAGCAACTCTTGATCAGAGTTCAGATACTGTGACGTTAGATGCTAACTTGTAAAAGGTTGATAGGTTGATGCTAACTTGTAAAAGGTTGATAGGTTGTAAATGCTTTCTGTCCAGTAGAGAAGGGTACCCCAAGTTTTTTTTTTTTTAAACCACCCTGTAGGACACTAAGATGCCTGTGTGGGACACCGACAATCTGACTTTGAGCTATTATTTCAGTGTTCGTTTGTTGTTTCACCCTCTCTGTTGTTTCTTCTCTCTCACCTTCCCAGAACCACCTGTGTCATCCTGCTAGTTCCCACCGGAGGTAAATACCTCTTTGACACATGCTCACTGCGTTTGTTTTTAGCGGTTTCAAAAATTAAAATTTTGACAGTCTGAAAGCAACCATTTCTCCCCGAATGTGGAACAGATAGGAAGAAAGAGAAAACAGTGAAAGAGACCCAGGGAAGGAAGGTGGTACAAAGGATGATGGAAAGAAAGAGACCGGGTCCCAGCTCAGAGGCTCCAGTGGGCCTCTTGGTGAGCTGGGCCCCAACTCATCCTGCATAGGGAATGTGAGCCTCACCCAGGCCTGGGGATGACCCGCAGAGTGGCTGGTCCAGTCCGTGGAAGACTACTGGGAGTTACAACCAAAGCAATTCTGTGAGTACTGCAGGTGTTGGATAGTGGACAATAGGCCTAGTGTTTACTTTCTTGAAAGAGGAAAGAATCATAAAGAAAATGTGTCAAAGAGGATATGTGAGATTAAACAGGAAAGCCTGGAGAAGGGAAAGGAAGAAGAAAAAGCATCTAAGGAGTTTGGTGCAGTGGAGGTAGCTGCCCTGAAAGGATACTAACAGGATTTGAAAAGGTTTGGCTTAGAGTCAGAAATTTCAGAGCCAAGCATATTGTTAGTGACCAGTGCTGTTCCATTCATCTCCACATCAAAATCGGCAGGAAGACAAAAAAAGACCCTTAAAAGGGCAGATGGACAGAATGAGTTATCTCTGAGGGTTACCATTTCTATTATGATCTTATCACAAGAGGACCTCAGTGGGAAAAACCTGAAGGATTTCAAGGAGACTTAAAAAAGAAGCAGTGAAGACTGGGTAGAAGGATTAAGTGAAGATGGTTATACATATTATAACCATCAGGGGAATCCAGATGGGAAAATCCTGATGATTTCATTCCACACTCTGGTGATCTGTTATCTAGTAAAGTCAATTAAAAGTTACTTGCTACCCTGGAAGGGTCCAAATTATCAGATTCACATAGTTACTGATGGTGGAACAGGAAGCAAAAAAGGGAGGGGGGAAGGAAAGCTCTCTACAGCAATGTAAAAGCTAAAAATAAAGTGTAAGGAAGAAACTAAAAATAGTGATAAAAGTACTGAAACAGAAACAGAAAGGAAAAAAATACCTAAAGGAAGAGTTCATCAGGTCCAAATGAAGAAAAATCCAAAACTCATTAGGGGAAAAAAAAAAAAAAAAAATATATATATATATATATATATATATCAGTGGATCAGTGGTAAATAATCTACCTGCCAGTGCAGAAGACTGGGTTCTATTCCTGGTCTGGGAAGATCCTGTATGCTACAGAGCAGCTAAGCCAATGCACCGCAACTATAGAGCCTGTGCTCCAGAGCCCGGGAACTCTACTGAAGCCCACAGCCCTGGAGTCCACGCTCCACAACAGAAGTCACTTCAGTGAGAAGCCCACGAACTGCAACTATAAAGTAGGCTCCGCTCTCTGCAACTAGAGAAAAGCCTGCGCAGCACTGAAGGCCCAGCACAACCCAAATAAATACAATAAAAAAAAAATCAAACCCATATAGAGAATGGGAAGAAATTAAACAAGATGTTGAGTCCCATGAGGAGGTAGATTTGGAACTTCAAAGCGCTGAAAATGATATGTATCAACTTCGGAAGTTGATGTTGGTGGGGAACCCAAAGTGGTGTCCTGAAGTTTGTGGAAACTCATGTCCACTGAGTCAGTGATGCCATCTAACCATCTCATCCTCTGTCGCCCCTTTCTCCTGCTCTCATTCTTACCCAGCCTCAGGGTCATTTCCAGTGAGTCGGCTTTTTGCATCCGGTGGTCAAAGTATTGGAGCTTCGGCTTCTGGATGAATCCTTTAGGGTTGATTTCCTTTAGAATTGACTGGTTTGATCTCCTTGCAGTCCTAGGGACTCTCAAAAATCTGTTACTGAAAGAATGTTTGGTGGGTCCTTCTCCTTGCCACTCAAAAGCCAATAAACAGGCCAGCTTGGTAGAAGGGAACATTTGCTTCGTATCAGATGCTGGCAACTGGGGGTGGAAGGTGTCAGACATCTGTCCAAAGGTGGACTCCCACCCCTACCCTCACCCCCAACAAGCAGGGGGCAAGAGCTTTTATAGACAGAAGAGGGGGTGGCTACATGCAGAAATCAAACAGTCATCTCTAACAGTCATCTTCAAGTTGGTCATCAGTGGTCTGACCAACATGATCTTGGTTGTTTTAGGTATAGTTAATCTTCAGTTCTAGGGTCCATTTGTTCCCATTTCTTTACAGCCAGTTCTTGGAACTGTGGCAGCTCATGTCATGGGTGTCGTCTGGTCATCATGTAGTTCTCCCACCTGGTGTTTCGGTATCTATAAGACAGCTCACAGGATATGGCTCCGAATATTATGTATAGCCCTTGAGAAGGAACGAAAAGTCCTTGACTATGCTTAATGACAACATTATTATTATTTAATCTCCTTTGTTTTGTTTTAGCATTTCTCTCTTCTCTGATTAAACTTATTCTTGGACTAAAGTTTTCCACAGGAAAAAAAAAGCAAGCACAGGACTTGGTGGTGGTGGTGGTGGTGGTGGCGGCGGCGGCGGTGGCGGTGGTGGGGCAAGGACCATATAATCCTGCTCCGTTTCAAGTCTTCTCCCACACCAGAATTCGAAAGTATCAATTCTTCGGCACTCAGCCTTCTTTATAGTCCTACTTTCACATCCATACATGAATACTGGAAAAAGCATAGCTTTGACTATATGGATCTTTGTCGAATTTTAAACAGGCTTTTCACTCTCCTCTTTCACTTTCATCAAGAGGCTCTTTAGTTCTTCTTTGCTTTCTGCCATTACAGTAGTATCATTGGCATATCTGAGGTTATTGATATTTCTCCAGGCAATCTTGATTCCAACTTGTGATTTATCCAGCCTGGCATTTCACAGGTCACTAGCATACATATAAGAAAATTACAGCTTATTAAAAATTTCGTGAAAGAGGAATAAAAAGAAAAGAAAGTGACGGAAAGCAGGCGGCAGAAAAGACAGGAGAAGGAAATTAATAGGCAAGAAAGCCACCCTTGGACAGACATGGCTTTGAGCTTCCCAGCTCGGACTCAGCGCTGGGCGGGCTCCTCATAGAACTACATTTCCCGGCAGGCCCTGGGCGACCGGGTACAGCAGCCGGCGCGCCCTGCGGGAGGGAACCACGCGGCCCGCTCCAATCCTGGTCGTCGCCCGGCAACCTCCGCCTCCGCCGCTAAAGATGAAGGCTGGGCTCGGCCGCCTCTGGAAAGCGGCGAATGAGGCCGGAGATGAGGAGTCTCTGCAGCCCCGCCGGCCCAGCTGAGGCAGCCGGCCCATGTCGCCGTCCGGAGGTGAGGGCGGTCGGCCGCGCGGAAGCCGGGGCTCCGTGAGAAGGGGCCGAGGCGCCCATACACTCGGTTCTCGTGGGGAAAGGAACGGACGCGCGGGTAAGGGGCCAATGGGAGTCTTCGCCGGCCCCGCCGCTTTCTGGGAAATGTAGTCTCGCGCCTCCCTCCACGGCGGGCTTGGGGACTTTGCAGAGGGCGAGGGAGAGAATGTGTGCAGGCGAAGGCATCGATATGGAGAGAGAGGGACGGGCGCGTGACTTGTTCGGAATTCGGGGCCTTTTTCTGGAAGCCTTCCCCATGCCTACGCTTCTGTACCGCAGGGGCAGCCCATGGGTCCCTGGAGGTACTCTTCGTGGGTGCCACAGACACTCCCCAAAACACACAGACCTGTCAGGCGCCTGTCCTTGTTTTTCACACGTTTTCCTTCAAAAAACTTTTACTGTTTTGACCAGGTGCTACTTTCACATGGTTTGAAATGCAAAAGGGACAAAGTGAGAAGTCGGCTTCCCTTCAGGGTGCTTCATTTGACAAGTTAGCACAAGACCATAGAATGCCTCCGGAGTGCCAGGCTCTTCCGCTGGGGACTCGGCGAGTACTCTGTAGGTACAGCTCCTGCCCCGAGGCAGTGTGTGATGGATGCACGGTAAAGGTGGGGAGGGCTTCTCTGATCAGGTTACATTTGAGCAAAGACCTGCAGAAGAGGGAATAAGCCATGCCTATTAGAGGGAAGGGCGCCCTGCTGTGTGCCAAAGAGACACAGTAGCAAAGGCCCTGGGCTGGGGGTGCCCTTAGCCTGCCCTAAGGATGTGGTCAGGAGTAAGCAAAGGAGAGAAGGAGGCTCAGAGGCCCTTGACAAAGCTGGTGATGACTGTGGCTTTGACTCCGGGTGGGAGGCCTGGGAGGACCCTGAGCACACGGGCCATTGGTTTTTTGGTGGGGAGGGCAGCACTTCGCAACTTGTGGGGATCCTAGTTCTCAAGCCAAGGATCAAACCTGTGCCCCCTGAAGTGGAAGCGTGGAGTTTTAGCCACTGGACCGCCAGGGAATTCCCCCCGACTTGCGTGGAGAAGTTGGCTGCTGTGTGGAGAACCAGCTTCTCTGTCCCCAGGTGCTCCACAGTGGTGGCCTGATTTAAGGAAGTCCCCTCCTGTGTTAGCTTCCCGTCATGGCTGTACCGTATCACTACAGAATTAGTGGTTTCAAACGACACAAGTTTATCATGTTAAGACTTTGGAGCTCTGAAATCTGCAGCGGGCCTCCTGGGCTAACATCAGGGTATTGGCAGGGCTGGTTCCTTCTGAAGCTTTAAGTTTCAGTGGTCACATTGCCTTTTCTTTTTTTCCTCACATTGTCTTCTGAGTGAGTGAAATTTTTTGTGTCCTCTTACACGGATCCCTGATTACGTGTAGGGCCCATTTGGATGACCCACGATAATCTCTGCCTCTCAAGATTCTTATCTTAATCATACCTGTCCCTTTTGCCGTGAAAGGTCATTTACTCGTTGTTTCCTGAGATTAGAATGTGGATGTGTTTAGGAGGCATTATTCAGTCTCTCACACCAAGTGAGAAGCATGGAAATGCTCCTGCTCATCAGTGTCTGGGTGGTGGATCAGGATTTCTAGACTCCCTTTGCATTCCCTTATGGTTTCAAGAGTTTTGCTGGGGGAAGAGCAAAGTCTCCTGACAGATTTGTTTTTTTTTTTTTTTTTGATGTGTTCAGCCTCTTCATTTATTTTTTAATTGCAGGATAAATACAATATTGTGATGGCTTTTGCTAAACAGCAACATGAATTGGCCATAGGTGTACGTATGTTCCCTCCTTCTTGAGCGCCCTCCCCATCACATCCCTCCACCGGCTCTGGGTCCCGTGTGTCTGCATCAAACTCCCACTGGCTGTCCATTTTAGATATGGTCATGTGCATACGTTAGCGCTATTCTCTTAAATCATCGCGCTCTCTCCGTCCTCCACTGTGTCCAAAAGTCTGTTCTTTATGTCTGTGTCACCTTTGCTGCCCTCCAGCAGACCTTTTTGATCTCATAAACGAAAACTAAGTGAAATGCTCCTCTGGTTGCAAAGAATGCTCAGAAGTGTGTTTGCAGTTTGCTTAGCATTAGGGAGAGAAGGGACTGGACCTGCCTCCGAGGCAGTAGTCCGCAGGGCTGCGGGCTCTAGGTCATAGCACGGGAGGGCCAGGCGGTGGTCTAGGCTCTCTCAGACTCACAGTTAATTCCCCTGTGTTCCCCTCTTCAGGCAGAGATGGCGTGGCAGGAGAGGCCCAGGGGCCACTGTGGCACGGCGCTGGGTACCGCCGACGGGCAGAGGGAAGAGAGCGTGTTGAGATGCATGGCTCGGGGCAGCAGCCTGAAGCCCCCCCAGCCGCAGGGCTTGGGGAAGGCGCCCCTCGGGATTGGCCTCCGCCATAGTGCCAAGCGGGACCGGAAGTCCATCACCCTGCACGTGAAGCTGGAGGTACTTCGGCGCTTTGAGGAGGGGGAGAAGCTGACGCAGATTGCCCGGGCCCTGGGGCTGGCCACCTCCACGGTCGCCTCCATCCGTGTCAACAAGGACAGGATCCGGGCCAGCTCTCAGGCAGCCACGCCCGTCTGTGCCACGCAGCTCACGCGTTGCCGGGGTGCACTGATGGGCCGCATGGAGCGCCTGCTGAGTCTGTGGATCGAGGAGCAGAAGCGGCAGAACCTGCCGGTCAGCACGCTGCTCATCCAGGACCAGGCACGCCGGCTCTTCACCCAGCTGCAGCACGAGCAGGGTGGCGGCGGGCGGGCCGAGACCTTTGGGGCCAGCAACGGCTGGTTTGCCCGGTTCAAGGTGCGCCACAACGTGCTGCTGACGCACGAGCCCGCTGTGGCCGATGCCCAGGCTGCCGCGCGCTACCCGGCAGTGCTGCGCGCCATCCTGGAGGAGGGCTGCTACTCACCGCGGCAGGTCTTCAACGTGGACGAGACGGGCCTATTCTGGAAGCGGCTGCCTGAGCGCGTGCTTCTGGCGTTGGAGGGGACGGCTGGGCCCGGGCCCAAGGCCTCTAAGGACCACCTGACCCTGCTGCTCGGTGGCAATGCGGCTGGTGACTTCAAGCTGAAGCCCCTGCTGGTGTACCCCTCGGAGAACCCGCGTGCCCTCAGGGGCTGCTCCAAGGCCAGCTTGCCTGTGGTCTGGCGCTCCAACCGCAACGACTGGTTGACGCCTGTCATCTTCCAGGAGTGGTTTACTAGCTGCTTCTGCCCTGCTGTGGAAAACTACTGTGCCAGCCATGGCCTCCCGCACCGTGCCCTGCTGCTGCTGGACAGCGCGCCCTGCCACCCTGCCCACTTGGGTGGCCTGTCGGCCCACGTGCGGGTCGAGTTCCTGCCCAAGAACACGTCCACCCTGATCCAGCCCATGAATCAGGGTGTCATCACTGCCTTCAAGGCCCAGTATCTGCACCGCACACTCAGCCAGCTGGCCCAGGAGACGGGTGGTGCAGACCGGCCCTCTGTGTGGGAGTTCTGGCGCAGCTACACTGTCATGACTGCTGTGGACAACATCGCTGAGGCCTGGGCGGAGCTGCAGCCTGCCGCCATGAACAGTGCCTGGAGGAAGCTCTGGCCCGAGTGTGTGCTGGCTGGTGCTCCCGAGCCCAGTGCCATGCCCCAGCTCCCCCGCAGCATCGAGGCACTAGCCAGCCACGCCGGTATGGGCGACGTGGCTAAGGCCGATGTTAGCCATCTGCTGCAGGCCCGCGGGGAGCCCACGCCCACCTCCCCGGGCATGGGCGGTGGGTACGTCTGTGGCCCTGGGCTGCCCTGCCAGGGTGGGAAGGGCCTGGCCTCTAGAAGACCGGAATCGGAGGCCACAGAGGGTGCGGAGGCTGAGGACGCAGTTGTGGTTGCCCTGCGCCCTGAGCACCTGGCCCGGGCCCTTTCCCACTTTGCTGCTGGCCTGCAAGTCCTCTCAGAGAACGATCCCAACCGGGAGCGCAGCCTGCGGGTGGCCCGGGCTGTCCATTGTGCCCTTGCCCGCCTCCGGGAGCTGCTCCGGGAAAGGAGGCGACAGGCTCGGGCTCCTGCGGGGCCTCCAGAGGCCCCATGACGGTGGCAACAAAAACGATGTCAGGAAGCCTGCACTCAGCCCAGGTGGGGCCCACAGAGGGTGGGCGAGTGGCCACGGCACAGACTCTGAAGGACAGACCTCTTTAAATGACCTGTGTGATTTGAGGCTTGGGCCTGAGTGCAGATGCGCTTTGTCTGATGAGTTTTGTTTCTGGAGGGTAGACCCTGCCACGTCTCACTCATGGTTTTCATACCTCATGCACAGCCAACTTTGTACAGTGGCCACAGAGCGCCAGGCTTGAGGGCAGTGTTTTCTGATTGGCAGATGAGCTGCGGGACCCAGGAGTGCCCATCCATGTAAGAGACACACCCTATAGAACAGCAGTTGCCAAGCACAGCCCACCAGAGCAAGCTTCCTTGTGGTGAGGGGCCATGGTTGAGACGAGCCTCTCCTGTTTGCCAGCCCTGACTGTCCATGCCCCATTGTGGCTTCCCACCGGTTCGGGATGGGGGTTTCCTACTCTCCTGGCCCTCCTTCCATGCCATCGTCACCCCTTTGGGCTTCCATGACGTGTGTTGTCTGAGCCTCCACTGTGCCAGAGCCTGTGAGCATGTGTGGCTTTTGACACCAGGCACCATTCGTTGCCTTGGAGATGTTTTCTTCCCTGGGTTTCTGTGCCGTGGTCATCTTGGCTTCCCTCTAGCCTCTGAGGCTGAAACTTTTGTCACTCTGATGGCCTCCCAGATCTAGAGCTCTTTGAAAAATCTCAGTCATTCCTGTGGGTTCAGTGGCCTCAACATTCAGCTTGTTCTTCTGTCCCCTTGTTGTTTTCTGTCTCTGTTGCGTCTGACTCTTTGCAACCCCATGGGCTGCAGCATGCCAGGCTTCTGTGTCCGTCATCTCCTGGTGCTGTGCGTGCTAAGTCACTTCAGTCATGTCTGACTCTTTGCCACCCTATGGATTATAGCCCACCGGCCTCCTCTGTCCATGGGATTCTCCAGGCAAGAATACTGGAGTGGGTTGCCATGCCTTTATCTCCCAGAGTCTGCTCAAAGTCATGTCCGTTGAGTCGGTGATGCCATCCAACCATCTCATCCTCTGTCACCCCTCTTTCTCCTTTTGCCTCAGTCTTTCCCAGTATCAGTCTTTTTCAAGTGAGTTGGCTCTTTGCATCAGATGGCCAAAGTATTGGAGCTTCGGCTTCAGCATCGGTCCTTCCAATGAATGTTCAGGGTTGATTTCCTTTAGGATTGACTGGTTTGATCTCTTTGCAGTCCCAGGGACTCTCAAGAGTCTGCTGCAGCACCACAATTTGAAAGCATCAATTCTTGGGCACTCAGCCTTCTTTATGGCCCAACTCTCACATCTACATGACTACCACTGAAAAGATGATAGCTTTGACTAGATGGACATACGGACCTTTATCAGCAAAGTGATGTCTGATGCACACTGGGGTATCCGCCTGAATATGCAGACATACCGTGTGGCTTGTCAACAAAGTCTTCAAGGAAGGCATTCTTGTACCCCAGATAGATGAGCCCCAGGTGGTGAGACAGGGCTGTCTGGCGTCCTTTGAACACAGGTATCTGCATGTGCCTGTGTGGGTGCACATGCATGCTCACACACACCTACACGTACACACATGCCCACATGCACACGCTGATACACCAGGAGTGAAGTTGAGAGAGAGCATTCGTGTCACTCAGCTAGCACTTGCAGTGGTGGGCATGCTGTCAACACAAAAGCAGTCTGAGCCACGGCAGGGGTCCAGCCTTCCAGGGAGAAAGGTCAGATGTGGCCCCTGGCCTGCTTTCCTGGCAAGAGCAGCAAAAGGGATGGCTAGAAGAGAAGGCGCTTTGCTGAGGAGCCTGGTGACTGACTATATTAATAAATTACACAAATTATGGGCATTTGTAACATGCTGGGTGTGGGGAGACCAGGATGGGAGAGATTGGTTTCAGAGCTGCCACTCCAAAGGCGGTTACGTTCTGTGTGACAATGGCTATGACGGGCGACCTGTGAGGGACCCAAATCCAGCGGGGGCCAGAGGAGAGGACTGATAGGGAAGGCTTTCTGGGAGGTGGTGCCCAGCTTTTGGAAGCCGGTCATTTCAAAATGCCAGGCATCAGACAGGGACCTGTTGAGGCGGCCCAGCATGGTGTGGCTGGTAAACGCCTGTGGACGGGCAGGCAGGAACAGCCCCGGTGGAGCCAGAGTGTGGCCCAGCAGCCGGAAGAGACAGGTGACCCAGTGGGAGGAGATGCCACATCCTAACGGAGAGAGGGGTAGAGACGCAGGTGAGGTGGTGAGGCAGGCCATGGTGGAGAGGCCGCGCGCGCCTGGACCCATCGGCTCCTTTCCTTAGAACTAGAGACAGGACCGGACCTCAGCCAAAGCGCAGTGGAGCACCGGTCTCAGGGCCCTGAAGAACTCCATTCCTCAGCTGCCGCCTGGGAAACGCAGTATCCGCAGCAGGGCTGGGCGGGTCTTGTGACAAGCCAAGGACTACATTTCCCAGCGGGCCTCAGAGGCGGAGCGGGGCTCGCGCCAATTCCACTTCCCGGCGCGGGAGGTTGGCACAGAGCGGCAGAAGCGTCGGGTTACCCCCACTCACCTCCGCTGGCTCGCGTGCAGGGTCGTGGGGAGGTGGCTGGGGGCGAGGGGCGGGGTGGGAACAAGGCTCCGGAGATAGTCCGTGGGGCAGCCAGGAAACTCCTGGTCCTGGGACCCCAGGGTGTTTGGTCGTCGTTTCTGCACGGCGGCGTTGTTCCACGCCAGGCGGCGTGGCTCCCGAGGGCAGTGAGTCCGCGGGAGCCAGCAGGCGCGTGGGGAAAAGCCCGGGGCAGGGTGTGCAGCTGGCCAGAGGGCGCGGGACAAGAGGGCGGAGGAGCATCACCTGCTCTGAGTGCCTCAGCGATTTCCTCGGATCGGCGGCGCGGGCGCTGCTGGGAAATGGAGTCCGGTGGGACTGGGCCTGTCCCGGAAGCGAGTCGCGGCCCGGATGTGATCCGCGAGGAGCTGGACTCTCGCCGCGCCTCACGGTCAGTTCTTGTGCATCTGCGGTGGTCGCTTCCTTGGCGGAGTTTCTTTGCCTCCGGCAGGCGCCTCCCAGTTCTATGGACACACTCGGTCAGCTTTTCCGCCCAGCTCGCCCTAAACGCGCCTCTCCTGAGAAGTCTTCCTGGATTTCTGCAGCTCAGGTCACCTCCCTGCTCCCGCTGCACCTGCGCGCGTGCCCCCCTGAGGTGATAGTGCAGGCGGGTCGGGGCAGGGTACTCGGGGGTCAGAACCCGGGTGTTTGGGCGCTGCTGGGCTGAGCGGCCTGGTTCGGGGGAGCCCTGACAAACCTTGCTGGAGCCATGCATTGGCACGGAAAGTGATCTGTGTTCTTAAGTTACAGTGGTAGCAAATGACCGGTGGAAAGAAAGAAATTCAGATGCTTTGCAGACGCTGCAAAAGGAAAAGCAGATGTCTTCTTCCAATTCCTTTTCCCAGAGTTGCCAGCTGAGGAGTTGCTGGTTTTCAGGATCTTTTGGTGAACACAAAGCAGTAGCTCCTGTTTGCTGTTTGGAAATTTTACGCTTAAACAGGACCGGGCCCCAGAGGAGCCTGAGGTGCAGGAAGGAAGGCCCTCAGGGTGGGCGCCTGCCCTTGCTCTGCCTGTGTGGCTGCTCTCCCTGGCCCCGGCTGCCGTCGTGGGCTTCTCCCTTAGGTCACTGCAGGCTGCGTCCTGCACTTGCGCACTGGGTCCCTGGGCTGGGACCCTCCCTGGTCACTGGGCCTCCACTAGTTCCCACTGACACCTCTGCCTGGCTGCTGACTGGGTTTCTGTCACTGAGACACTGGACATGTCCACGCTCCCCACCCCCCCGCCCCCGCCCCAGGAGCAGCCCTCCTCCTTGGCTCAGTCTGGCCCGAACTCCTGAAGGCTTTCCTCCAGGACCCTCTCCCTCACTGTCCTAACCAGGTTCCCAGTGCAAGGTGTCCTCCACCAGCTTCCCAGGTGGCCGGGTTTGGGGACGCTCTCCCTCACGGCAAGTGGCCTTGCAGGGTGCAAGTGGGTGGAGGGGTGTGGGTGGTCCACAGCCCTGATTGGGGGTGTGTGTGTCCCAGGAAGACAGAGCGTGTGGCTGCGTGAAGACGGGGAGGCCAGCTTCCCCACACCTCACCATGGCAGCTGACCCGGCACCCTTCGGTCAGGAGGAGCTGGTGATCATCAAGGTGGAGGAGGATGAGGACATCCCGTGGGATCCGGAACCGTTCTCCAAGCCTCAGCCCCACAGCCCGCTGCCTGCTCTCGGTTGGGACCCCCGGCTGTGCTTCCGCAGCTTCCGCTATGAGGAGGCCCCAGGGCCCCGCGAGGCGCTGGCCCAGCTCCGGGAGCTCTGCCGCCAGTGGCTGCGGCCCGAGGTGCACTCCAAGGAGCAGATGCTGGAGCTGCTGGTGCTGGAGCAGTTCCTGGGAGTGTTGCCCCCCGACACCCGGGTCTGGGTGGAGTCCCACTGCCCCGAGAGCGGTGAGGAGGCTGTGGCGCTCGTGGAGGACCTTGCTCAGATGTTTCAGGAGACTGGTGAGCCCCAGGGACCGGGCTTAGGGCAGGGGAATGTGCAGGGGGACCCAGCCCATGACCGTTGGTCCTGAGTGCCTGCTCACTGTGCCCCGGCCCTCTGTGTCCTCACTGCTGGGAAGAAGACTCAAGCCATGACCTATTTGAAGACTTTCCTAGCCTGTGAGCCTCCCAGAGGTGCGAGCCTGCAGTTGGCATGGCATTTCCCCCTCTGAGGGTACTCTGGGCCTTCTTTCTCTTTTTCTTCCTGGCAGATTCATTGAGTGCATGGCATGTGCCAGCCCTGTGGGTCCAGTGGGGAAGGGAGAGAGCAGGGTCCTTGGCCTGGTGGAGCCCAGTCTGGTTTGAGAGTTGGATGATGAGACCCTCCAGTCACAAGTAGGGTGTCGTCCTTTCTCTGAGGGGAGTGGAGAAAGCCTGGCCGAGGGTAGCTTTGCGGTTCGTGCTGTATGATGTCTTCACCTTGGTCTGGGTGTGCACTTAAACACCTGAGGAGGTGGCAGCCACGCAGCAGGCAGGAGAGATGGCTGGTGACAGGCGTCGGTTCCCCGTGGCCTCTGTGTACTCGTTCACTCACAGAGTCTGTGCAGCTCCTTTGCCTGCTTGGCCGCTTGTATCAAGGGGTGGAAACCGTAGCACTTTAACAAACAAACAAAAACCCATCTTTAGTAAGCTGTAACACATGTCAAAAAATCGTCCAGGTCATGGGTTTTAGTATATTCACGAGGTTGCACAGTCACCACCCGTGTCTAACACCATGGTGTAATCGCCTTCAGATGAACTCTGTGCCCAGCAGCAGTCACTCCCCGTCCCGCCCTCTCCCAGTGCCTCGGCAGCCGCTAGCCTGCTCGGTGTCTCTGTGTACTTTCTTACTCTGGCTGTCTTAGTAAATGGAGCCATACAGTGTGTGGCTTAGAGGATGAGCTTCTTTCATGAGTGTGATGTTTTCAGTGTTCATGGTTTTTCATGTCTGTATCCCACTCGTTTTTATGCCTTGTCATATCCAATTGTATGGTTATAGCACATTCTGTTTATTTAACTGTTAATGGATGTTTGGGTTGTTGGTACCTTTTGGCTGTTATGATTAATGCTCATATGAACTTATGTATACTTTGTTTGTGCAGACAGATGTTTTCATTCAGGGTCCCCAGGACCACCCTTTAGGCTTAGTGATTTGCTAGGAGCTGCAGGAATCGACAAGACTGTTATAGTCTTGGTTGTTATTTATTACAGTGAAAGGATGCAGATTAAAGTCAGCAATGGGAACAGGTGCCCAGTCTGTGAGACACCAGGCATGACATTCCAGAGTCCTGTCCTGTGGGAGCTGTGTGAGTCGTGCTCAGCTCCCCTGGCAGAGATGTGCAGCAGCATGCCTGGGGTGCTGTCCCCCGGGGGGCTTGCCTGATGTTACCAGGCAGAATCTTCCAAGGGCTTTGAGGTCCCCTACTGGGAGCAGATCAAGGGCCAAACTTTTGCTGGGAGTGTGCATGTCTTGGACAGCTCAGGCCTGCTGACACAGCTTTCTACCGACTACCCAGCTGCAGCTGAAGGAAGCATCTGATGACTGTTTCCTTGGCGTTTCAGTGACTTGGCTTTTAAAGGCCTTGGGTGAGCTCCTGAGGTCGCACGTGTGTGGGTCAGAAAGGGCTGCCACCCTCTGTGAGTCCGAGGGCAGCGAGGTCTCATCCAACTCTGAGTCCCCGGCCAGTGTCCAGCCGCACGTTGACCTCTGGGTGTCCGACCCCTGTGCCCACGGGGTGGGGCTGCAGACACTAACGCTCCGCTTCCCCCTCAGCCCTGGTCCAGGCCCCTCCTGAGGACCAACAGCCTGGAGACCTCGCAGAGCCAGCCAAGCCCTTCTCGGATGGAGCTCAGGTGAGCTGTGAGTCCTCCACAGTCAGAGATGCCATATCCTGCTGAACTCTTCCCCCCCCGCCACCCTTCTTCACCCCAGCCCTGGAAAGGTCACCGTAAGCAGCTGTGCCCAGCACCCCCTCACCCCTCTGCCCCCAGTCCCTCACCCTTGGGCTGGGCCCTGCCTGGCACCCTGGTCCAGGCTCACACCATCATATACAGAGTTCAGTAAGTCCCTTATATATGAATTTGCTGGTTGCAAACTTTTAAAGATGTGAACGTGTGTTTGCATGTCCAGTCACATAAGTTAGTTCATGTGTCTGAGGTACATTGTCACATGTGTGCAGTCTCTACATGGGGTTGTGTGTTTGTGTACTTCACAGTACAGTAGTACAGTATCTTTATTTCAAGCCCAGGATGTCTGGAAGCAAGCGTAAGAGCAGCGGTGATGTAGCTGGTACTGCTAAGAAGCGCCACGCGATAACGATGGAAACAAAAGTGAAGATAATCGAGAGAGTGGAGCGAGGTGAAAAGATGACAGACGTTGCTCGTTCGTTTAACTTGAACCGTTCAACCATCGGCACGATCATCAAGAACAAGGACAAGATCCTGGAACACGTGAAGTCTGCTGTGTCGATGATGTCGACGATCATATCCAAGCGGCGTGGGAAAGCGATGGAGGAGATGGAGAGACTTCTCAGCATGTGGTTGCAGGACCAGCATCAGCGTCGAGCCCCGCTCAACATAATGCTGATTCAAGAGAAAGCTAAGAGCCTGTATGAAGACCTGAAGAAGAAATACGGCGAAGAATCAGATGGTCCGTCTTTTAATGCCAGCTGTGGCTGGTTTTATCGGTTCAAGGCCAGAGCCAATCTTCACAACGTAAAAGTAAGTGATGAGACAACGAGTGCAGATATGGCTGCTGCCCGGGAATTTCCTGACATCCTTCGAGAAATTATTGTTGAAGGGGCATATTTACCGGAGCAGGTTTTTAACGTGGATGAGACAGGACTGTACTGGAAGAGGATGCCAGACCGAAGTTACATCAGTAAGGAGGAAAAGTTGATGCCAGGTTATAAAGCAGCAAAGGACAGGCTCACTCTACTGTTTGGTGGCAATGCTTCTGGCGATATGAAGCTGAAGCCTCTCTTGGTTTACCATTCAGAGAGCCCAAAAGCCCTTAGAAATATAGCCAAGGGCTCTCTTCCTGTTGTGTGGAAGAGTAACCCCAAAGCCTGGGTTACACAGGCCGTTTTCCAGGACTGGTTTTTCCACCACTTTATCCCGGAGGCAGAGATATACTGCTTGGAGAAGGGCGTCCCGTTCAACATCCTGCTGCTGCTTGACAGTGCTCCAGGCCACCCCCCGCTCATGGACGGTTTTCATCCCAACGTCAAAGTAGTGCGCCTCCCACCGGATACTGCGCCCTTTATCCAGCCCATGGACCAGGGGGTTATATCAACTTTCAAGAAATATTATTTACGCCACACTTTTCGTCAGGCGGTAAAGGCGAGTGACGAGTCAGGAACAACCTTGCGACAATTTTGGAAGGACTATAACATCTACAAGGCCATAAAAAACATTGATTTTGCTTGGCGTGAGGTTACAGCCGGCACCATGAATGGTGTATGGAAGAACCTTTGCCCGCAGTTTGTTCATGATTTTCGAGAATTCGAGAAGGTGGATGAGGAGTCCAGAGAGGTCGTCAGCAACTTAGTGACCCTCAGTGAGAAGCTGGAGCTGGATCTGCAGGAGGGTGACTTCATTGAACTCCTTGCTGTGCAACACGAGGAGCTCACAAATGAAGACCTGATGGAGCTTGAGGCCCAGAGAAAGGACGAAGAGAGACAGGAGGAGGAAGAACGGAGTGAAGAGCTGAAGAGATTCACGATGCAGGACATGGCCAGGGGGTTCTCTCTGTTTGAGGAGGCACTGTTTGTTTTCGAGGCCCAGGACCCGAATGTAGAACGGTACACGAAGGTTGAGACAGCCGTTCAGAACGCAATCCAGTGCTACCGTGTCGTCTACGATGAGAAGAAAAGAGCCGCTGCCCAGACATCCCTGGATCAGCTTTTAAAGAGGGAGATGGAATTGAATCCAGCAAGGAGCCAGAACCTGTGCCTCGCCGTCAGGCCTGGTGACATCACAGTCCACCTGCCGTCTCCTGTTGCTGACGGTCCTTCTCTCTGCCAGCTCCCCCTCTTCGCCCAGCTCCACCAGTAACTTCTTGCCTGTCCACTCCATGCCAGTCCCTCTAATCAGGTGGTGTGCTATACTCCTACACTTTCTAAGGTATTATACTATACGATTAAAGATGCTTTCTTTATTTTGTGTGTTTATTTCTTATGTGTTATTTATGTGAAAAGTATTATAAACCTATTATAGTACTCTGTAGCCAATACTGCATACAGTACTATTATAGTATTATGTAACCAGTACTGTATACAGTGCTATGCAGTACTGTGTAGCCAGTATTATATACAGTACTATCATAGTACTATGTAGGCAGTACTATATACAGTACTATCACAGTACTGTGTAGCCAGTACTGTAGCAGTACTATCACAGTACTGTGTAGCCAGTACTATATATAGTACTATGTATCCAGTACTATATACAGTACTGTGGCAGTACTATGTATCCACTACTATATACAGTACTATTGCAGTACTGGGTAGCCAGTACTATATACAGTACTATGTATCCAGTACTATATACAGGACTATGGCAGTACTATGTAGCCAGTACTATATACAGTACTATTGCAGTACTATATACAGTACTGTCATAGTACTGTGTTCAGTTCAGTTCAGTCGCTCAGTTGTGTCCGACTCTTTGCGACCCCATGAATCAAAGCACGCCAGGCCTCCCTGTCCATCACCATCTCCTGGAGTTCACTCAGACTCATGTCCATCAGGTCCGTGGTGCCATCCAGCCATCTCATCCTCGGTCGTCCCCTTCTCCTCCTGCCCCCAATCCCTCCCAGCATCAGAGTCTTTTCCAATGAGTCACCTCTTCGCATGAGGTGGCCCAAGTACTGGAGCTTCAGCTTTAGCATCATTCCTTCCAAAGAAATCCCAGGGCTGATCTTCAGAATGGACTGGTTCGATCTCCTTGCAGTCCAAGAGACTCTCAAGAGTCTTCTCCAACACCACAGTTCAAAAGCATCAATTCTTTGGTGCTCAGCCTTCTTCACAGTCCAACTCTCACATCCATACATGACCACAGGAAAAGCCATAGCCTTGACTAGACGGACCTTAGTCGGCAAAGTAATGTCTCTGCTTTTGAATATACTGTCTAGGTTGGTCATAACTTTTCTTCCAAGGAGTAAGCGTCTTTTAATTTCATGGCTGCAGTCACCATCTGCAGTGATTTTGAAGCCCAAAAAAATAAAGTCTGACACTGTTTCTACTGTTTCCCCATCTATTTCCTATTAAGTGATGGGACCGGATGCCATGATCTTCGTTTTCTGAATGTTGAACGTTAAGCCAACTTTTTCACTCTCCTCTTTCACTTTCATCAAGAGGCTTTTTAGCTCCTCTTCACTTTCTGCCATAAGGGTGGATTCATCTGCATATCTGAGGTTATTGATATTCTCCCGGCAATCTTGATTCCAGCTTGTGTTTCTTCCAGTCCAGCGTTTCTCATGATGTACTCTGCATATAAGTTAAATAATCAGGGTGACAATATACAGCCTTGACGTACTCCTTTTCCTATTTGGAACCAGTCTGTTGTTGCATGTCCAGTTCTAACTGTTGCTTCCTGACCTGCATACAGATTTCTCAAGAGGCAGGTTAGGTGGTCTGGTATTCCCGTCTCTTGAAGAATTTTCCACAGTTTATTGTGATCCACACAGTCAAAGGCTTTGGCATAGTCAATAAAGCAGAAATAGATGTTTTTCTGGAACTCTTGCTTTTTCCATGATCCAGTGGATGTTGGCAATTTGATCTCTGGTTCCTCTGCCTTTTTGAAAACCAGCTTGAACATCAGGGAGTTCACGGTTCACATATTGCTGAAGTCTGGCTTGCAGAATTTTGAGCATTACTTTACTAGCGTGTGAGATGAGTGCAATTGTGCAGTAGTTTGAGCATTCTTTGGCATTGCTTTTCTTTGAGATTGGAATCAAAACTGACCTTTTCCAGTCCTGTGGCCACTGCTGACTGTATAGCCAGTACTATATACAATACTATTATAGTACTATGTAGCCAATACTATATACAGTACTATTGAGGTACTGTGTAGCTACTACTATATACAGTATGATGGCAGTACTGTGTATCCAGTACTATATACAGTACTATTATAGTACTATGTGGCCAGTACTATATACAGTGCTATTATAGTACTATGTAGCTGTACTAAGTACAGTATTGTTTCAGTACTGTGTAGCCAGTTGTGTTAGGTCCCTAGGCTAATTTTTTGGACCTACAGATGTGCTCTTGGAATAGAACTTGTTCTTATGTAGGGGACTTACTGCAGTTTAGCAGTTTCTATTGGACAAAGAAATAGAGTGGTCATTATTTATGTCTTCCGATTTTAAAGAAAAATGTAAAATGTAGGTGCATTCTATAGTAATTCAGACCTCAGCAGAAGTGTATAAAGTTTATGCCTCACACCCAGTCTGCCTCCGTGGAGATGGTCACTGTCGCCCACTGTGTGTCTGTCCTTCGTCCCTCATGTACACACGGGCAGTGCACACATGGATGTGTGCGTGAATGTGGGCCACGTCGATGTTTCCAAAGAAAGCCCCATCCACACTCTGCAGCCCACTGCTGTCCCTTCATTCGTGCCGGGCTCCCCTCCAGTGGTGCAGGCAGCCCCAGCCTTTAGTGGCTCTGTTGGAGTTGTCTGCCCAGGCCGATGGGGCATGTGGGCCACTGTTCGCCTCTCATTCTGGGACGCACACCATTATCTTGGCTCTGTCCTCTTGGGCTCTTCTGCCCTCCGGGCCTGCCTGGCCACCAGAACATCTCTCTGTGTCGGGGGCTCCTGCGTGTTTGTGATCCTGGTGGGTAACCCAGGGGCTGCCCCATGACGAGAGGTACCTGCTCACACGCAGGAAGGAGAGCAGACCAGCCCAGGAGCGTGGCCTGGTGATGGGGGAGAGGGGACCCCATCCCAGCCCTCCCCACTGCCGACTGCCGTTCCTGGGTGTTCCTGAGACACCGCTGGGCCTGGGAGCATCTGCAGCGGCCTTGCCAGACCTGCCCGAGCTGGGTTCAGTTGGCGTCCTGCCGGCAACTCTGAGACACACCGGGGTGCTGCTGGGTCAGGCTCCCATCACCCATCCTGACTGTGGCGCTGCCTCAGCGCTGGGCCGCCCGCTGCGTTGTGGAAGGACGTGGGGCCGGGGCCTGCAGTATGCTGTCTGGGCGGTTTTCCCCTGCACAAGCATTTCCTGCATAGAAACAGTCAAACACGGGATGTCCCTGGTGGTACAGGGGCTAGGACTCCGCTCTTCCACAGGGGGGAGCTCAGGTGCCACCTCGGTTGGGGAAACTAAGATCCCACATGCCCCGTGGCATGGCCCCGAAATAAGTCAATTAAAAAAAACCCACAACACACTCAGAAACTAAAGCCCCGAGTCCTGACACCCTTAGCGACATGGCTCCCGTCTGGTAAGTCAGGGCCCTGACGTGGCAGCCACCGCCGGCCAGCTGGCTCCTCTCCTTTGCCTGGCCGCTGCCAAGCGGGGAGCTGGGACCAGGCTCTAACGTCTGGTAATTTCTGTGCTTGGTCTGACATCAGTTTTCAGTGTGTCCTGCCACTCTGGAGGCTTTGCTGAGGCCTGCGAGTAGGTGAGGTGGGCTGGTGTACTGGGAGCCTGGGTAGGTGGCAGTGGGTTTTCGGTGAAGTTTCTGTGGTCCGTGGGGCAATAATCCATCCAGTGAGCAGCGAGCCCGGAATCCCCCACCTAGAGCGAGACATGAGCCGGTGACCTCTGACGGTTATCCTCGGGCCCGTGGGCACTTAGCACCCGTAAATGCCGCCGCCTGTTTTGCAGCAGGTCGGGGCAGGGGCGGCAGCGGTCCTGAAATCGGCGGCCACATGGCGGGAGCAGAAATGTGCTGGAGAGAGCGGTGTGGGCCCGAAGCCCGCCCCTGGAGAGGCCGCCGTGTTGCGCGCCAGCGCCAGAGCGCCAAGCGGGACCGCAAGGCCATTGACCTGCAGGTGAAGCTCGAGGTGTTGCGGCTCTTGGAGCCGGAGAGAAGCTCAGCGGGATTGGGAGGACCCTAGGGCTGTCCGCCACCCTCGTGGCTGCTATCCGCGACAAGGACAAGATCCGAGCGAGTTCGCAAGCATCCACGCCGCGCGCTACCGCCAGGCTGACGCACGGCCGCAGCCTGGTGGTGGAGAACATGGAGCGGCTGCTGGGCGTGCAGATCAAGGACCCGAGGAGGCGCGGCGCCCGGCAGCGCGGTGCTGGGCCAGGAGAAGGCCCGCAGCCGTAGCCTGCTCGCGGAGCTCAAGCGGGTGCAAGGCGCGGGGCTGGGCCTGAGACCGTCGAGACCAGCTGCGGCTGGTTCGCGCGCTTAAAGGCGCTGCAAGGGCTGCGGGCAGGTGCCCGGCGCCGCTGCAGAGAGAGATCCCGGACGGCGGCGACGCGGCCCGGCAGGTGTTCCGTGGGGAGGAGACCTGGTTGTTCTGGAGGCGGCTGCCCAGCAGGACCGGCCCTTTCGCGGCGGAGACGCCGGACCCTGGGCTTACAGGCGCCCGCGATCTCCTGACCCTGCTGCTCAGCAGCAACGCCGCCGACGGCTTCAAGCTGAAGCCGCTGCTGGTGTTCCTCGCGGAGAACCCGCGTGCTCTCAGGGGGCTTTTCCAAACCCACCCTGCCCGCGCTGTGGCGCTCGCACAGGGGGCATGGGTCACCAGGAGCTTCTTCCAGGAGCGGCTCGGGGACTTCTGCCCCACGGTGGATAGGTACTGTGCCCCGCACGCACCCCCATTCAAAGCGCTGCTTGTCCTGGACCACGCTCCCCGACGCCCTGGGAACCTGGACGACCTCTCCGACGACGTGCGCGTGGAGGACCTGCCCGCGGATGTCCCAGCCCTCAGCCAGCCACCCAGCCACCCACGGCGGGCTCGCCACGTTCAAGGCCTGCTCTCTGCGGAGGGTCTTCCTCGCCCCGCCAGCAAGGGCGGGGGCGCAGAGCCGTCCAGCGAGGAGCTGGTGGGGCTGGAGCTGGAGCTGCAGCCGGGGGAGGGCGAGGACAGCTCGCTGGGCACCTGGCCAAGGCCCGAGCACACGTGGACTCTGGCTTGCGGGGCATCAGGGACAATGACCCCCAGCCAGAGCGCAGCCCCAGCGTCTGCCTCGCCCTGAACGAGGTCAGCCGCTATGGCCAGCTTCTGAGAGAGGAGCTAGGCCCTAGATGGCGTGTGGTGGAGGGGGCGCTTTGGAAGTTCTGAGACTTCCAGACTGTGACCCTGGCCTGCATGCTTCCATTTTATATCAATCCCTGGATTTTTTGTTTGTTTGTTTGTTTTTTGGTCATCAAATGATTTGTCTCAAGTGAACCTCGCAAATACATGGTTTTAGAAGCCTTGATGAACTCTCCAGTTTATTGCGTCCTGGGCGCTTTGGAGCCAGTGCGCCCTAGGTTTCCTAGTGAAATTGCCAGAGGCTCTAGGCTCACTGGGCGGTATTCCTCTGCCTTGCTCACTGCACTGAGCCCCTCCTGTCCCCAGAGTTGGGCTCCTGGGGTGGGGTTCAGAGAGGGTTCTGCTTGTTTTCTGGCCTCTCACCCTCCTGCCAGGCTTCAGGACCTGCAGAGGCAAAGGCTGACCCCAGACAAGCCCTGCCAAGAGACTCAGGGGTCCGGAGGGTGGGCCTGGGTGGAAGGAGTGTCCGGCCACACGCCTCTGATCTCTGTTCCCCTCAAATCCTAGCTGCCTCTTCACCCCCTCAGTGAAGCCCCGCCCCCACTGACCGGCCCTGGGAGGGAGGAGGGACGTGGCCGTGGGTGAGCTGGGGAGCACGGCAAGTGGGGTGGGTGGCCCCGGGCACCCTGGCTTGTCCTCTGCCGTGAGCTCCTGCTCCAGCCCGGGGCTCCGGTCCCCTTGCCTTTGGACGCCTGGCCTGAAAACAGACCTGTCTGTGGGGCTTGCGAGCCTACAGGTAGTGTGGACGTGGGAGATGGGGCCTGAGCAGAGAGGGAGCCCCGCAGGCCCATCCCGTCTTCAGCCAGGCCTGGAGGCAAGATCGGGGCCCCCAGCCCTGCTCAGCTGCCCACAGTCAGCAAGCTTGCCCCTGGACCCTTGTCCTAGGCCCTCTTCTGGGTTCAGCTCCTCTCCCATCCCACCCCATGGTCCACCTCTTCCTGCCCAAGTCCCAGGGCACTGCAGTTTGTGATCACAAACTTCCCTGAGCTCCCCTTCTGTCCTGTTTCTTTCGCCGTTGGCTCCAAGTGGAGCTGAGGTGGGTCTGGCTGTGCTGGGACGCTGCTCCCCCATCAGCCCTCTGGGGCCAGTGGTTTTCTCCTCCGTGGATGGCTGAAAGGTGCCCACCAAGTGTCAGGTTCAGAAGGGGGCTGTGTGGGGGCAGGGGACACTGGTGGTGACTGCAGCTGTTAAAAGACACTTGCTCCTTGGAAGAAAAGCTATGACAAACTTAGACAATGTATTAAAAAGCAGAAACATCACTTGCTGACAAAGGTTCATATAGTAAAAGCTATGGTTTTTCCAGTAGTAATGTACGGATGTGAGAGTCGGACCATAAAGAAGGCTGAATGCTGAAGAATTGATTCTTTCAAACTGTGGTGTTAGAGAAGACTCTTGAGAGTCCCTTGAACTTCAAGGAGATCAAAGCAGTTAACCCTAAAGGAAATCAATCCTGACTAGTCATTGGAAAGACTATTGCTGAAGCTCCAATACTTTGGCCACCTGACTCTAACTTGACTCATTGGAAAAGACCCTGCTGGGAAAGATTGAGGGCAGGAGGAGAAGGGGGCAACAGAGGATGAAATAGTTGGATGGCATCACTGACTCAATGGACATGAGTTTGAGCAAGCTCCGGGAGATGGTGAAGGACAGGAAAGCATGGCATGCTGTAGTCCATGGGGTCGCAGAGTCAGACATGACTTAATGACTGAACAACAATATCATTGATGAAAACAGATTCAGCTGGTGTTCAAGGAGGATGCTCTGAACATTCCTAAATCAAGGACTTTGTGGTCAAATCTGTCTGCAGTGAATCTCTAGGTTTGATAAGGTGACTTTGTACATTTACAGGATCTATCAGGTGTCCAATAAACAGTCAGCAATGGAGGTCCTGGAAGCCAACCTATCCCGACTTCTAACGTCCTGTGTGCACACTTGCCTGCCTGAGTTTTTGTGTTGATTTCCTTATTATTTCTCTCCTCCCTGTGGTTGGATGTGTCTCTCACATCTTCAATCTGAGTTACCCTGCAGAATTTTCAGGAAATCATGTCCTTCCCTGCATCATTTCCAAAAATATTTCTTAAAGGTACAATTTTCAGAAAATGAGGCAACAGGGACGGTCTTCCGTCCCTGTCTTGTCACTGCCTCTGGGTCACAGAGGAGCTTGGTGGGGTGCGTGGACCTTGGAGGGCACGCAGACCTGGTGCTTCCCTTGCGACAGCACCATGAGAGCCTCCGCTGGGCACTCAGGCAGCGGAGATGCTGCCTCCTCTGTCCAGGGAGCGCCTGGAGCCTGGGCTTCCAGTGGGGGGATTCAGACTCAGGTCACCCCGCCCTTCTCTGCTGAGGTTAGACATCCTGAAGTCCCATGGCTTCCAATGCCCTGGAAGAAATAGTCCCAAACGAGGAGCGATTCCCCCTTCCTCCACAATTCCCACAAACCACTCTCTCGTCCCGAAACAGGGACTGGGGTCTGTCCTCACCTACCTCTTGGTTTTGGAAATCATGTGGGACAAAAGAATATTGTCAGATTCCATCGCTTTTCTGCTTATCTGGAAGCAAAGTATGTTTTAATGGCCACCCTCATACAGTGAGTAGGAGGTGAATAAAAGTACCTTACATAAAATTTGAGGCTTTGCAAAAATTGTATTTATTCATTTATTTTTCTGGCTGTGCTGTGTCTTTGTTGCTGCACATGGGCTTTTTTTAGTTGCAGGGAGCAGGGGCCACTCTTCAATTGCGCGTGCAGGTTTCTCAGTGAGGCAGCTTCTGTTCCTGCAGAGCGCAGGCCCCAGGCTCCCAGGTTTCCGTGGCTGCAGCATGCGGGCCCTAGAGGACAGTAGTTGTGGCTCATGGCAAATCCTAGAATTCGAGCCAGGAAACTTACCAGCATTTGCCAGCTCAATCTTTCAAGAAAGACCTAGGACAGGAGAGGGTTAGGGGTTCTGGTTCTGGTTCTGGTTTAGGGCTCGGGTTCGGGTTGGGTTTAGGGTTCGGGTTCGGGGTTGGGGTTAGGGTTAGGGGAATTGGAGGGTAGAGGAGGGGGTCTGGGATGTGGAGAAGGGGGTTTGCAGTGTGGAGGAGGGGTGGGAGGGTGGAAGGGCTGGTGTCTGCACATAAGTCCCCACCCCCGACCATCTTCAGAATTGCTCATTGGTGTAGCAAGCATTCTAATTGGGTTTTCACCTGTGTAACTGGTGGGTTCTTAATGAGCAATGTGAACAGTGACATTAAATGTCCTCAGTCAGGACTAGATACTTACTTTGCCACACACAGGTGTAAGAACCTGGGGAGGCATGTGCAGCCAGTACCCCTAGGGACAGGGTTCAGACTTGACCTCTCAACATTTTGGGGTCCAGCCACTGCTTTAGCATTTCTGAGGGCCCAGTTCTGACTCCAGGGGTTCTGTAATCCAGCCTCCAGCCTCCAGCCTCCTTTAGTGAGACCCACACTTCTAGGACCCTACAGAGCAGGGCCTGTGTGAGTTCTCTGTGGCTTCTCTAATAAACGACCACATGTTGGGAGATTTAAAGCAACAGGAGTTCATCCTCCCCCGGTCCTGGAGACCAGACCCCTGAGACCAAGGTGGCGCAGGGCTGAGGTCCCTCCAGAGGCTCCAGGATGGGGTCCTTCCTGCCTTCTCCAGCCTTGGGGCTCCAGGATGGGGTCTTTCCTGCCTTCTCCAGCCTTGGGGCTCCAGGGTCCCAGGGCTTGGGGCGCCCCCTCCCACCTCTGCTTCCATCTCTACGGGGCTTCTTGTCTGCGTCCTCTTCCATCTCCTATAAGGACTCTGTCAGCTGGACTGAAGGTCACCCCCACCCCAGATGCCCTGACCTTGAGATCCTAACTCCATCTGCAAAGACGCTTTTCCCAGATACGGCCCTGTTCCTGTGTTCTGGGGGGGCACATCTTCTGGGGGCTGCCATTCACCCCATTATCTGCATATAAAATAACCCTCATTTTAGGAGTTCACCACAGGTCTGTATAGACGGGCGCAGACAGCGGCCACACACGTGGAGTCTGGAGAATGAGGATCCTGGAGTCACCTGGAATGGATCAGGCCTGGCTTCATCAGGTGAGGGGAATCACAGGGAGGAGTAGGGCATGGTCTTGTTCAGGCTTCAAAAAGACCGTATTGTGTGGGATGTGAGACGCACCGTGAGGGCAGGGAGCTTTGCAGGGCCTGATGGAGGGAGTAGGCTTGGGCCAGGGCCGTGGGTGTAGAGGGGAATGAGTGTGGGGGTTGGCCATATGCCCCGGAGAAGAAGCTGACAGTCCCTGGGGCACAAGGAACTGGGAACTGGGAGGTGTCTGTGTTACTGAACCAAACTTGAGTCCACACACCTGAGTGCAGTAAAGCCAGTCGCCTGACACCGGGTGCCGTAAAGGAAAGGGCAGCATTAATTGTAAAGGCACCAGTACGCGGAGACAGGGAGCTCGTGCTCTACACCCTGAGATCCCTGAAGGGCTTCAGGAAAGCAGTTTTACGGCCACATGAGGGAGGGAGGGTCACAGAGTATGTGATTCGCTGGTGCACGGTTCTCTGGCTGGTGAGGTAACAGGTGGCTAACCTCACAAATCCTCAGGCACTGGGCACTCTGGGGGTGACCTGTTCATGCTCATCAAGTAGTTTACTTCTTCCACTGAGTGGGGCTTTTAGCAGCGGTAAACACCTCCCTGAGTGTGCCTCACCTACTGTCATCTCCATACTTCAGAGAGGGGCTACGGCAGGGGATACGGGATGGGGTCTGTCCTGGGAGGGCCCCTAGGCTCCTGCTCGGTTTCACCAGGTGTCTGGGCTCAGCAGCTGGAGAAGTCGGGGCTGCCTCCTGGGCGTGGGGAGCAGCAGGACCGCAGTCCTCGAGGGGCCTGTTAGTCCTCAGGATGAGATGGGGAGGCCGTGGATGGACAGATGCACCTGCCGTGGGAGAGGGCTGCAGGCTGGAAATGTCACTGGAATCATCGCAGGGAGGAAGGGGAAAGACCAGGAGGGGGCAGGTGGGTTATAGCACCCACGTGCAGGTGATGGTGGTCCTGTTGGACACAACTCAGAGCCGTAAGGAGTGGTGGTCAGGGGCCCAGCTCTGTCCTCTTGTTCTCTGCTTATCTGTGACTCCCCGCTCCTGCATTGTGGAGCCGGGCTCCCACCATCTGCGTCTGTCAGCTCTTTTCACCTGCGTGCAGGTGATGGTGGTCCTGTTGGAGACAACTCAGAGCCATAAGGAGTGGTGGTCAGGGGCCCAGCTCCGTCCTCTTGTTCTCTGCTTATCTGTGACTCCCCACTCCTGCAGCGAGGAGCCGGGCTCCCACCATCTGTGTCTGTCAGCTCTTTTCACCTGCGTGCAGGTGATGGTGGTCCTGTTGGAGACAACTCAGAGCCGTAAGGAGTGGTGGTCAGGGGCTCAGCTCCGTCCTCTTGTTCTCTGCTTATCTGTGACTTCCCACTCCTGCAGTGAGGAGCCTGGCCCCCACCGTCTGCATCTGTCAGCTCTTTTCTCCTCTTCAGATTACGTGTACAGCGGTCTCAGAATTGCTAGCTACTGCACTCTGGAAAGATCTTTGTAAAATGAAGCCCAGTGTTTATGTGCAGGCCATTTGCCTTTTGTGTATCTATTCATTCATTTCCAAAGTCACCACATTTTGCCCCATCTCCTTCAGTGAGATATCTTTTCAGTGCATTTCTAACGTGGTTAGGTCTTGTTGCATTGTGTATTCTGTCCTGCGGCTCTCCTACACTCTAGATAACTATACTTGAATAGATTGTTTGATCCCTTGGGTTGTACAAATCAAGCATAGACAAATGCATGGTGACAGGTGTCCGTCCTAAAGCATCACAGGGAACGCTTCAGCCCCCTTCAGCAGATGACCTGCTTATCATCTGTGTAGCTTTGCTTTTCCTAGAATGTCATAGATGAGGTCATACTCCAGACTGTATTCTTTCACTGAGTGATATGCACGTGAGAGTTAACCACGCTTTTCAAGGTTTGGTGGTTCATTCCTTAATATGGATGAGTAATACTCCATTGCATGTGTGTGGGAGGAAAAACAATTTTCACTCTGCCCTTCCACAATAAGAGACAAATCACCAGAAGTAAAAACAGAAGCATACCTCCCCTATGCTTCCCTGGTGGCTTTGTGGTAAAGAATCTGCCTGTAATACAGGAGACTTGGGTTTGACCCCTGGGTTGTGAAGATCCCCTGGAGAAGGAAATGGCAACCCACTCCAGTATTCATGCTTGGGGAATCCCATGGACAGAGGAGCCTGGCGGGCTACAGTCCGTGGGGTTGCACAGAGGCGAACGCGACTTAGTGACTAAAACAACAAACAGCTTCTGTATACAGGGGAGCTACCAAAGAAACCTGAGTCACTCCCTGAAATGCCCAAAGTCATCACCTTAAATGCCATCTTCAGCTAAAAACAAGACCCTGAAGAATGGGAGAAGCCATATGGAAGGTAATTACACAAAACACAGTAAAGAAGGGTATGATTGTTTATAGATTTAAGCCGGGACCTCTCCATTGATAAGTTACTTGAGTTTTAATTATCCTTTTATTTCTGGTGCAAACAGGGACAACCCTTAAATGCAGAGATTTCTCTGTGGTAAATGTCCATCACAAAACGGCAATTGCTACTTAGTTTGCTGAGAGTCCTCTTTTTTTTTTTTTTCCATGGAAGTGGACTTCAGCAACCCTCACAGCAGAGAGGCATATTTTGGGGTGGCATGTTCTACTTGGTTTGACATGGATATACACCAATTTGATTGTGCATTCATCTATTGAAGGATACCATGATTACTTCAAGCTTTTAACTATTATGGATAGTGCTGCTGTGCCTACGTTCATCTTTGTTTACGTTTGGGCATGGGTTTTTCAAAGCAGTTTTCTAAATACTGGAAGTACGATTGTTGGATCCCAAGGTGAGGTGCGTTTAGCTTTGGAGAAAACTGCCCAGCTGTGTTACAAGGTGGCTGTGCGTGCTTCCCACCAGCAGTGAGGGAGCGTTCCTACTATTCCTCAGCCTCCAGCAGTTGGTATTGTCATATATTTAGAGTTTAGCAGCCTAATATGTGTAGTGTGATAGCTTGTGACTTTAATGTGTAATTCCCTAATGGTGTATGATGTTGAGCGTGTTTCTGTTTTGTACTATCTGTGTAACTTTTTTTGGCTGGGTATCTGTTCAGATCTTTACTTATTGTTTATAGGGTTGTTCAAGAGGTCTTTGTCTATTTTGTGTCCAAATCCTGTATCAAATATGAATTTTGAAAATATTTTCTCCCAGTTTGTGGCTTGTATTTTTATTTTCTGAATGAGGTCTTTCAGAATACACATCTTTATTTCTATAAAGTCCACAATGTTTTTCTTTTGTGGACTGACAGCTTGTGTGTTGACACTCAAAGCTCATGATCTACAGGCCAAACCCAGGGTCATGTAGATTTCCTATGCTTATGTCCAGAGTTTTGATAGTTTCAAAATTTAAATGTCTGTTAATAAATTTGAGCGAATTTGGTGACTACATTTCATTCTATACAGTTTCAAGTTAATTATTCCTTAACTATTTCGGAGAAGTTTTGGATATTGGCACTATTTCAGTTTGAATTTCCAGTTAATGGACCTAGCGGAACTTCCCTGAGGGGCGGAGTCTCCACCGAGCTGTGCCTGCGCCGGTGAGGGCGGCTTGAGCTGCAGTTCCCATTGGCTGGCAGGGGGCGAGAGCCCGCCTCCCCGGCCCACCCCCACCCCAGGCGGGATTCCCGCTCCGCCGGAGCGCCTGGCTGCCTGCGGCTGCTGCCGGGAGTCTGGTCTCCTCAGGACCCGTTGGGGCTTCAGCTCTGGGACGCTGTGGGGTTCAGTTCAGGCTGAAGGGAGTCTGGTCTCCTCAGGACCTGCTCAGGTTTTGGCCTCGGGACGCTGTGGGGTTCACTGCAGGCTGACAGGAGATGGGTCTCCTCAGGACCCACTGGTGTTTCGGCTTTGGGACATTGTGGGTTAGTTCAGGCTGAATGGGTGTCCTTCTAAAGCACCGGGAATAAACGTGATGCCCCAGGAAGCTGTGTCACAGGCACTCTGTTTTGCGTCCCCCGTGCCTGGACCTGGGGCCGTGCAGGCTCCAGTTAGAGACGCCTGTAGGCATGTGGTCCTTGGAGTTAATCAGAGCAACTAAACGGAAAACGGTCTAAGTGACTCCCGACATGGACAGTGCGGTCGTGAAGGGGAAAGGCTTGAGCCTCACTGCAGGACCGGAATACGGAAAGTGTGTGCTAGCTTCCTGCACTCGCGTTCCAGAACACTTCCAGCAGGACCGAGGGATCTCCGAGGCCCTTACTAGGAGAAAGCCCGTGAACCCGGCGGCCCGGCGGCCTGGGCGTGGCCGTCCCCGCGCAGCTGTCTCCCGACCGTCACGCAGGCGGCCTTTCCACGGCCAGTTCCCCTGTTCACAACGGGCGGTGGAGCAGCCCCTCTGAGAGGCTGGACCACAGTGGGGGCTGCTGAGCAGCTCAGGTCCTGGGGAGGCTCCTGTGAGCCACACGTCTCAGGGGGAGGAGTCAGGAGGAGACACAGCAGCCCAGGAGGGCGAGGGCCAAGGAAAGGGCCTTAAAAGAGCTAAGTCCCAGATTCCTAGGAACCAGGTGTTTCCACTTTAGGTGGTGAGTCTATGTGTCCGATGTCTGTCCCGGCGCTTGCACACGGGCTCCTGGAAGCCCTGGGCAGCTGCATGTGGCCCAGGGGCCCCGTGTGCCCGGCTGTCACCACGCAGTGACGCTGCCCATGGGTCCATAGTGGACCAGTCGGAGAGGACCCTCCTCCAGGCCCAGAGAGCGGGCTGAGAAGCAAGAGGACTGGAACGGGTTGGGGGCCCTGCTGTACCCCTTTATCTTCCCAATTTTGGCTTTCTTTGCGCTAAGATCCTCAGGACCTGCTGGTGCTTCAGCTCTCGTCAGCCTATGCTGTCCCTGCCACCAACAAAAAGTGAGTTTTTTTCCATGCATTTCTAAGTCATTTAGACTGCCGCATTCTGTGCTCCATTCTGTGACACTCTCATGTCCTAAATAACTACATTTGAATAGATTATGATTTACTAAGTGAGGTCTGAAGATCTGTGGGTTTATTCAAATGCACAGTGGTAGATACTCATCTGTCATGTCAGTTCAGTCGCTCAGTTGTGTCTGACTCTGTGTGACCCCATGGACTGCAGCCCGCCAAGCTTCCCTGTCCATCACCAACTCCCGGAGCTTATTCAAACTCACATCCATCGAGTCGGTGATGCCATCCAACCATTTCATCTGCGATGTATCAGATGGAATATTGAACCTCCTACCTCATAATCTTTTTCTAAGTTTGTTTTGCCTTTTTCAGAATGTTGTATAAATGGGGTCATTAGTGTGTAGACTGGATTCTTTCACTTAGCAATATACATGTAAGATTCATCCACGGTTTTTGCTTGGTTTGATGGTTCATTCTGTTATATTTCCGAATACTATTCCATTGCATGTGTATTGGAGGAAAAATAATGTTCCCTTTATATTTCTCTTTTCCTCATTGAGACTTTCCCCCACAATGAAAGGCAGATGAACTGGAGGAAAACAGAAGCTTATTACCATGCATACCCCCTATATGCTTGTAAGGTACCTAGGAAAACCTGAAATGGCCCAAGCCTGTAACTTATGTGCAGAACAAAAGAAGGATATTTGGCGGGGGGGCACAGTAGAATGATTTGGGAGGTTTGGAGGCAAAGGACAGTAAACAAGGGTCTGGATATTATGCAGAACTACATCCAGGCCATCTCCATGGACTAGCTCCTCTGAAGACTTAGTTATCCTTCCATTTCTGGTACACAGGTGGAGACAGCCTTACAAGTGGAGATTTCCCTAATAAATGTAAATTTAATTCCTAAAAGGGCACTTTCAAACATTCTCCTGGATCTGCTGTTTTTTAAATGTCAGTCCAGAATTATGCTGTTAAAAAGACACAACTTGGGGTGGCATATTCTGCTCCCCTTGATGTATATGTGCCCTAACTTGCTTATTAATTCATTTTACAGAAGACCATTCTGATGTCTTTCAGTTTTTAACCAATTTTTAACCCAGGATACAGCTACTGTGCATTATTTTATGCTAGTTTTTGTTTGAACACAGTTTCTCAAAGCTGTTGTCTAAATACAAGAGGTGTAGTATTGCATCCTAGATGATGAGTCTATTTAGCTTTGGAAAAAACTGTCAGTTTGCAGATGTCCGACCCAAGGAGGGCCTCTTAGTCTGTCAGTGCTTCTAATTAGAACCTCTCTCATGGGACCTTTATTTATAAAAGATTGTGTAAGGATTCAACAAAAGTTAGCTATTATCTTACCTTAAAATTGAGACTGTTGCCACTAGAACAAGGTTTTAATAGAGATTTTTTTAGTTATGGACACAGTAATGCATTCTATGAAGCGGATCTGGAGATCAGGATGCTTAAAAATCATGTGTGAATATCCCTGAATGTCTACAATATATAACAACTACTGTAGTCCATTTGAAGTGTTGTAAAATGAATGAGACAAACTCTGCTATCACAGAGCTAATGATTATGAAAAGTGGAAGAAAACCCACATATCACACAGGAAGGGAAACTGGAGAAGCAGTATTACTCCATGTTTCTTAGGCGCCTTGGTGATTCTTTATGTATATTTAGCTGCTGCTGTTGTTCAGTCACTAAGTCATATTTGGCTATTGGAGACTCCATGGACTACAGCATGCCAGGCTCCTCTGTCCTTCACTATCTCCTAGAGTTTGCTCAGACTCATGTCTGACTTGGTGATGCTATCTAACGATCTCATCCTTTTATAATTAGATGTACCAATAATCCAAATCAAACTCTGTTAATTAGGTAATTATGGGTCCACCAAGCAGAGGTAAGAGTTTTTATATATGAAACTTCTTGGTCTTAGCTCTATCTCCCAGTCAAAAGCAGTAACTCTCATCTGGTTTAGTTTATCCACACCTAGAAGCCAGAAGATCTATGATCATGAAAACATAGGGTACAGGTGAACCCAGACCAGAACTGAAAGATCAGCGACTATGTTATGTGCCCAGCTCATTTTCTTTATGGTGTATTTAATTCCCAATGAGTAATTTCAGGGGTAGGAAGAGTGTTTACAGAGATTAATCAACTTCCAAATTGTGAGTTCGAGGGAGCCATGATACAATCATAGAGTTTATACACTTTTTAAAATAGCTCCTCTTCTAACTTTTTGTATTTTCAATTTTCTTTTTCCTCAATATTTTTACATAACTGGCTACTTGCCCATAGCTGAAAAGTCACCTCCTCAAAGAGATCTTTGACCACTCTATGTGCATCCTTTCCCTGTCTTATTTCTGTGTTTATCAGCATGCTCCGTTTTCATCTCACAGTAGTTCCATTCCCTAAATTGTCTCATTTCTGTATGTTTCATTCACTCCTTTTCAAAAAGAATCAATTATGATGCAAACCAAAATCTCGTGTAGCTTGTTCACTTTCACATTTCAAAACCTAGACTACTTCTGGATAGACTGTGATAAATAATAAATATAATATAGCAAATATATTTGACATAACATTGGTTTTGATGTTTGTAAATGAATTATTGTAAGCAATTATAACTACAGCCCATTTTATGTCATAATATTCCCTTCAAGCAATATTATTATGGGGATCTCAAATTCCCAAGATGATGTTAATCCTACAGATGCATCCCTAAGTACTCAGAGCCGTTTACTTCTCAGAAGACTTATCTGGGGAAGTGTATTAAACAGAAAACATTCCTTGTGGACATTTTAATTGTAATGACATTGCATTTGAAAATAAATAATTATACATATAATGGATTGTTGCTGAAAAGCAGTAGAATATGAAATAAGACCATTTTAAAAGCATGGCACCTGAATTTTATTTTATATGTATATAGAATTTATCTATTGATATAATTTTGGTATGGTGATTGAACCACTTGTGGTTTACTTTTCTGAGGTAACTATTAAACTGATACAGTCTGTGTTGTTAAATACTGCTTACCTCGTCTTGCAAGCAGCAGTAATCAAGCAAGTGAAATATATAGCTAAATAAAATAAAACAAGACTAGGATTTTCATAAGTTGAAAGCTTTTTATATCATATGCTGGCATAGTGTAGAAAAGCATGTCAATGACTAGATTGTAAGACCAGAGTTTAAGACAACCATCCCGTAAAATGGCGTAGATAAGAAGATATCTTCTGGATGTCCCTGGTGGCTCAGTAGGTAAGAATATGCCTACCAATGTAGGGGACATAAGTTTGATCCCTGGTTGGAGGAAGATTCCACCTGCCATGGAGCAGCTAAGCCCGAGAGCCACAACCACTGAGCCTGCGCTCTAGAACCTGTGAGCCACAGCTATTTAAGCCTGCTCACCCGGAGTCAGGGCTCCACAAGAGAAGCTGCTGCAGCGAGGAGCCCACACACCCCAACTAAGAGGAGCCCAAGCGTAGCCAAAAATAAATAAATACATTTTTAAAAAAGGAAATCTTCCAAGTCATAGGGAAATGAGTACGTTAATATTACATGTGCATTTGTATTAATATAGACGATGAGAGGCAACCGTCATACGCAAAAATAGTATTCAATGGAATTTCAATGATTCACTCTTATTACTTCCCTGTTCAGCACAAAGTGGTTGTCTGACCTTATTGAATATTCACATTTATGAGTCTCAAGTCATTTCCTATAAGACAATATGTTGGAATGGATTTGGTTGGTTGACCAGTCATCAGGAGCTTCAGGTTCTATTTATTGTGGTGTTTCTAGTGGTTTACATGCTCACTCTGACAGGGAACATTGGTATGATTGTTTTGATCAGCATCAGCCTCCAGCTTCAGTGCTCCATATACTTTTTCTTGAGTCATTTGTCTTTCGTGGATATGTGGTTCTCTTCCAATGTCACTCTGAAGATGCTGGAAAACTTACTATCAGAGACAAAGACTATTTCCTATGTGGGGTGTTTCGTGCAGTGTTACTTCCTCATAGCCCTTGTCCCCGTGGAAGTATATATCTTGGCTGTGATGGCCTTTGATCACTACATGGCCATCTGCAACCCTCTGCTTTATGGCCGTAAAATGTCCAGGACTGCTTGTGCTCGTCTCATCTCTGTGCCATACATCTATGGATTCTGTTAGCCTAACCTGCACACTGTGGACATATGGCCTGTGCTTCTGTACAGGAAGCTTTGAAATCAACCACTTCTATTGTGCTGACCCTCCTCTTATCAAGATTGCCTGTGGAGGGGTCCACATTAAAGAACGCACCATGGTTGTTATTGCTGGGATTAATTTCACATATTCCCTCTCAGTGTTTCTCATTTCCTGTACCCTCATCATAGCAGCTGTGCTGCACATGCGCTCTGCCAATGGCAGGAGGAAGGCATTCTCCACGTGTGGGTCCCACCTGGCAGCTGTTACCATGTTTTATGGGACTCTCCTCTCCATGTATCTCAGGAGGCCCCCTGAAGAGTCTGTGGGGAAGGGGAAGATGGTGGCTGGGTTTTACACCACAGTGATTCCCATACCGAATCCCATGATCTACTGTTTGAGGAACAAAGATGTGAAAGAGGCGGTCAACAAAGCAATCGGGAAGGCAAACTTGGGGCAGTGAACCTGCAGTCCATAATTCTGTGTATGCCTCTTCCTGTTATAAATGTCCAGGCACATAAATTCCCTGTTTACAATAGACTGTATACAGGTAACACTTATATATACTAAGAGGTCCAGTCTAACACAGTGATGGTTTACCCCATGAATGGACTCTCAGGACTAAGCCTCCTCTATTTACATATGCAAACATACTAACCCTGACCTATTACGTTAGTCACAGTGTATGTAAAATTGTGCTAAGTGTAGTCATAGGATAACTCATGAATACATTTGGACAAGGACATGTTAATTTGGAGGTATCTTTGTAAGAGTTGAACATGCTTTCTTAGGATATTTTCTATATATAATTGCTTTTCACTTGTTTTATAAGTAATATATAATTTCATGAGAAAAAATTAAGACTTCATCACTTTTCCATGAATATAAAAGTTGGTGGATCCTCATTTATCAAAAAAGCTTTCAATAACATTCTTACATGCATGGACTTTTGAAAACAAAAATGTATTCAGAATCTTCAACTAGTATCATGAATCAATCAGAAGGTTAACTCTCCGAATTTATTGCTCTATAATTAACACTATTTGTGTTTCAAACAATCTGTTGACTCACCGTAATTCTACTCTTTGGTTTGGATTTTGGTTAGTTGCTTTTCTCTTCATTAATTTAAATAGGTGAACAATTTATGAGTAAAGCCTATCATGTCCTTCTCATAGTTTAAAAAGATGAAACAATATGGATTTTTGTCATTTAAAATCTAACTTTTGATCAGAAGAGTGTCCTGTTAAACATTTGATTGCTATGATGAAGGTATTTTTTTGATTCCAAATTCTTGTCACTAACATTACATTCTTAGGTCTGTATTTAGCTGCTTAAGTCAAGCTTTTAATAACTAGAGTGGATCAACCAGATAAAAATCTGTGTAAAACTAAATGTCATTGCACTAGACATGTGTTAAAATGTGATCAGCACAGCTCAAACTCTATCATTGGGATCTGATTACACGTTTACAGTTCAATTTATGTTGATTGGTGTCCACTTAATCTACCTTCATTATTAATATAAGTGGAATACATTTTTTGTCCTTGTTGACTCTTGCTAATAATACCATCATAAAAGCAAATCAGAAGCAGAAGCAATTTCTCATGAATGAGTTTATTCTTATTTAAGGGCTAATCCAATTAAAAGGGGTGCACATTTGAACATATGTAGAAAGACTCTGAGAAGTAATATTTACTTGTGGTAGTATCACTGGAAAGATGGATTCACTTAAGCACAGAAAGTATTGTTACTCAGGCTAATTTACTAATTGCCCACAAGCCACATTCCCTCAGATTGGTTCTGAGAAAAAGCAGATGGTGGGAGGAGAGTTCTTTTTCATAACTTTAGGTTCTGAGCAGGAAGAAAGAGTACTATTTGATTAGTATTGGAAAGTACACTAACAAATTTTTTTAAAATGTTTTCAAATCACCTAAGTTTGATTCTAACAAGTTGGTGTCAAGTCTGAAACGATAGGCTGCTCAAGAAACAATCATACTGACAGAGATCATTTTAACTTGACCCTTTAAGATCACATTTTCTGTGATCCTTATGGCAGACATATTCCTCAGTGTCCACTATTTTATGTTTTATTTTATAAATAATACATTTGTCATCCAGCTGTTCACCACTGTTCCCATTGCCCCTTGTCAGTGGGATACATAATGTTGTCAAGTCTTGGCAATGAGCCATCAGTAGAAAGTGGTGCCTGAAACCCAAAGATCACCTTCTCTATGTTAAAGCCATTAGATATCGACTTTTTTCTCTTCCTTCCCACTTGAAAATGTTGCCACTGAAATGATCACTTTTTAGACAAAGATGGAAACCACATATTGAGGGTCTAATTGCCTTTTCCAAACCCCTTAACTCATACTGCTGCCTGAGAGAGGAATAAATTACTTTATTAAGTCACTGCATCCTGGGAGCTCACTTGGCTCTAGTGCTATATTTGCCCTTATTATACTTTCCATAAACATACCCTTGGCACTTCACCTCTGCATCTTACCACTCACTAGGACAATTTTTACCTGAGAATGATCAAGTCTCTTCAGAAACTATTCTGGTATTGAGAGAAGGGCATCTTGTCTTCTGTCTTAACCAGAAGGAGAAAAACTCAAGCTTCTGATCTATATTAGATATTAGGTTATACATCCCTTTGTCCTAACTACTTGATGAGTCCTTAGGCTTGTTATGACCTTTCAGACTCCAGTTGTCACACTATTTGGTTTTGGATCCCTTTTGACCCGTCATCTAGGCCATTTTGCTAGCCTTTTTGGGTACTTACAAGTCTCTTTCTTAAGCTTAGGAAATCTCAGCTACTTTTTTTGGCACTGTGCTTGCAGGTGTATAAGGTGTGTTGTCACCAGGCATTTGAGCCTGCACATCTTTGACTGTCCTTACTTATTCGTGGAGAAGGCAATGGCTCCCCACTCCAGTGCTCTTGCCTGGAAAATCCCATGGGATTACTGGGGTTTCCCCAATGGCTCAGCGGCAAAGAATCATCTGCAAGGCAAGAGACATGATTTCAATCCCTGGGGGGAACATCCCCTGGAGAAGGAAATGGCAACCTACTCCAGTATTCTTGCCTGGGAAACCCCATGGACCGAGGAGCCTGGCGGGTTACAGTCCATAGGGTCACACAGAGTCAAGCACAACTGAGCCTGACACACTTACATGCACTTATTATGAGTGAAATTGTTCCCCCAAAAGATGTGTTAAGTCCCTAACCGATGAACTTCAGAGTCTGGTTACAGGATCATTGGGTTATAGGCCATTATTTGGACATAGGGCTGTTGAAGATGCAACTGGTGATATGAAGTCATACTGGAGTAAGGTGGACCGTTAGTCCAATGTGAGTGATGTCCTTACAGGAGTGAAGAAATCTGGAACCAGATGTATCGGGAAGATGACCATGAGAAGACAGCAGAGACTGGAAAGATGCTCACAAGACCAGGGATGCCTGGGACCACGAGCAGCTGGAAAAAACAAGGAAGGAACCTCCCCCAGAGCTCCATAGAGAGCCTGGTTCCGCCAGTACCTTGACTTCAGATTTGTAGGCTCCAGAACTGCGAGAAAATAAATTGTTGTTGTTCTAAGTCAATGAGTGTGTGGTACTTTGTTAACGCAGGCTGATGGAACTAATATATTTCTTTACAGTATTGTTTCAATGTTAGAAATTTGGTTTTACTTTAGTTTTTCTTAGTCTCCCAGGCGATCATCCTTTCTGCTCTAGGAGCTCTTCGAATGTATCTGAAGTTTCTTCGGTAAACGTGTGGTTTTGCAGCAACCTCCCCTGAATCCAGTGTGCTACCCAGAGGGGGCACCAGATTCCTTTTGAAAGATTCACTAACCTTTAAGCCCTTCTCACATTGCCAGTCTCAGGGTTAGCCCTTACTCTGTAGTTTACTATATAAGCTCACTGCTGTGCTTTTAACTATTTAAATTATACTTTTGGAATTATTTAAAAAATAGCAACAACAAAGATGTTCTCCTCTCTTGAGTTTTATCTTTGGCAACTGACAGTCATGATTTCCAAGATTAATTTCTCTGCAACTGTGCTCCCTGACCCCAAAAGAAGTTGATTTAAGAACTTGAAAATCAGGATTGCAATTCATTGCTTCTCTTCAGAGTTTGTACAGTTTACATCCACTTAGAACACCTTGTTGCTGCTTTAATAATAGTGTTGAGATTAGGTGAGGCATATATTAAAGTTTAACATAAATAATTTAACATGGCAATATTGATGTCTTCACATAAATGTGAAGTCTAATTTAACAATGAAATGTTTACTAAGATAACTTGGACAAAATAAGCTAAACAGTTTTTAAATAACTTATACAATCAGTTTTTTGCCAGTATTTTCCAAAATAGCAGACTATTCAGCATATTCAGGAATGTTTTTGATTTTGCCCTATGAGAATAGCTCACAATATCACCCACATGGTAGACACCAAACATTTGAATCTGAATTAAAAAAAAATACATTCCAGTTGATGGTTTAAGTGGGTCTTAGATTGCATCACTTTACAGCCACCCCAACACAGAACAATATTCCTGACATCTGACCCCAACCACGTTTATAACTTGGTTTTAAACTACCGCTTCCTGTCAAACCATTGTAATTTCTTCAAATCCCTAAACTGTAAAAGGATCTTAAGTTTGCTGAGGGAATATAGGGGCATGTCTGCATTTTCGTTTTGATACAGAAAAAGAGAGTATGACTTTCCAAAAGCTGACCCTGATTTCCAGATCTGCATGTCAAAAAATGACATCTTTTCAAATAACATGAGAACCATGGAATTAGAGAGAGTGACCGAGAGTGAATCTAGTGGGAGTCAGAAGCAGAGAGGAACAATTTTTAGCAGACAGGGTACAGCTGAGGAACAGCTACTGCACGGAATGGCATGGGGACGGACAAGAAACTTACTTTACCATCTCCCTTTTTCTGTCTCTACAATGTATAAAATAGAAACATTTTTGAAAGCAGTGGCTAAATCTTATTATCAGTTAAATAGAAACTATCCAGGTCAAAACTATCAAGTGTCACAGATTCAAATACTATCAATTTGTTAAAAATGTGCATTATAATCATTTAAACCGTTTATCTTACTTATAAATTATATGAAAAATAGAACACATGTGCAAAGTCATTTTGCTCATATAAAAATGGTAGAAATAAAATTAACCTATCAAAAGATAATAAAAACAACGTATCTGCATGTGGCATAGTTCCAAGACAGTCAGTGTTACAAGATACATCTTAATGTTTATTAGAGACAGGAAATAACATTTGTCAAAGGCTTTCCTCAAGGCATGTTTTACCTCTTGGTTCCTCAGGCTGTAGATCATGGGATTCAACAAAGGAATGACTATTGTGTAGAAGACAGAGGCCATTTTGTCTGTGTCAAGGGAATGGTTTGATTTGGGCTGCAGGTACATGAAGATTAGAGTCCCGTAGAATACAGTGACAGCAGTCAGATGGGAACCACAGGATGAGAATGCTTGGCGCCTCCCTTCTGCAGATTGGATTCTCAGGATGGCAGCCACCATGTATAGGTAAGAAATAAGGACCGTGGTCAAAGAGCTGATCATGTTGAATCCAGCAAAGATAAAAATCAAGATCTCTTTGAGGCTGGTGGCTGAGCAGGCAAGGGCCATCAAAGGGACATCATCACAATAGAAGTGATTAGTAGCATTGGGGCCATAGTAGATCAATCGAAAAGTAGCAACTGTGTGGAGGAAAGCGACAGAAAAGCTGTATGAGGGAGGGTCCGCTACTAGTTGCAGCTGTGCACACATGCATAGAGAGATATGGACCTGTGCTTGGTCAGGAGGGTCTCCAGGAACTTTGGGGCTATTGATGAGGAGTAGCAAGGGTCTACAAAGGCCAGATCACTGAGAAAAAGGTACGTGGGTGTGTGAAGGTGAGGATCCTACCAGACTAGGAAATCAGGCCAGTGTTTCCCACCAGAGGTAGAGAAAAAAGTAACTGCTTGCAAAGGCCTCCCATGGCTGTTTGCTTCCTTCTACCAGAGCTAGCTGTGCTCTCCTCTTTGGTTTTTCGCAAGCCAGGGCTCAGCCTGCCACTCTTCGCTGGGGGCCCATGGGAAGTACCAGGTGCCCCTCAGCTAGGTGACCCTAGCATGGCACCCCGCTGTGGTGTTGATACACTCCCGAAACCTCCTTCCCCATGGGCAGTACTGGGCTGACCTAGAAATGTGTTTGCAAGGCTCGGAAAGTGTAGGGTGACACATGGCCCAGACTTGGGAATTGAGGCCCTTGGAGCAGGCTTGGTGGTCTGACCTCTGAGGAGCCAAACCCCAGCTGTGAGGAGAGCCCTGAAAACACACTTTCTCGCCTGCCTTTCCTTCCTCCAAGATAGATAGCTTTCCCAGTCTCTGGTGTGCTGAGAGTCACACAGGGCTGGAATGCACTTGAGTTAATGTCGTTATTCAGTAGCAATTGCCCCTGAGGCCCTGCACCTAGGTTGGGCTCCCACACTCACAGGCAAATCAAAGTGACCTCCAAATGAGTAAGCTCTTTGCATCAAGTGGCCAAAGTATTGGAGTTTCAGGTTCATATTTGTCCTTCCAATGTATATTCAGGCCTGATTTCTTTTAGGATGGAGTGGTTGGGTCTCCACAGTTCAAAAGCATCAAATCTTCGGTGGTCAACTTTCTTTATAGTCCAACGTTCACATCCATACATGACACATGGATAAACCATAGCCTTGACTAGATAGATTTTTATTGGCAAAGTAACATCTCTGCTTTTTAGCATGCTGTCTAGTTTGGTCATCACTTTCTTTTCAAGTCATAAGCGTCTTTTTGGAGAAGGCAATGCCAACCCACTCCAGTACTCTTGCCTGGAAAATCCCACGGACGGACGAGCCTGGTAGGTTGCAGTCCATGGAGTCGCTAAGAGTGGGACACAACTGAGTGACTTCACTTTCACTTTTTACTTTCATGCATTGGAGAAGGAAATGGCAACCCATTCCAGTGTTCTTGCCTGGAAAATCCAAGGGACAGGGGAGCCTGGTGGGTCACACAGAGTCAGATATGACTGAAATGACTTAGCAGCAGCAGTAGCAACCCTCTTTTAATTTTACGGCTGCAGTCACCATCTGCAGTGATTTCTGAGCCCCCCCAAATAAAGTCTGCCACTGTTTCCACTGTTTTCTCATCTATTTGCCATGAAGTGATGAGGCCAGATGTCATGATCTTAGTTTTCTGAATGTTGAGCTTTAAGGTAGCTCTTACACTCTCCTTTTTCACTTTCATCAAGAGGCTCTTTAGTTCTTCTTCCCTTTCTGCCATAATGCTGGTGTCATCTGCACATCTGAGGTTATTGATACTTCTCCTGGCAATCTTGATTCCAGCTTTTGCTCCATCCAACCCAGCGTTTCTCACGATGTGCTCTGCATATAAGTTAAATAAGCAGGGTGACGATATACAGCCTTGACATATTCCTTTTCCTATTTGGAACCAGTCTGTTGTTCCATGTCCAGTTCTAACTGTTTCTTCCTGACCTGTATACAGATTTCTCAAGAGGCAGGTCAGGTGGTGTGATATTCCCATCTGTTTTCCCCAGAAAAGAATTTTCCCCACTTTATTGTGATCCACACAGTCAAAGGCTTTGACATAGTCAATAAAGCAGAAACAGATGTTTCTTTGGAACTCTCTTGCTTTTTCCTTGTTGGCAATTTGATCTCTGGTTCCTCTGCCTTTTCTAAATCTAGCTTGAACATCTGGAAGTTCACGGTTCACGTAATGTTGAAGCCTGGCTTGGAGAATTTTGAGCATTATTTTACTAGTGGGTGAGATGTGTGCAACTGTGAGGCAGTTCGAACATTCTTTGTCATTGCCTTTTTTTTGGGGCTGGAATGAAAATTGACCTAACAACCTAGAGGTTTTCAATTGCATATGCTAAAAGAACAAGCTTTGCAGTTTACAAGAAAAAAAAAAGTTTCATTTTAACCAATTTTCTCTGAAATCCAAAGAATGTCATGGCCATCCTGCATCAAAAAGTCACCTTTCCTGTGTGTAGTCATGGTTTCATGCCTAAATTATGGACCCAATAATGCTCCAATTGACTCTGATACCAGGAGCAGATCAGCTGATAAAAAGCTTGGATTGTCCCTCTGGAGGGAAGTGAGACCTTGGTCCCATCAGAAGAATCTGAGGGGTTAAGGGAATTTGCAGGAGTGGGGAAAGCTTGGTCTGTCCTACATGTACCATAATCTTAAATAATGCTTATTTACTTTACCAAAGTAAAAAAAATTATAAAAACAAATATAAATCACTGAAAGTTAAAGAAATTCATAATCTGTGATCGAAAACTTCACTCTAAGAAAACTGTGTTCTCTTAACCTAGAGAGTAGACTAAATTCCAGTCTGGGGCCAGCTTACCAGATAACAAACAAACAAAAAAAATTGTTTATGGGTAAGCTGAGAAAAGTCTTTTCCAAACATCCTGAAGGAGCAGTATTTTTACAGAGGGATCAGTGTGAAACCATAGAAGGCATGTTTAAAACCTGATTAAATTGAAACTGACAAAGTCATCTGGTCATTGCTGCGACTTGAAACACTTGAATATGATAACTAGAATTATGACTGACAGCATTTTACCAGAACACATCAGATTTTCATGAATGTCACGTAATTTCTAGGATATCTATATTAGTATCATCAATCATACAATATAACTTGAGAAGATTCATCACTCTTTCTGAAAACACTTCCCATGTAGTTTAACATTCCAAAATGAACTCAAGTTGTTTAATATCTCTCTTTGGGAGGTCTCAGGGGCCCTCTGAAGCATCCCAAAGTTAGCTAGAAGTCAATTATTTAGGAAGGTTTGTTCATAAATGTCTAAAGTGTTTATAACAGTCAGGTAGGATCACATAAGTTACTGTGAAACAATACTTCTCCGCTTAGCCAAAGTTAACAGATTTCAAAGGTAAACCTAGAACAGATCAATTAAGAGGTAAAGAAACTTAAAATCCATTAGCAAAGGTAGTTCAACATCTCAAGAAAGCTTGTACCAGGCATAAAACTCTTTTCTGGGGGTCCACTTTCCAATAAACCTCCTTATCCCTTTCTGTACCCATTCCTTTGCTTCTCTCATCCTGAAACTGCCACCTGTAAGTCAGAACTGCTTCTTTTTCCTTCATAAAATGTGATTTCATTCCTTATACCTTCTTTAATAACAAAGACATACGTTTTCCTTAAGCAACCAAGAACTGACTTTTATATTGGCATTCTATAGGTTGGTAAACATACACATCAATGATACTATCAAAAAAATTGCTTTCTTATAGTGAACATCTTAGGATGGCACCACACACTATTCAGGATAGTCAAAATTCTCTAGTTTCTGTGTAAGAGGAAGGACCTGTCAACTAGTGAATGTTTCAGAACCTTAACTTATTTGGAAATGACCTAGCTATTCAATACACTGTTGTCAGTTTAGCGTAACGATAGAAATTCAGGTAAACAAAATCTGGAGAAACTACTCTAAGTTCAGCTCAGTTCAGTTGTTCAGTCGTGTCTGACTCTTTGCGACCCCATGGACTCCAGGATGCCAGGCTTCCCTGTCCATCACCAACTCCAGGGGCTTGCTCAAACTCATGTCCATTGAGTCAGTGATGCCATCCAACCATCTTATCCTCTGTTGTCCCCTTCTCCTCTGCCTTCAATCGAGACTATTATAGACAGATATTTTAAAGTATAATTATTTTTAATAGTTTATCTAAAACTCATCGCATTTACATTTTTTAGGAGGTTTTTTTTTGCTTGTTTTTAGAGATACTTTCTTTGTTGACAAACTGTTAGGGGAAGCACACTGACTGAAACCACCCACCCTGGCCAGGCACCATAGTAACCATTTGCATGAGTTGTTTTATGACAGGAGATCCTGATAAGGAATACAGAACTAATAAGCTACCACCACCCGGAAGAGTTCGGGAAAGGTCTAAAGGAGACGCTGCGTGTCTGTCCACTTCCCAGAATCCCTCTCGCTAGAATCCATCTTGGCTGAGCAATGCGTGCACCACCAGGAAAGACTCTGAATTAGGGTGATTGGCCAAAGACCACCCAGAAACTAATCCCATCACCATAAAACCTGAGACTGCGAGCCACGCGGCAGAGCAGTTCTCCTGGGTTCCCTTACCCTACTGCTCTCTACCCAGGTGCCCCTTCCCAATGAAATCTCTTGCTTTGTCAGCACATGTGTCTCCACGGACAATTCATTTCCAAGTGTTAGACAAGAGCCCAGTTTTGGGCCCTGGAAGGGGTCCCTCTTCCTGCAACAAATGGTGACTCTGGCAGGGACTCTTCTTCGCTGAGATTGATGTCCTGACCACTCAGGGTACTCAGGGGCCAACTTGCCTGCCAGTGGACCAGACCCAGTGGCTGCAACTGGGACCCTTTTGTCCCTGGTCTCCTCCTGATGTGGACAACTGGCCAGAGTGCCCCAACCGGGTAAGGAACAAGAGACTTTATTGACCTCTCTCCCCTTCCCTCTCTCTTTCCTCTCCTTAACCCTTCCTATTCCCCGTTTTTCTAGTCCCCCGGTCCTGGACGCAGGAATCTGGTCGAAGGGCCCTCAGCCTGAGCTGAGGATTGGAGATTGATCACCTCCTCTTGGCAGAGAACTCAAATTCTGGTTCTGGTCTGGTCTGATTTCTGGTAGGGCCAAGTTCCAGTCCTCCCTTCTCTGGAGGCCCAGGGTAAAGTCCCATAACGCCTTGGTATCTGTAGGTGGCAGGAGACGACTGTAAGGCCACCCCTTTTGCCCCCCTCTCCCGCCTCCTCCCCCTTCTTCTTTCAACTTGGCTTCCTTTCCTCCCTTTGAAATCTTTGATGTTAGTACTTGGATCTGAAGTTCTGTGTCTCTATAGGAGTTTTTCTGAGAGACTGTATTCTTGTATGTAAGGGAGTGTCTGATGAGGACTGCCAGGTTTATATGTGTGTGTTTTAACTCTGTGTTCTGTGTTGTGATTTTTGATGGCCATTTTGCTTTGTCTGGCCACCATTTGGTTTAGACATGCCACCATTTTGTTAGAACTTGATTTTCTTTCCCTGTGCCTTGAGAGCAGGGCTCTCAGGAACACTTATCTAGACCATCTCTAACTGCTGAGACTGAGGGAAAAGGGGAAAAAGACTTTAAAAATTTTATTTATTTCAACTATTTTTTATAAACTAGTAAATTTTATATTTAATATCTAATTCATGACTAAACTTAGAACACGAAGCTAGATCTTGCACTGTGTCTGTCTAAATATGTCTTGGTATGTCTTTGTCTCTGGGTAATATTTTTGAGGTTAATTTGTAAATGAGCTGTATTTATTTGGCTTAAAAAAAGGTAAGATGATTTGGGAGAATGGCATTCTATCATGTATACTATCATGTAAGAATTGAATCGCCAGTCTATGTCTGACGCAGGATACAGCATGCTTGGGGCTGGTGCATGGGGATGACCCACAGAGATGTTATGGAGAGGGAGGTGGGAGGGGGGTTCATGTTTGGGAACACATGTAAGAATTAAAGAATTTAAAATTAAATTAAAAAAAATTAATTAAAAAAAAAATGAAGGCCAGAAAGTACCCTAGCCTCTGGAAGAAAATCTTTTCAGCATGAAGAATAGAAACAAAAGGTATTTTTGGTCAAACAATTAGCCAAAACATTATAATTTGTGAGCATTCCAGTTGAGAGTTTGTGGCACAAATAAAACAAATAAGACATTTCAAAAAAAAAAAAAAAGGTAAGGACTTACAAATCAAATAATTCTAAATTAAACAATAGATTCCAGGTTCATGTGAACTGGGAAATATTCAGTATTGAATACCTGATTTTTAAAAAAAATTTTACTTTATTTTACTTTACAATACTGTATTGGTTTTGCCATACATCAACATGAATCCATCATGGGTGTACACGTGTTGCCAATCCTGAACCTGCCTCCCACCTCCCTCCCCGTACCATCTCTCTGGGTCATCCCAGTGCACCAGCCCCAAGCATCCTGTATCCTGCATCGAACCTAGATTGGTGACTCGTTTCTTACATGATAGTATACATGTTTCAATGCCATTCTCCCAAATCATCCCACCCTCTCCCTCTCCCACAGAGTCCAAAAGACTGTTCTATACATCTGTGTCTCTTTTGCTGTCTCACATACAGGGTTATCGTTACCATCTTTCTAAATTCCATATATATGTGTGTTAGTATACTGTATTGGTGTTTTTCTTTCTGGCTTAGTTCACTCTGTATAATCGGCTCCAGTTTCATCCACCTCATTAGAACTGATTCAAATGTAGATACCTGATATTAATGTTTGTTTGCTGACCTATCTAATATAGACATGTGTTAGAGTAGTTAACATTAAGTAGAATATTTTCATTGTACCTAGGTTTAATATAAGTTAAATATTATATCTGTTACAGGTTTGTCAACAAGGAAATTACCTCGCGTGAAGAAACTTCTAAAAAACGTAAATGAGATATGAGCTTTTATATAAACTCTATTAAGAATAATTATACTTTAGAAATATCTGTCTAAAATAGTCTCTCCAGATTGGTGTAACTTACATTTCTAATGGTTGTGCTAAGTGTTGGAAGTCTATTGAATAGTTAGGTCATTTCCAAATAAAATAAGATTTTGAAACATTTACTACTAAAAACTAATTTCCTTTTATAGAGAAACTAAAGAGATTTGGGCCTATACATGAATAATGTTTGGTGCCATCCTAAAATGTCCTTTTCATTATAGGGGACTGGAATGGAAAAGTAGGAAGTCAAGAAACACCTGGAGTAACAGGCAAATTTGGCCTCGGAATGTGGAATGAAGCAGGGCAAAGACTAATAGAGTTTCTCCAAGAAAATGCACTGGTCATAGCAAACACCCTCTTCCAACAACACAAGACAAGACTCTACGCATGGACATCACCAGATGGTCAACACCGAAATCAGATTGATTATATTCTTTGCAGCCAAAGATGGAGAGGCTCTATACAGTCAACAAAAACAAGACCAGGAGCTGACTGTGGCTCAGATCATGGACTCCTTATTACCAAATTCATACTCAAATTGAAGAAAGTAGGGAAAACCGCTAGACCATTCAGATATAACCTAAATCAAATCCCTTATGATTATACACTGGAAGTGAGAAATAGATTTAAGGGTCTAGATCTGATAGATAGAGTGCCTGATGAACTATGGACAGAGGGTTAGGGTTAGGGTTAGGGTTAGGGTTAGGGTTAGGGTTAGGGTCAGGGTCAGGGTCAGGGTCAGGGTCAGGGTTAGGGTCAGGGTCAGGGTCAGGGTTAGGGTCAGGGTCAGGGTCAGGGTCAGGGTCAGGGTTAGGGTTAGGGTCAGGGTCAGGGTTAGGGTCAGGGTCAGGGTCAGGGTCAGGGTCAGGGTTAGGGTCAGGGTTAGGGTCAGGGTTAGGGTCAGGGTTAGGGTCAGGGTCAGGGTCAGGGTCAGGGTCAGGGTCAGGGTCAGGGTCAGGGTCAGGGTCAGGGTCAGGGTCAGGGTCAGGGTCAGGGTCAGGGTCAGGGTCAGGGTCAGGGTCAGGGTCAGGGTCAGGGTCAGGGTCAGGGTCAGGGTCAGGGTCAGGGTCAGGGTCAGGGTCAGGGTCAGGGTCAGGGTCAGGGTCAGGGTCAGGGTCAGGGTCAGGGTCAGGGTCAGGGTCAGGGTCAGGGTCAGGGTCAGGGTCAGGGTCAGGGTCAGGGTCAGGGTCAGGGTCAGGGTCAGGGTTAGGGTCAGGGTCAGGGTTAGGGTTAGGGTTAGGGTTAGGGTTAGGGTTAGGGTTAGGGTTAGGGTTAGGGTTAGGGTTAGGGTTAGGGTTAGGGTTAGGGTTAGGGTTAGGGTTAGGGTTTAGGGTTAGGGTTAGGGTTAGGGTTAGGGTTAGGGTTAGGGTTAGGGTTAGGGTTAGGGTTAGGGTTAGGGTTAGGGTTAGGGTTAGGGTTAGGGTTAGGGTTAGGGTTAGGGTTAGGGTTAGGGTTAGGGTTAGGGTTAGGGTTAGGGTTAGGGTTAGGGTTAGGGTTAGGGTTAGGGTTAGGGTTAGGGTTAGGGTTAGGGTTAGGGTTAGGGTTAGGGTTAGGGTTAGGGTTAGGGTTAGGGTTAGGGTTAGGGTTAGGGTTAGGGTTAGGGTTAGGGTTAGGGTTAGGGTTAGGGTTAGGGTTAGGGTTAGGGTTAGGGTTAGGGTTAGGGTTAGGGTTAGGGTTAGGGTTAGGGTTAGGGTTAGGGTTAGGGTTAGGGTTAGGGTTAGGGTTAGGGTTAGGGTTAGGGTTAGGGTTAGGGTTAGGGTTAGGGTTAGGGTTAGGGTTAGGGTTAGGGTTAGGGTTAGGGTTAGGGTTAGGGTTAGGGTTAGGGTTAGGGTTAGGGTTAGGGTTAGGGTTAGGGTTAGGGTTAGGGTTAGGGTTAGGGTTAGGGTTAGGGTTAGGGTTAGGGTTAGGGTTAGGGTTAGGGTTAGGGTTAGGGTTAGGGTTAGGGTTAGGGTTAGGGTTAGGGTTAGGGTTAGGGTTAGGGTTAGGGTTAGGGTTAGGGTTAGGGTTAGGGTTAGGGTTAGGGTTAGGGTTAGGGTTAGGGTTAGGGTTAGGGTTAGGGTTAGGGTTAGGGTTAGGGTTAGGGTTAGGGTTAGGGTTAGGGTTAGGGTTAGGGTTAGGGTTAGGGTTAGGGTTAGGGTTAGGGTTAGGGTTAGGGTTAGGGTTAGGGTTAGGGTTAGGGTTAGGGTTAGGGTTAGGGTTAGGGTTAGGGTTAGGGTTAGGGTTAGGGTTAGGGTTAGGGTTAGGGTTAGGGTTAGGGTTAGGGTTAGGGTTAGGGTTAGGGTTAGGGTTAGGGTTAGGGTTAGGGTTAGGGTTAGGGTTAGGGTTAGGGTTAGGGTTAGGGTTAGGGTTAGGGTTAGGGTTAGGGTTAGGGTTAGGGTTAGGGTTAGGGTTAGGGTTAGGGTTAGGGTTAGGGTTAGGGTTAGGGTTAGGGTTAGGGTTAGGGTTAGGGTTAGGGTTAGGGTTAGGGTTAGGGTTAGGGTTAGGGTTAGGGTTAGGGTTAGGGTTAGGGTTAGGGTTAGGGTTAGGGTTAGGGTTAGGGTTAGGGTTAGGGTTAGGGTTAGGGTTAGGGTTAGGGTTAGGGTTAGGGTTAGGGTTAGGGTTAGGGTTAGGGTTAGGGTTAGGGTTAGGGTTAGGGTTAGGGTTAGGGTTAGGGTTAGGGTTAGGGTTAGGGTTAGGGTTAGGGTTAGGGTTAGGGTTAGGGTTAGGGTTAGGGTTAGGGTTAGGGTTAGGGTTAGGGTTAGGGTTAGGGTTAGGGTTAGGGTTAGGGTTAGGGTTAGGGTTAGGGTTAGGGTTAGGGTTAGGGTTAGGGTTAGGGTTAGGGTTAGGGTTAGGGTTAGGGTTAGGGTTAGGGTTAGGGTTAGGGTTAGGGTTAGGGTTAGGGTTAGGGTTAGGGTTAGGGTTAGGGTTAGGGTTAGGGTTAGGGTTAGGGTTAGGGTTAGGGTTAGGGTTAGGGTTAGGGTTAGGGTTAGGGTTAGGGTTAGGGTTAGGGTTAGGGTTAGGGTTAGGGTTAGGGTTAGGGTTAGGGTTAGGGTTAGGGTTAGGGTTAGGGTTAGGGTTAGGGTTAGGGTTAGGGTTAGGGTTAGGGTTAGGGTTAGGGTTAGGGTTAGGGTTAGGGTTAGGGTTAGGGTTAGGGTTAGGGTTAGGGTTAGGGTTAGGGTTAGGGTTAGGGTTAGGGTTAGGGTTAGGGTTAGGGTTAGGGTTAGGGTTAGGGTTAGGGTTAGGGTTAGGGTTAGGGTTAGGGTTAGGGTTAGGGTTAGGGTTAGGGTTAGGGTTAGGGTTAGGGTTAGGGTTAGGGTTAGGGTTAGGGTTAGGGTTAGGGTTAGGGTTAGGGTTAGGGTTAGGGTTAGGGTTAGGGTTAGGGTTAGGGTTAGGGTTAGGGTTAGGGTTAGGGTTAGGGTTAGGGTTAGGGTTAGGGTTAGGGTTAGGGTTAGGGTTAGGGTTAGGGTTAGGGTTAGGGTTAGGGTTAGGGTTAGGGTTAGGGTTAGGGTTAGGGTTAGGGTTAGGGTTAGGGTTAGGGTTAGGGTTAGGGTTAGGGTTAGGGTTAGGGTTAGGGTTAGGGTTAGGGTTAGGGTTAGGGTTAGGGTTAGGGTTAGGGTTAGGGTTAGGGTTAGGGTTAGGGTTAGGGTTAGGGTTAGGGTTAGGGTTAGGGTTAGGGTTAGGGTTAGGGTTAGGGTTAGGGTTAGGGTTAGGGTTAGGGTTAGGGTTAGGGTTAGGGTTAGGGTTAGGGTTAGGGTTAGGGTTAGGGTTAGGGTTAGGGTTAGGGTTAGGGTTAGGGTTAGGGTTAGGGTTAGGGTTAGGGTTAGGGTTAGGGTTAGGGTTAGGGTTAGGGTTAGGGTTAGGGTTAGGGTTAGGGTTAGGGTTAGGGTTAGGGTTAGGGTTAGGGTTAGGGTTAGGGTTAGGGTTAGGGTTAGGGTTAGGGTTAGGGTTAGGGTTAGGGTTAGGGTTAGGGTTAGGGTTAGGGTTAGGGTTAGGGTTAGGGTTAGGGTTAGGGTTAGGGTTAGGGTTAGGGTTAGGGTTAGGGTTAGGGTTAGGGTTAGGGTTAGGGTTAGGGTTAGGGTTAGGGTTAGGGTTAGGGTTAGGGTTAGGGTTAGGGTTAGGGTTAGGGTTAGGGTTAGGGTTAGGGTTAGGGTTAGGGTTAGGGTTAGGGTTAGGGTTAGGGTTAGGGTTAGGGTTAGGGTTAGGGTTAGGGTTAGGGTTAGGGTTAGGGTTAGGGTTAGGGTTAGGGTTAGGGTTAGGGTTAGGGTTAGGGTTAGGGTTAGGGTTAGGGTTAGGGTTAGGGTTAGGGTTAGGGTTAGGGTTAGGGTTAGGGTTAGGGTTAGGGTTAGGGTTAGGGTTAGGGTTAGGGTTAGGGTTAGGGTTAGGGTTAGGGTTAGGGTTAGGGTTAGGGTTAGGGTTAGGGTTAGGGTTAGGGTTAGGGTTAGGGTTAGGGTTAGGGTTAGGGTTAGGGTTAGGGTTAGGGTTAGGGTTAGGGTTAGGGTTAGGGTTAGGGTTAGGGTTAGGGTTAGGGTTAGGGTTAGGGTTAGGGTTAGGGTTAGGGTTAGGGTTAGGGTTAGGGTTAGGGTTAGGGTTAGGGTTAGGGTTAGGGTTAGGGTTAGGGTTAGGGTTAGGGTTAGGGTTAGGGTTAGGGTTAGGGTTAGGGTTAGGGTTAGGGTTAGGGTTAGGGTTAGGGTTAGGGTTAGGGTTAGGGTTAGGGTTAGGGTTAGGGTTAGGGTTAGGGTTAGGGTTAGGGTTAGGGTTAGGGTTAGGGTTAGGGTTAGGGTTAGGGTTAGGGTTAGGGTTAGGGTTAGGGTTAGGGTTAGGGTTAGGGTTAGGGTTAGGGTTAGGGTTAGGGTTAGGGTTAGGGTTAGGGTTAGGGTTAGGGTTAGGGTTAGGGTTAGGGTTAGGGTTAGGGTTAGGGTTAGGGTTAGGGTTAGGGTTAGGGTTAGGGTTAGGGTTAGGGTTAGGGTTAGGGTTAGGGTTAGGGTTAGGGTTAGGGTTAGGGTTAGGGTTAGGGTTAGGGTTAGGGTTAGGGTTAGGGTTAGGGTTAGGGTTAGGGTTAGGGTTAGGGTTAGGGTTAGGGTTAGGGTTAGGGTTAGGGTTAGGGTTAGGGTTAGGGTTAGGGTTAGGGTTAGGGTTAGGGTTAGGGTTAGGGTTAGGGTTAGGGTTAGGGTTAGGGTTAGGGTTAGGGTTAGGGTTAGGGTTAGGGTTAGGGTTAGGGTTAGGGTTAGGGTTAGGGTTAGGGTTAGGGTTAGGGTTAGGGTTAGGGTTAGGGTTAGGGTTAGGGTTAGGGTTAGGGTTAGGGTTAGGGTTAGGGTTAGGGTTAGGGTTAGGGTTAGGGTTAGGGTTAGGGTTAGGGTTAGGGTTAGGGTTAGGGTTAGGGTTAGGGTTAGGGTTAGGGTTAGGGTTAGGGTTAGGGTTAGGGTTAGGGTTAGGGTTAGGGTTAGGGTTAGGGTTAGGGTTAGGGTTAGGGTTAGGGTTAGGGTTAGGGTTAGGGTTAGGGTTAGGGTTAGGGTTAGGGTTAGGGTTAGGGTTAGGGTTAGGGTTAGGGTTAGGGTTAGGGTTAGGGTTAGGGTTAGGGTTAGGGTTAGGGTTAGGGTTAGGGTTAGGGTTAGGGTTAGGGTTAGGGTTAGGGTTAGGGTTAGGGTTAGGGTTAGGGTTAGGGTTAGGGTTAGGGTTAGGGTTAGGGTTAGGGTTAGGGTTAGGGTTAGGGTTAGGGTTAGGGTTAGGGTTAGGGTTAGGGTTAGGGTTAGGGTTAGGGTTAGGGTTAGGGTTAGGGTTAGGGTTAGGGTTAGGGTTAGGGTTAGGGTTAGGGTTAGGGTTAGGGTTAGGGTTAGGGTTAGGGTTAGGGTTAGGGTTAGGGTTAGGGTTAGGGTTAGGGTTAGGGTTAGGGTTAGGGTTAGGGTTAGGGTTAGGGTTAGGGTTAGGGTTAGGGTTAGGGTTAGGGTTAGGGTTAGGGTTAGGGTTAGGGTTAGGGTTAGGGTTAGGGTTAGGGTTAGGGTTAGGGTTAGGGTTAGGGTTAGGGTTAGGGTTAGGGTTAGGGTTAGGGTTAGGGTTAGGGTTAGGGTTAGGGTTAGGGTTAGGGTTAGGGTTAGGGTTAGGGTTAGGGTTAGGGTTAGGGTTAGGGTTAGGGTTAGGGTTAGGGTTAGGGTTAGGGTTAGGGTTAGGGTTAGGGTTAGGGTTAGGGTTAGGGTTAGGGTTAGGGTTAGGGTTAGGGTTAGGGTTAGGGTTAGGGTTAGGGTTAGGGTTAGGGTTAGGGTTAGGGTTAGGGTTAGGGTTAGGGTTAGGGTTAGGGTTAGGGTTAGGGTTAGGGTTAGGGTTAGGGTTAGGGTTAGGGTTAGGGTTAGGGTTAGGGTTAGGGTTAGGGTTAGGGTTAGGGTTAGGGTTAGGGTTAGGGTTAGGGTTAGGGTTAGGGTTAGGGTTAGGGTTAGGGTTAGGGTTAGGGTTAGGGTTAGGGTTAGGGTTAGGGTTAGGGTTAGGGTTAGGGTTAGGGTTAGGGTTAGGGTTAGGGTTAGGGTTAGGGTTAGGGTTAGGGTTAGGGTTAGGGTTAGGGTTAGGGTTAGGGTTAGGGTTAGGGTTAGGGTTAGGGTTAGGGTTAGGGTTAGGGTTAGGGTTAGGGTTAGGGTTAGGGTTAGGGTTAGGGTTAGGGTTAGGGTTAGGGTTAGGGTTAGGGTTAGGGTTAGGGTTAGGGTTAGGGTTAGGGTTAGGGTTAGGGTTAGGGTTAGGGTTAGGGTTAGGGTTAGGGTTAGGGTTAGGGTTAGGGTTAGGGTTAGGGTTAGGGTTAGGGTTAGGGTTAGGGTTAGGGTTAGGGTTAGGGTTAGGGTTAGGGTTAGGGTTAGGGTTAGGGTTAGGGTTAGGGTTAGGGTTAGGGTTAGGGTTAGGGTTAGGGTTAGGGTTAGGGTTAGGGTTAGGGTTAGGGTTAGGGTTAGGGTTAGGGTTAGGGTTAGGGTTAGGGTTAGGGTTAGGGTTAGGGTTAGGGTTAGGGTTAGGGTTAGGGTTAGGGTTAGGGTTAGGGTTAGGGTTAGGGTTAGGGTTAGGGTTAGGGTTAGGGTTAGGGTTAGGGTTAGGGTTAGGGTTAGGGTTAGGGTTAGGGTTAGGGTTAGGGTTAGGGTTAGGGTTAGGGTTAGGGTTAGGGTTAGGGTTAGGGTTAGGGTTAGGGTTAGGGTTAGGGTTAGGGTTAGGGTTAGGGTTAGGGTTAGGGTTAGGGTTAGGGTTAGGGTTAGGGTTAGGGTTAGGGTTAGGGTTAGGGTTAGGGTTAGGGTTAGGGTTAGGGTTAGGGTTAGGGTTAGGGTTAGGGTTAGGGTTAGGGTTAGGGTTAGGGTTAGGGTTAGGGTTAGGGTTAGGGTTAGGGTTAGGGTTAGGGTTAGGGTTAGGGTTAGGGTTAGGGTTAGGGTTAGGGTTAGGGTTAGGGTTAGGGTTAGGGTTAGGGTTAGGGTTAGGGTTAGGGTTAGGGTTAGGGTTAGGGTTAGGGTTAGGGTTAGGGTTAGGGTTAGGGTTAGGGTTAGGGTTAGGGTTAGGGTTAGGGTTAGGGTTAGGGTTAGGGTTAGGGTTAGGGTTAGGGTTAGGGTTAGGGTTAGGGTTAGGGTTAGGGTTAGGGTTAGGGTTAGGGTTAGGGTTAGGGTTAGGGTTAGGGTTAGGGTTAGGGTTAGGGTTAGGGTTAGGGTTAGGGTTAGGGTTAGGGTTAGGGTTAGGGTTAGGGTTAGGGTTAGGGTTAGGGTTAGGGTTAGGGTTAGGGTTAGGGTTAGGGTTAGGGTTAGGGTTAGGGTTAGGGTTAGGGTTAGGGTTAGGGTTAGGGTTAGGGTTAGGGTTAGGGTTAGGGTTAGGGTTAGGGTTAGGGTTAGGGTTAGGGTTAGGGTTAGGGTTAGGGTTAGGGTTAGGGTTAGGGTTAGGGTTAGGGTTAGGGTTAGGGTTAGGGTTAGGGTTAGGGTTAGGGTTAGGGTTAGGGTTAGGGTTAGGGTTAGGGTTAGGGTTAGGGTTAGGGTTAGGGTTAGGGTTAGGGTTAGGGTTAGGGTTAGGGTTAGGGTTAGGGTTAGGGTTAGGGTTAGGGTTAGGGTTAGGGTTAGGGTTAGGGTTAGGGTTAGGGTTAGGGTTAGGGTTAGGGTTAGGGTTAGGGTTAGGGTTAGGGTTAGGGTTAGGGTTAGGGTTAGGGTTAGGGTTAGGGTTAGGGTTAGGGTTAGGGTTAGGGTTAGGGTTAGGGTTAGGGTTAGGGTTAGGGTTAGGGTTAGGGTTAGGGTTAGGGTTAGGGTTAGGGTTAGGGTTAGGGTTAGGGTTAGGGTTAGGGTTAGGGTTAGGGTTAGGGTTAGGGTTAGGGTTAGGGTTAGGGTTAGGGTTAGGGTTAGGGTTAGGGTTAGGGTTAGGGTTAGGGTTAGGGTTAGGGTTAGGGTTAGGGTTAGGGTTAGGGTTAGGGTTAGGGTTAGGGTTAGGGTTAGGGTTAGGGTTAGGGTTAGGGTTAGGGTTAGGGTTAGGGTTAGGGTTAGGGTTAGGGTTAGGGTTAGGGTTAGGGTTAGGGTTAGGGTTAGGGTTAGGGTTAGGGTTAGGGTTAGGGTTAGGGTTAGGGTTAGGGTTAGGGTTAGGGTTAGGGTTAGGGTTAGGGTTAGGGTTAGGGTTAGGGTTAGGGTTAGGGTTAGGGTTAGGGTTAGGGTTAGGGTTAGGGTTAGGGTTAGGGTTAGGGTTAGGGTTAGGGTTAGGGTTAGGGTTAGGGTTAGGGTTAGGGTTAGGGTTAGGGTTAGGGTTAGGGTTAGGGTTAGGGTTAGGGTTAGGGTTAGGGTTAGGGTTAGGGTTAGGGTTAGGGTTAGGGTTAGGGTTAGGGTTAGGGTTAGGGTTAGGGTTAGGGTTAGGGTTAGGGTTAGGGTTAGGGTTAGGGTTAGGGTTAGGGTTAGGGTTAGGGTTAGGGTTAGGGTTAGGGTTAGGGTTAGGGTTAGGGTTAGGGTTAGGGTTAGGGTTAGGGTTAGGGTTAGGGTTAGGGTTAGGGTTAGGGTTAGGGTTAGGGTTAGGGTTAGGGTTAGGGTTAGGGTTAGGGTTAGGGTTAGGGTTAGGGTTAGGGTTAGGGTTAGGGTTAGGGTTAGGGTTAGGGTTAGGGTTAGGGTTAGGGTTAGGGTTAGGGTTAGGGTTAGGGTTAGGGTTAGGGTTAGGGTTAGGGTTAGGGTTAGGGTTAGGGTTAGGGTTAGGGTTAGGGTTAGGGTTAGGGTTAGGGTTAGGGTTAGGGTTAGGGTTAGGGTTAGGGTTAGGGTTAGGGTTAGGGTTAGGGTTAGGGTTAGGGTTAGGGTTAGGGTTAGGGTTAGGGTTAGGGTTAGGGTTAGGGTTAGGGTTAGGGTTAGGGTTAGGGTTAGGGTTAGGGTTAGGGTTAGGGTTAGGGTTAGGGTTAGGGTTAGGGTTAGGGTTAGGGTTAGGGTTAGGGTTAGGGTTAGGGTTAGGGTTAGGGTTAGGGTTAGGGTTAGGGTTAGGGTTAGGGTTAGGGTTAGGGTTAGGGTTAGGGTTAGGGTTAGGGTTAGGGTTAGGGTTAGGGTTAGGGTTAGGGTTAGGGTTAGGGTTAGGGTTAGGGTTAGGGTTAGGGTTAGGGTTAGGGTTAGGGTTAGGGTTAGGGTTAGGGTTAGGGTTAGGGTTAGGGTTAGGGTTAGGGTTAGGGTTAGGGTTAGGGTTAGGGTTAGGGTTAGGGTTAGGGTTAGGGTTAGGGTTAGGGTTAGGGTTAGGGTTAGGGTTAGGGTTAGGGTTAGGGTTAGGGTTAGGGTTAGGGTTAGGGTTAGGGTTAGGGTTAGGGTTAGGGTTAGGGTTAGGGTTAGGGTTAGGGTTAGGGTTAGGGTTAGGGTTAGGGTTAGGGTTAGGGTTAGGGTTAGGGTTAGGGTTAGGGTTAGGGTTAGGGTTAGGGTTAGGGTTAGGGTTAGGGTTAGGGTTAGGGTTAGGGTTAGGGTTAGGGTTAGGGTTAGGGTTAGGGTTAGGGTTAGGGTTAGGGTTAGGGTTAGGGTTAGGGTTAGGGTTAGGGTTAGGGTTAGGGTTAGGGTTAGGGTTAGGGTTAGGGTTAGGGTTAGGGTTAGGGTTAGGGTTAGGGTTAGGGTTAGGGTTAGGGTTAGGGTTAGGGTTAGGGTTAGGGTTAGGGTTAGGGTTAGGGTTAGGGTTAGGGTTAGGGTTAGGGTTAGGGTTAGGGTTAGGGTTAGGGTTAGGGTTAGGGTTAGGGTTAGGGTTAGGGTTAGGGTTAGGGTTAGGGTTAGGGTTAGGGTTAGGGTTAGGGTTAGGGTTAGGGTTAGGGTTAGGGTTAGGGTTAGGGTTAGGGTTAGGGTTAGGGTTAGGGTTAGGGTTAGGGTTAGGGTTAGGGTTAGGGTTAGGGTTAGGGTTAGGGTTAGGGTTAGGGTTAGGGTTAGGGTTAGGGTTAGGGTTAGGGTTAGGGTTAGGGTTAGGGTTAGGGTTAGGGTTAGGGTTAGGGTTAGGGTTAGGGTTAGGGTTAGGGTTAGGGTTAGGGTTAGGGTTAGGGTTAGGGTTAGGGTTAGGGTTAGGGTTAGGGTTAGGGTTAGGGTTAGGGTTAGGGTTAGGGTTAGGGTTAGGGTTAGGGTTAGGGTTAGGGTTAGGGTTAGGGTTAGGGTTAGGGTTAGGGTTAGGGTTAGGGTTAGGGTTAGGGTTAGGGTTAGGGTTAGGGTTAGGGTTAGGGTTAGGGTTAGGGTTAGGGTTAGGGTTAGGGTTAGGGTTAGGGTTAGGGTTAGGGTTAGGGTTAGGGTTAGGGTTAGGGTTAGGGTTAGGGTTAGGGTTAGGGTTAGGGTTAGGGTTAGGGTTAGGGTTAGGGTTAGGGTTAGGGTTAGGGTTAGGGTTAGGGTTAGGGTTAGGGTTAGGGTTAGGGTTAGGGTTAGGGTTAGGGTTAGGGTTAGGGTTAGGGTTAGGGTTAGGGTTAGGGTTAGGGTTAGGGTTAGGGTTAGGGTTAGGGTTAGGGTTAGGGTTAGGGTTAGGGTTAGGGTTAGGGTTAGGGTTAGGGTTAGGGTTAGGGTTAGGGTTAGGGTTAGGGTTAGGGTTAGGGTTAGGGTTAGGGTTAGGGTTAGGGTTAGGGTTAGGGTTAGGGTTAGGGTTAGGGTTAGGGTTAGGGTTAGGGTTAGGGTTAGGGTTAGGGTTAGGGTTAGGGTTAGGGTTAGGGTTAGGGTTAGGGTTAGGGTTAGGGTTAGGGTTAGGGTTAGGGTTAGGGTTAGGGTTAGGGTTAGGGTTAGGGTTAGGGTTAGGGTTAGGGTTAGGGTTAGGGTTAGGGTTAGGGTTAGGGTTAGGGTTAGGGTTAGGGTTAGGGTTAGGGTTAGGGTTAGGGTTAGGGTTAGGGTTAGGGTTAGGGTTAGGGTTAGGGTTAGGGTTAGGGTTAGGGTTAGGGTTAGGGTTAGGGTTAGGGTTAGGGTTAGGGTTAGGGTTAGGGTTAGGGTTAGGGTTAGGGTTAGGGTTAGGGTTAGGGTTAGGGTTAGGGTTAGGGTTAGGGTTAGGGTTAGGGTTAGGGTTAGGGTTAGGGTTAGGGTTAGGGTTAGGGTTAGGGTTAGGGTTAGGGTTAGGGTTAGGGTTAGGGTTAGGGTTAGGGTTAGGGTTAGGGTTAGGGTTAGGGTTAGGGTTAGGGTTAGGGTTAGGGTTAGGGTTAGGGTTAGGGTTAGGGTTAGGGTTAGGGTTAGGGTTAGGGTTAGGGTTAGGGTTAGGGTTAGGGTTAGGGTTAGGAGGTTAGAGGTTAGGGTTAGGGTTAGGGTTAGGGTTAGGGTTAGGGTTAGGGTTAGGGTTAGGGTTAGGGTTAGGGTTAGGGTTAGGGTTAGGGTTAGGGTTAGGGTTAGGGTTAGGGTTAGGGTTAGGGTTAGGGTTAGGGTTAGGGTTAGGGTTAGGGTTAGGGTTAGGGTTAGGGTTAGGGTTAGGGTTAGGGTTAGGGTTAGGGTTAGGGTTAGGGTTAGGGTTAGGGTTAGGGTTAGGGTTAGGGTTAGGGTTAGGGTTAGGGTTAGGGTTAGGGTTAGGGTTAGGGTTAGGGTTAGGGTTAGGGTTAGGGTTAGGGTTAGGGTTAGGGTTAGGGTTAGGGTTAGGGTTAGGGTTAGGGTTAGGGTTAGGGTTAGGGTTAGGGTTAGGGTTAGGGTTAGGGTTAGGGTTAGGGTTAGGGTTAGGGTTAGGGTTAGGGTTAGGGTTAGGGTTAGGGTTAGGGTTAGGGTTAGGGTTAGGGTTAGGGTTAGGGTTAGGGTTAGGGTTAGGGTTAGGGTTAGGGTTAGGGTTAGGGTTAGGGTTAGGGTTAGGGTTAGGGTTAGGGTTAGGGTTAGGGTTAGGGTTAGGGTTAGGGTTAGGGTTAGGGTTAGGGTTAGGGTTAGGGTTAGGGTTAGGGTTAGGGTTAGGGTTAGGGTTAGGGTTAGGGTTAGGGTTAGGGTTAGGGTTAGGGTTAGGGTTAGGGTTAGGGTTAGGGTTAGGGTTAGGGTTAGGGTTAGGGTTAGGGTTAGGGTTAGGGTTAGGGTTAGGGTTAGGGTTAGGGTTAGGGTTAGGGTTAGGGTTAGGGTTAGGGTTAGGGTTAGGGTTAGGGTTAGGGTTAGGGTTAGGGTTAGGGTTAGGGTTAGGGTTAGGGTTAGGGTTAGGGTTAGGGTTAGGGTTAGGGTTAGGGTTAGGGTTAGGGTTAGGGTTAGGGTTAGGGTTAGGGTTAGGGTTAGGGTTAGGGTTAGGGTTAGGGTTAGGGTTAGGGTTAGGGTTAGGGTTAGGGTTAGGGTTAGGGTTAGGGTTAGGGTTAGGGTTAGGGTTAGGGTTAGGGTTAGGGTTAGGGTTAGGGTTAGGGTTAGGGTTAGGGTTAGGGTTAGGGTTAGGGTTAGGGTTAGGGTTAGGGTTAGGGTTAGGGTTAGGGTTAGGGTTAGGGTTAGGGTTAGGGTTAGGGTTAGGGTTAGGGTTAGGGTTAGGGTTAGGGTTAGGGTTAGGGTTAGGGTTAGGGTTAGGGTTAGGGTTAGGGTTAGGGTTAGGGTTAGGGTTAGGGTTAGGGTTAGGGTTAGGGTTAGGGTTAGGGTTAGGGTTAGGGTTAGGGTTAGGGTTAGGGTTAGGGTTAGGGTTAGGGTTAGGGTTAGGGTTAGGG